>NC_138076.1:2087023-2667023 GCF_964212035.1 Myotis nattereri | reverse complement strand
ACAAAGGAAATGGAGGTGCTGCTGAGGAGCAGGAAAGGGTACCGAGTGGGAACACCGGTGTGGGTAGCCCTGCCTGCCGCCCTCCCAGTCCTCGCGGGGGCCACGCTCCCGGATCCCTTTCCGGGGTTGATGCCCGTGGAAGTGAGCTGCGGAGATGCTCCTCCCCTCCCGCGCCCAGGTATTTCAGAACAAGGATCCCTTCGTTTTCATTCCTTCTTCCTTTTCTGTCGTCGCGGATACTTTCTGGCATTCAATCTCATGGTCACCGTTCCTTTTCCCTTGACCTTCAAGATGTTCACCTCCTCATTTCCGTTATTACAAAGGCAGCTGGGCCTTGACGCTTCTCTGGCCTTAAAGTACCAGCAGGGCTCCCAGGCTCTCCGCCAGTCTCATTCTGCCCCCTCCATCCTCGCTGCCTCTCTCTCCTCCCCTCCACGGCGCACAGCTGCTCACCAGCCCCAGGGACTGTCCCGTGCAGCCTTCGCCCATCCTCCCCCTCACCAAGCGCCCATTGGCCACTGTCTTCCCAGCCTTACATTCTGGCTCTAAAGCCACCCTGGCCTCCTGCTGGCTGTCTTCCTCCTGGAACAGTTCGCTCCTCTGATGAGTTCCATGTGGGCGGTTATCAGGGATGAATCCTAGACCTGTCGTCACTTCTGTTTCTTCACAGTTGGTGCTGGCCCAGGCCACTGCTCAGGCCCCACTGCTGTGAGGCGCGCCCTTTTCACTTTACTTCATTACGCCTCTTTGATGAAAGATGTATTATTTTTTTTCATTCAGACTAGCTAGCCATGCATTTTGTGCTAGTTGGCTAGAGATTGTCATCTTCTGGAGTTTATGGGATTCTTTCATTACTTTTTTTGCTAATGACAGGTGCGCAATCAGTATTATATGAATGAAATAAGTTAATACAAGGTAAAATGGACATCTTAATAAAAGTCTGTAGGAAGCTGCATACAGTAGAAACAGATGGGAGATAGGCATAACTTGGGGCATACTAAAATTTTATGAATATAAGCACAATTGTTTACTGAGCTTTTTGAATTACAAATTTGGGATGTGGTTCTATATTGAGAGTGTCATAGAAATCAGACTAAAAGAGCATATCACATTTTATTATCTCTTAAAAATTAAGAATTCACTTTAGAACTGTATGGGAAGTAATGGGAGTCCATCAAAAATTTTAACAAAAATTGTATGCTTTTTTATTTTGTAAAGATGAAATCAGTTCATTGACAGTTATTAGATTTCTATGAGAAAAACAGTGTTGATCCTTCACATCTATGACTTATTATAATTAATTGCTTCATAATTCAGTCATGTTTTTATTAGAATATATTTTCTCATTATTGTGAAAATTATAATAATGTAAATGAATAACAAATAAGGTAATAATTATATGTATCTTAAAGTATAAGTAGTCAACTGTTGCAGCAAAAAAACATGATTCAATTTTTAATTGTAATTTAAACTATTTCACACAAAATATTTTTGTTGATAATTTTTTTCTTCACTAGCCAATTTTCTTTGCACACTTCTGGATAAATTTTCAGTAGACATATAGTTATAAATGATGAAGTAATTTAATAAAGGGATATCTTAATGTGACATTGTACCAGGTAAATAGTTATTTTTGAGAAAACACTTGCTGGTGTTAGCTCATGAAACTGTGGAAGGCATGAAATTCCCCTTCATTACTCATATGAAAATGAACATATATAAATATATTCAATCAAAATATTTGTAACAGACACACAAATGTACAGACCCAGAAAAACAAAATTTAAAAATATACCTTAAGACCTGGCCACTATTGTTCAATGGTTATAGCATCAGCCTGTGCACCAAAGGGTCATGGGTTAGATCCCTGGTCAAAGGCATGTACCTGAGTTGCAGGTTCCACCCCGAGTGCAGGAGGCAACCAACCGATGTGTCTCTCATTTCTCTCTCTCTCTCTCTCTCTCTCTCTCTCTCTCTCTCTCTCTCTCTCCCTCTTCCTCCCCCCCCCACCACCCTTTTCCCTTCCACTCTCCCTCCCATTCTCTCTAAATATCAATGGAAAAATACCCTCCAGTGAGGATTAACCAAAATATATATATACCTTCATATTTTCTTCTTCTCCTTCTTCACCCAATTACCTTAAATGAAATCAGTAGGTCACCGTTTGGCCAGCAAACAATGTCATTTCTTTGTAGCCCTTAATGAGGGTTAATTAG
The DNA here is from genome assembly GCF_964212035.1 of Myotis nattereri. NCBI lineage: Eukaryota > Metazoa > Chordata > Mammalia > Chiroptera > Vespertilionidae > Myotis > Myotis nattereri. The sequence continues at coordinate 2,664,807 of NC_138076.1, read as the reverse complement.
CACCATCTCTGGACCCCGAGCGCTGTAATGCCATCCACCCTGATAAGACTCGTTAGAGAGAGCTTGGGGGCTCACGTTCTGGTTTCACAGAAGCGCACATTTTAGAATCTTATTTTTGCAGGAAGGCTATACCATCTGTCTCCATGTTAATCTATTGCTTCAAATGCGTTACTTTTTTGTTACATAAATTTTGACATTGTTTACTTATTAACCCTTGGGTTTCTAAGGTAGAATTGAATTTTTACTCTCCATAGTGACTGTAAAGACAAGAATATTTGTTAATGTTATATGCACTGACAGAAGATATTTATAATGCTTCTTCTGTTTCTCAAAGAAAGCCAACTAGAGAGAGTTCAATTATATTAATTTTAGAAATATTTTAGGCTCACTTCTTGCTTTAGATTTATGTACTTTAATTGTATGGCATTTCATGATTTTTAGGAATAATTGAATGCTTCCTGGGGAAAAATCAAGATGGCTGATGCCTCAGAGAAAAAGAAATAAGTCAGAGATGCTCTGGAAGCCATTTTAGGAGGCACCTGGAAATAGAGAAGGGAGGGTGTCTGCAGTGGGGTAGTGGCGGAGGGTGTGGAGATGAGAGTGGACAGAGATGGGGGCAGCACAGTGCAGAGGAGGGGCCAGAGACAAGACACAGGTGTGTGGAACGCAAGGCCACAAGTCCTACACCTGAAGAAGGTGCACACCGGAAAGGAGAGAAGATTTTTTATAGTTACTTTTATTGTTGATTTAACAGGTTAGTTTGCCTAATTAAAGCATTCCAGGAGACCAAGAAAAAGCTAGTAGAAATAAATGAATGAGTGTGTGAAATCTCTGAGGGTAAGAGAACAATAGAAAGATGAAGGGATGTCACATTGCTAGTTTTATTATAAGGAATTCAGAGAAAAAAAGAAAGCATAGATTATGTTGTATAAGCTGTAATTGTGAATCTCAGTGGAATGCATTAGACATTTCCTGTGGATGCATATGTCAGTGACAAAAGAACATGTTCGTGGAGCTTCAGTAATGAAACATTCTATGTTCTCTTTGGGAATATCTAGAGGGAAAAGAATAAAGCTTTTGATCTGTTTCTGCTGCAAATATTGTGAGTGGATTACAGATATTCACATACAAAATAGTTACTAGAGATTTATTGGTCTAAGGTTAAAGAGACATCGTAGTGCCATAATCTTGCACCAAGTCCCAGCACATACAGTTGGTTCTATGTAGGAGAAGTTAAGGACAGGAAATCCTGGGGTAGAAGAGGTCAAATAAGCCCAAAATGATGGCGTGAATGGGTGTAGGGAATGGTGTCGTTATTGTCAACAGAAGTGATGAGAGAAAAAGGGACAAAAGTGAGGACCAGGGTAAAAACAGAGCTTGAGGCACATTCAGAGGTGGAGGAAAGGCAACTAATTTTGTTGGTAAGATTGAGTTCTTCCTTGAGGACAAACATTCCCGTATTTTGGTTAAAACTTTGTCCAAGGCAAAGGTAAAGTGCTCATGTGAAATCCCAAGGAGAGACTAAGAAATAAATAAGGCAGGAGGGTTAAAGAAGAAGACCAATTGTTCAGATAAGCTCTGAAGACATGATATTAACATCATGAAGATAAATAATGACCATAGCAGGTTACATTTATTGAACATTTTTTATTTGTTTATCACAACATCTTGTGTCTTGAGAGCATTTATTTCATCCTCACAACGAGTCTTTAGGATAAGCATTCCTTTGATCTCCGTTTTATAGAGGAAGCTTATGAGGATCCAAGGGATTTGTCCAGGTTCCAAACTGGTAGAAATTCCTTCCTGTCTGAGCTTGATCACTACAAATAGAGGAAAGGAGAGAAAGAGTAAGTTTTCATCATGATGAAAAGGGTCGGGAGAAGGAAGTTAGAGGAGAAGAGAGATCATGCCGTGGAAACAGGAGCCCCGTGTACTTAGAAGAGGACCTTTTTGGGGCTCCAGGTGGAACCCCAGTGTAGCAGCCCACAGGGAGAAGTGCGAGATTTCGAATGTAAAGTCAAAGTTTAGGAAAGTTTTAGTTGTGTTACTAAAAACCTTTCATACCTTATTTTTTCTTTCTATACTCAGTATTGAGCAAAGTAGGTGCCTAGTAAAGTTTTATTGAAAGGGTGACTAAAACCATTATAAACTGATGAACAAAAATAGATACAGAGGCAGAGCAGCATCGAATAGACCAGGGGTCCTCAAACTATGGCCCGCGGGCCACATGCAAATACAAATATTGTATTTGTTCCTGTTTTGTTTTTTTACTTCAAAATAAGATATGTGCAGTGTGCATAGGAATTTGTTCATAGTTTTTTTTTTAAACTATAGTCTGGCCTTCCAACGGTCTGAGGGACAGTGAACTGGCCCCCTATTTAAAAAGTTTAAGGACCCCTGGATAGACTGTCAAACTACAGTGGGAAGGCCAGGGAGGGTTGGGGGGCAGAGTAAGAGATCAATCAAAGGACTTGTATGCATGCATATAAGCATAACCAATGGACACAACACACTGGGGGGTAGGAGAGGCTGGGGGAAGGTCAAAGGGGAAATAAAAGGAGACATATGACGACTCTTTGTAATATTTTAAGCAATAAAAAATTATATATATAGTAATTAAAAAATTATATATCTATAATTATATATATGTATATATATTATAAATAAAATAAAGGGTGACTAAAGAGGCACAAGAAAACCTGATAGCTGATTGGTCAATGTTAGAAGGTAGCCTGAGAACCAGAACTAGTGGATCAGGGTAACTTTCTTCCACAGGAACTCTTTTAGGATGTGTTGCTGTTTGATATTTGAGGAAGTGAATTAGTTCCCTGAATTAAAAGTTGAGGAAATGTTAAGCCTCATTTCAAGAAAAAGTAGATCTGGTGTTTGAAAGCGAAGTTCAGGTGGTGGACTGGTTCAAGGAAACACTCATCGATGTTGGAGGGCGGAGATGACACAGAAAAGCGTTGCGTACCCTTTGCCCTCGTCATGCCGATTATGCCAGGGCTGCAATGTAGTTTGTTAATCAACCTGCGCGTGAAGGAGAATCACTGGCCACCTGCTTTGCATGTAGATCAGTAACTTAGAGCACCGACGCTGGGACCAGGGAGCGCGGGCTCAGGTCCCAGTGCTCACACTGTGAGCCCATGACCAGAGGTGAACTTCTTAATGTCTCTGTGCTAAATCTCCCAAAATTCTAAATTCCTAAATTCCTGCTAAACTGGGGGTAATGATTGCAGGCAGGAGGATGACATGAACTAGGATGTGCGAAATGTTTAGGATAGTGCTTGGCCCCTGGTAAGTGCTGTATTGGTGTTTATTTAAAAATAAACACAAGTGATATGTCGGCAAGTGATTAAAGAATTTCTCTCAGTGTAGGTGCCACTGTTTTGTGTTCTGTTTGTTCTCTACACAGAATCACACGCTTTTATAAAGAAGAGGCCAGTTCCTACCAGCTTGGTCTTCAACAATTGCCTTGGTCTTTGAAAGCCTCCGTTTCTTCTTCTTGTTTTTGTTGTTTTTAATTAATTGATTTTCTTTTTTAGTATTCTTAAGTTATGTTCTGGAATGTAGTTAGTTATTTGGGAGCAGTTCAATCCTCTTGGGGCTTCCTTTGAGAGTTTGTTAGCTGGGACCAGAGCAGGGTTTTGTCTACAGTGTGTTCCTTGCTGAGAGGAGATTGCCCTGGGCCCCGAGGTCCTCTCCTCCGCTGCTGGGACAGTCCCATTTCCAGTTCTGCGTCGGGAACGAGAGCTGTGCCTCCTAGTCCTTGGCCGTGGCGTGCCCCTCACATGTGTTTGTGGACCCGCACCCAGCATCCGGCCGTGGATCCCCTGAGGCCGCCGTTTGGTCTCTCTCTGGTCAGCTCTCTTCTGTCTGCTCCCTTGTCCCTTGAACTTCTGCGTCCTGGTCCCCGTGCTCTAGTTCAGTCTCTCTGACCAGGGAGTTCAGCAGACCCTGCTGGGTGTCCGCTCCCTGCGCCCCTGCCTGGACGGCCTCTCAGGGAGCAGGCGGGGTGGTCCAGGGCTCACCTTCCTCAGACCCATCTTCCAGGATCTCTGTCTTTTGTTGCACGGCGCCCTTTGTCTCGAAAGCCTTGTTTCATGTATGTATTTTGCCAGTCTGGTTGTTTCAGGTGCGAGGTTAAATCCAACCCTCCTTTCTCAGTCCTGTCCACCCACTGGTCATTCATTAGCACTTCCTCTCTCAGGGTTTAACCTGAGCTTTCGCTGGCGTCAGATCAAAGCAGTTCATGCGAATCAGGCTCTGACCTGACTCATCTTTGCGCTCAAGGAGCTTCCTGGAGTTTCTGGACGGCACACGCGGTCTGTCTGCACACCCTTCTTGCTTTCCTTTTCCTGTTTCCTTTCTTGGTTTGCCTCTTACGTTTTCCTAAGGAACAGATTCTCTCCATGTCTCTGTCCTGGAGCACTTCTCTTCTGCTCGCTTGTGCTGACACAGACTATTTCCAAAGGACCTGCTGCTTTTATAATCAAAACAGCATCTCCAGAGTTTTCGGGGAACCTCCCGAGTCAGGAACACGCTTTCTCGGAGCCCCTGTTTTCTAACTTATTCGCTTGTCCAAGTCAACTGGCTGCCTGCAGCTCCTCTCAAGGGGCAGGAGGTATCTGCCGTCCAAGTGAAGGCGGACCTGTTATAAAATAAATCATAGAAAGCCGCTTTGCTAGGGAAGTGGTTGCAAGTGCTTAGGCAATAGCAATTGTCTGGACTTGCTAAGAAGGCTTAAAGTTTTCCTTCTGGGTAACTGAGTGATATATCATAATATCTTCACAGAAAAGTTCTGCTGAGAAAGATAATCTCGGTCATGTGCGTTCTCATGCTTGGCGGGCATTGTCCTTTCCTGTTTTCTCCAAGTCCTTTAGAATATATCCCCTTACGTAAGAGCACAGGACTCCGCTAATCGCATTAACTCTTTGTGAGGAGCGGTGAGGATTCCCGATTCCCTGGCCCCTGGGCTCATTGTTTCTGCGGTTCTGCCAAGCTAAGAAAAACAAACAAGAGAACTCGTTTGATTTCCCATCATCATCTGATCGGTGCTGCACTTTTATTTAATGCTTCCTTCATATTGCGATAAGTTACAACACAAGTTTTTAGTTAAGATCGAGTTAAAAAAACAGGGGTGGGGGGGGGGTGGGAAGCTGCTTTTGTTAATACTTTCAGATAAACTTAGCTCCAGAGTATTTTTATTAAATAATCCCATTTTTATATTGTGCCAAAAAAGTCTCATTTTAATAATATTTGAGGGTTGAGTTGAAGTAATCACTGCAAATATGCATTAGTTATGGAAGTTAGAAGTGGGAAATTCGTCTTAAAGTGTTTTAATAACTTTGACTCAAAGTGCTATAGAACTGCTTCCTGAAATTATAAACAACGGGAACAAGGCAGGTGGGCTGTGGTGCTCAGGCCCCTCCATGGTTTTCTAAACTGGGCTTTCGGGGGACCCACGTGTCCTGCAGAGGAGGGTGGTAGATTGAGGGTGGTGCCCGCAGTCAGTGGACCCCTGTTTGGGTGCAGTGTCTGCTGTGTGTGGATCCAGGTCTTCCTCATCACTCTGCTGTTCACACGAGGCCGTCTCTCTGGGTGCCGCCTCGCTGGAGGACTGTGCCATGTTTTATTTGATTAGCACTTCCGATTTTCATGAAAGCTTCATGATTTTTTCTTCATGTTTTTCTGTAATCAAAAAAAAACGTTTTTTATATTTAAAGGCATCAGATTCTCTCTCTATATAAAAACCTAAGCGACCGATGACCAAACAACAGGTCAACCAGTCACTATGACGTGCACTGACCACCAGGGGGCAGACACTCAATGCAGGAGCTGCCCCCTGGTGTCAGTGTGCTCCCACAGTGGGAGCATCGCTCAGCTGACCAACGGGCTCACGGCTGGCAAGCGCAGCTGTGGTGGTGAGAACCTCTCCCACCTCCACGGCAGCTACTGATTGGCATCAGGCACAGTGGGACTGGGATGAACGGGAGCAGCCAGCGCAGCACCCGGCCCGGGCTCGGGCTCTTCCCCGGCTGCCTGCCACCTCGTGCACTACTACATCCCTCGGGGGATGTCGGACTGCTGGTTTCGGCCCGATTCCCCGCAGGCCAGGCTGAAACCAGCAGTCCGACATCCCCCAAGGTGTCCTGGATTGCCAGAGGGCGCAGGCCTGACCTGCACCCCACCTTCACCTCCTCCGGAACTGCACCCCCTCCTGACCTTCACCCCTTCTTTAACTCCTCCGGAACTTCATCCCCTCCTGACTGCACCCCATCTTTACCTCCTCCAGAACTTCATCCCCTCCTGACTGCACCCCATCTTCACCTCCTCCGGAACTGTACCTCCTTCTAACCTGCACCCCACCTTCACCTCCTCCAGAACTGTACCTCCTTCTGACCTGCACTCCTCTTCACCTTCTCTGGGTGCTGTTGGCATAGCAAAGCTGGCATGTCCAACATCAGATGCCCTCATGCCAAACTTGTTTCTGGTCCTGTTTTATACTAATGGCAGTCCTTAAACAGTCATATCTATATCTCCTCCCTTCCCACCACCCTCATCCCATTATTTTTCTTTTCCTGAGCTTTTTGAATCTACATTTCTTAAAAATGTTCCAATTCATCATCTCCAGTGTTGAATTCCAGTGCTAGTCCCTTGCCATTCTAATTTAGTTTCCTGTTATCTCCCGAGCAGGGTATTGTAATGAACTTCTTGCTTATTGTCCTGTCTCTATTCATCCCTTTTACACTAAGACTAGAGGCCTGGTGCACAAATTCATGCATGGGTGGGGTCCCTTGGCCTGTCTGGTGATTGGGGGCGATTGGGGCCAATCAGGGCTGTCTTGCCTAGTCTGCGTGGACCATGGGAGGTTGGTCACATGCAGGAAGTTGGCTGTGGGAACACACTGACCACCAGGGGGCAACTCCTGCCTGGAGCATCTGCCCCTTGGCTTAGGGCACATCATAGTGACCGGTCGTTTGGTTGTTCAATCACTTAGGCTTTTATATATAGAGAATAGATTTCTAACATGGAGTGTAGAAGCATGTGCCTCTCTGGATTAAAATCCTTCAAGGTCATTTCTCTCACACCAAATAAAGTTTCCATCTCTCTTCAAATCTTTACTTCAATAACATTGTTAGATTTATCTCATATTTTTATAGAAGTGCATGAGGGTAGATAATAACTTTTTATTGATTTATTTCCATCCTTCACTCCTTGCAGACTCACCCAGCCACTCTTCTCTGTTCCTGGCTATACTCATGCTGTTCCCTCATTTGATCACCACTGTTTGCTCTACCCTCAATTCTGCTCATCCACACTTGTCCGAAGCATCCCATTCTTCCAGACTTAAGCCGTATGGCCTCTCTTCCCAGAAATCTCCTACCAGGACTTGTCTTTCTTTGCTCAGAAGTCACTTAACATGTTATCTGTGCTTATGTATCACCAGGACCGTCTTGTTATAAATATTTTTCTTCTATTTCTTATCAGGCAATGACCTCAGTCAGGAAAAGTGCCTACACATCAGTTCCATTATCTACTTATTAAATGAAATAAAAGTTATGAAATTGGAAATTATTGAAGATAAAGACAGGTATCAAGGGACACCTTACTGCCGCATCACGATTGTTTTCACCTCTTGTCAATGAAACCATTTCTGCATTCAGCAGAGCTGGCGAGATTACGCTGCAATAGCAAACTAATGTGCAGATTTTGTGGTTCCACACACCAATGGATTATATTCTGTGGATGCACTGGGTTCCATGTGGATCTCAAGGGAACTTCAGCGCCTGGGCCACAGAAGACACACCATCTATCAACTTGCATTAACCAAAAAGGCAGTGCTTCCGTCTTTCTCGTGTCTGCTATCCAGGCTTTTGCTTAGAAATGACACTCTGTGCTCTGTTCACAGTCAGCTGGCCCGCATTAGTGACAGGTCACATCCATCTGAAAAGGGGCCCGGAGACCGGGGCAGCACGGGAACACCCCGCGCCGTCTTCACCCTCTTCCTCCCCAGGCTAGCTAGTGCTGACCTCCTGGTCCTCCGAACAGGGAAATTCTTTCCACTACAGGACTATAAATGCTTGCAAAGGTAATCCTTACTTGGATAGTTTAAAAATTCATACACAGATAAATAAAGCTCCAAAATCATAATACTTTCTCCTTAGCCTAATAACAACAACAATAATATTTATTAAGTTTTTTGTTTATTAGTTAATAGGTGACAGTATTTATTACTGTGCACTAAAAACAAATGCTGAGCAATGTATACATTATCTGCTAAAATATCCAGAACATTTGTCTTTGGTAGATAAATTATTAATGTTTTCATTTTATATGTGAAGGAATTGGGAGCTAAAAAAGGATAACTTTCCAAAAATACTGCAGTTACTGAGAGGTAAAGGAAGATTTGATCCCCGTTGTGTCTGACCCTCAACTCAGTGATAATGTTCTTAGGTAACCACTATACTTTCCAAAAATACTGCAGTTACTGAGAGGTAAAGGAAGATTTGATCCCCATTGTGTCTGACCCTCAACTCAGTGATAATGTTCTTAGGTAACCACTACAAGTCTGACTGTAGCTTAGATCGCCTCTTACCCTCCAGAATTTACGTGACTTGTTGGATTTTAAAGACTGTGAAAGAGTTGGATAGTTCTAGAACCTAAGTGTAAAATGAGAAGGAAGATGTAAGGCCTTCCCATTAAGAACTCATTCATCTGATGATTCCCCACCGCATCAACGAGTCTTACCACTGGCTTTCAGGGCTGAAAATGCAGCTGTATTCATGCAGGAAAGGGCTTTGCATGAGGGGCTGCTACCTTTGACACCAGGAGAGCCCGACAGCTACAAAACAGGCTGTCATGGAAATTACACATGACTGCCCCATGTTCCAGGAAACTTCCTGCACGAGCTTGTAGAGCCACCAGATTCCAGCCTTGGTGTTTGACAACTGTCCAAAATGAGCTTTCTTGCCAACTAACAAAGGAAAAATATCTGGGGCCAGGATGCAAGGGTAGGCAAAGGAGATGTGAAGGTGTGGTCTTGAGAGGGAATTAAAGAGTGACTATTTCTTCAGAAAGGTGCTTGAGCGCATGGGCACGTGTGCCCGCAGAAACCTGGTTTCCAGACTGAAGGAAGGGGGGCCATCCGGTGGGTGGTTCTGAATGAAACTGTGGCAGCGAGGTGTTCCGAGTTCACTTGTTAGAATGTGTTAGACAGAGTGTTCTAGCTCTTTTTCCCTGCCAGGCCAAACTGCCTCCTGCTGCAGGGGGTTGCTGTCTGGGTTTAGTCACTATCTGCACTGTGTCTTTTTCTATATGTTATAAGAAGCTTTTAAGCCAAAAAGGGAAATTCATTGATTGTTGGCTTTTACTTATACAGCTTATATTAGCAACAAAAATATTCCAATACTGTTTGTTTTTGAGCTCAAAATGAAGCTCATGTAAATCAAATGCTTTGAACTCACCTCCATTCCTTCATCTGTAGGTTCAGTCATATCAAGGCTACACTTTAGAGACAGATTAATAAGGAGGACAGAAGCGTTACACAGGTGGAGCACAGGTAGGTTTAGAGTGGTGAGTGCTTGGAACAGAGTGTAGGCTTGTACTGTTATTGATTAACTATTGCACTATTATTTATACGAGCAACTGGAAACCTACTTTTGCCCCAACCTGTATGTTAGTATTAATATAGTTGTTACATGTCTGAAATTCTTTGAATTTGATATTCTGTACCTCAAATTCTGGATATTTTGTGCAGCATCATATTATTTGCCACTGTGAATTGCAATGTGATATGGCAGAATCAGCCCAACAGGGTTGGGTTTTAAAGCAAGTCATGAAGAACAAGCATGGGATAGGTTTCTGTGTAAGAATGAACATGGGCAAATGCTCCACACACTCCACACGGGGATCGAACCCAGACATGTGCCCTGACAGGGAATCAAACTGTGACCTGCTGATTCATAGGTCAACGCTTCACCACTGAACCACACCGACTGGGCTGGTTTATATAATGTTAAATAGCAATTAGAACTTAAATTATCTTACATAATTTGATGATAATTTGCCTTTGGAGAATCTTTCAAATTTAGGAAACTTTAGAAACATCCCCAAAAGATCTCTGTGCAAAATATTGTTATTATCTTAGAGAAACAAAGCTATTTTCCAGAATTTTCTCAAGTGTTTTATATATGCAAAACCAAAAATAACTAAATTCTAGACTATGTGTAGCTTATATCATATTTTTGAATAAAAAAGTATTTTGACTCCATGTGTATTCATGAGCAAGCACTCTGTATGTTATCGTAAAGCAATAGGACTAACTGGGTAATTTTTAAAATGATGAGTTGAATTACAAATATGGAAACTACAAAACACGTAGCTTGTATGCAATGTGAACTGATGCTGTCCATTTATTTCTGCATTTCCCAGAATCAGTAGGAAATCTGCTCATTTGCATCTGACTATTAAAAACATTGGTTTTTTACCCTTGTTTTTAGAAATGGATAGCATATTTTCACATGTTCATGCATAGTTATAAAGATTATTCCTTCTCTTTAAAGTATTTTAGGGGGTTGAATGTGTTAGCAGTGGCGCATTGCGGAGGTGTGCTGGCCCTTTAATGCTCTGTTTCTGTTGTCATGGAAATAAGATTTTCAAGTAGGTTTATCTGTCTGCTTTGCTTTTTATAGATTCCCTATCAGTTTCAGTTGGTTTTGGGCAAGCATCCTTATTCTTCAAATAAAACACCGATCTTTACTGTTTTTTGATGTATTTATCAATACAATTTCTTAAAAACCTAGAGGGGGGAGATTTCCCAGGAATGTACATTAGATGTAGATCCTTAACTCCTGGCTCTAAGGTGTAGGGTTTCTTTTAAAAGGAGGATAATACAAAACATAAAAGCAGGATTCAATGCCAATTTCAAGCTTTTAAAATGTGATGTCACTTTCACCTGATTATTGGCTCTGTGAGTACAGTTTATATAGGGAAAGATTTTAAAACATGAGCAGAATCATGTAACTATGAACATCATGTAACTACTCAAGTTGCTCATTCAAATCCTCACCTTGACCCATGGGTTCCTTTACAACTCAGCAGCTGCTTACTCTGGAATTCATTTCTAGAGAGAGATTTGTTGGGTTTGGATATAGATTGTGCCACTAGCTAGCTGGACAGCCTTGGAAAATTACTTCAACTATCTCTTTCTCGGTTTCTTTATCTGTAAAATGGGTTTAGTAACAGAGTTATTGTGACAATGAAATGTTTTAATATGTGGAGAGTAATTCGAACAGTAACTTGAGGCAAATAACTGCTCCACCGATGTTGCGTCTGCCATTATTATCGTTCACCGTTCTCCACCACCCTCCCACCCATTCCTCAGGAACAGCAAGCCTTCGGCCTCCTTCGGGCTTTGGCCTCTGGGTTTCCCCTAAAGTTAGCAATGACACCCCGTTTCCTCTCTCACAGTAGCCTGATACTCCCTGGACACGTATGAAACTTGGAAATTATATGTTTATTATATTAGTGGTTTAGTCTCTGTCCTTCTCCATGCAAAAGGGCTCCATACATATTTATTGAAGTAGCAAATAACAGAGAAAATTAATTCAAACTGGCCAGATACTCCCCCACTTCCTAAATCACTGAGTAGATATTTTAAAGATAGAAATGAGTCCTAAATTTCCAAATGACCCATTCTCCTATGTTCTGGAGAATTTGGCATGGGTTGGGATTGCCGGTCGTTATGAGGAGACTCTCTGTTCTACTCTAGAGTTGTAGCTGCTGCTGCTTTCTAACATCTGCCCTCAGACCTGACCACACGCTCCTGCTGGACCGGAGATGACCACGCGGTCCCCCTCGGTGCTTCAGGCCAAGGAAACCATCGCTCTCCATGCAGGAGAAGGCCCATGGAGATGGTGCTCAGGGAACCACGATTCACCTGGCTGCCCCTTTTTAGGAATGACCCTTTAAGTGCCGTTCTCAAAAGAGATGATGGTGGAGTATTGTGAGGTAGGGTCCTCTCTGGCTCGTTTAGATAAAGGTGGGTGCCCTCTGTTGGCAGTGGAGACATGAAGACACTCTGGAGTTGGCATAAAGGAACAGCGAGGTGGGAGTCCCCTGGGTTCGTAGCTTCACACGCTCAGGCGTGTTACTAGAAAACTGTCGGTCAAGCCTGCTCTGTCCCACAGGAGAAGGTGGGGCGGGACCTCCTGTTTTGGCGAAGTGCCTGTTACTGTTCAAACCCTTTGCCTATTTGTTTAATCATGGTGTTTGTTTTTAAATGTTGAGTTGCCAGATTTCCCGTGTACCCTGGACACAAGTTCATTGTCAGATAACGGAAGCATGGCTCCCAGCCTGGGACTTGCCTTTACTGTTCTTAACAGCGTCTTTCAAGGGAAATGTTCTTGCTCTCGTGAAGTCAGAATGTTTTTCTGCCCATTTGTCCTATGTTTGGTTTTGCTTATTTGTCATGTGATGTCTCGTTTTCATTTTAACATAGTAGAATATTTTTCTTTTTTAATGCATCTGGGATATTAGTCATAGCTAGAAATGTTGTTCCCTTATCTAGGCAACAGCAGAAGTCATCTATGTTTTCTTGTAGCACATTTCATGTTATTTGCTTTCTTCTGACTCATGTGGAGTTTGTTCTAGTGCGTGGTATGATGCCGATTGAACTCATAGTGGCTATCTTGTACCAACACCGTGTATTTAATGTTTAAATATCCAGCCTTTTAAGGAGCCTATGAACCTTGCTTTATCTTGAATAACCTTAAGTGAAATTCACTAGCAATGTTAAGATAAAAGAACAGTGGGAAATGCTGCCTCAAATAGCTATTTATTTTGAATTATTTCTGAAGACAGACCTACTATCATGTATAGACCAACTCTTAGGAGCATCATAGCTAACGGCCAGCAGGGGTAATGGACCAAATGTGGGTTGGGACGTAGTAACCGAGTCTGCTTGTATCTGCCCGCAGTCAGTCCTGCTTCCTTGGAGTAGCAGCTGAGTCTGCAGGGGCCTGGCGTTTGGTGCTGTAGGCAGAGAATAAAGTTGTACCTTCCTTTCTTAAGGCTGTAGCATTTCATGTGTGGTTTTATTTCTATTTTAATTTTTCCTGAGCAATTGGAAATATGGGTTTTCATTTCCAGAGGTAAAGAAATTATGAGAAGAGCTTTTTTTTTGGGGGGGGGGGTGGGGGGGGTGGGGGGGGTATGATGCTTTGGGTGAAGGGAGAGCAGGCACCGGAGGTGTGAAGCCTGAGTCTGTGATTCCCATGGAATGCCCACGATCTCCCTGCGAGACAGTTGGACCCATGAGCCGGCCTCAGTGGGTAATTCCCTCAGATGCCAGGGAAGTCGCCACGGTCTGTGGCCAGGGTTACAAATACTGTTTATCTGCACTTCATGGCGCATTCCGAGTCCAAACAGTCTTACTGTCTGAAGCCTGGGTGATGCCATGGTGCTGATCTCTGGTTTTCTGTGAAAGAAACGGAACCATTTCATAATGACGGTAAATCCTCATACACTGATTAAGACAGGCTTTATTTTCTCTCTCAACCCCTTCCCTTGGAAAACACAAGCACAATCACTGCTTTCATCATGAAAAGTCATTATTGGAAGCGCGTGTGTGCGTGTGTGTGTGTGTGTGTGGTTTATCCAACATCCGCTGAATGGCTTTCCTTTGCAAGGTGCTGTGCTGGGTGCTTTGTGGAATCAAAGAAAACAGGAGCCTGGCTTTTGGTCTCAAGGTGCAGACAATCCTCTATTTACGAGCAGGTTTCCGTGTAGAATTTGTCCCATCACCACGTGTGCTCATAGTTTGAACAGCCTCCCTTCTGCTCTGGCATGCCTTCAGACCCAGCCAAGCTGAGAATGCAAAGTAGAGACACTAGTGCTGAATTTTAGCCACAAAGACAGACGTGGCCACAAATGACTGAGTGCTAACTCCTGGGGAAACAACCGCGTCTGTCTGGGACAGGAAGAGGGGTCCTTGTTCCTTTCTTCCCCAGATCAGCTCCTCCTGCCCCCTTCCCCCCCCCCCCCCACTGGACAGCAGCTTCCTCTCAGCCCAGGCTCAGAGCTCCTGTGTCCTCAGCTCCCTTCTCACGCACCTCAACGCACGCTCCTAGAAAGTTCCATCACCGCTGCCTTCAGATAGTTCCAGAATTTCACCATTTCTCAGTAACCCCACAGGCACTCTCCTGGTTCTACCCATCACCTCCCTCGCTCCTGGTTGCCTCCCTCCGTGGTCCTCCCTTCGGGGTCCCCCTTCCGTGGCCCTCCCTCTGTAAACCTCCCTCCATGGTCCTCCCTCCGTGGTCCTCTACCAGGTCACCCTGTGAACCCCGATGTCACTAAGCTGACAGATGGCGCCTTGAGAAGAACTGTGCATTCTGCCCATTTCTCACTTTGTAAAGACTCTGTGACCACCCAAGCAAACAAACAGGCCAGAATACAACACTGAAACCAGCAGCTGAGCAGTTCTCAGTGACGGTGGAGTCTTGTCCTTCAGCTGAAGCACATAGCCCCCTCCCTCATGCTGGGCCTGAAGCCAGAGGGAGGTGTGGGGACATCCGACAGCCCATTTCCTCTGCCCTGTGGAAGCCAGACCACCTTTTTAGATTAAAGTCCTGACCAATAGGTAAATCTCGACATGTCTCACTGGATGGGGTAGTCAACAGCCACTCTGACAGCACAGGGAGCGCTTCCCTCTGAAGTTGCCCTGGGTGTCAGGCTCTGGGTTACCTGGCACCGTGCAAAGCAATGCAGTGCCCAGTAGAACTGGCTTTTTCCAAAACATGCCAGCTCAGAGACCTGGTATGGCAGCATTTCCCTGGACAGACAGTGGTACTTCTAGCCCGTTTCCTCATTTCTAACTCAAGACCCAGTGAGGGTGGGGAAGGATGCTTTACTCTCTGTCCTCTCCTGGCAACTGCAGCTTGGTCCTGTGTGCTGCCTGGGCACTGCTGGTTTGAGGTGCCCACTGGGGACCAAACATAATGGGTGGCTATTGGTTGGGGAGAAGAGTTCAGATGGTCACAGTGAGTCACAGTGTCTGCGTGACTCAGGCTGCTCTCGGGAGGCCTGCTGACATTCTCCGTCCCTTAATTTCCTTGTTTGTTAAATGGGGAAATAATGCATCTCAGTTTCTCCACTGAGAACACTGTGGAGCTGAATGAGACTTGGCTAAAAATATTTAATTGCACCTTCTTACCTTGCCTTATTCCAAAAAAAAGAGATCTGTTGGCTGGGAAGAAATAGGCATGAAGGATGGAAGGTTGTCTTGTAGCTGGATTGAGGATGTGGTAAAGACACCTAAAAACAAGACAACAACACAGACAAGCCAACATTATAGTGAGTCTCTGCATTTTGTTTCCCACCCACACATCTTTTTTTAAATTTTTTTATTTATTAAGTTATTACATCTGTGTCCTTATCCCCACGTTACCCCCATCCCCCCCCATCCCCCCCCACCCCCCCCCCCACCCCCGCTTGTGCCCTCACCCCCCTGGTGTCTGTGTCCATTGGTTAGGCCTATGTGCATGCATGTAAGTCCTTTGGTTGATCTCTCCCCCCCCTTACCTTCCCTCTGAGGTTTGAGGGTCTGATCAATGCTTCTCTGTCTCTGGATCTGTATTTGTTCATCAGTTTATGTTGTTCATTATATTCCACAAATGAGTGAGATCACGTGGTATTTATCTTTCTCTGACTGGCTTATTTCACTTAGCATAATGCTCTCCAGTTCCATCCATGCTGTTGCAAACTTGAGTCTGGTGCCTTAGCCCACTCGGCCATCCTGACACATAGGTCCACCCGCACATCTTCAGGAAGCTAAACAGAGCCCACACAGCAGGGCCGCGAAGATATGCCATTGAGTCTGAGTAGAGGAAACAGCCACTACCCAGGCCTGTAGTCAAACATGTGTCCAATCTGGGTTTTAACTATGTGCTGGGAGGTGACAGTCTGGGCGCATTCAGGCCTGTTCCCTTCAGTGCTGATGGGCTGTTTGCTTGGTTTGCTGCGTGACGCCGAGACCGCCACTGTGACCTCAGGCCATGGAAGACACTGCAAATGTTTCCTGGTCCTTGACCTTCTCCCTGAGCCCATCTACTCTGCTTGCTCTGTCTCCAACGGTGCCTGTTTGATCCCAGCCCAGTGGTGCTCAATGACAGCGAGAAGCCCTGCAGCACATATGCTGCTGCTCATCCTCCTGAATTAGGTTCTGAGGTTGACACCTATTTCTTAGCAATTTTTTATCCATTGCCGTCCCTAGCAGAGTGCATTCACTAGGCGTGTCCTTACTACTGCGGGAGGAATTGAACTTGTCATCAGTATCACTGCATTTCCCACTGGTCTGTCCCTGCTATTCCGCTCACGCAGAGTTCTATGGGCTCAGTGTCAGGGCCCAGAAGGGCTCAGTAGACCTGCGGACAGGCTTTCTATCATTTTTCCACTAACTCTCTGCCTTTTTCAGTGGCCACATTCTTGCTCCATTTGTCTTGTCTCTTTAATTTCCTCCCTGGGAGTCTTTATCCCTCCTCATAGTTTTTACCAGAAATTCTCGCTGATGATAGGTTTGCCTTTGCATTGAACATCTATCCAGGGTAGACTTTCATGGTTGCCTGCCCAGCCCCTTGGATCTTCTGGGGACAGAATCTTTTCGCGTTGGGGGAAATGGTTCTCCCAATCAGTTTTCCCACCGGTTGGAGTAATCCTTCCTTCTGGTGCTGCCCTGAGGTGTGAACGTTCAGGTGCGGTGCTGCTGTCAACCATGATTCCCACTGGCGAAGGAGTCTAGAATGGGGAGGATGGTGTCCGGTGGCAGAAATGGGAGAAGCCAGAATCCCTCCTTCTTACCCTTGTGTGCAGGCATTCTTGGGACCAACGTTCCCTATCAAGACCTGTCCACTCTGTAGACAAACACCAGAAATCCCCTTTGGGCTCAGCTGCTTGGAGTTGGCTTTTCATCTTTTGCACCAAAAGAGCCTTGAATAACACACCCACTACACATAGTGTTTACACATGGATAAAGGAAAAAGTTTGGATCATTTTTGGAGATTAGAAAATAGAAATCAAGATATGAAACCATGTGGTTTCTGTCATATATGTTAAAATTTTATAAAAAAATAGAATAATAACCCAGTTAATGTTTCCTTCCTGTTGTTCCTGCTGTCACTGGTTCTCGCGGGAGCCTATGGGAGGCTGGTGTGCTTTGTGAGTGGTGCTTTGTTAGCAGAATTTCTGATACATAATAAGAACCATGTTAATTGTGTTGAAATGAAATTATACATTGGTATTATTAATTATAATGTAACTAGAGGCCCGGTGCACAAAAATTTGTGCACTCGGGGGGAGGGGGGTCCCTCAGCCCTGGCCCGTGCCCTCTCGCAGTCTGGGACCCCTCAGGGGATAACGAACTGCTGGCTTAGGCCTGCTCCCGGGTGGCAGAGGGCAGGCCCAATCCCTAGGTGCAGCCCCTGGTCAGGCTCAGAGCAGGGCTGATTGGGGAGTTGGGGCGCCGCCCCCTGTCATGCACAGAGCAGGGCGATCGGGAGGTTGTGATGCCACCCTCAGTCACGCTCAGGGTAGGGCCGATTGGGGGGTTGGGGCACCGTCCCCTGTCACACTCAAGGCAGGGTTGATGGGGAGGTTGCGGCACCACCCCCTGTCACGCACAGAACAGGGCCAATCAGGGGGTTGGGGCACTGCCCCCTGTCACTCAAAGAGCAGGGCCCATCAGGGGGTTGGGGCGCCGCCACTCTCACACTCAGGGCAGGGCTGATGGGGAGGTTACACACAGAGCAGGGCCCATGGGGAGGTTATGGCTCTACCCCGTCACACACAGAGCAGGGCCCGTGGAGGCGGGGGGAGTGGGGAGGGGGGGTTGGGGCGCCGCACCCTGTCACACACAGAGCCGCAGGGCGATCAGGGGATTGGGGCACTGCCCCCTGTCACGCTGATCCCAGTGCCGGGAGGCATATTACCCTTTTACTATATAGAATAGAGGCCTGGTGCACAGGTGGGGGCCAGCTGGTTTGCCCTGAAGAGTGTCCTGGATCAGGGTGGGAGTCCCCACTAGGGTGCCTGGCCAGCCTGGGTGAGGGGATGATGGCTGTTTGCAGCTGGTCACACATCCTTCAGGGTGGGGGGTCCCCACTGGGGTGCCTGGCCAGCCTGGGTGAGGGGCTGAGGGCTGTTTTCAGGCTGGGGGTGACTGAAGCTCCCAACTGCTCCTTTTTTTCTTTTTCTTTTTTTTTATTCTGGGCCAGCTTTAGCTTTGAGGCTTGGCTCCAGCTCTTAGGCCTCTGCTGCTGAAAGTAGGTTTCTGGCCTTTGCTTACAATGTTGCGATCCTGCTGGCTGAAGCCTGGCGGACTAAATCAGGTTTCTGGGGTTTTGTTTAGCTTCTATATTTGTTCCATAGTTGCTTAGAGTTGCAGCTCAGAGGCCTACAGCGGCAGGCGGGGAATGTTGGAGTCCTCCGTCACCGAAGCAAGCAAGCCTCGTGTTAGTTTCAAGCTGCCTGGCTGCCAGCCGCCATCTTGGCTGGCAGTTAATTTGCATATTGCCCTGATTAGCCAATGGGAAGGGTAGCGGTCGTACGCCAATTACCATGTTTCTCTTTTATTAGATAGGATAACTGTCCTCATACAAAATCCTTGGACTGGCCAGGATAATTTTTAGGAATCTGTTACATTACTTACTATACCAGTTTGTTTTATACTCCTTGTGTTTATAAAGAAAAAAATGATATTAAGCCTCCCTTATACTGACAGGTAATTTATTTAAATGGGAAAAACACTATCTTCTTATTTATTTGGGGCTAAGGTTTAAATCTTAAATACTTGTGAGAGGTCACAATTAAAAATATTTCTAGAGTCAGCTGGCCAAAGAATGTTTTTTGTTTGTTTGTGTATTTGCTTGTTATTAAATGGGTTGCTGAGTGCTTTGAGAAAGAGATTAGAAAGCCAGAACTTTAAGAAACAAACAAACAAAAATGGAGATGGGATTGACAGTAAAAACCAAGGGAGTGCCGATGCAGACACAGCTCTGTGTGGTGCCCATGAGGTACTGACAGTGTTGGGAACTCATCTAGAATTAAGATGGTAAATTGGGCCTTACATTCAGAAATCAGACATCCCATTCAGGACTTTTGAGAGCAATATTAGGAAAATGAAGTGAATGGAAATCAAATTTCAGGGGACCTCCCAGGGGAGGAGAGGGGAGGAGAAGCTGCCAGTTAATCTAATTAATACACAGATTTGCTTTGCAACCAGAGAAAGAGGCTGTTCCTGACATGGAGCCCATTGGTGAGGATTTTCAATTTCATGTGGAGGAATTTGTGCTTGATTCACTGGGGCATCGGTCCGTTCAAAATAAATTACTCCCGACAGTCAGTCATAAAGTAATCTAGACTCTGGGAATGGAAGCTTAGAGCTTTGAGCTTTTCTTTTAAAAAAAAATGTGCCAAAGGAGGTAATGTTACAGTAAACAGAGCAGCCATTCAAGGCTTTTGCAGCTTGGACCAATAATTCATCCTGGTTCTTTCTGGTGTCTTCGGGTTTAAGTATGTAGTCTATTAGATTCAAACACCATTTCACTTCTATCCAGTGAATGTAATTTATCCAGAGTGTAGCTCCATGGGGAGTCGCAGTAATTAAGTAAAGGGCATTTCTTTCAGCTACTCTGTGTGCTTGGAGAAAGCTAGCCTTAATTACTAGTTGACAATTAAAGGGCAAGTAAAAATAGATGCTATATTATTTATAATAAAAGGGAATTATTGTATAAGTTTTTAAAAGAACACATAAATAAGTGAATCTTCCATTTCAAATTCAGGGGGTGAATAAAAATCCCCAAACTAAATATAAAGGTGTTCAGCCCACTTTTTTTCTTAGCTCCATTAGCCTAGGATATATATGGGGTGACAGACAGAAATAAGTCAGGAAATATACGTCAACAGATAAATAGAGAAGTAAGTCAGAAATAATGGGGACGTGTGTGAAGATGAACATACTCAGTAAGGACAGCAAGCGAGCCCTGAACAGTGGCGTGGTGGGCCCAGGTATAAAAGGAGCCTGTTTTAGGTGTAGATTCCTTCCCAACGGATGGAGGGCATGGACTCTGTGGACAGACCGGCCGCCTTGAACCTCAGCTCTCACTCCTTAGTTGTGCAATCTTGGTCAAAGTACATAAATCCTTTGCACCTCAGTTTCAATATCTGTGAAATGGGGATGATAATAGCACTCACCTCAGAGCAGTCTTGTGGAGATTAACGGGGCAATGCATACAGTGTTTTTACAACAGTGCCTGGCACATCAAAAGGGCTTATAGGAACATTAACTATCATCATCATAATCACCATCATCATCATAACTTATCATTATCATATACACTATGTACTACGTAACTATAATGTGTCAATAAGTAATGAATAGTGTGTGTGTGTCTAATAAATGTGATATAGCAGACATGCCCACCTTTATACTGCCATCTTACTTATCTAGCTACACAGAGAAACTTTTATTTATTTTTTTAAAGATTCTTTAAATATATTTTTATTGATTTTAGAGAGGAAGAGAGAGGGAGGGAGAGAGATAGAAACATCATCGATGAGAGAGAATCATGAATCGGCCACCTCCTGCACACCCACTAGTGGGGATTGAGCCCATGACCCAGGCATGTGTCCTTGACCAGAATCGAACCCGGGACCCTCCGGTCTGCAGGTTGACGCTCTATCCACTGAACCAAACCAGCCAGGGCACAAGAGCAACTTTTAAATATATTTTTGTATCACTTACTAGGGGCCCGGTGCATGGATTCATGCACCCGTGGGGTCCTTCCCTGGCCGGCCTGCCCTGATCGGGACTGGGCGAGACAGCCCCAGTTGACCCTGATCAGCCCGATTGAGACTGGGTGAGATGAGCCAGACACACCCTGGAGCCCTCCTGTGGTCCCTCCCCACCCTGATCATGCACTGGTGGGGTCCCTCGGCCTGTCCTGCGGGGATTGGGCCCAAACAGGCCTGGTGCGTGCATTCATCCAGGGTGTGTCTGGCCTGTTTCGCCCAGCCCCAATAGGCTGGACCCCAGCAGCAAGCTAACCTACCAGTTGGAGCGCCTGCCCCCTGGTGGCCAGTGTGCATCATAGCTACTGGTCGAATGGTCAAACGGTCACTTAGGCTTTTATATATATAGATTTGCAGGGATTGATTAGTAACTACTTATTTGCTTTTTGCTTACCGAGTCTTTTAAAGTAATAGGAACAATGAAAATTTGAGAGCTTGTGTTGAAATTTTGCTTCCTCATAGCTGTGGGACTTGTACAGATTATTTGCTTGTCAAAATCTCAGTCTTGTCACCAATAACTGGGAACACCACTTATTTTCAGGATTATAAATAGTCAGTACAATAAAAATGTGCCTAGCCTGCAGTGAGTGGCCACACAAATATTTGTTAAATATTGAACAAGAAGACTTAAGCCCAGTCCCTGGGAAGCTAGGCATGTCAACATACATAGGTCCATCCTCAGTCTGACTTCACCAGCCGTGAGGGAGAAACAAGGGTGACTTATGGCATCTGCTCTCAAGGATGGGAATACATATTGAAACAGCTTCCATATTGAAATATTAAAAATGAAAAATGGATGGTTCTTGGCAAATGTGAGTTGAAGACAAATGACCTTGAAATTCAGGCAGAGGGATAGAGGGAGGAGACAAAGCACTTCTCCCTTGTATTTGCGGCAGCCAACCTGCAGTGCAGCCTAGCATTTTTTCAAGGACACTGCAGTGGGGTGTGCATTGGTGACTGGCGTGTCCTGCAGAAAACCATAAAGAACAGTTGCAACCAGAGGGATGGCCAGACTGCTCACAGCCAGAGGGAGCCTGGCGTGAGTTCCAGGGCCGTGAACCTGATAGTGAGCACCAGCGTCAGAGGTCTGGTAGGATGTAGGTGATTTGTATCACTTGAAGACTCGAGTGTGTCGATATTCCTGGAGCCATGGTCTGTCATCCAAATAGACCATATGCTGTTGCCAATACAACTTTCTTGGGAGAACATTTGCTGCCATTTCTGGTACATGCAGGACTTGAGCGTATCTGTATTATCTTGATGAATGGAGAGAATGTCACAGTCAAAGGGCTCTTGCCCAGGACTAACACACCCCAAAATATCTTCAGATCTCCAGCTCCCCAAAAGGGACAATGCACAAAGTCACACCCCCACTGTGCGTCGGGAAGGAAGTGCCTTTATTGGCTTGCCTGCTCCTCCCTGCCTTTCGGTCATGGGTGTGCATCACTGGTCCAGGCCATTGTGAAGAATGAGAGGAGTTATCCATCTGTGAGTAGTCTCCTACTGGCAATAGGAATTTGTAGGTCACCCACGATGATCTCTGGAAATGTAAGCATAGACGTTCACATATTTTTTTCACCCATAAAAGCATTTGCAGTGGGATGTATAAGCAAAAAGACCAACATGCCTGTTAAAAAGCTGAGGAGACCGAGTCTTGTTTTTCCTTGTCATTTCTCTGTGCACCATATTGTGTAATCAGCTTTTTCAGAGGATTTTCCCTATCATCTGTCTCTGCAAGAACATTCAAAGCAAGACTTAAAATCGGTATTTCAAAACTCAGAACTTCTGACAAGCTGTAGCTTTGCCTGACATGTACTTCCTCCCTCCCTCCCTCTCTCCCTCCCTCCCTCTCTCTTTCCATTTCTCTCTCTCTCTCTCTCTCTCTCTCTCTCTCTCTCTCTCTCTGTTCCTATTTATTTATTTTTATAGGCTTGTCATTTGCAATATCCAATGTGGTGTGCAAGGTTAGGCTTAGCTGATATTTCCAAATTATTAAACTTTAGTTCAAATGAATGGAGGGGGGAAAATCCATCCTTCAACTGAGGTGTAAGCTATGTCCATTGTCACTAAGGTAACACTAAGGCTTTATTCAGAAATGAAGGCAACCTGACATGAACTGCCTTATGGCTGTGCTTAGTACTGAATGACTTATCTTTTCTGTGGGGGTGAGTATAGAAATAGAAAGACCAAAATTCAAATCCCAGTTCCTTCATTCACCAGCTGGGCCGCCGTGAGAAACTCATTCAGCCTCTGAAAGTCAGATCAGCCTATACCTTCTAGAAAAGCCAGAACACTTTCCCAACTACGAGCCGGAGAGTAGGCTAGCTCTTCTTGCTGTGCGCTCCCGTAGCTCCCATGCATGTGTTTCCTCATCAGTTTCACATGTTGCACAGAATAGAGACTTTGGACCTGCCTTGTGCTATTAGGCCGTAAACATCCTCATGACAGGGAATTATCTCTTCTTTCCTAGAGCAGGTCCCTATGCATGTGAGATCCTTGCATTTTATCGAGGACAACTGCAGTGGGGAGTTTGCTGGTGACTTGTGCGTCCTGCAGATACTTAAGTTTAGAACATCCGTGGTCATTATAACTCTTAATGGTCAATACAATTCTTAATGGTCATTACAACTCTTAGAGTTGGATGTTCTGTGAATCAATTGTATGATACAATTGCACGACCCCAAAGAATGTTCTGCTACTTTGACCATTCAAAAAATTCAAGTGTTTGTGGTAATTTTGAGTCTCTTTGAGAAATTCTGTGGCAGTCAATTTCTGACCTAGAGCTTACACCAGCAGTAAAACCAACTAAGACACTTTTTTTGGAGCTAGTGATGAATCTGTGTCTGAAACATTTGAGGAAAAGAGCAGTTTTTACACAAGGCCCATGGTTGTTTGTCCTGTGTGCTGTGTACTTGGTTCATGGGACTATGTTTCCACACATTCTTTGTTCTGTGTCTGACCCATGGACCTTGACCATGGTTTTCCATTTCCCACAGTTGATGCTGACTTTGAGATCCTCAGCTTGCTATTTGATCTGTAACTCTGTTTCCTTGTCTCTGTGTTGAGCCTTGTATCACAAAGATGACTGATTATCTATTAGAGGAATATGTAGACATTTTCTTGGCTTATATAATAAAATGTTTATAAAGACAAGATGAAGTGTTAGAAAAAGTGCCAACTCCAAAATAGGGTGAATTAGGAGAAATGAGGACTTCCAACGGGTTGAGGTTTAGTGGGCAACGTGTCTTCTAGCTAACACCGGAAAATGGGGATCTATATTATAAACATTTCCTAGACAGTATTTGAAAGGGACATTGTGATTAACATTTGTTACCATATTGTTAAGCTACCTATTGAACTCATATTTTTAAACAAATGACTAAAAATAGAGAGAGGGGAATACAATGTGGTATAACGAAAAGAATGCTAGATGAGCCATCTTGTCATCTCATCTTACAGGTCTTGAAGGAGACCAAGAAGGAAAACATTGTCCATTCTTAAGGCTCATGTAGCAGCTTTTAGAATTCATAAAGTTAGTCTATAACACTGTCAACCATTTCTCTTTCTTTTTTTTGTTAAATATGTTTTTATTGATTTTTGGAGAGAGAGGAAGGGAGAGGGAGAGAGAGAGAGATTTCTCAATGACAGAGAAACATCAACACCAATCAGCTGCCTCTTGTATGATCCCTACTGGGGATCAAGCCCACAACCCAAGCATGTGCCCTGACCAGGAATCAAACTGTGATCTCCTGGTTCATGGGTCAATGCTCACCCAGTGAGCCACACCAGCCAGGCCTGTTTTTTTTCTCACTAGTTTTCAGATACTGGGTTGTTAAAAATATTATTAGTTCAAGACTTTAAAAAAGAACAATTCTAAAAACAACAAAAATCAGCCACAGCAACTTAACTGCTCTCAAAGAGGGGAGAGGAGATGGGTAGTTCATGCTTCATGGGGTCAGAGTCCCCCTGTAGGAGGATGAGAAGTCTTGGACACGGATGGTGGCAGTGGTGACTGTCCCTGCTGCCACTGGACTGTGCTCTGAGCTGTGATCACAATGGTCTGTCCTGTGTCGTGTGTGCCTGACTGCAGTGGAAGACTTGACCTCGCTCTGACCAATGACTCCCATAGGAAGCGGCACACACACGTTTCTCTTCACGAGTCCATCCGGCTAGCATTTGAGGCAGTTCTTTGTCTATTTAAAAATCTGTATACGATGCCGTTGTCTTCTGTTGGTAACAGTTTTGGTTTGGAAAAGTGTTTCAGACAAACAGTGGGTCACTATCGGAACGTGGTGCTCGGCTGCACTTTCCAGAAGGAAAACAAGTCAGGCTGCTTTTCCACTGGTCTCGCCCAGTGCCTTCCTGCCCCTTCCATCCCCTTCCCCTCCCCTCATGTGTGGGGGGAAGAAGGCTGAGGCTGAGGCTGAGGCTGGTGCTTGAAGATGCTGGAGACACGGGCGAGGACAGGGCTGCAGGAACTGCTGCCTCGTCCACAGCCTCAGACAGGGCATCGTGGACATGGGTTCCGAGACTTCCCTGGTCCTTTCCGGGCCAAGCCCAGGGTGTACCCCAGGCTCAGTTTTCCAGCGTGAAGTAGGAGGAAGTAGCATTTTCCCTGTTTCTTTTTACAGATGGCTCAATGCATGCGCACGTGTTCCGTAGACTATAAAGTGCTCTAGGACTTAAAGGGGCTTTATTTATGCTGCTTTTCCTGTTAGTGGTCTCTGAGGTGTGACATGAACAGGGCATGTTAAGGGGGAGCACGCTGCCTTCTGTCAGGAGGGCAGGCCCGGTGAGCTCAGCCCGGGGTGGCAGCTGCATGTGCCTGAGGCTCGGGGCCTTCCCTGTGCCTTCTCTCTCGGCCCCTGCCCTGAGCCAGCGGGCCTCTCACCAGCCCTGGGACACAGATGCGAATAGGTTTCCAATCCATTTAAATTATCCTGACCTCCGGGCTCAGCTCGGCTGACCAGAGAACACAAATGCAGATGATGACAGAATCAAAAACACTAGCCGTCCTTTTGTGAGAAATCATTAGACAGAAAGTGGAATGTTGCACAAGAATCCTCTTCTAAACAGGTGCTTTTGTAATGATTTAGAGGGTGCTGTGTGACATGCTACGGACCCACTTTGTAAAATGCATGTGAAATATGGTCTGTAACGCCAGAACACATGCTGTAGCCATAATTAGGCGGTAAAGTGTTTTTGATTAAAGGGAAGGAATACAGTGCTCCTGTGTGTGTGAGTGTGTGTGTGTGCCTGTGTGCATGTGTGTGCGTGCATGTGTGTGTGAGTGCGTGTGCGCGTGCCTATGTGCCTGTGTGTGTGCGTGCCTGTGTGTGTGCGTGCCTGTGTGTGTGTGCACGCGCGTGCCTGTGTGCATGTGTGTGCGTGCCTGTGTGCGCATGCCTGTGTGTGTGCGCGCGTGTGCCTGTGTGCATGTGTGTGTGCGTGCCTGTGTGTGTGCGTGCCCGTGTGTGTGAGTGTGCATATGTGCGTGCCTGTGTGCATGCGTGTGCGTACCTGTGTGTGCGTGCCGTGCCTGTGTGCATGTGTGTGTGTGCGCCTGTGCGTGTGCATGCCTGTGTTTGTGTGTGCGTGCCTGTGTGCCTGTGCGTGTGCGTGCATGTGTGTGTGAGTGTATGTATGTGTGTCTGTGTGTGCGTGCCTGTGTGTGTGTGTGTGTGTGTGTCTGTGTGCTTGCTTAGAGATGGAAACAGAGACAGAGATTCTTCCTCCTTCAGATTCTAGCGGAGGTTTGCTCTCCCTGAAAGGGACGCTGTTTGTTTTCTCACTCCACCTTTTGTGCAGCGTGGGGACCTTGGGGCTGTGCGCTGTCCCTCACAGGCTGGAGCACAGATGCGAGCTTCTCGCCAGCCTGCAAGGCCGGGATTTGCATTCCAAATCAGACTGCAGGCGCCCATTATGAATTGTTTAGCCCCTTGTTCCTTTTCTAGGATTTCTTCCTCCTCCTTCCCCAGAAATGACCCCTGAAACCATTCTCTTTCAAGAGATTCCCCTTTAAAATCAGCAGTTTGGGTGGGTTACGGCCAGAACAATAAATTACAAAGACGTCGATAGATTCTTTTATGTGATGTTGGTGTTTTTCTCCCTTTCCCTGAGGGGTCTCGTGGCCCTGAGGAAAAATAATTACTTAAGACGCATCTTTTGGGCTTAAGGGTTTATACTTATTCTTTTGAAAGCCGTATCATTCTATATCTTTCTAAGTCTGAAAGGTGTGAGCTTACACGTCCTCTGGTACTAATAACCCTTTACAGACCAGATCGTGTGGTGGTAGGGCTGTGTGCTTGGGGGCACCCTATAATCAGATTAACTAGGTCCTTAGTGAGGAGAAGAAAGGCAAACGCATTTTGCAAGGTATGTGGCCGGGGAAGCCACTCCTGCCGCTCTGAGAGGGACAGGCGCCGGGCTTGCCCACTGTGGTGGCGAAGGGGGGTTCTGGGTGGTGGTCTGCCTCCTGTAGGAGGCCACCCCTCCGTCTGTTCAGCCCAGCCTGCTTCCAATCTAAAGCCCAGCATTCAATCCCACCCTCTATTTCTTCCCCCCAATTTAAATGCAAAGCGAGGCTTATGAATCATAGAGTCTCCACTCCTGGGATCCAGACCAGATTTCCCCCCAAAACTCTCAGGCTGTTTGCGTGACTCCCTGCCTCCAGTGCTCCACAATGGGCAGCTTTGAGAAGAAAAATTGATAATCTTCACGGAAGAGTAATTTGAATGAAATTGCACTTGACAGCCTGTCTCCCAGCAAACAAGAGGCGCGAGGAGCCGGGGCTGAGCTCCGAGGGCTTGCCCAAGCCGCTGCTATCGGAGCCCAGGGAGGAAAGCCGCCAGTTCTCCCAGCATCTAATTGAGCTTTTGATTAATTCCGGGGACCAGATTCCACAGAAGAGAGGTGGCCATGGAGGAGAATATGGAAGAGGGGCAGACACAAAAAGGTACTGTGCTGCAAGGGGTTTCCGCGGCGCTCGGGCATTATGCTGCAGCTCCCTGGCTTGCTTTCGGCGCTTGCCAGGAGGGCTGATGGATGTGGCTCCCGGGCAGGCATTTTGGTTCCCTCTTGCCTGGCCTCGCCCGCAGTCCTGTCTGGCTGCGCGGTGGCCATTGTTGCTGCAGACCCGTCTCTGCGACCCTGTGTTCAGTGCACGTTCCCATGCTGGTCGGTCTGGGTCCAGGGATTCCTGGTGTGAGCACCACGCAATCTTTGGGGCTGGTTGTACTGACACCTGGGGATGCACCCGTCCTCGGTGCCTCTGACAGGGCCTCTCCTAGAACAAAGAGCAAGAGTCTATTTATCCCAGCTTGGTTGGGACACCTGTTTTAAAAATCTTTTTTGTGTGTGCGTGTTTGCCGTTAAAATATAGACGAAGCCACGGTTCGCCAGTTCCCGTGAGGGCACTGACGTTAGGTTTTCCTTCCTATAGACCTGGCTGTCGTCACCCCTGACCAGCCCACGCCACGGGGTCTTCTGATGCTTCGTTATGCCTGTGTAGGTCCATCTGCCCATACGCATTAATGGGAAACTGTCATTTGTATGGGTTGAGAATGGGCAAATATTGGCAATTTCAAGTGATGCAAACGCTCCTGAATTTGTGTGCGTTGAGTGTGGCTCTGAAGGGACCGGCTTCACCCCAGGGGAGCAGCGCTTCCCTCTTGTCTGTGTTCAGGCTTATGTAATGTCACAGAGAAGGCTGTGTGTCCTTAGAATGAAGCAGGAACACAGGCAGCACATACATGAAGGCAGTATTCAAGATGCATATTCAAAGGATCTAGGGATCAAATCTGATTTCGAATGTGTATAAATGCATTATTTTAGAAAATGTCATATTTTACATGATAAAATAGCTAGTTTGGAAGCACGATATAGTGTTTTTATTATTCTGAGTCATTCAGCTTTGTTGGGTCTCTTGCACACACGCGCGCACGCACACACACACACACACACACAGTCAGAGTCCATGAGGATAAGCACATAAGGATTTTACATAAGCCACAGAGGGAGCTAATAAATAAGCCCGCGCCTACATTTTTGTCATTAGCATGCTTGTTAATGACAATCTGTACTATAAACAAAATAACCTACAGAGATTCCATGTGATCTATAATTAGAGGTTAAATGTAAAAAAACAAAACAAACCTCAACTGCCTCTATCATATGAACAGATAGCGTAAGTCTTCATCAGTGATTTGAAATGGTGGGTTTTCATGGTACTTTCCATCCCTAACAGGCATCTCCATGCCTGTTTTACTTTAAGAATAAAATACTGCAATATCTTTTTTATTGCACATAATAAGATGGCTTTTTGGCTAGTCAACTTCTTTAAGGAAAGATAAGCTGATGATTTTAAATAGAGAGATGCTATTCATTACACTCAATAAAACCTTGAGATAAATCATGGATGGTGGTAACAGGTTGAATGTGTCTGAGCACGCCTTGGTAGATGCCGGAATGAAGAAAAATGATGTAATTAGTTGTTATTTTTTTCCCAGGGAACATTGACAATCTTTCCTCTGTGGGGGTGGAGACAGCAGTGATGTGATGGGGAAGAGTCTGTCGCAGTGGGTTCTTATCATTAAGATGTGCGTACTTTCCTCGGGAACAGTAGTGGAAAACAATTTTTAAAACATTAGAAGAAAAAAGTCATATAATGGTCTATAACTACATAAAGATATACAGTTAAAATATCTTTGGTTAAGCTTTTTTCATATTTGAGAAGATGATTTCATTCTCTCCACACCTGGTCGTGGGTTCCTCTCGGCTCTGCCTGTGACACCTTTCCTCTGTCACTTTGTTGTTGGGAAGTTGTCTCTGAATATTGATGCTTCCTCCACATCCTGATGGGATCTAAGCTGGAGGAGCCACCTGACAAGCAGGTGGACTCTCAGAGCTTGGCCAGGAGTCTGGGTGGCCAGGTTGAATGGCCCATCTGCCTTCAAGGGGAGCAGTGCTTTGCGTCAGCGCCTCTCCTGTTTTTCTGAAACTGCATAGGCTTGTCTTCAATAATAGTTCAGATACCACACAATGTTCCTCCATCTGAAAGATGCTTTCCTCCCCCCCCCCACCCCCTTGCAATTAAAGCCTCGTCTTCCCTGTTATAAATGAGAAGGACTCAAATCCATGTCAGTGCTTACCCAGGTCGCCTTTCAAATCCAACCAGAATGGAAAATGGAAGCTGACAGTCTCATACACACACTTATATAAAAATAGCAATAACACAGTTGATGCTTAAGAACCCTAAAAGGTCTTTCATAAGGAATACCTTTCTCTTCATAATGGGATCTCCCTACCCCATTTAATCTGTAAAAGGCAATTGAAGGCCGTCCTAACATTTACTCTAATTTAACTGTATGTGTTCGGCCTGCGAGAGAGGATGATTTACAGGTACGGTGACTTCACAGCCACTGCTCATGAGCCCATGCCTTGGGGTGACACTGCACTGGGGTCATTGCTCCGTCTCTCCATTCATTTCTGCCCCCCTCCCCAAAGGTACAGATCTATCTCATCATGCTGAGTGGGAGTCTAGTCTTTAAGAAGCATATGTTCTTGGTAAAACATGTCTTCTAAATGAAAGCCAATTACTTCATCTTGTGTTCATCCAAAGCAACTGTGTTCTGGTTTGGAGGGAAAGAGAAAAGAAGAAAAAGAAAAGCAGCTGTTTTGAGGTTGGCCCTTACATATGGCCACCATAAACCTAGCATCGCGGGCTTCAGAAATTGAGAGGACAACAAGGGCCCCACTTAGCAGGGTTGGCAAGGTCCACGAAGAGATCTTTACAAAGATGTAAAAAGGTGTACATTTATGACTCGAAGACATGTGATTATGTCTGGAACATGAAAATGATTTAAGGGTGTCTGATCGTTAGTGAATTAGTGCATGCATGTTCCAGTGGCCAGGAAAGTGTGTGACACCATAGATAACCTCAATGACAGCATTTCTGAATTAAGAGGTGGTCACAGAGGTAGGAATCATTGATCAGAATTGATAAAATTATATGGACATAAAAGAGAAAAAAATAGGCACAGGAAGAGCTCTCAAGCTGGAATCTTCATAAACTGACTAAACTGTCCCAAAGATCCAGAAACCTCATTGACCTCATTATTGCACGTGAATATCCTATGAAGCAAGCTTCAGAATTCCATCTTATGTACGGGAGTGTTTGATCAGCTCAAAAGATAATGCACGGTGTTACTCGTCATGTTTTCCTAGTGTGATTAACCAGGCACATGAATTTATGTCTTCAGCTTCTCAGGATGAAGGTCAGTCATCCTCTCAGAGGGCAGTCATCCTCTGACCTCTTCTCCAGCACATTCCCCAGGGAAGCAAGGCTCGGTGACCCTCCAGGGCTGGGTCACTGGAGGAAGGAGATCAAACTTGGTGTGAACCGGGCCAGCTTTTCCATCTCAACACCCAGCACAGGGCCACCTATTCGTGGTCATTATTCATCCTTAGACCGGCACCACTAGCACATGTCACGTCAGCATATGCTTACCCTTGAAAACCAGCAGGAATATCTAGATGGAAGGACATTGGGTCTTAATGTCCATCTATCTCATATTGACAATACTGTACAATTAAATTTGAATGTCTGCTCATAAGTACATGCTTTACATTTTACATTCTATGTTTATATGCACACATCACTATAAAGGAGTCTATTCACAAAAACATATGTATCATATTTATGGGCTGATTGAAAGTCTTTTGGAAAAATTTTTTGACCAGGGTTATTTTTGTCTTGAAAGAGGACTTAGGTGCCTCACCCTTCCTTAGCCAGACACCATCCCTTCAAGAGACACCACTATAATAAATGAGAAGGGAGGTGCTTTGGCTCTAAGACACCAGATGCAATTGGTCAACCTAGATTGCTCAGTGATTCCAGTGCCAGACAGTGGCCTAAGGACTTGACATAAATTAAGTCATTGACTTTTCACAATGACCTTAAGTGGTTCTAATATTGGGGAAGCTAAAACATCAAATAGATTAATTAACTTGACCAAAAATCCCATAGTAACAAGTATCAGAGCCAGGGTTCCATGCAGTCAGACTAGACTAGGGCCTGACTTTTAACAACACACTGAGTGTCACCGGACATCAGTAATGACTTGCCTGCCACACCCCCTTCTCAATGACTCAGCCTCATCCACACAGGTCTACTGCAGGAGTCAGCTGTACTCTGTAATTTATGGCTGCATTCTTTATCACCAACTCTGGCTTTTTTTGCCAGATGTGCACAGCCTTACCAATGGCAGCCAATCCCTAGGTGTGCCTATAATCTATGACCTGTAAATCTTGGCTAAAAAAAAAAAAAAAAAGCTGAGTCCATGGGACTCCTTTCTTGAGAACTGGGAAAAGATGATTCTTGGTAGCCTTGATGATCTCCTTATTTCTCCATTTCTCCATATATTCTTATAGTGACCATGCTGCCCATCTCCAGGTAATCTGAGTGAATCTTTGTTCTTTGCAATCAAAAGACGCCCAATAAAAGACCTCTTAGTGTCCAGATTCTGTTAGCAGTCTTGGGTAAAGAGGCTTAATGTTAAGAACTTCTCCCCCATGTTTAACCTGCAAAGTGGCAGCTGAACCAAATGTATACTTGTTGTGAACTTAAATCTCAACGTGACACTACCTTTTAACACATTCTAGGTGATTCCTAGACTCGAATAATTAGTTTACCCTAAAGCCACTACCTACCAGTAAGTCAGTATTGGTAGTAAACTATGTATTTTGAGCACCATTGCAAATAAATGAAAGAACCAGAATGACTCAAAGTGTCTGCTTTATTAACAGAATTAGAAACTTTACTAGCATGCTATTGAAATCAATAGACCCGTGGCTAGGAAAGCAATAACAACATCAAAACCATTTGAATAACCATAGAAATGGAAGAATTGGCCTCCTTTTGCTCCTTGGATATTGGCTACTTACAGACCTATGAAAAGGGGGATTTGTCTTGTTTTTCTAGTGCCATGTGGACAGATTTCACCTCAACCATATCGTCACCAGCCACCTGACAATATTGGCTGACAAAGGTGGACGAGATGGAGATTCAGACTCTGTACAGCATTTCGGAGAAACAAACCCCCCCATTTGCAGCTGTGTTTCCACTTGCATGCAATGCTGGGGGCTAAGTAATGAGCTCGTGTTGTCACCAGGGTAGTTCTGACACTTGTCAGTGAGGAAAATTAGCTGTATTTTTCATAAAATTTAACAGAGATTCCAAGAACTTCTGCACTGCTCTGGTTACTGTGACTTCTGTGGTTTAGGTAATAATGATTTAGAATTTTTCCATCTTATATTTTCATTGGATCAGTTGCTAATTATGTTTTTTATAACTTCGGTGCTATTTGTCGCAGCCACCCAAAATGCTTCATACACGTTCTATCATCTCGTTAGGACAAAGCATGTGCGTGTGAGTGTGTGTGTGTGTGTGTGTGTGTGTTAACAATATCGTTAAAATGAGTGTATTCACCTTTTAGAATGAAAGTGCCTGATATAGTTGCTTCATGAACTCTTAAATGGAGACTTAAACATTTAAGGAGACTGAGCAGTTCAGTGCTGCAGCCTAACCTATGGACAGTGATGACTACAAGATGGCTCTTAGGAACTAATCATGCTGTAGTTCATCCCAAAGGTAACGGCACATGTGGGATTTACAAAGTGCAGGAAATACGTCCAGTGTCCATTTTGGCCTCCATTTCCCTGTACACATACACCCTCCCCCGTGGAGAAGCTTTGACAATTTTCTTTGCCGTATCCAGGGCAGACTGCCTGGCTGCACTTCAAATCCCTTTGGACAGCATCCACACGAACAGGTGGCACAGCTGTGGATTAGCTGACAATGTAAAAATAAGTCTTGTTTTCCCCTGAGTTCTCCCTCCACGTCCTGACCATTGTCTCAGGGAGTCTTAATCTGAGGGCAACATCCTCCTTTGTCTGTGAAAATAAAAGGAAAGAACAACAGAAGATTATGATTTGCTTTCTCTTAAGCTGTGAGTGGGAAATTTGACTTGGGTCACAAATGAAAGTCAGGGGTTCACAGGGCTCTGTTTATAGAGTTCACGGGGGAATTATGTTACAATGTGAGAAGTGAGGTCAGAGGAGAAAGGAAGGGTGGCTGTTGGCTTCTAAATGAGGTACGTGAAGATATATCAACGTCGGAACATTGCTGCTGAGAATAACTAGATAACTGCTCAAAGAAAGAAAGACATTTTGACACATAGTTTAAATGGCTGAATGTTTTGGGGCTTAACTTCTGTTATATGAGAAATAGTAATCTTTTTGTTTACCTACCTCTACAAAAGAGTGATTGGATGGAATCTATCCCTGAGAATTATGCTAGGAATACCAAACATATTGTCACATTGCCTCCCATCATGGAGCATGCGTACTTTTTAAATTATTATTCTCAAGTACAAGTGAAGCAATTGAAAATTTTGGCTAATTATTATTTTCCACTAATAATAGAAATTTCAATGTTTTGGCAAACAACTTATCTGTTATTTTAATGTAATTTATTTCCCCCATTAGAAGGATTCTTCGAATGAATGAATGAATGAATGAATTAGTTATTCTGCTGGGAGCCGGTCCATGCTTGCTGTTTCAAGGGACCTGGCATATATGGCATACTGTACATGCCAGGTCCCTTGAAACAGCAAGCATGGACCGGCTCCCAGCATTATTCTTTCTTAATAAAATAAAATCTGGAAGAAATACTTTATAATTATTTATATTCTTATTGTTACTTGATGAGAAAAAAAAGTTCTAGTAAATAATTCAAGAAATATCTTTGTAATACTTTAAGCAATAAAAAAATAAATAAATAAATAAAATAATTCAAGAAATAGTACTTGGTCAGATTCCTTTTCCCAAACAGCCATTAATTCTCAATTTTTTCTTGTTGTCAATCCTCATCTGAGGATATTTTTTTCCATTGATTTTTAGGAGGGGGAGGGAGGGAGAGAGAGAGAGAGAAAGAGAGAGAGAGAGAGAGAGAGAGAGAGAGAGAGAGAGAGAGAAGAGAAACATCAATGTGAGAGGGACACACATACATTGGTTGCCTCCTGGAGGAGCCCTGACTGGGGCCTGGTATCAAACCTGCAACCCAGGTACGTGCCCTTGACTGGGAATTTAACCCGAGACCCTTTGTTCCTCTGGCCAATGCTCTAACCATTGATACAAGCTGGTCAGGGCGCTTACATTTTTTGAGACACCTCCCCATATCACCTTTCTTGTATTAGTGGATATTGATTTTCATTTTTAATAGTCTATGCTATGTCACCTTTACACTTCAATTTAGTGATTGCACATCTGAACCATAGCTAACTCCCTTTACTAACATGATTTAGATATCATGGAAAATAGTAAATACAGGTTGAGGCAAAAGTAGGTTTACAGTTTTTTGTATGGAAAATAATGTAAGAAATATGAAATAAGAATATAAGAATAAACTCTTTTGTGTACTCAAAACTATAAACCTATGTTTGCCAAACCCTGTGTAATAGCCAATATTTAAAAATCCAGGCACTTTCCTAAGCATTTCATATTGAGTATCTAGTGTCATATATGTTAATATCAATAAATATTGATTATACTTTTCTTATAAATTTTAAATGTTCTTTAACTTTATGGGCACACTATTTAGTTAGGGGCTATTTAGTAACTCAAATCTATGGGCAACCAGAAAAAAACCTCACACAGTTATCCAGACAATACAGAGCATTTTAACTTAATGAAATAACTTGTTATAACTTAATGAACTTTATTTCAGTTCTGAGAACAAAATGTATCTAGTAATAAAAATAATTTTTCCCCATAATATAGCATTTAAATTCAAATTTTTGAATTCTAGACTTTCAGTGGTAGTAAAGAATTATATTTATTTTTAATAAAACACCTCTAAGAATTTTGCAATTTAGAATCAATTTTTAAAACATAGGGTTGAGCATTGTTTGAGCACTGGAACTCTTAGATATGTTTGAATATGGTTTGGGATGTTCTGTCTGAGGTAGTGCCATGATGTTACCAAACCTAGATTGACTTAATGGTTTGTTATAACTCAGATATTTTTATGATGGTTTGTCATCAAATGTTTAACATTTCTCATCCCTTTACAGCAGAAGATGATGTTGAATGCTACTCATAGAATAATTGAACTTACAGCATTTAAGTCTCTCTACTCAAACATCCACAATAGAAATTTGTGATTACATGATAAGGTCTAGAATTCAAAAACCATACACTCAGATTCTTTCCATGAGCCTTTGGGAAGTAGAGCCGTTGGTGGCTTTGTAGTCAGCTGCCATCCTGAGTGGCCAGGGACCTGGCAGGTTCCCAGATCAGGTGGCCTCTGCTGCAGCCCTGGCTCCTGCCACACCCCAACTCACTTCCGATGAAACTCAACCTGCCTCATTCACTCTGGCTCTTCTCAAAACCCACTATTTAAAATAATTTTTTTAAATATGTTTTTATTGACTTCAGACAGAGGAAGAGAGAGAGAAAAACATCAATGATGAGAAAGAATCTTGCTTGCTGCCTCCTGCATGACACCCACTGGAGATGGAGCCAGCAACCCAGGCATGTGCCATGACTGGAAATTGAACCGTGACCCCCTGGTTCCTAAATCAACACTCAACCACTGAGCCACACCGCAGGGCTCAAAACCCACTTTTTGAAATCCGTTTTCTCTGCCATTTTCTTTGGATTTAATGTCAGTGTTAGTTGAAATAGTGAGCTGGTGAAAGTGTTGTTATACTATCTGCAACATAGTAGGAGTTTAGAAAATTCGGATTCCTTCTCCTTTCCTCTCCTCATAATCCATTGTAAACATTTACAAAATAACTAAGCAACTTCCCTCGAGGCAGAACGTCAGAATTAAAATTAAATAATGCTAAAGGGTTAATCACTCTTTTGAATTCTTATAACAGTTACTTTTTAAATGCCTGTTTAGCATTTAATATATGCAGGTCTTGTTGATCACTTTTAGTGTGTGTGTTATGCCCCATCTCCCTTTACAAAGGGTACAGATTTTACCTTTCGTTCTTGAACGCAGCCTGCCAGGTGCTCTGAACACAGTTATATGTGATGATGATGATGATGATGATGACGACAACGATGATGGAGATGGAGGAGAGAATGATGGAGACTAGGGGAAAAGGGAAAGGAGAGGAAGAGCAAGAAGAGAAGGATGAGTCCATACAGGCTAGATCAGCCGTGGGCAATCTACGGCCCGCGGGCCGGATCCGGCCCGTTTGAAATGAATAAAACTAAAAAAAAAAAAGACCATACCCTTTTATGTAATGATGTTTACTTTGAATTTATATTAGTTCACACAAACACTCCATCCATGCTTTTGTTCCGGCCCTCCGGTCCAGTTTAAGAACCCATTGTGGCCCTCGAGTCAAAAAGTTTGCCCACCCCTGGGCTAGAGGATGGATGGAAAACCCTTTTCCATATGCAGACAGATCTCACAGTGCAGCCAAACCTAGCTTGGAAAAATGCTGCCATTACTCTATTTTATGTCATTATATTTGAACTCAAAATAATTTAAAAAAATTTTTTTTACCTGAAATACATTCAGTAGTTTCACAGCAACCTTCATGAAAATAGATTTTTGTTTTTATTATTAAAGGGCCCACATATTTTTCACAGTACAACTCTAGCAATTAAGTGAAATACAGTCAACTGTTAAGTTCAGCAGATGAAAATCATAGCTTTCAATATTTTATAAGATGCTGATACAAAAGTGTAGCATAGTGACTTATAAAATTGCTGACACTGGGCTCACTGTGTTCATTAGTAAGTATTGTTTAACTGCTGGGGTCCAACCCCAGCGGGTCCAGGGGTCCCCAAAGGTGTGGACGGAGTCGGCGAAGAAGGAATGACACGGAGACAGCGTTCAGTTGATCAGCAGCCTAGCCAGGATCTCCAGCCAAGTTCTGGTCTCGATCTCCAGAGAGGTTCTGCTTAGGATCTCCAGAGTTCTGTGTTCTAAGTTCTGTGTTCTAAGTTCTGTGTTCTAAGTTCTGTCTCTTGCTGTCTTGTTACATCTGTATTTATACCAGTTGATTCAATCCTATCAATCTCTATTACAAAGGTTAGGGCGTTTCTTATCTCCATTCCAGGGAGTAAAGATTATGTAGCTTAAGCATGATTGTTCGTAGTTAAAGTGATTAATTACCCGCCTGGCACTTAGTTGAGGGGTTTTATTTATTCCCTCCCTAACTTCAGGGGAAAATCCCTACCTGGGGAAACAACCTTTCTCGGAGAGCTTGGTTAAAACACATAGTGCCAAGAAGGTGAGCAAACATATTAAGAACAGTATGCCATATATGCCAGGTCCCTTGAAACAGCAAGGATGGACCGGCTCCCGGCATTTAACGAAAACAAAACTGTAGAAGATATAACAGTTTGAAATTATTGAAGACAGTTTAATAAGATAAGGCCTAATGGAGGCTCTATCTAGTCAGTCAATTTTCAAGATCATAAATTCAAAGAATAGCAAGTCATTGAGTAATGTATTTCTTTTGCCTGCCTTTATGCCTTCAGGCTCCCTGTTTTTATCAGAATATGGCCTTTAACAGTTGCCTGACACTGTGGTTGTGTGCCAGGTCTGAAACGGGCAGCTAGCCCTCGGCAACGGTGCGTGCAGCGTTCCCACACAGGGCCCCTGCTGCTTGCCGTCCTCACTTGTCCGTGTGTTCATCATTAACGTGTGCTTCGGGGGAACACGGGGTACCTCTGCTTGGTGGAATTGAGAGTGAGTTCTTCCTGAACATCTATAGCAATGCTGTGCTTCACGTGCCAATGATGTGGCCACGCCCAAAAGCGGAACCCTGAGAAAAGACCATTTACTTACGTGTTCGTGTGTGATTTTGTGATTTGTGGCAGCACTAGATATGATGTCATCATCCTAGAGGTGGCACAAGCTGCTGACAGGGTCTTGTACCACACAGGCATGAGAGGACCTGCTACTACATACATGACATATGCGGGCCTTCCATTATGATGTTGGTAACAAGTGCGGCTGCCACTTTTTAAAATATATTTTTACTGATTTCAGAGAGGAAAGGAGAGGGAGAGAATGATGGAAACATCAAGGATGAGAGAGAACCTTTGATCGGCTGCCTCCTGCCCACCCCCTTCTGGAGATAGAGCCCACAACCTGGGCATGTGCCCTTGACCGGATCAAACCCAGGACCCTTCAGTCTGCAGGCCGATGCTCTATCCACTGAGCAAAACCAGCTAGGGCTGCCATTTTTATATGAACATTAAAAATATTTTACCCATTGTTTCTGAGAAATTGGAAGGGGATTTTGCATCACATTCACAGTTGTATTATCATTCTAATCTCTGTCATCAACTCTAGTACTCTATTTTTTTTTCTTTCATAGCCAGCAATGATGCAAAAGCAACATCAGTATAAACTAATGGTGCTGAGGCCTCTCCGGGCAGCTGGATTCCCCATATCTCTGTCCCATGGAGCATTGCATACTTTTTTAAATATTAAAAATACAGACTGTATTTTTTCGCCTAATATGCTCTATTACAAAGTATCAGATCCACTGACCACTCCATTCTAGCTGTATCAGATTCTGACACATCTCCTATTGATTGAGAGATGTTCATTTCACTTCAGCCTTTAGGTATTAAAACAATTTTTTAAAAATGTCTACTAAGTGCCTGGCCGGTGGCTCAGTGATTGAGCATTGACTTATGACCCAGGAGGTCACGGTTTGATTCCCAGTCAGGGCACATGCCCGGGTTGTGGGCTGGATCCCCAGTGTGGGGCGTGCAGGAGACAGCCGATCAATGATTCTCTCTCATCATTGATGTTTCTATCTCTCTCTCCCTCTCCATTCCTCTCTGAAAGCAATAAAACTATATTTTTTAAATGTATACTACGTGATTTGTAACTCATTTGACCAAATGATGGATGTATTAGGTTGCAATGCTGATATTAGACCCTTGTGATCTACAAAAATGGCACTTTAATATAGCTATGCTATCAGTGTGCTACACTTATAAAAGTGTTTAATGTGTGCATGATTCCTCTGTAGAAATATGTCACATATGACATAAAATTTGCATATTGTATTTACATGGAGTATGGTAAATTACAAACATTCTTTCTCCAAAATCTTTGTAAGCTCGTTATTTTGTTGTGTTATTTTCCCCTTTTAACAAAAATTTGCCCAATGTTTGGAGACATCTTTGTTCGGTGCATTTATATATAATGCCAAAGCTAATCTTATTTTTTTGAGGGCGGATGAGTTTGGCGTGTTGGGGCTTGTTGAAGATGGTACTGAATTCGAGTCTATGGCTTGCTTTGCTGGTCTCAGTAACCAGCGTGACCTTTCACCTGGGGAGGGGAACACCTGCTTTGTGGTCCCTTGGATGAGTTATCACTCCACCATCACCTCCATACACGTTGCAGGACTCCACGGAATGTCATCTCCCCCAAGCTGACAGTGCCATCCTGTCATGAGTGGGGTTTTATACCATCTAAGAGAAGTCTACACACCTCCGTGTGGTTGTGGAGCAATGCAGAATGTCTTGCCATTTCAACATTGAAGGGAACCCAGAGAGCACTTTGGTTGATTTGAAGTTTCACTGTGCGAGAAACAGCAGCCTTTGCTGAGAGGGTCTTGTGATCTCTGTTTAGATATGGGATGATGCGGCACCTCAGGTTTGGGAGTGGACGGTCCTGCAGGACAGCACGGGGGGCAGTGGAGCCCCCTTTATTTTAGATAGATATGCTGTCTTCCTGTGACTTTTTCGGAGTGGGTGAGAGGAAAAAAGTGGGGATGGGTGGGTGGGAAATGGGTGTACAAATCTTGCTGTAGGGTGGACTCTCTTGCTACTGTCCAAAAATGACAGTAGTTCAGAGTCAGATCTGAAAGAAATGCATATATATTTTCAGCCAGAGCAGGAATGATGTGTGTTTGAAAAGAGGGCTGATACCCGTGAGCCTGTAGAGAGGAGCTGGCTGGAGCTCCCGGGATACCTGCGGGCTCTGCCCAAGCCATCCCGGGGCAGCGATGGGTCTAGAGGAGCTGGCTGGAGGGCATGGGAGGGAAAGAATCATGTGGCTTCCCGTTTTCCAAACTGAAAAAGAAGAAAAGGACATGTTACAATGCACCAGACCACAGGCTCTTTGAACTCTCTGCTCATAACTAGCCCCGGGCCAGGATTTCCAATTTGCTTCAGTTTCTTTAATGTGAAGTGCAGCTGAGGGTTTGCCAGGCGACAAATGGAATGCCTCTTTTGGAATAGAGTAAAAGAAACGCGTTTTACATTTCCCTGGGTAAATTGCTTTCCCGGGGAAATCCACTGTTTTCTAAGAGAAAATGTAGGTCACAAAGGAGAAAGAATCATCACATTTCGACAGTGAGCTACATTTGCTGGGATAAAGAATTGCCTTGGGTTGAAGAGATTAATCAGAATGATACATTGGAGAAGGAGAAACCAAATTTAGCGATCTGCGGCTGCCAGTGTATTTCCAAAATATCATGGAAAGTAAATGAATTATAAGAGCAATCAATAGATTACATAGGATAGCTTCTTCATTTTGATTACTATCTTTTAGTCTGACTTTTTAAATTTTTAAGCATAGTACTTTTAAGAGTAGGTACCAACTATCCCATGAAAAATTACAGAATAAAAAAGGGCTGGCACAACCTGCACTCTGATTTTAATGTTTCCTACTGGTTGTTTTCGTTTATTGGAAATTCTAATCCAGAAGAAATACAGGCGAATGGTACTGCCAGTGAACACAAGGGATGGAAGTGCACACATGCACTTTGACATTCTCAGTGGAAATTTAAGAGACTAAAACGTTTTTTGTAATAAGATCAAATTATTCATGCAATGTCAATGCTATACCTCAACCAAAACAAATACTATCACTTATTTGTAGCATCATTACCTGCCTTAATAAATTATTTTGTTTCTATGCTAGTTTTCCCAGTATTAATGACTTCTTAGGTTGTGTGAAGACTTCTCAGGTTACATAATTAATAACTCAATATGATGACAAGCTATGGTGTTGGGGTATTAGCTTGATGGGAAAACATGCTTCTCATAAAGATGTTAATGTGTGGAAATGTTTGGGAGGTCAGATGGGACAATTTTTCAATTTTTAGAAAGGTAGTAAAGACCACACAAGATTTGTAAAATAATGTGTTCTTGGAGAGAGAGAGAGAGAGAGAGAGAGAGAGAGAGAGAGAGAGAGAGAGAGAGAGAGATTCCTATTTTGTAGTAAGTAGTTCTGTGCATTTTAGACCAGTGCTCCCACTTTACCATCATCATTCTACGAGCAGCCTCTATTAGCTAAGAGATAAACGGTGCTCTTCTTCCTTACATAGATTAAGACGGTTACAACCAGTTCCCAAGTTCAACTTTAAACATGTAAAGGTAGTATTCTTTAAATTAGTCTTCCTTTACATAGAAGAACATTTATAACAGCACATCCAAGAACTTGACAACTTCATACAGAATAATCAAGTGAGCCCCGAGTGCTGTGGCTGCCACTAACTAGCCGGCTGGGGACATACGGCGCATCACTTAACCCCCATGACCCTCATTCTCCTATTTGCAGTGTTAAGGGAGTGCACTGGAGTTCCATTTCTGTGCTTCTATGAATTCTAGACGACATGTCCTGAAAAGCCAATATTTGCATTAGTCATGTGAAAACATGATTACATTCTTGCCATCTTACTGGAACTAAAATATCTTTTCTATTCATACATTTTATATTTTTATAAAATCTACTTAATTTTTTATCAGATAAGCTATTCTGTCACTTGATGTTAGTTATACAATAAACTCATCTGAGCATCAATATTCTATTAGAAGGTAGAGCCAACGCATGGATTGATGATATTAAAATGGAATCTCTCATCAAAACTCATAGAAGAAAATAAGATCCCTTATATTTTACTCATTTATTCTCCCCCCACATACACACACACTTACATAACTGAAGCAAAGGATCATCAATACAGTAAATAAATGGCCCAGTGAAGGTAAAACATTTCATATGTTATAAATGCAAAGGATTAGTCTAAACATGTTCCCCAGCCAGTGCTGGTGCTATGCTGGCCGGGGCCCTCTCTTGCTCTACAACAACAAGCAATCTATCTTTTTTGTAATTAATAGCTAACTTCATCGTGTTACAAATCCTCCAATCCATAGCATTTGTTGTTCTTGCCTTTGAGCTAAAGACTTCCTTAAGCAACAACTAACAGGATTATGCAGCTTAACCCAGGCCTTTGTAAATTTTCATTTTATAACACAGAATTGAGATCATTTTGATATTCACTGATTTCCAATTTGGAGAATGTGGTATCTTTATAC
The DNA here is from genome assembly GCF_964212035.1 of Myotis nattereri. Classification (NCBI taxonomy): domain Eukaryota; kingdom Metazoa; phylum Chordata; class Mammalia; order Chiroptera; family Vespertilionidae; genus Myotis; species Myotis nattereri. The sequence continues at coordinate 2,621,589 of NC_138076.1, read as the reverse complement.
CATGTGGAAGTAAATATCCCAGTGGCATTTGCTTTTGTAGTAAAAGAGAAGCTAAATATATTGACTTCAGGCATTTTTTATTAAAAAATCTCATAAACACAATAACCAAGGTGGAGCATTAAAAGTATCCTGCTTGTGAAACATGCAGCATCTGGATTATTTTAAATATTGGCGACAACCTTATTGCAGACATCCCTATAGTTCAGCCTCAGAAATTGCATGTGATTAGTGTGTTCGTCCCTTTCTTTTGCTGGTGAATTTGTTGACAGATTGTAATTGGGTCACTGTATTGAAATGCCCCATGGTAGCTCAGAATTCTCTGTGTTGGTTGGCATGACAACCATAGTGGTCGATTAAACATGCTCAGAAATGGAGAAGCTGTGCTTCACAGAAGATGTTGACGAGGTGGGGAGTAGAAAACTGTCCGGAGACTGGCCAAATGGACAGACATCTCTAAGAGTTGCCTTGAATTTGCTATTTCACATTCTTTTATTTATAGATTATTATGATAAACATAATATGTACAAAAAGCTAGATGTTTAGAGATTTACTTAGATAAATACCAAAAATTTTTTTAATTTTGTGTGGATTTTAATAAGAAGAGGTTGAAATAGCCTTAAAATATTGTTTTCTTTTAGAGAAAATGCTAATACTAGAACAAGTATAATCGCTATAAATGCTGATTTTCACTTAGCTCTTTCCCCTTTAAACCATTCTGTGAACGGCATGGCAGATGACACGTGCAGATGGCATAGATTGGCACCTTGGCACACACGCCCTGCCTTTGGCGGCCGGTATCTCCACAGCCAACTTTAGGGACCAGGGAGACGATGCAGGAGCACGTCTCTAGCAGCAGAGGCAGAGCGATGAAGAAGGGCGGTCACTAACCTGTTCTCCTTCTGCACCTCAGCCCATTCCTTTGGCTGGTCCATAACTGGGAACCTAGACAAAATCTCAGGTGGAACCTGAGAGCAAGTTTTTATAATCATGACTTTGTCATTCATTTCTTGTTTTGTTTTTATTTCTAATTCACTCAAGCATTTGGGTAGGAAGAGAAGGAATTGACTCCCTAGCAAGTTTTTTTTTATTAGCTGCTTTTCTCTAGCTAATAAAATAATAAAGACAAGGTAAAATGGGCACCACAGAGTTACTATGATTGCAGTTCAGTTTAGGTGCCAAGACAGTCGATCCCTGCGTGAGGTAAATGAAGGCGGCATGTTTTAATTTGGTTTTTTTTTATGACTGTGCCTGTGTGAAAATCCGCATATGGATGTTCTGATTAGTCCACGAACAGAATATGCAGAGCATTTTTTAAAAATTATTTTCAATAGACCAAGGTAATTCCAAAAATCTATTGTTGTTGAGATAAATTTTTAAAATCAATATTCATAATGACATTTTTGAGAAGAAGAGATATTACAGATCATCTTCATTCTACAAAAGGAAATTAACTGGGTAGGATTACGGAGCTAATTAGCCTAAAGCCCTGCCAGCCTCATTCAAAGGCAGGCTCCTTACAGCTCCACCAGGCCTTCTAATCCCACCTCCGTCAACACTGGTCAAACAGGAGAACGTCCTGTGTCCATGAGGTGCCCATCAGTACAAAGGGAACTGATGCTGTTAGCACATGAGCTCTATTTAGATATTCCCCATCTTTTTTCTTTGTCATAGTTTCTTGCCTGGAGCAATGGGCCCTAATTTATTACTTTTTGTGTTTGTTTTTGTTTAGTTTTAACTTTGAGGTAGCCATGTTAATATTTTCATTATATTTAAATGTCTGATTTTTTTTCACCAAGAATTGAAGGTTAAATATTTATCCATCATTGGTTGGTATTTAAAAATCAATCTCTGAAAAACAAAATCGACTTTTGAAATTACCCTGTGACATTTTAGATATGCGCTTCATAAATTTTTTATTTTCTGCTATGTAGTGATTAACAATGATAAAACCTAGTTTCAGTTTGTTTTAGAAGTGGATTTTTTATTAAATTTTCTAGTTTTGAGGGCAATGGTTTTGTTTTATCATCATAATGCTTTGGTTAAAGCTTTTCAGGTATTGGACTCAAAAATGTGTGATTGTTAAGAATCAGTTATCTGTATGTTTCTATCTTAAAATGCTGTTAATGAACATGAACTGAACATATCTTACTGATTTTAATATATTTCTTTGAGAAAAAATGGCCTGTTTTTCTTGACTTTGGGATTGAAAATGCAGGGGTCTCTTGTCTTGCCGGATGTGTGTGTGTGCGTGTGTGTGTCTGTGTGTGCGCGCGTGCGTGTGTGTCTGTGTGTGTGCGTGTGTGTGCGTGTGCGTGTGTGTGTGTGTGTGCGTGCGTGTGTGTGTGCATGTGTGTGTCTGTGTGTGTGCGCGTGCGTGTGCGCGTGCGTGTGTGTCTGTGTGTGTGCGTGTGTGTTTGTGTGTCTGTGTGTATGTCTGTGTGTGTGTGTCTGTGTGTGCGTGTGTGTCATGTGTGTGTGTCTGTGTGTGTGTGAGTGAGTGTGTGTGTGTCTGTGTGTGTGTTTGTGTGTCTGTGTGTGTGTCTGTGTGTGTGTGTCTGTGTGTGTGTGTCTGTGTGTGCGTGTCTGTGTGTGTGTCTGTGTGTGTCTCTGTGTGTGTCTGTGTGTGTGTGAGCGAGTGTGTGTGTGTGTGTGTGATATCAGTTGAAAATCTTTGTTTTCTTTCTCCTTTGTTTCCTCTTTGCAGTCTGTCCTGAGACCTTTATCATCTTCCTCTTTTTGAAAAGTCTCTTCTCTATTCTTTCTTCTCTAGTCCGACGCACCCCTCCCCCTCTTGCAGTTGCTTTGACTAGATTAACACCCATTAATGAATATCCACAAAGGAACAAAAAGAATGGGCTGAGGGGGGAGGAGGGAGGCCTGCACTAGGGGAGCGATAGCTGAACTGAAACAGAAGAGCTCGGATAGGAAAACTGGGGGGAAAGGCTAGGACAATGGACAGGATGCTATTTTGCAAGTTAAAACTCCATAACGTGTATTTATTTATTCATTTTTATGTCATTAGTAATTATTTTATGTATTATCTGATTTTTTTCAGACTCCATTGTATGCTTAATGGAATCTGACAAATAACATAAAAGCATAAAAAGAAAAGCAGCAATTTCCTGTATATTTATATAAAGATAACCACTATTCATCTTTTTGGTATATGCCCCCTTTTCCCTACTTTTTTTTCAATTACAGTTGGCATCCAATATTATTTTATATTAGTTTCAGGTGTACAGCATAGTGGTTAGGTATTTATACAATTTATAAAGTGATTCCCTCCACTTGACACCAATCACAGTTATTATAATATTATTAACTATGTTCCTTATACTGTATTTTACATCCCTGTGACTATTGTATGACATGACATATATTGATGATATTTTTTTCATTCCTTATTGGATTGATTGATTCATTCCTTCATTCGTCATTTAACAAATATATAACACCACCTCTTTGTGCCAGCTCTAATGAAGCTGCTCGGGATATAATAGATGAAAATGCCACAGATGCCAAGTCCTAGCCCGGAGTTCAGAAGTAAGGGCAAGAAGAAGAGATTTCTCACAGAACAGTATGTCTTGCGTAGATGAAATTTGTTTATGAAGAGCGATGTCCCATAAGCAATTTGATGCATAGGTTCAGAATTTGGCAGAAAAGTCTACATTGGAATTCTCTGATTGTAAGTTATCAACAAGGGTGTGATTATTGGTGGTAATAATAATCCACCTAAAGACGTATGCAGACTTGGAAGGGACCCCAAACAGAGATTTAAAGAAAACACTGTAGAAAGAAGCTGAGAATAGCAAAGAGAATGTTAAGCTGCCAGAAAGACCGTATTGTGTCCTTGGAGGAGGAGAGGTCATAAGGAAGAAGTGGCCAATAGGATCGCATTCTCCGGGAAGACCAGGGAGATGGGGTCAAGGAGAACTTTGGTGAAAGCAGTTCAATCTTTGAGTAGATCTTTCTACTGCATTTCCCTGCAGCCCGTGCCATATTAAATAAATTATTAAAGCTTTAAGATACAATATTTTAATGCCAGGTGTGTCACATCTATGAACGGGATGTTTTTTGGAGTATTGTTGGTCTTTGACATGGTAAGGATTAGAATATGCATTTACTTATTTTTTATTGAATTTATTGAAGTGACATTGATTAATAAAATTATATAGGTTTCAGGTGTATAACTCTAGCATATGCATTTATTTCAAGAGCAAAGAGTCAGAATAGTGGGAGAACTAGAAAACAAAAGGAAAAAATCCTGCAAATTATAGGCTGATAAGAGATGAGGAGGCCAGTGGTGGGACGTGCTGAAATCCAGAGTGACTGAAAGGTCAGTGCACACCTTTAGAGGTGACCGCAGATATTTTCTGTCCCTATTGAATAATAAAGTGACTTGCTTCTTGGACATGAAGAAGGTTTGTGTAAGCCTCGTTTTTCTGTGTATTTCGTCGTACGTATTTTGTGGGAGAAAGCAGGGTGGTGGTGGATTAATCTGGAGGTTTTGTGCAGGATGGACTGGAGGATAACACACTAAAGGTTGGTGGTGATACAGACTAGACCAAGATAAAGGCTATATTTTGGAAGGATTAAATTGATTTAAAGGAACGGGGTGAAGAAAAATTGATAGTACACATTGTGTCTAGGCCAAAAGAAATACTTAGCACTTTTATCTGTTAAATAGTTATCTTTCCTTTTTTGTCTTTTATTTTATTTTACTTTTTTTAAAAATTGTTTTCAGAGAGGAAGAGAGAGGAGAGATAGAAACATCAATGATGATAGAGAATCATTGATTGGCTGCCTCCTGCACGCACCCTACTGGGGATCGAGCCCACAACCTGGGCACATGGCCTGACCAGGAATCAAACCATGACCTCCCAGTTCATAGGTCAGTGCTCATCACTGACACACTGGCTGGGATAAATAGTTATCTTAATAATAGCAGCCCAACACTGTCTGGCAGATATCAATGTTTTTGCTGTTAAAAATGAAAAATATCTAGTATGCTGTAGTTGCCTTGGGTTGCAAGTGGGAAAACCATTGGCCAATGCTACTCTTCCTCATATCTTGTTCTTCTGGTATCAGAGCATATATTGCTCTCTATCATGATAGCTTTTGGAATTTTCTGTCTTTTTTGACTGAGTCTACAGAGTATACAAGGAGAGGAACATGTTTGTCTTGTTCATCACTGTGTCCCCTGCACCCAGGACAGGGACTGGCTTGTGACAGGTGTTCAATATCTAAGTGGTGGAATTCATCCAAATTATGAGTGGGTTAATCCTATTAGTCTTTATAAACAATGCTAAGTTATATACAATGTTAATTTATCTGCTTGCATTTTTCAAACTCTGAATTAATTTCTGGCATATTTTTTAGTGGAGACATCTTAATGGTCTATGTAGAATTCGTTGACAATATATGAATAAAATTAGTGCAAGTGCTAAAAAAAAGAAATACATTTTACTTCTGAATAAGAGAAGAAAAATTACATGAATAATCAGTTTGGGTACACTTTTAAGGGAATTGGATAGAGGTGAGAATAATAACTATGGCAATAGCTAAAATTCATGTAGTGCACTTAACTAATTTTATTCTCCAAACAGCTGTAGGAAGTATGATGCAGAACAAACTACCCCCAGAGTTAGTGGATTAAGACAACATTTATTTTTTTCCTCTCATGGTTATGTGGGTTGTATGATTCTTGCTTCTGCTCCATGGGATATTGGCTGCAAGACAGGGACATCTGTAGTCATGTGGGGTCTGCACTGGACTGGAGTGTCCAGGGGGCTCAGTTGATTCTGGTTGTTGGCTGTGAGCTCAGTTGAGATTCTGAGCCAGTACACGTATGTGTGGCCTCTACATGGAACTGGGGACATCTCAGCATGGCGGCCAGATTCTGAGAGGGAGCACCTCAGGAACAAGTGCTTGTAGAGGCCCAGGCGACAGTGGCAAGGATCTCTATGGTGCAGCCTGGGGATTCTGAGGACTTCTACTCACCAGGTGAGTGATGGGCCTATCACTATAAAGGAAAAGGTGAGCTTGATTTTAGGCGAGACATGCACCGGAGAGATTTCAGATGACCATGTCACACAGCACATGGAAAGACTGAAGCATGTAGAAATGCCAAAGGGAATCTCAGGTGAAAGGTCAAGATTATGAATGAAGAAATTTGAGTAATCTGCATAGACACAATGATTAAAAGTTTAGGATGGAGGCTATCTGAAACAAAAAGAAGGAGTGAGGTAGAGACAGAGTTTAGTCCATGCCCATCTTTAGAAGTTAAAGGAGGAAAAAGAGATAGCAAAGGTATCAGAGAATTATGTTAAAGATTCATTAATGATGAGTTAGAGGTTTAAAAAGGAAGATATTTTAGGAAGGTTGACGTTAAGACTGTGAATCCCTGCTTCCCATCCCTTCCCTCCATTTCTTCAGGCCATCAAAAGAGACTGGGTTTCTTGTTGCCACTTGGGTCTCTGGTAGAAAAAAAATCTATGTGCTTATATGGACAAAGGCAAAATTCAACTGAATAAAATGGTAAAAGGCAAAATTCTACTGAATAAAATGTAAAGATCTATTGGCTTTGTTCAAGGATTTATGAATCGGGCGGTGTGTCATCTAGCAGACAGAACAGAGTTTGGGAGAGTTGCACAAAATGAAAGACTTTTCTATGCTGAAGGGGGCAGCAAAGGAAGTCTCTAGCAAAGAGTGGGTTGTTTTGGCAAGGTCATGTTCCCATGGCTGATGGAAGGGGTCTGTTGGGTGGATTATCTCTCTAGTGCTAACCAGGTAATTCCTCACGAACTGGTTAAAGGGCACATTCCCAGGAGGCTGCAACTGCACTTAGTTTAGGTGGTAAGTCTTGGTTTCCTAAGGTGGGCTTCTCACAAGTGACTCCATTTTGGATCTGTTATCTCTTTCCTTTCTTTTTTTAACAGTTTATAGTTTATGCTAATGTAATATACTGTTAGAAAATTAATTCTATTCAAGATTTGCAATGTTTTGGTATTTTCTAATTAAAAATTGTCTTTGTTATTAATGATAAAGTATGAAATTAACCCTGTAACCTATGAGACAGATATAACACACTCATGGAGTCACAAGGAGAAAATAGATATTATAATTTTTTGTACCAACTCAATGTTACCTCTCTCATAATTACATCTTACATAGAGAAATAACTTCATGTGTAGGGTAAATCCATAAAATAATAGATTCTTTATATAATTTATTGAGTGCCAATATGACAGGGACTGAGGTATGTAATTTTATTTATTATTCAGTATTAGGCAATATTGAACCCATTCACTTTCTCAAAGAATCTGAAAGACTGAGTGCTATTACTCATAAAAACAATTAAATGAAACAAAACCTATGATCTTCATCATCTCTAACTAATATGGTAGGCCAATTATTGACTCTAGTCTCACTAAACTAAGCTAATAATTGCCAGAACTGGAATTAAAACCCATACCTATTTCTCTCCAAAGACTCTGTTTCCATAACAACAGCTTTCCTCTCTACCTTGCATTTACTTCTCCTTCCTCCTACTCTCTGCCTCCTGCCATGTATCTGTGGCTATTTGCAAAGTCTAAAATTAAATGGTGAACTTATAAATGTTGCTATTAAATATATCTATACATACATATAAAAGGCTAAGCAACTGGCCAACCGGCTGACCAGCCAGTAGGAATGGTGCACACTGACCACCAGGGGGCAGACACTCAATGCAGGAGCTGCCGAGCTGCAGTGACTTGGCAGCGGTGGTTCTCGGGTGACACACCCCGGAACCAGAGAGGACAGAGCCCGATTCCTCGCAGGGCTGCACGATTCTACCTTACGCTGTGATTCTACCTTATGTTGTTGCTGAGGCACTGTCAGCCAGAATCTGGTTTACTGCATACTTGTGTTTGCATTCCACACCCTGGACGACGGCAATTTTGCAGAGTTCCCTCTCGAACTCCAGGAACCTCAGGGGATGTAGGAGAGCCAGTTTTGGCCCGATCCCAGAAGGCCAGGCCAAAGGACCCCACCTGCTGGAGGGACCCCGCTCACTCCGCAGACGCCCTTCAAGCCCTGGCACCACCCCAGGTGAGGCCTACTGAGGAGGGACCACGGTAGCCTGGCTTCAGGGCGTGTCCAGCCCGTCTTGCCCAGTCCCAACCCACCGGCCACCTTCTAGTTAATTTCCTTTCAATGTGCTCGAATCTGTGCACCAGGCCTTACTCTCTATAGCGGGCTTGCTGTTGGAATCGGAGCTGGGTGCAGAGGCCTTGGCAATGTGGTTTGCAGACTTTTATCTCATTTCAGTGCCCAGACTCTTATTTTCCCTTTGTTCCCAGGACCCCCACCTGTTTCGCATACCTATTCCTTTGTTAAGATTAAAATATATCAGAGGTTTAAGAAATCAAGGTGGGAGGTGGACATAGAACCTGTAAATGTGAGCTGTAATGGTAACCTTCACCAGGGAAAAGCAAACTTTGTGAGGAAATTAAATACACAAGGAAACTAAACATTATTTCAGTTGGGATTCTTGCTCCGCCTCATCCTGAAATTCATTTCCCAGGGCAGTTTCTTGGTCCTTGCAAACCGCCTTCATGCTCCCCACATCAGTGCTTGGACATATCAGGTCCGAGCAAGTTAAACGCCGCTCAGGGATCCTCAGCACCTGACTCTCTTGGCAGCAGCTCCAGCGCTGACATCATGGACCTGCACAATTTGCTCTTTCAGAGCCCGCCTTTCCCTCCCTCCAGCCAGATTGCCTCCCTCACACCAGGTTGGCCAGGTCTTTGTTTGGAAGCCAAGAGGCAAGATGCATTTGCTCTGACTGTCAGTGACATGAAAGGGGCACAGTAACCTCATTCTTCATGGAATTTACATGTAAATGGACTTAACACAGGGGGTATGTCAGTTCCAAACAGGACACTTTTAGGATAGACACTTAGCATAGCGCTTAGTATAATACTGAATTGAAAATGTTATCTAAGAAAGGTTTATTAAGGTTCATGCCATAGATCTCTTTTTGAAAAAGCTCTCTTTCATCAGTGTTATCTATTTTTTTGTTTAAAAAAAAGTCTCTTTCGCCTTCTTGCAATTTCCGTGGTTATTATCACACCACAAATTAATAGAGATGTCAGGTATATTGTGTCCTTGGCTTTTTATAATCTTATTTCTTTGAACTTAGTGTCGATTGATTAGTGCCTTTTGACTTTTTTACTTTTTTTCTCAAGCTTTGCTCTTTAGTGTCCTCGCCCAGGGTCTGTCTGTACAGAATAAAATACAACCTCTCCTTTTGTGCTTTCATCCCACGGGCTGCCTTACAGATATACCACTTAGGTATTCACAGCATGCTGATCCAAGGTGGTTAAAAACAAACAAAAAGCAGTGGCTCTGTTTTTATAAACTTTTAATGTGCTTTTCTGACATTAGTAGATCATTGTTTGGGGTGTGTTTCACACATGACTTGCTTTATAATAATATGCATATTTTTTTTATATCATCAGAAGTTTTCCTTATTTTCCCCATTTAATCATTTGGAAATTCAGTGGGAAGTCCCATATGGGTCCTTACAGGAATACGTAAGCAAGGTGTTTGGGAAGGCAGCTACCATTGTTTCCCTCTGCTGTGTCCCTTCTTCCACTTGATTTTTAAATACAAAATGTGCCCTAATGGGTGGGAGAGAATTAAACGTTACTCACAGGCAATGGAAATGGAAAAATCTAGAGATTTTAGTAAAACCCTGAAAATATATGCTGGACATCAGAGTCCTCACTTTTCTATTGGGAGGCATGACTTTGGAGAAGTATTTGAAAATGTTCCTTGTTTTATATTGATTGCCAAGTAAAAACGTTAAGAAGAGAGAAAACGCCCCCTTTCCCCACGTGTGTCCTTCAGTGGCTGTGACTATCTGGGGTCGTCCTGATTGAGTTGAGATGCCTCAACTTTTTAGAGTTTTGTGAGGTTCATGTTTAACACGACTGCAGGCATTTTGGTGATGCTGCTGTTACATGGCTTTGCAGAGTTCCAGACCAACTGTGAACACTTGTGAGTTTTCCCCTAACATCAGCGCCTATGTGGGTGTGAGCCTCCGCACCATGGTGGATTCTACCCCTCACACTCAAGGCAGAAAATAGAAATGTTAGCTCTGCATGAATCTGCTCACCTTATATTTTGGCTTTAGTTTCTATCCACCAGAAATATGGTTTCGCCACAATTTCGGTAAACTGGAAAACAAAAACTATTTTATGGAATTCTTCACTGAAACAATGAATAATGAACAAAATTCAAACTATTATCAAGTGTTTGAGAATTATTTTTATATGTCGGTTTTATAAATTCAGAGATAGACAATAACTGTTTTGTATATCCCGTGTTTATTGATTTGTCAGTTGCTTTCTCTCAAAAATGCTCCTTTGATAAACAGTCATGTTTATATTGTTTACTGACTGATTGTAGTTTAACGATCCGGTGTTGACAGTGACAAGTATGCCTGGCTCTGTTGTTCAGTTGTTGCTAAAGATCTTGTTGCTATTTATGATAGTTTTCATTGTGTGACACATCTGTCCACTCATGACAGTTATTCTATCTAAAAAGTTTAGTGCCTGATGGTTCTCAGATTCTCTTTGGAACTTCTGTTGGATTTTATGCCAAAATATCAAAGTTTTGGGTTGTGTCTTTTTTTTTTTTTAGTTAATTAGATTGGCTTTATTTTTTGACTATGTTAATATCCCCATTTTTTTGAACATGTATTTGAAATACTTCAGTATCAGTATTATAGAGTGGATGGGAAGGGGTATCTAATGACCTCCTATTTAGATTTTATATGAAAAAAAATGAATATGTTTATTGATAATACTGTTAAGTAATTACCAGGGTGAGGTATATTAAATACTGTGTTAATAGTCCAGTGGTTAGTTACTGACTGTTTAGGAACTTCGGGTGCAGGAGAAGAGAGAAAGAGGATAATTGTTAATGTAGATTTCCTCACCACTGGCCTCATGGGCACTGAGGGATCCAACTTTCACTGAGCAGACATGTCAGTGGAAACAGTGATACTAACAGAATTCTGGCCCACAAACCTCGGTTGTCCTTCATGGACGTTAGACAACTGGGATTTTTGATTTTGCTGATGAGCTTCAAGCTGTGTTGAGCAACAAACTTGATAGAACTGGGTTTCATTAATTTCGTATGTGGATTGAAGAAATAATTAAGGGATTTCATTTACTTCATTCCAGTTAATTTACGGTGAAGGGTTTATTTTTAAAGATTTTTATTAAATGGCATATCATTTTGTTTTTGATATTTCACACATTGAAAATGCTCCTTTCTGTTCTTAATGAGAAAGGCTTTGTTCTCTACACGAAGCTCAGGCCGGCCTTTGTCTGGAGATGACTATTGCTTTAGCGCTGGCTATTGCTGTGTTTCTATGGAAACGGCAGGACTCTGAGGTATAGAGGTTTTGTCCAACAATGCACAGTGATAGCCAATCAGTTTCTTTCCATAGTCAACTCATCAACATGTAACTGTTGTTCTCCAAGGAATCCATGTACAATGCCATCAATTCTCCCCTAAGTGCCCTAGTGTGCACCAGGCATTTTGTTTCTAATTAGTATCATTTAGTATTAATGTTATTTTAAAAGATGATGCGATAAATACAGAATCAATATTTACCTGGACAATTGTCTATTTTTCTATCAGATAAAAACATTTCCTTAAATTTGAATGTTGGGATTTTCTTTTTCAGTTTGCAAGTAGTCTATGCCAAATGGGTTCTCCTATTTTCTCTATTTACTGTAAAGATCCTATATAATAAAAGCCTAATATGCAAATCGACTGAATGGAGTAACGACCGGTCACTATGACACGTACTAACCACCAGGGGGCAGACGCTCAATGCAAGAGCTGTGCCCTGGTGGTCAGTGCACTCCCAGACTGACCAGGATGAGCGGCTGCTCCCACAGAGGTCGAGTCCACAGCCACTTGGCTGACTGGGATGAGCCGTGCTCCCACAGTGAGCCGATCCCTGCAGGCCACGCCCCCCACCAGGGCGTGAATCCCGTGCACCAGGCCTCTAGTGCAATAATAAGTCTGGTAATAACTTCAGTGCAGGCTTTTTATTCTAGTCACAGCTCTAAGTGTATAGGAATAGAGATTTATTCCACTGAATCCTGAAAGGTGTGTACCGATCTTATCCCTTGACATGGCATAACGATGGTAGTGATAATCAGCCTGAACATAGGAAATGGATCTGAAGACCCAGCAACTGTTTTTTTATATGTCAGACAGCTGGTCAAACTTGGGTCATCTGAGCTGATGGAGAATGTTGAGAGATGTGTGGCATCTCCAGTGAGTGGTCATTGGAAGAGAACTTTTTGAATGAAAATATACAAATGAGAGAGTATTGATAATTAAATAATCATAAAAGGATTTTAATATGCTGATTTATTCCAGTGCCCTGGTCAAGACATAGGATGAATTATTGACCAGGGTTCAAGGGAAATTCAAGATGCCTCCATCTGTAAGCACATTCCCCTGATTCCATTTGACTTCTAAATACTAGATATTTAAGTCTTCTCCTGTGATGACTATCTTTCATTCTTTAGCTCTCCCTTCACTTCTTTTTCAGTATCTAACAAGTAGGTGAAAGATAAAGTATGGAGAGCTCTGAGGGACTGTAATGGAGAAAAGGAAAATAGGTGCTAACCCCAAAAGGATGTGCAAAGCGAGACTAGAATCTGTTCCATGGGATTTCTCCTCCTTTTATTTTTACTTTTGTTTTTCTTTTACTCTTGGTCCCCAGAGGAAGTATGTGAAAGCCCGTTAGGAGCCTGCAGCTTGAAACCTAGCACAATAACAGGAAGGCAGCGGCCAGTCTACACAGGGTGGCTAGGGTTAGGACAGGCTCATGCTGGTTCCCTGCAATCTGCTTGGGACATTCTGGTGGCACGGGCTCTGGCAGATCTCCTTGACACTGATAGATAGGCCACTGCAGGCAGCTGGTAAACATGCTATCTCATATTGCTCTTCATCCTTTCTGTCCCCTGGGCTTTTAGCCTTTCCTGGTGCTTCTATTCCAACCAGCGCCTCTTTCAAAATGGCTCTTGCTCAAAACCCATCCTTCTCTTCCCATTAAAAACTGGCGTTTCCTGAGGATCAGTCCAGCAGCAGTGTCCCCCTGAATTACCTGGTAATGGGCTGTGATTGACATGTGTGCTGACTCCCTCGGAAGGGGATCGTGTCTACAGACCCAGCAGGTGTGTGGGAAACGTCATAAGGAAGATATTCTCTACCCTCCTCTGTGGTTGACCTGAGAAGATCAACAAATGTGTCCTGAACAGAAGAATAAGAGAAGAGGGAACGCCTACTAAAGCACAGGAGAGCAGGGCAGACGCAAGAATCCGAAATCAGTCTGGTGGCCTCTTATATCAATAAACATTCATTCAGATTAATGATCATAATTAAATTAACTTAAAATTTTAAAGCAAGGAATGTCAGGTTGTCACTGACGTTTTGAGTCTGTGGGATTGATAAGATTATGGCAAGGAAAAAACCGATTAACTTATTCAGAACAGCAGGGACATGGATGTTGTCTGCCTTGTTTACTATGTATATATGATTTCTCTCTCCATAACCAGTGCTTAATAGCAGCCCTGAACATTTTGAATCAAGGAATAAACAAATAATTTATCTTTACAGTTGCACTGTAATCCCAGGCATTGGATTTCTTTTTATTTGAGTTTGGTGTTTTTTTATTTCTTTTTTCATACTTTCATTCTGTTTTGTCTAGCAAATATTAGGTGTTTATGAAAAATCATAAAACTAAAAATGAAAATATTTAAGGCACCGAAAGACCAGAAGCAATGAGAGTAACAAAATCCAATTTGAGTTTTTGAATTTATAGAAGGTTCCATGTATTGAATGCAGGGTTGGGAAAGAACAGAAGTAAAAGTAGCTAAAGTTGGGAGGCTATTAGCCAAAATCAAGGTGATAAAATTTATAATAGAAAAAATAGATCTTAAAACACACACACACACACTCACACACACACACACACACACACACTCAAGAGTAAACAAAAATTTTATATTTGGGAGAGCTAACTTCTAGCTATAAATCTAGAAAAAAATCTAGATATTTTTGGTAAGTATTTTTACTTTTTTTACTTTTGTTGCCTACCATTTCATTCTTGTTCTTCAGAAAGTAAGGCAAGCAGTTCTCAGTATTGGTGAATAAGGCATGTTCCATGGGTGAACTTCCATGGAAAACCGGGTTATAATGGAAGAGAACTTTTGGAGAAGCTATGTACCTTGTATAGAGATTAAAGCAATCCCTGAGCGTGTATGGACATCATGGCTGAGGCACTAATAGACAGAGAGGTATTAAAGATGCAACAGGGCGGAGGTGTGGAGTGAGGTCATGGCCGAGGTGGGAAGGATCGGGACTCAGCAGGGGTGTCAAAGTCAGTCTTCAGAGACAGGACCCGCACAGGAAAACTCTGAGGGGAAGATTGTCCCCTGAAGAAGGCTCGTTTACAACCGTCCAGTATGACGAGAGAACGGAGTGCAGATAAGAAAGTGTGAGCGATGGGCTGGGCATGGCTGGTTTGGGTCTGCTGGCATCTACTCAGCAGACACAGACTCAGCACCATGGAGTCAGACTTGGAATATGGATGCGGACTTTCCAAACCCTCTAGATTCCTCCCACTGGGAGAAAACGGGAGAGTCAGGAGTCTAACACATGTTTTCAGGAGTTTAAAGGTTACAGCATTTAGTTCATGGACGGTTCTTTTATATTAAACCCTATCACCAAAGTAACAACAAAGACCGCTGCAGGCCTCCTCCAATGCATCATGGTGCCATGGCTGAAGCCGTTGCCCAGCCATGGATTTGATTCGATGGGGCGCGATAGAAATATAGTTGATTTCATGAAACATTCTTCTATTTAAAAAATCAAATGTGAAAAAGATTTCTTCTGAGAAGGTAGTTCTTCTGCACTGTGCTTGTTGTCTGATCGGTGGGCAGGGGATTTGTGGAAGCCCTCCGAGGTGGAACGTGCAGGGCCCAGGCAGGGTTTGGGGGTTGGCAGACACTCGCTGGACGTCGTGCGATCCCAGTCTCCTTGGCCAGGGTGCAAGCAGTGTCACGTATAGAGACGTCACCTTCCTGCCCCCCGCAGGAGCGTCACCTCGCTACAGCATATGTAGCTCTCTTCTGCCAAGAAGGGGGCAGGTTGGGAATCTTGCCTTTCCGAGAGCTGTTTCCATCCGCAGCTCTTCATCTCTCTGTCAGTTCTCTACCTTTTCTTAAAAGAATGCTGTGTCTTCAGGAGATCCGCAATGTGCCTGATGCATTAAACGGTCCTGGTAGATTCCACTTCAGGAAACTTTGCTAGACTCACTTATTATACAAAGAAAGAATAGAGCGAAGGGAAATCTTTACCACCTACAATATTTCTTTTTGTGCCCTGAGAGGCAGAGGTGGGAAGCCAGCTAGTGTGGTTCATTAACTGCTAAGAAAGGTTATGATTTGGGGGGCGAACTCAGAGGCAAAAGGAGAGTGGGCACATGGTGTTCTAACACATGATTGACTAGAACTCGTCACCAGTAGGTAAATGAGGTGAATTTAAAGCTACTAAATTGATACGTTAAAGACAACCAAGTACAACTGAATTGGAAAAAGAGAAAAATGATGCTAGTGACCAAAACTCAACTGATTAGTGTAAACTGAAATTGCTTTAATTGAAATCAGCCGTGTAATTTGGATTGACATTCTTTCTGATTTATTTTCCCCAGACACGGGCTTGTTTTACTAAGCACTGCTTTCCTAACAAAATATGACCTGCTGCTCCTCAGAACCTGTTACCTTGGCAAACATTTTCCCCTCATCTGTAAAGTTCAAGGGGTAAAGTCAATGAAAACATTATCCCCAATTTCTAATAATTTTTGAAAGTATCTTCATTAAATGAAATATTATAGGAGACCACAGGATAATATGTTCTTGTCTCATATATGATTGTTTTAATTAAAAGAGGAATATTTGATTGTAAAAAAAATAATCCCATGAACTTACAGGCTGCTGTGGGAATGGGACATTAAACAGATTTATAGTCAAATCTATATATATACAAAACCCTAAGTGACCAGCGGACCGTTTGACCGGTAGACCATTTGACCCATTGCTATGATGCACACTGGCCACCAGGGAGTAGACGCTCAATGCAGGAGCTGCCCCCTGGTGGTCAGTGCGCTCCCACAGTGGGAGCACGGCTCAGCTGACCAAGGGGTGCCAGATGCATGGCTCATGGCTGGTGAGCACAGCTGCAGTGGCGTGAGCCTGTCCCACCTCTGCAGCAGCAGGGCCGGGATGAGTGGGAGCGGAGTGGTGCCCTGCCTGGGCTCAGACTCCTACACGGCTGCCGGCTGCTTCACACACTACTCCAGCCCTTGGGGAATGTCCAACTGCCCAGTTTCCAGCAGTCTGACACCCCCCTAAGGGTCCTGGATTGCCAGAGGGCACAGGCTAGGTAGGCTGAGGGACCCCACTGATGCACGAATCCGTGCACTGGGCCTCTAGAAAATATATAATAAATAATACACTAGATTAATTGCTAAGAAAAAGTTAAGTTAGTTTAAAAGGAAAAGCACTGGACACCCTGATTTTGATTGGGGGTGTTGGAAGAGAGTTCGGAGAACATAACATGGCTAGAGGTTTGAAAGATGATTTGGCAGTTGCTTAGGTGAACAGGATTTGGGAAGGTTCTAGAACAGTGTGGTGCAGGGAGGATGCTAAAAAATGTTTTGTTGGGGAATAAGTCTGATAACACTAACTGTGGAACTTCACAGAGTATTGATTATAATCCATTAAAATCAAGAGTAGCTGAGGATTTGTAAAATGGAAAACTTTTCGCTGGGGAAGAAAAAGAAATTCAAGGTTTTCTTTGGGTGCACAGAAGGCTTTTTAGAGAAACAAAAAAATCTGCCTGTTTTCTGATAATAGCAGATTTACTTCCTTAAGAAATCAACACTTCTACTTCAAGTTTATCATTGAGATATAGAATGTTTTGTTTCACACTGTGATGTAAGGAGTTTATAACTAAATGGTCTTGGTTTATCCTACACCACTGCATTTTATTCCCTAGATAAACTACACTTAATGAGGCCACATTGCAAAAGTCAAGAATTTGACACATCATTAACTAGAAAGTGAAATTAATTTCCCTTGGCCATTAAGTAAGTTATGCTCTATTTGAAACCTCAAAATGCTAGTAATATTAATAAAAATAATATGATTATTAAAAATGGCACAACTTAAAACAGCATCTATTTTTAACAGACTTATTGAGATATAAATCACATATCAGAACATTCACCCATTTAAAGTTGACAGCTCAGTGTTTTCAGTATCTATGCAGGCAGAGAAATAATCATATAATAGTCAGACCTGAAACCATCACCACAATCTAATTTTAGAACCATTTTCTCTTTTTAAAAAAAATATTTTTATTGACTTTTAGAGAGAGAGGAAAGGAGAGGGAGGGAAAGAAAAAGCATCCAATTGGATGCCTCCTGCACACTCCCCACCAGGTATGGAGGCCATAAACGGGGCATGTGCCCTGACTGGGAATCAAACCAGTGACCTTTCAGTGCATGGGATGATGCTCAACCAACTGAGCCCCACTGGCCAGGGCAGTACCTTTCCTTTACTCCAGAAGAGGGCACCTCTCCTTAGTAGCTGCCTCCTCCCTGTCCCCTCTCACTCTCCGTCCTGGGCAGTCACTAATCAATCTACTTGCTGTCCTGGAGACGGCACCCTGATTTTAAAGCGGTAGTCTGCTTTGTTTTCTAGTCCTGGTGTTCTGGTGTTTGAATTCGGCCCCTGCAGGTTGTAGGGAAACAAACAGGGATGGTATTTATGTCTGGCCAGCTGCAGGAATGTTGAGATGTTCTCTTTCTGTTTTCCCAGCTGTAACTGCTTCCCCACAATTATTTGTTTTTTAATCTGGCAGCTTTTTATAATAGACATGAATATCATTTTATCTGCCCAGAAATGTGTACTGAGATTCAAACATTTTAGTCCCATATTACATTATAATCTGACTAATCTCCTATATTGATTTCAATCAATTATCTATATGTATAAAAGGCTTATATGCAAAGTGTCCCCTTGGGAGTTCAACAGGGAGATGGGGAGTTCAATCGCTCATTATGACGTGTGCTGACCACGAGGGGGCAGCGTGGAACAAAGGGAGGCCCTGGCCGGCTGCTGCCAGCTGGGGAAGGGGGGCCGCGGATGGCAGCCGGAAGGCCCTGTTCAGCTCAGATCACCGGCCAGGCCTAGGGACCCTACCATGCACAAACTTCGTGCACCGGGCCTCTAGTAGTAAAATAAAAATGAAACAGAAAAATCTTTCTAATCTGACAGCTGCTTACCTCTCTGCATAGAGATATACATGAAGCCACATCCCTCCACCTCTAAACTGTTTCCAGGGCTCCAAATACATTTCTACGGAGGCCGGTTAATTCAGTTCTTTTTATTCCGAGGTATCCAGGAAACAGACAGAGATTGTCTCGTGCCACAGAGGTTCCCAGTGGCCTTTGCTGGTGTTTAACTCCGGGTTTCACACAGAAATTCCTTCCAATGGTGGTAACTAAGAATTTTCAGCTATTGGAATCCTATCCATAATTTGCATGTAATGCTGATTCTTTACAAATTTAAATAAATGTCAAGTATCCAAAAATGTGTAGGGGCAGAATGCTTTAAGACTCATCTCCCCATGCACTTTACTTGTATTATGCAATTAGGAATATTGTAGGATTTCTGCCTTAAATTAAATATATTATGAAACAGAAGAGTAGCCATTTTGTAATTTTTGAGTGTTAGATTAGATCCACTACCCTTTGTAATACTTTAAGCAATAAATAAAAAATAAATAAATAAAAAAACATAGATTAGATCCAGGCATCAAACCATGTTTGATATGCTAATAAATTGTTACCCTGTCCTTCCTAATGTCCTAACATTTTACTTTAACTGATAAAAACTCTGTTTTAAAGATGTTATTTTCTGTATATTTGTCCTAGCAAGCTATTGGTCAAGTACGATTTACTATTTTTCGGCTGTTTTTGAAGTTTTTTGCTTTATGTTTTCTATTTTCTGGAAGCTTTTTAGATAATCCTCAGATTTGTTTAAGGCATAAAATGATCAGTAACAAAATTCTTATTTTGAATAATTTAATCATTTCTGAAAGTTCTCTTTGTGTACTGTATAGGGCTGCATCGCAGGAAAGTCCTGTGACGTCATGGTGGCCAAACCCACTGGGAGGAGCCAGATGGCTCGGGCTCCCAAGCTTCATCTAAGCATCTTTGAAATGTCCTTTTACTCCCTGAAGGATTAGATGTTTAATGTTATCGGGTTATTTACTTCTAAAAATGTGGCTCATGAATGACATTAATTAAGAAATGTCAGCTACTCACCAACCTCTGCATTTCCTATGCAACACATTTCCCCAGGGCAGATTGTTAGCACCGTCCACCAACACTTCATTAGCATCAGTCCTCGCACTGGGAATTGCAGGAATGAAACCACAGGCCCTGGTGGCGTGGGAGCTTAGAGAGAACATTTCTTTCTAGGAACAGACATACTTTGTGTGTGTAGAGAGTATGGCAGATTTTTCTGCCTGAGACCTTTGAAGGAAACCTCTGCTCATAGATTGATATTTGACAAAATGCACCTAATTTATTACTATTTATAAGTGACCTAGAGGCCCAGTGCACGAAATTTGTGCCAGGAGCTTGGCCCTTGCAGCCATGGTGGCTGCCCTGGCCCTCACAGGCCCAGCTTCATCCGGAAGGTCGTCTGGAAGGATGGTCTAATTAGCATATTACACTTTTATTCTTACAGATATGTATAGACTAATTGACATGGCATGAAATTTTGGGAGGAGAAGGGGGTAATAGGAAACACAGACATACCAATTTTTAAATGCAGGCGAGGGAATGGGAATGACCAGAAGTTGTGCTGTGGATGGGAAGGCATTCGGTCGCTGGGCTGCAGCTATGCCTCCCGTGATGCCTGCTCCAGGCTTACACCACATGCTCAGAACAAGACAGGCCACCTCCTCAAATTATGGCAGTTTTGTACTGAAATGGCTTTTTAATTAAAGCAAAGGCTACTGGGCTTCAAAACTAAGCTGCATGGTCTTAAAATGAAGATTGTAAAAGTCAATCTTATATCCCCTCCACCTATATCTTTTATGTCTAAAGCAAATAGCAGATGGTGTGTAGGGAGGGGAGGAGTGTAGAATCCATCTGGAAGGAAAACTCATGGAATTTCCTTGACTTATTCTCTGCATACTGAATTACAGTATGAATACATGGCTCAACTTTAAATGGAGAATTGCCTTTAAAATAATGATCTTCGAATTGGTGTTTATCTACTTGTCTAATATATTACAAAGTGTTTAGAAATTCTCAGACTACTGACCGACTCCCCCAACCCTGGCTCTCTATTTTTTGTTTCTTTGGCCCCATTTTGCCCTATTCACTGGCTCCTTCCTGGGCACCTCCGAGGCGTGTGGGCCGGGAGAGCTGCGGCCTTGCTTGCTGATCCAGTGTCTGCATTTAGTTTGCTTGGGATGATTTTAGGAAGAGATATGGAGGAGACTCTCTCATGGTAGTGTCACCAACAAAGGCAAGATGGTTGTCCTGGCAACGAGACACACTGGCATCTTCAGAAGAATTGTGGGTGATGGCAGTGAGGAGCCATGAGCAAACCAGCTTTATTTCCAGGCGGGAGGGGGGCCAGGAGGTGCTGTGGGATTTGATTGCACCGGAGAAGAGAACACCTCCTATCTCCTACCATGTCCCTAAAACAATGGGTGCCCAAGCCAGCCCCAAGGTGATACCTGGGATTCTCTCTGCCCTCTTGGCTCCTTGGAGCCCACCCTTAGCCTGTCCTATTTCTTTGTATCATAGCTCTAGTCCCATTTTGACCTACGGAATGGTCCTTTAAATATTGTTTGCTTAGTTATTGCTTATTGTCTCTTTGCCAATCCAGATGTAAGACCCATGGGGCAGGGATATTGGTGTTACTCAGCAATGTGATAAAATTGATGAGGGCAGTGCCACTCAATAAATATTTGTTAAGTGAGTAAAAGAATATTAGAGTTGTTGTTGTTGTTGTTGTTATCATTACAGCAGAATTCTACACTCAAACTTTTCAGGAGGCAATGTCAGGGGTAACTTGAGAAAACTGAGCCAATATGGTTAAAATAGTCCATCGAGGGCTTCCAGGCGCTGCAGGCTCCTCAGGCAGGGAAAGGAGAGGAGGTGAAATCCCAGCTGCTTCTCATCACAGGTGGCTGCCAGGACAGGTTTCCTCAGAGGCACAGTGCAAACGTCACCTCCAAACAGCTCCCCCTCGGCCACCCATTCTCTGTGAGACTCAACTGTTCCTTGTGTGGACCAGCTGCTGCCAGGGGTGGATAGGCGTGAGCCAGTGAGGGGGAGGCAAAAACCCCTATTCCATCCACTGGCATCCTGGCCATGGGAGCTAGAAGAGTGAAGAAGAAGTGGGCAGTCATCAAAAGATTACGGTAGCGTTAAAGAAACCAAGAATGGAAGGAAGAATAGGTGATTCCCAGGGTTAGGGCATTTACAGCTTTAACTGGGGGAGGGAGAAGGTGACAGGGACACTCCCACTGAGGTCACATCTGAACAAGGGCGGGAAGGGTGTCAGGGGCTGGCCCAGGTGGAAATCAGGGTGTTGCCTTGCACAGAGGACCTCCAGTGAAAAGGCGCCTGCGGGATAGAGCGACTGCTGGGCTCCGGGCCAGAGCGCCCGGATCAGGAGTCAGGGGTTTGTTGGGTGCCTTGCTGGATTCTGAGCACCTTGGGAATAGGAGGAAGGCTTACTTATGCAGAGCGGAGTGCTCAGGCTTCTAGCGCTGCACTCAGTGAGCCCTGCTAAATATCCCCAAGTCTGCTTCCCCACGCTTCGTTTTCCTAGTTTCAAAAATTTTAAATCAAGACAGCATTTGCAATAAATAAGCTTGTAACTGGCACATATTCACCAAGTATTCAAATATTCTCCTTAAAACCATGCTTTCTCTCATCTTGCATTCACACAAAAAACGCAGGAGCTAACATGCCTTCCTGTGACTATCAGTAGTAAAAGGCTTCCTGGAGTCAGTTTCTGCCTAATGTCATTTTGATTAGTAATTAATATTTGCAACTATTTTTTTTAAATCCAGGCACTTGATAATAAATTTATTTTAAGGAAAAAAAGCATTTTTTATGAAAGTACTACCTATACCATTTTTTTACTCTAAAACCCATGAATATCAGAACTCTCTCCTAACAAAAGCATGCCATTGTATCTTGTAATTACTGTAATTTGCATATCTTAGTTGTTTTTAACTCATTCCAATTAGTCCAGGGGTCCTCAAACTTCGGCCCGCAGGCCATATGCGGCCCGCCGGGTGTTTTTGCCGCCACTGTGTGCATAGGAATTTGTTCATAGTTTTTTTTTAAACTATAGTCCGGCCCTCCAACAGTCTGAGGGACAGTGAACTGGCCCCCTGTTTAAAAAGTTTGAGGACCCCTGAATTAGTCCATGACTAACTTTTAAATAGTAATTTTATACAAGGATGCCAGTAAGCATACTTGTTAAGATAAGTCTGAAGGCTGTTTTGCTAGAAGTTTTCACTTGGTGATTTAGCTGTTTCAGGATACTATTTAAGATTTATTTTATTTCAATAACACAAAAGTAATTTTATAGAGAAAAAACTATCTTCTTTATTATAGCATTTTAATTATTTTTAAAGATATTAAAAAATAAGCTTAGCATTGATACTGTTTTGTGCACCAGAAGACAATCAATTGGTAGCAAGAGGTCAATCTAAGAAGATGAGTAAGATGGAGGCTCATATGTCAAGATTCTAAGTTGGTTTATTCACATTGATAAATGCCTCCTCCTAAGAGTCCTTTCTATAAGTCATCACTTTAGTCTCAGGGAATTTGTGGGTGAGATCCACCAGATTGAGTGTAGAAAGAGGTGCCTTTCTATTTTTGTGCTGGCCTATTTTTAAATGGCTTTATGCACACTGTTTATCTTCCAGCCCATTTGTTCTTAGACTTATAAATAATACAGGTTCCTAATTTGTATTCTACTTTTGGTTAATAATTCTTATTTATAAAAAAATCTTACAGTGGTAATATCTATGCATTCATTGCAGTGTATTTGTTATCAGGAACTAAAAATGGGCCACTTAATGACAATAATTAAGAATAACAACCCCTTTTTGCTTCCTAAATGAGACAGAATGTGGGGCCAACTCTGCAGATAAGTATGGTCAATTTCTCTTCACAAGACCTCTAAGATTTTTAAATTCTGAAAATCTAGGCCCATTTGTTTTGAGTTTTCCTGTTTAATCCCCACATTCAGTCTTCACACTGTAAGTGCCTGGAAGGTTTTCTTGGCATAAAAATAGGCGTTGCTATTAATTCTAGGTTTTAGGAACAAAACAAAGAAAAATATGCTAAACTCATGGAAAATTCCAGAAGGACATTCTTTGAAAACAATTTTTTATAAGAGGTGCTAAGTGACCCATATTTTAAAAAAATAGAATCGATGGCATTGTTCTGGACAAAGATAAATATTGTTTCATGACAGTTCGGGAGGCGTTCAGTCTGGCTTACCGCTTATTGGAAGCCTCAGTGGTGAGAAAACATTTTTTTTAAAATATATTTTATTGATTTTTTACAGAGAGGAAGGGAGAGAGATAGAGAGTCAGAAACATCGATGAGAGAAACATCGACCAGCCTCCTCCTGCACATCCCCCACCGGGGATGTGCCCGCAACCCAGGTACATGCCCTTGACCGGAATCGAACCTGGGACCTTTCAGTCCGCAGGCCGACGCTGTATCCACTGAGCCAAACAGGTTTCGGCAAGAAAACATTCTTATACATGAACCAAGTTCAGAAGTGCAGTCCAGCCTCAGAAGGAAACGTTCTGGCTGCCGTCAGGTTGGGATTCCCAACACAGAAACAGGATGCGGAATAGTTTACCTGATGTAAGATTCCGGCATCACTTTCTAAAGTGAGGGACTGACTGCATTTGAAATAATTCCACCTGAACTGTGGAACCTGGAAAACTCACAAAGATCAACAGCCGTGGATAAAACATTTCTGCGGAGAAAGGATCAGGAGTAGGGGCTGAAGCGTATCCGCCGATGACCGTTGGGGTGTGCGTTAGGGAAGATAACATTGTGACAGGGGAAAGGAATGTGATTCTGAGCATAAATCCCAGTGAGAATTGAAGGGCTATAAGTTAAAATGGCAGAGCCGGAGATGCCAAGGAAATGCTGAATTAAAGAAGAAAAGATTTGACAAAAAAATAAAAAAAATAAAAATAAAGCAACCTGATTTTGGATTGACCGTAGGCAACAAAAGAGAGGAATTGAATCAAAGTGCACTATATGTTTTCAAGCTTGGGATGGTGGGAATCAGCTTACGATGCTGAAAGGTCAGCGTGGGAAATCTGAGTCTGATAAACATCAAACGTGCCCTCCTGCACAGGGATTCGGGCGTTTGGGGTGAAAGATTAGATAGGAATGCCATTAATACTATTGTAATGGATGACATTTTCATCTTTTATATTTTTAAATATGTTTTTATTTATTTCAGAGAGAGAAAGGGAGACGGGGAGAGGGAAACATCAATGATGACAATCATTGATTGGCTGCCTCCTGAGTGGTCCCTACTGGGGATCAAGCCCACTGCTTGGGCATGTGCCCGGACAGAGAATCAAACTGTGGCCTCCTGGCTCATGGATCAACGCTCAATCACTGAGCCACACTGGCCAGGCCATTTTCATCTTTTAAATTGAACTGATTCTCGAATTGGAATTAAAGTGCCATGCTAGAGATAGTTTAAGGTTCCTTTTTAAGCAAAGTTAGGGGCCTACCCTATGTACCCACAATTTTTAAATGTGTAATTAGGCTAAAAGCTGTGCAGGTAACAAACCTAGCCTTTGCCTTGGTCTTTGTATCCTAATCTTTTCATGGTCGCTCCAGGATCCGATGCATGAGTCAGACACCCGGTGAGTGAAGTAGAGAGCACAGCATCTGCTTCGTGGAGGAAGTTCAAGGTCTTCCTGTCTCTCTCATAAAGAGGATTTCTCCCCAGCTAGGTAAATCAGCAAGGACACAGGACGATGAAGTTAACTTTTAAAATTAGCTTCAACTGTTTAAATGGCTTGATTTCTCAATCTTTTCCATCAAGAGGTGATGTGACACAGTGGAAAGCCATTTGCCACTGGGCTGTAGGCTTCCAGAGGGAAGTAGCATGCCAGTTTCAGGCATCTTATTATTGCCTGTCCCTACCGTGGGTCTGACGGTTAATAGATCTGCCTTATATCTAACTGGGCCATGCAGCCTTCCTGCCTTGGGCAGAGCAGGCCCTATCTCCACGGCTGAGTTTCCTCAGGTTATAAAGCTCAGATGATAACATGGAAATTCTTGGGAAACAATTGGCTCAAAAGATGGGAAATCTCTTCAGAATGCAAACCCCTATCTAAATGCAAATCCTAGTACATTTCATAATATTTCTCTGCGATAAGTGGCAAGTTAATGATAACCTTCAATTATACAGGGAATATCATACGGGGACTACAATAAGCCCTCCTAACATCTGCTACTGCAAGACACTAAGCATTTGAGTTTATTAATAAGGGTAATAGTGTCATGTCAAATGATTCTCTTTATTTGTATATGTTTTTAAAGTACAGGTTGGGATATTTCTGTATTATAAGTGTATCACTTACTGAAACTAATATAAATCCTTCAAAATCCCTTGCTACTTCAGATTACAGTATATAGATGAATTTAATGAGGAAAAGTGTATTATACACACACACACACACACACGCACACACACACTCATGGAAGAACCTGTCCCCTCTTTTAAAAGGTATGGACGTTGTAGTACTTGCAAAGTAAGTGACATTCAAAATCAGGCAGTGCCCGCATATCCATTGCGCCATGTAATCCGAGTCTCTGTGTGAACCACTGTTTGTGGACCACGCGGTGGCAGCCAGCCGGGTGTTCTCAGGTGCAGAGCCTCCTTTGAATCGGGGCCACGCATCCCGGTTCTCAGGACTGTCTGTTTATCCAGAGCAACCTCTACGGTTGCCGCATGTCCAGCCTGGTTTTTAAGAACATCTTCTCTTCTTCTCTTCTCACAGACATCCTGAACTGGAAAATACATTTTATGGTCACTTACGTTATATCCTATAAAAGAAATCTCTGCGGTGGAAGCTTTAGATAAGAAACATCACCAAGTTTCAGAAAGGGCAAGCCGCTGGTTTAAACCCAAGCCCTAGTACGTGGCTGGCCTAACATTCGAAGCCAGGTCTGTCCGTTTCCACCTTTACTCTGCTTATATTAATATTTCTTTATTTTTTATATTTTTCATCACCATTTATCCCCTCTATACCCTCTTCCACCTCTACCCTCTTCCCTTCCCGTCTGCTATCACCACACTATTGTCCATGTCCATGAGTTCTCTCTCTTCTTTTCTTGTTTGCCCAATCCCTCCACCCCCTCAACAATCCTCCATAACACCAGAGCTGTCTGCCTGCTCTCTTTCCATGAGTGAGTGTGTCTCTATTTTGCCTGTTAGTTCAGTTTGTTCATTAAATTCCACATATTAAATCATAGGGTGCTTGTCTTTCTCTGACTAGCTTATTTCACTTAGCATAATGTTCTCCAGGTCGCAAAGGGTGAATTTTTTTTTCCGTTTTAGAGCCCAGTAGTGTTCCATGGTGTACATGGATCACAGCTGTTTTATCCACTCACCTAACTTGTGCTTTGTCCAGATCTTAGCTATTGTAAATAACGCTGCAAAGAACATAGAGGTGCAAACATTCTTTTGAACTAGTGTTTCAGGTTTCTTCCCATAAATTCCCAGAAATGGAATTTCTGGGTCATAAGGCGTTTCAATTTGCATTCCCCCTAACAGTGCATAAGGGTTCCCTTTTCTCCACATTCTCACCAGCACTTGCTGTTTGTTGCGTTGTTGAGAATAGCCAAACTGACAGGTGTCAGGTGACTTCGCATTGTGGTTCTAATTTGCATCTCCCTGATGATTAGTGACATTGGGCATCTTTTCCTATGTCTTTTGGCACATGTGTGTCCTCTTTGGAGAGGTGTCTATTCTGATGCCTCATCCAGTCCCATCCAACCACCAGCATGATCTGCTATTATGTATGTAAATAAAACTAAGGAATTCGAGGTTCATGCTTTATGATTTGCAAAGGTGATGGAAGAGTATCAGTACCAAAGCACGCCTTTCTGGCCACCAGGACGTTCCACGGCTCCAGCCCTGCTCCAGCGCTGCTCCGAGTGTCCTACAAATGTGCCTGTTGAGTCTCAGACTGTATTTTCTTAGGTTCATAGGCAGATCTGTGCCACGAGTGAATGAATTCCTGCTTCCTTTTCCTGGGGGTTCTTATTTTTTGTTTCTCATTGTTAGGAAAGGCAGATAAACATTTGATTTTGTTAACTATAGTATAATGACAAGCTTACAATGACAGTATCTTTCATTTGCATGACATTATTGGTTAAGACTTCTATTTTCACTTCCATAACTAAGAAAAGAGAGATTAATCTGATAGTAATGATTTTTTATTTGATCAGCAAATATGTATTAGCATTACTATATGTCAGGCACTGTCTTGGTGCTGGAGATACAGCAATGAACAAGACTCCTACAGGCGAGAGTCCGAATGGATCTTCCATTCTAGAAGCATACAAACATGGAATGTAAATTGTATACTAGAGCTATACTCGAAGGCATCAATTACTATAGAAAAAAAGAGACAGGAATGGGAACTATCAGAGTTTTAGATAAAAAAAATAATAAAAAGATGGGCTCTGCCCTCTGAGGAAGTGAAGGAACAGCCATGTAGATATTGGAGGGAAGAGCATTATGGGCACAAGGAATAGCCAGTGCTAAAACCTCAAGACAAGCATTCCTGTCATGTTTGAGGAGCAGCAAGTGCAGTAGGGCTGGAGCTGAGTGAGCACTACCTCAGTCAAAGAGAAGTTCAGGGAGGTGACAGGTGTTGAAATTCTGAGGGCTTTGACCTTCATTAGAACGTGGCTGACACTCTGAGTCTACCAAAGAGCCACTGAAGGGTTGTAAGATGAAGGGGTTACCTGAGCTAACTTTCTAACAGACTCGTTCAGGCAGCTCTCTTGGGAGCAGGAACGAGTTAGAAAAACTAATACCGATCCCCCACAGAGCGCATTCCAGATTCATTAATTGTTCATTCACAAATACTTGTTGCACATCCGGTTTGTGCCAGGCCTTGCACTGGACACTAAATATACAAATCCAGACCATAAAGAAACGATCACCTTAAGTCAAGAACTGTACCATCTATTACATAACCACAAAGATGGGGATGCACCACAGACTGCATCCTGGTTTTCCACACCATCACAACAACTCTTACAAAAACCCTGGAAAGTAAAACTAGGACATTATTTAGAGACTTTAACAAATTTACCAACAGAGTCCCTACATAAAGATGTCATTTCCTAATTGTCAGCTACCAATCTAATCAATATGCCAGACATTTAAATAACTAGAAGTAAGTACAAGGTTTAGCTATCATTCAGTGTCACTTTGTGGAACATTTCTCCCGTTAGCTTAAAAAACAAAGCAAGAAATCAAAATAGAAAATCTACTTGGATTGTAGCCACAATTCTTTCCTCTCTCCTCCTGACATCAATGAACTCTTTATAATCAATTTATTCTGTCTATCATGCACATTCAACTTCACCACTGGATTTCCTGTTGGCTTCCTATCATCTTTAAATATTTTAAAAATAAAATTTTATACATATGTCTCCTTTTTCCCCAGTTGATCCCCTCCCCCATCCCTTCCCAGCCTGTGCAAGCCCCCAACAACTCAGTGTCTGTGTCCATTGTTTATGCTAATATGCATGCATATAAGTTCTTGGATTGCTCTCTAACCCCCCACCATTTGTCTCTAGATCAATCTATTCTTGTTCATCAAATTATGTTGATCATTATATCATACATATGAGTGAAATCATGTGATATTTAACTTTCTCCGACTGGCTTATTTCACTTAGCATAATGCTCTCCAGTTCCATCCATGCTGTTGCAAACGGTAAAAGTTCTTTCTTTTTAATAGCAGCATATTATTCCATATGTAAAACTTTAGACAATAAAATATTTTTAAAAATAAAAAAATTGGAAAGCAAAATAATAATAATAATAATAAATTTTTAAAAACCTCTCCCCTCTTTCCACAGGTCCTAGCAACTACAGTGTGGCTGCTGACCTTGTCCCCTTCTTCCTTTTGCAGCCAAACTGCTTCTGATTGCTGCTTCCATATTTGCCTCTCTGTGCCTTCTCCATCTCACTCTATTATTTCTCTAGTAACAGATATAACATTTGGTGACTTAGTACATCTCCATTAATGATGAAGCTAGCTCCCTTTTATTATTCATTGTCAAAAGCAGCCGGTCTACTAGATGAGCATTCTATATTTTCTCTTACTTGAGGTAATAAATGACTAAAGTATAATAAGTCTACCAGTCGAAATTATGGACTTTTGGGTAGAAATATATCATGCTGGCCAACCTTCTCCCAAAATAGTCTTCTGACTTCCCCTTTAGCACTTTGGCATGTGTTAGATTTTCAAACTGGTAGACCTGATTCGTCAGCTCTGTCTATGTATTTAAGAGTCAAATATGTGGTTGAAGTGGGAGTCCTGATAATGTTGAGAAAGGAGGGAGGCAGTTCCCGCAGACAGTGAGTTTATTTTCCATAATCCTTTGTCTGGGATCAAACGTGGATGGAGCCCCAGTCCCTCCGGGAGATTTGCTTCCCGGTCATGAGATGGTCAAGGTCACTGTTGTAGCCAGTTTCCCCTGGATTTTCCTCCTTCAGCTCTGGTTGTGAAACCTTCAGGTCTGTGATTCTGTAAATAGAAGGGAAATGATGGTAACTCTCTCATCCTTGTGTAACCAAACAGCAGCATCACAGCTCTCACTTAGAACCTCATCCTGAGCGAACCGCTGGGTTACACTAAACCTCTTCTCCCAGGTTATTATCTTCAAACAATTATAGGATTTTTTTTAAAAAAAAAATATTATTATTTTAATGGTCAAGAGAAAATTTTGCATATTATGTATTATGCATAATATAATTTTATAAATTGTTACATGGAATTTGGTTCACACTGGAGAACTAAAAGAAAATCATAAAAATTGCCACACCACTAGAATACATTTTCATTACTTTAGGTAACACCATCTAAATGTCTTTCACTCAAATTACAGTGTTTTTCTCTTCTTCCAAGTTTAGTTTCCACATGAACATTGGCAGATGGCTGAGAAAAATCCTTTCCACTGCCGAAACGTGACCGTAGGCACCTGCTGAAGCTGCATGGAGCGTCAGCGGTTCCATTGCCAATACAAAGTGCTGTCTTCCCTGTTTCAATTCCAAACAAAGTCTTTATTCAGTGAGCAGAGTGTGTAAGGACCGTCCGACCTAGGGCTTCGCTGAGTTTCCACAGCAGCGTTAAGGATAGAAAAGGCGATCGTATACCCCGCACAATCCCCCAAAGGACTTTTCTAAAATAGATTTTGCTTTTTAAAAATATAAAAAACATATACTAGTAAAGTGTAAGTGACTGCTGCTTACTGGGGAAAAAAAGAAGCAGAAATAGATAGAACACAATTCTGCTATTACTTTCTGCGGGGTCTTTTCATTCTACCTTAACAAGGACCAGTCAGGGCCAAAGGCAAAAATTACCGTTTTCCTCTACATTAGGAAATGCACCTCTAAGGTTTGCCCATGGTGAAGCTCCATCCTTTGGTTGTATTGTTGTGTGACTCCAGATATTGTTTTCAATATAGTTGAAATTGAAGGATAGAGATTTAGATGGGTGAAGTTGACTCAGCCTTCCTGTGCATAAGTCACTAAAACCAACAAAAGAACAGCAAAGAGAAGTCCTTAGAGCGAACCCATGCTTGCTGTGCTCAGAGCCAAACGGGGTAAAATGCTGGATGTGTCAAGTTCCCGAAATCCTAGTCTTTCATCTCAGAAGCTCCTGGTCAAGCCCCCGGCACACCGCAGCGCCGGAGCGCCATCCCCAGTGCAGGGTGGTCCTGGAGGCTATGGAGCCACGTGTTGTACTTCAGGTTTCGGGGGCATGCTTCTGTTCTTCTGCCGCGACTCTCACTTCACAGCCGCCTGAGGGGACTGGCAGGAGCTGGAAATGAGTTTTGTGTGTCTTCATACAACCCTAGGGATTAGCGATGCGGAATAAAGGGATTCATGTGAAGTACAGGTTTTCACATGCGGGCTGAGCTCTCGTGAAGATGCGCCCCATGGTGAGTGGAATACAAGGGGAGCCGATAGGCATGTCTGTCAGCACGTGTCCACACTGCTTTGTTGCCTACTCGGCTCTCTCTAAACCCTGATTTTTCAGTCGCCACGATCTGGGAGTCACATGGGACACGATCCAAAGAAGCAAAGGACCCTAAGCATTAGGGGTCCAGGACAATCAGTCAGGAGGGAAAAATCTGTGATAAAAAAAAAGTACGTCTATATTTTTGTGATCATGGTGCTCATTCAGATTGTGATAGAGGCAACAAGATGACAGGCTTATACTTGGCTCAAATAAAATCAGCATTTCCTCTAAAAGACTTAACAAGATTTATTAGAGGCTTTGAACAAATGCTTCCCTGGCCTTCAGGGAGCAAAGCGTGTGACAATAACTCCTCTAATGAGAGAAAGAGACAGGAGAAAAGAAGCATTATTCCTGGATTTAAAAATATATTTAGCTTTTGAAAGTCTGGGATGCTTGAGAAAAGATGCGGCCTGCCGAAATGCCATTTCCACTTAGCAATGCTGCTGTTTTGACTGTTTCCAAATGTGCTTGGCCACCGAGATGCTCTTGCCGGTATTTCAAGAGAGCAGTTTGTGACTAATTGGAAGAGCTACCCGGGATATGCCCATTTTGAAACTTCTGGGAATGTTCAGGGTAAAACAGCATAATGTAATTTTCAGGAGGCAGTTAGAGAATCTATATAAGCACTGTTTCAGTTACTCTGAATGAAAAAGCAGCTGATTTGGGGACAAGGAAAGAATAAAAGGAAAACTAGTGTAGTAACTGATAGCTATCTTCCAATTTCTCTGTCTTGCTCCCAAAGTAGGAAATGGTCATGGTTCTGACATTTGTCTGCAAGGTGAACACGGTGGGAGCTTTGCGACTGACGACCTCTTCTTGACCCGTTCTAGTTGGTTGTCAGAACAAATTTCCCAATGAATTCACTTATTCAACAAATATTAATTGAGCATCTATCATGTGTCAGATATTTTTGGAATTATCAAACAGAAATGAGCAAAAACCAGAAATGTTTGACCTCAGAGTTTTTACACCGTGGGTGAGGAGAGTCAATAAAGTCAACAAGTAAGATAAAGAATATGTCAGATGCTGATGAGTGTCATGGGGAAAAACAAAGCAATCCTGGGGTAGAGAGTTCAAGTTTAAATTGGATTAAAGAGGACTTCAAACTCTTCACCACCCCTCCCATCCAGGGTTCAAGTCAATTTCTCAACCCCCGCAAAATCTGGGCTACCTGTGAGGACTTTGACAGTCGACTGTGGCGAAAATGATGCTCTGCCATTTCTGGGCTTGGCCTTTAAAAAGATTGGAAACTTTGGCTTTCTCTCTCTCTCTCTCTCTCTCTCTCTCTCTCTCTCTCTCTCTCCACCTGAAGTGAGATGCTCCTAGGAAGTCATACCCCAGGCATGCGCTCAGGACCCCATTCATCCCATTTAGTGTCCCTCCCCCCCCAATGGAGAATTCATTGCCTCCAGCCCTATTCCTCTTTCAGCTGCAGCCACTGGAATGAGTCCAAGTGAGAACGGTCCATTGGAGTCCAGTAAAGCCAGGAAGATGTGAGAAACCACAATGTATTGTTGTTTTAAGCTAATATATTTTTGGCATGGCTTGCTAGGCAGCAATGGACACCCCAACCAACACGCTAACAACGTCTTGAACAAGTCTGGGAGCTGCGAGGAAACAGGCCAGGCCATATTTATGTTCATTGGTTCAGTCATTACCTGAGGGCTTTACCTGGATTTCTAACATCACCTGAACAAGCAGGATGTGTTCCGCAGAAACCGCAAAGGTGTCAGAACTCAGCAGCCTGTACTGCACCTGCTTCCTCCCAAGGATTCTGCTCGCACATCGGAATCATGTCTCCCACCCCAGCTCTCTCACCCCCGGCCTTATTTATCCAGCCAGGGAGGATGGCTCCATTGAAGCAATACCTTTCCGCCTCAGGAAATCAGCTCAATTAATCAAAACATTCACCAATACAGAATGTTCCATAATTAGGAATATATTTTTGAAAATTGTATATGTTACTATTATAAACATTTTCATAGTAAAAATATTTTAAAAAGAAAAATGTTACTATTATCCCAGAACATTCATCTACTTTTCAGGATCAACGCTCAATAGTCATTTGAGAAATCGCCCGTCTGTAATGCACCCGCCTCGTGGGGCATGGAGATCACGCAGACCAATGCATGGGAAGTATTGGCCCTGTTTCTCATGCCCTGGAACTGTTCAAAAATTCTCACGGATGCCGTTTCGTTAGACGCTGTAGACTTTGTTCAATCCTGTTCAACATTCCTAGAGCAAATCCTTTTTAATCCCTGCATTACACATGTATCTAGTTCATCCGCTCGTTTTCAAGCACGCTGGCCTTGAGTGTGCTCATGTGTCACACTGCATGGTCCCTGCACATCATAGGCCACCGACGCTTCCAACAGAAACATACCTTTTCACAGAGGGGACCCTGGACTCTGTTATTGATAAAATCCCTGTTGACTTTGGTACCCAG
The DNA here is from genome assembly GCF_964212035.1 of Myotis nattereri. Classification (NCBI taxonomy): domain Eukaryota; kingdom Metazoa; phylum Chordata; class Mammalia; order Chiroptera; family Vespertilionidae; genus Myotis; species Myotis nattereri. The sequence continues at coordinate 2,587,631 of NC_138076.1, read as the reverse complement.
ACACAAAGTTAGGAGGTTATAATGAAAATCTCCAACTTCTGCCTATTCAAGAACTTCTTTTCAAAATTCGGAAATAATTTAAGCATAGTATTATAGCAATGACTAAAATATTTAACATTAAAAGCTGTCATTTGAGTTTGTTATCTTGATAATGGCACGTTGTCCCCAATTATTCCAATGTTTACCTTAAGTCTGTACTCTGTTAGGCCAGGAATGTATCTAAATAAAATGTTAGCAAAGTTTTATAATATTGGGCCATTATTTAAGCTATTTGCTAAAATGCTTTGAAAATATAGAAAACTATGTCATCAACTAAAGGGTTGGCTGTCGGGAAGTCTGTTGGCTTTAAGTTTACAGTGAAAGCTTTCTGCAAAGCACAGTTCTGAACCGTGGTATTACTGTCATCTTCCTAATCTGCTGCACTTCTCACCAAGGGCATTTTTCTACTTTACCTGAGTAACTTTGAACTCTGGGCTCACTGCCACTCTGATTTGTTGACCTGTGATCCTGGAGGTGGAGGTGCGGAGCCAGCCTGAGTCCCTGATGAGAGTGAGCTTGGCATACACAGAGGACAACCAGGACTCTGGAAGGCTTGAGTGGAAGGCTGAACCAAAAATACAGACTAAAACAAAACAAACAGATAGAACAACAGTAATGATACAATTCTGTGTAGGACAGAAAAGAAAAGTTCTGTCCTTTACCTTGGGTGCTGTTGAGGGAGAAAGACGTCCCCTCAGGAACTGATAGAAGCAAGCTCTGCTGTGTTATGCCATTAACTTCTGTTCCCTTTAGAGACTGAAAAGCTCTCAAATCTCAGATTTATTTTTTAATCATTTTTTGTTTTCCAATTACGGTTGACATACAATATTATATTAGTTTCAGGCGTACACCCCAGTGACTAGACAGAATATAGACAGAATATAACTTACTAAGTGATCATCCCAATAAATCTCATACCATCTGACATCATGCATAGTCATTAGAATATTATTAATAAAGTCTAAGATTTAACTTAAAGGAAGTCATCATGGACATGGAGAGCAGTGTTGTGATTGCTGGGGGAGTGGGGGTGGAGGTGGAGGAGGATGTAGGGTGGATAAATGGTGATGAAAAATAATTTTTAAAAATAAGGTAAAGACATTCAACATAAATTCCAATAGATTGCTATTGTATAGACTGTGCTCTCTAACAACAATGCAATTAAGGTAAAAACAAATAAACTGAAAAATAGAAAATCTCATATATTTGGAAGTTAAACCAAAAAAATAACCAAAGAAAACAAATATATAAATAAAGTGTGTGTCAAAAAGAAGTCATGAGCCCAGAGGGCATGGCTCAGTGGTTGAGCATCAACCTAGGAACCAGGAGGTCATGGTTTTGGTTGTGAATTCGATCTCCAGTGTAGGGTGTGCAGGAGGCAGACACTCAGCAATTCTCTCTCATCATTGATGTTTCTGTCTCTCTCTCCCTCTCTCTTCTTCTCTGAAATCAATATATGTAAAAGAAATCATGATAGGCTTTAGAAAACGTTTTTATAAGTGAACAATAATAAAAAGATTATATATGAGAACTTGTGGAAGTAAAATCAGAAGGGAACTTTATATCTTTAAATGTTTTTATTAGAAATGAAGAAAGACTGAAAATTAAAGAACTCAGCATTCATCTCAAGACATCATGAAATGTACAGCAAAATGAACCCATCGAAAGTAAACTAAAGAACTAGTTTAAAATAGAAAATAATGAAACATAAAATAACCATCCAAAAAGAAGAGTCATATTGAAAAGCCATTTTCATTACTTATCATGATTCTCATTAATGCTATTAGCCAAGTCCCTGTGATTGTGGGTCTCGATCTATATTGTGAAAACTAGCCATTGGCATGTCCCTGGCAGCCCGGAGTAATTCCTTTTTAAAGTGAGAGCATATTTTTTATGCTGGTATTATGATGTCTCCTCTATCAGTCTCTGCTTCTGAATGGGCAGAGAGCCCATGACTAACCTGGTGGACATGTTACAGCATAGCCTGATTGGAAAATAAATGTGATGTTTTAAGCCATTGAACATTATTTTATTTTGTGGCAACATAGAACATAAAACATAGGCTGTCCTGACAAATGCATTTTAAGGAGAGAGAGAGAAAGAGAAAGAGAGAGAGAGGTGAGGTGGTAGGGATGAAGAAAGGAAGGACAAAAGGATGGAAGGAAGGAAGGGAGGAAGGAAGGAAGGAAGGAATTGAAATCATTAGGGAAATAAAATATGTGAAGATGATTAATAAATTCAAAATACCATAAAACAAAGTTACCTACAATTTCATCAAAATTTTAAATCTGAACTTAAATTTATGAATACCTACAAATATGGAACTTAGCAAAAGCCTTAAGAAGAAATAGAAAATTTAATTAGTTCTATAACCATTAACAAATCAGATCAGTAGTTAAACTTCTTTCCGTAAAGTACACAAGTGGCCGGAAATGTTTTACTGGCTGGTTCTACCAAATAATTGCTGTGTAGCCAACCCTTGCACAGACAACCCAGGGCAGAGGAATAGGGACTTGCTTTACAAGACTAGGGTAAACTTGATCCAAAACAAGAAAACAAAAATTAGCTGTCAGTCACATTCATTAACATAGATGTCTCTGTCATACCCATATGTCTATAACCTCATCCTATGTTCCCTTGGTTCTATCTATTTTACCACCACTGGCTTCTCAGATTTTCCTCAAACTCTGAGCATATACTGGCCTCAGGACATTGGCACTGACTTTTCCTCTGAAACTCCTTCTCTCAGACAGCCTCTTAGATAACAGCCTCCTGCAAGGCTCCTTTACCTCCTTCCTGACTCTTTGAAAATGTCCTCTCAGTTATTTCTTCCCTGAAAAACATGGACACTGAAGCCATTGGGCCAATAGTCCCTACCCCTCTTCCCTGATTTGCTTTTCTTCTCTGCACTTTTCACAATATCACATGTATCACTTCTGCCTCTGGTGTATTATCTGTCTCCCTCCCCTAGGATGAAAGTAGGGGTTTTGTTTATCTTAGTGCCTGGTAAGGGCTAAGTAACTATTTCTGGAATGAATTGGTAAATGCAAAAGTATTGAACAAAATGTTAGCATGACAAATTCAGCAATGCATTAAAAATACAGTATGATTCAGTTGGATTTTTCTCAAGAATTCAAGTTTAGTTTAAATTAGAAAATAATGATTGAAATGGCAAAGAAAAAAACAAAAACATAAAATTATTTCAACAGATGGGGATAAAAACATTTTATGGAATTCAGAATTAAAATGACCTTACCTTCCTTAACCAATAAACCAACAGCAGACATTACATTTCATGATAAAACATGAAAAGTGCTTTTTAAAAATATATATATCAGAAACAGGAAAAGGTGCCTTTTATCATTACTACCACTCTCCTCACTGCATTTTACCCAATAAAGTCAATAGAAAGGTAGATGAGAAGGTACAAAGAATGAAAAGAGATAAAGCTCAAAATTTTCACAGATGGTATGGTTATCAACATAACACTCTCAAAATAATTCACAAAATGAAAATAATTCAGAAGGTCCCAAAGAGAATTTTACAAATTTTCTAGATGCAAAATCACAATGAAAATACCAATCAGAATCCCAATGAGTTAAATTGTGGAATCAGATGAACTGTCCCTAAAATGTATATGTTAATGTAAAAGGGCCATGAATAGCATGACACACCAAAGGAAGATGAACAAGTTGGATAATTTCCTCCATGACAAACCAAGAACTACTATAGGGCAGTGTGGTGTGGCCCAGGGACAGACTCGTAGACCGACAGAGCAGAAGAGACAGCCTATAGACCAGTAGTTCTCTACCTGTGGGTCGCGACCCCTTTCATAGGGGTTGCCCAAGACCATCCTGCATATCAGATATTTACATTATGATTCATAACAGTAGCAATCTTACAGTTATGAAGTAGCAACGAAAAGAATTTTATGGTTGCGTCACAACATGAGGAACTGTATTTAAAGGGCCAGAAGGTTGAGAACCACTGCCATAGACAGACCCAAGCCTCTCTGAATGCTTGGTAATGACAAGGTGATGCTGGAGGATGGGAGAGAAGAATCAACTCATTGGTCAATGATGCTCAGAAAATTTGTCAATGAATAAACTGTCAGTCTTTTGTCAATCTCCTTTGTCAACCTCCTTTCAGTGGTCCACCATTGTGTTGGTCTGTCTTCTCGCCTGTCTGTCTACCATGCCCATTCTGTTGTGTTAGATTCCTTCCCCATTATTAATTTTGGAGCACCTGTGGGTGAGCAAATGCAATGGCTTGTGCTTATTTCACAATGTTTAAGTGGAAGTAAATTAACCATATAGCTTATCTTTTAAAAAAAATAGGCTAGCTCAAGAGTTTTTATTTCCTTTGAAATTTTTGTGTTGGGATAAGTCAACCTATAACCCCACAAAGCACTGGGAAAATATTTCAGACTGTGCTGAAGGTCTCCTACAGCACTTTAATTTAGTGTTAATTCATTTGAGAAAATGCAACTAGGAACTGGATCTGAGGAATGTGTATTACAAGTAGTTCTAGTCCCATGTAAATTCTGTGTTCAACATTTGAACCATCAGCTCTGTTCAAGAATCCATGGGCCCTATTCTCATTATATCTGGTCCTGAAAATGATTCTGGTGCAAAGGACTCTCTATTGTCTTTATAATTTCTGAAGAAAGGTGTTTCCTTCCAGGGCCCACACTCCACGCAGGACGCTTTCAGTGGTATTGATGTAACAGACTGCTTTCTCACCTGAGGTGCAGTGAAAACGTGGTGATGGGTGGCAGCGGAATCCACAGCCTCCAAGAAGGAGGGTTGGGAGGGTTGGGAGCATATCCTGGGCCCTGGAGCCTGGTTGCTGTGGCAACGCTGCTGCTCTGCCAAGGCTGTTTCTCACTGTGGGTGGGAAGAAACTCCCTCCCCTGCCAGCAACTACGTGGGCTTCTGGCAGCTGGAGAAAATGCTGAGATGATGCACTGCTTCCCAGATGGGAGCTCTGAGAGTCTTCGTTTCAATCCAACAGGCAACTCAGGCCCTGCAGAAGCGCAGGGTAATTAGGACCCAGCCCCTCACAAGTGCCAACTGTGCAAGATGAGGCACTCAAAGTTTCTTACTTTGGGTGACAGTTTTGCAGAGGATCATGACTTAAACTGGAAGGTTCCAGCCTGACCTGGGAGGAATGGAGGTTTAGAGGAATGTGTATTTGTCAATAGGGGTAATATAATTCTGAGTAATTTAAATGGCAGCATTTAAACAGGGAGTAAAAGAAAGATTTCCATTTAATTTGGAGATCTTAAACTCATTTGGAAATCCTGTTAACTCAGGGTTGTCAATTTAGGGTTACTCAGTATTGCAATTTATCTCATGTTTTTCTAAATTTAAAAGTCACTACTCAAAGCCATAGTTAATGACGGTGGCATTAATAGCACGCGTGCGCACGGGCACACACACACACACACACACACACACACACACACTAGGAATATACAGTCTAGGTAACTAGGGATAACTTGCTGGCATGGAGGCTAGTATTGGTCCATCTAAACAGCAGTCAGGGAAATGTGAAATGAGTAGAAACTGACTGAACTAGTAATGGAATGAACCCGATGTCCTCCGTGGCAGTTTTGGTGACCATCTCTGAGTTTGCCACGTCATTTGCTCCTAAGCCCAACTCCTCCTGATTTTACCTTTATTGTTATATGCTTTAGGTCTAGGACCCAGCAAAGGTAATTCCTACCTAGGAATTTGATGTTTGGACCCTTGTCTTTATATTTGAAATTCCATTCTAAAGGGTTTTGTTGAACTTGTTATTCTGGTCTTGACACCTCCATGCCTATAGCAGCAATCTCACAAACCTGTATCAGATTCTTCGAGAAAAATCGGGGAGAGAAATCACAAAGGAATGAGATTTGAGATCATGGGGCTGTTTGAGGCACTTGCCAAAATTAGGAGTAACTCTTTCTTGAGTTGTCACTAATTTTATTTGTTTTAATTTTTGATTTTTAAATGATCAGTAAGATGTCAATTTTACACCATGGCAAGACTGAGAATAGTTCAAAGATTTTTCCGCTACTCTGTTAATCTCTATCCACAACTGTGTTCAGTGACATTCAGATACTACACACACTGGTCTCCTCCATCTGCTGGAGATATTTCCTCCTATCGTATGAAGAGTCAAGCTGTTCTAACCTTTCCTACTTCCCCACCTGGGGTGTGTGTGTGTGTGTGTGTGTGTGTGTGTGTGTGTGTGTGTGTGCTTCCTTTCTTTTTAATCTCCTCTGGAGTAGATGAGCTGAGCTGTAATTCTCTTAAGAAAGCCAGTTGAAGGATCAGTATTTAAATAACCCTCTGAATATGAAGTTACTGATCTCTGGAACTTTGCAGTCGTTGCATGTATCATATGTTGCTATAAACATATAGGTGTTCCAGATAAAATGCACACAGATCTTCCTAGGACTCACATACAATAAATAACAAAGCATTTTCCAGTCCCATTTGTTTCTGAAGAAAGAAAAAGGCAGTTATGTGGAGAGTTTTGAGGGGCTTCAATATTATGAAAAAAAATTTAATCAAGGATTTCCAAAAGGAAGGAAGTAGGAGGAAACCTTTGGAGTAGGATGTGTCAGGGGAAGGAGTGGGGGGGCAGAGGTGGCCCAAGGTGAGACAACCCATCTTCCTTGTATGATGTCAACCCTCTTACCTAAGTGTGACCTCTCACCAGTGGCTGGCACATAGCAGCTCATCAGTATTTCTTATTGCAAAACATAGACATTTAGGCATTCTAGTCAAATTTTAGAAGAAGATATCTATAAGTCACCTACAAAATTCTTATGCTTAATTTGAATATTAACAACAGTGGTTTTTTGATTTCTCAAACTAAATGTTTAAAGGCATCTTTTGAAAATCAAGGCTAAAGTGACAAAACTTCAAAAGTGATCACTGTGGTCAAAAAAAATTTGAAAGCCATATTACAACACAATAATCGTTAATATTAATGTTAAAGTTACGTCTAAGAATGGTAGATATTTACTGAGTAGCTCCTCTATCATGCACTATTAATTCATTTAATACTCACAAGAATCATTTGAGGGCAATCTTACTGTCACCTTTTTGCAAATGGTGAAACTGAAAGAATAAATTTGCCAAAAACAGACACAGTGGTGGACCATGATGCTAACCTGCCCTGCTCTCTCTTTCCCACTGTGCCAATATCTTTCTCATTTTGTTTACCATGCAGCACAGCAAGAAATAGGTTTGCATTATGAGTCACTAGAAAAGCAACATGCATCAATATCTGAACTGAAAAGATTCTAAAATAATTTGCCTTACCACGTGCAGGACACTGGCATTGTCCAGTCTGCTCTTTCACTTTTAAAAATTGCCGGCTAAAGTTCATTCAATTGGGTTCCCAAATAGCAGATTTTGACTCAATGTTTAAAAAATACATCTACAGGGAGTTCAGAAGAATGAATTTCATTGAAATAAAAGCGTCAGCATGTGAAACTTGAGAGCAATGAGTCGAGATTGAATGATATGCATGCATATCTGTGTAGATTCATTGTTAGAGGACAAGGTGGCAAGGAAGGGCTTCTGTTCGTTTGGGTTAGAGGAGGAAGCCATCAGCAGACGCCATCATTCTCTTGTCTGGAGGAAGGTTCATAATTAAGGAACTTGATATTTATACCCTTCAGGGCAACATAAGACTTGATTGACAGGGTTGACCTGATGTCATCTACAAATGCAAATATACTTTCCCATAATGCTGAAATTGGAAAAAAATAAATAAATTAGATGAACAAAAAATATTAATTTATACCTTTTTTTCTGTTTCCTTGTGCAGGGTGTTTCGAGTGCTGTATTAAATGCCTGGGAGGCATTCCCTACGCCTCTCTGATCGCCACCATCCTGCTGTACGCTGGCGTGGCCCTGTTCTGTGGCTGCGGTCATGAGGCGCTTTCTGGGACTGTCAACATCCTGCAAACCTACTTCGAGATGGCGAGAACTGCCGGAGACACACTGGACGTCTTTACCATGTAGGTTGCTCTGTGTGGCTTCTCGTTTTCAGAGTGTATGTGCACATTGCTGTGTGTGAAATGCATGGCCTCTAGAGTTAAGTGAGGCAATGTTATATAGAAGAACAGAATTCTCTTAGGTTATGTACACGAGTCAAAAGGACATTGACATACTTACCTGGCAGGGGAGATACCATGATCACAAAAGGACATTGACCCTGACTATGAGCACAGCTGCAAAGCAGAAGATCAGAGCCCAACTTAATCTGGACTTAATTTGTGTGTTCCTTGACTGTAATGCTTTATCTGAAATTCGGTTACCATTACGTGGATTGCTCAAGCTTCTGTTACTCTTGTCATCTGAGCAGAGACTTTGCTAATAGGATAGAACACAAGATGGAGCACAGGGCCTGGTGCAAATGGAGACTCTGCTATTGACTCTAGGAAAATCACCCAAACTCGCTGGGGATTCAACCATGGGTGTTCTATCATCTCTCTTTTCCTGTATCACAGGATTGAGGTGACTACTAAGTCAACATGGTGAAAGGTCCTTATTGACTCCTGCAAAAGGACAAGTCATAAGAAACAATGAGCCCCTTTCTGCAGGCACCACTCTTCAAATGTACATGTTACCCATAGCGTGTAAACTCCCGGGGTCACTAAATTACGGGGATTTTATGTTGTTTAAAAAGAGAATGCAAGCATAGTCTGGAGGTAGAAAAGAGTTTTCTGTTCAAGCTTCAGTCCCTTACTGCCTAACATTATAAGGAGCAAACGTTTATTAGAACTGAACTACAGAAGAACTTATGTTCCAGTAAATTCCCAGTTCAGATCATTTATTTGGTGATTTCTTGCTCACATGGCTTCTTGCATTTAGTTCAGGCTTCTTGAGACTGTGCTGTTCACATTGCTTTATTTTGCCATTCTAAGTAAATTAAAACCTTCTTAATGTGTATAATGTTTCTGGAATGAGATGCTTTTAGAGTTACAAATCTTGGTGGTTATATGGCTAGTAGGGTGACTTTGCTTTTGACTTATATAACTCGATCAAAAAGGGATGAATCGCATTCTTATTTACCAGGGCAGTTCCTACTGGCCAGGTATAATTATCACCTCAGACCCTAGTCTAAGACAACACTCAGGCAAGCTGGACACCTTTCTAACTAGAAGATAACTTTTCTCCAACTCCAATTTCAGAAAATATAACATGTTGCTAATTTTTTAATAACCCATCAGCTACAGGCACATAGATTGTCTTGAGCAAAGTATTGCTCATAAGTTATACTTGTTACTTTATTTATTAAAGTTGCTTATTTCCATGAAAAGAGAAAAGGAGATGCACATCACCACCAAGTCACAGGACAAGAATTCCCTACTGGTGGGCGGAGGGCAGGTATCCTGAGTGGTAGCAAATGTTTGAGGGAAAGGGACGGTGAAATATTTGTGTTTATCTAACATATACTGGTACTTAAAAGTTGGAGACCACCTCCAACTACCCCTTACACACACACACACACACACACACACACACACACACACTGATTAAGAGGAGGAGGGAGTTGATTAGCCACTTATTAAAAAACTAGATTTATTTAAAAACATGTTCCTGTGTCCATTGGCTATGCATATATGCATACAAGTTCATTGGTTGATCTCTTCCTACCCACCCATTCACCCCTGCTTTCCCTCTGAGGTTTGGTGGTCTGTTTGATGCTTCTATGTCTCTGGATCTATTTTTCTAAATCAGTTTATGTTGTTCATTGGATTCCACATATGAGTGAGATCATGTGATACTTATCTTTCTCTGACTGGCTTATTTCACTTAGCATAATGCTCTCCAGGTCCATCCATGCTGTTGCAAATTGTATGAGTTCTTTCTTTTTTACAGCTGTTTAGTATTCCATTGTGTAGATACCACAGTTTTTTAATCCACTCATCTGCTGATGGGCACTTAGGCTGTTTCAAAATCTTAGCAATTGTATAGGGGGTTGAAGGCCTGGGATGAGGGGCAGGGTTAGGCTGGGAGAGGTGTATGGGGAGCGGGGGGGAATACATATGTAATACTTTCAACAGTAAAGATTTTTTTTAAAGTAGAATTTAGCAGACATATAAAATAGGGAAAAAAAACATATTCTCTAACTCTGAAGTATCAATTTGGAGTTTCTCTTTGTCACTGACAAATGGAAATGATAGTTCTGAAATATTAGCATTATCCATTAAATTTATTTCTTTAAGCCCACAGTAGACAATTTATCACAATTTCCATTATATTGGCTATATAGCATGAATTGATCCTTGAGAGTTTATAAATGATCTGCATCATTTGAAATATAATTAAACTATTGAAATGACTTAGATTGTTGCAAGTTAGTTTTAAAGAACCTTAAGAAAATGATTTCATGGATATATTTTAATGTGATAAAACTGACATTTTCTTTTTCATTTTATTTCAGCCTACACTGGACAAAATATATTTTCACTGTGCATTATTTTAAGCTACCACAGATGTCCTTAAAATCTCCAGATTCTCTGTATTTAGACTACATCCAAATTGCTAACTTTAGTTTTGGGATAGATAATTTAAAGAAATACAAGCCTAATAAATGTCATGAGATGGTTGTATACATTTATCAGAAACCAACTGACAAGATATTTATTTGAAATTTATACAGTAAAATTTAATATACCACAGAGCTCTGCTAAAGCTCCGAGGAAGTCACATGTGTTCAGGAGAGAAATCAGAGACCATGCTCAATTTAGCACTTTTACCAAAAGCTGGTCTCTGAGATTGGAAGTGAAATGCAAAACCCATAATGCATGGTTGGAATGGGAAGAATACCATTTTGATAGGAATAAAAGCAAGGGCTCAAATGATCTCTCCTTTCATACTTCAAATAACCAAAATTCCTACACCAGACCCTGTGATGCTACCAAATGAATTGAGATTCTGTCAACAAACAGGTCATGAAAACACAGAGGGAAACACAGAGTTCATACAAACTATGAACTACTCAGTACAATTAGTACCAATGGGTGCATTCAAAGATTTCATAAAGGTTCAGACAAGGTAGAGATTACCCCAGGTGGGGCTGCCTTACAGGGATATCAGCCATCAGAACAGATAAGACACAGAAGTGAAATAGGGAGTATAAAGCGGAGGTAAGTGAAAGCTGATTGCAAGCAAAACACACTTGGAAATAAGCGAAGGCAGGTTTGGAAAGAATGAGCAAGAGAATGATTGTGGAGAAAAGACTTGTTGGCCAAGTTTAGTGATTGCAGAGTCGATTTCTTTTCTCCATTGTTCTTATGCTTGATTCAGTCAAATTGAGCACTTCTACACCATATGCTTGTAAAGGAAAAGAAGCCTGTTTACTGGATGTGTAAACCCAGAGATAAAGCCAATTGTCCCAGACCCCTGTCTTCCACCTCCTCTGACACACACACACACACACACACACACACACACACACACACACACATCTCAAGGTGGTCAATGTCTCCAAGTCTACGGCAACCATGAAGGACTGGCACACTGAAATATGACTCTTCCATTTCACTAGCCATCTTTCTAGCATCCAAATCTTCTTCTCATGAATGAATTGCAAATGACCTCCCTTCTCATGCAATCTCTATTTTAGACATAAAATTCTAAACACCATTATCCTTCGCCAATGGATGGTGATCTGAAATCTAAAATGTAGCTCCTATTCTTCAGCTGACATCACCCATCAATCATTTTGTCAAATGATACTTGAGGTGTGGAGACCTCCCTAGAGAGGGAAAGAGTGAATTTTTCAAAGATTTGTGACCCGTTGATATATATTTAAGACTCACTCCGCTCCTCCTCATTTACTTGTTTTCCCAGAGGCTTTTCCTCCCTTAATCTGTCGGTTTAGTGTGGCAAGCCCATGGTCATTTGCTGGTTCTGAATGGTTGTGACAATGAGTATGTAATTTCACCCACTGTTCCCGTTGGGGAATATTCCCACACTCCAAGTACAACTTCTATTGTCCCAGTTGGCCAGGCAGGCCTCTCAGCACTGGGTACAGCTCAAAGCTATGCCACATCCAACTACGTGAGGAGGCCTGTTTTCTGATTTGTCATCAGCAAGCCCCTTGGCAAGGTGCTATCATTGTGCTCCCTGGGTGTCTCTTGACTGAGTGAGCAAAGACGTTAGATATTTTACTTTTGCAAAACAGATCCACATATAGGACAATGAAATATGGAAACTGGCTAGAAAACTAGATATCAAATAATTCAAAACACTAACTTGGCTCAGTGACTTGGCTTCTTGAATAACTTTCCTGAGGACTGAACAAGGGACAGCCTTATTCATAAGTACACATCCCTCCCCCCTAAAATGTATTAGATGGGGATTGTATCGGGGTTTTGACAGATTATAGTGAGGGCTGGGGAACTGGTACTATTGATTTCCAGGGTGACTATATTTCATTTTCAAAATGTTATGACTGTGACTTGAGGTCAATGCATTAAAAACTGAGCTTACTAAATAATGAATTCTTTGATATTTAATGCACACAGAAAAATTAATTCCTGTTTGCCTAAAGCAAAAGCAAGCAGTAAGCTCATAAAATAGATACACTGGTTTTGCTCTCAACTAATGTAATGAATGTATAAATCTTTGTCTGCTTTTTGTTCATGTTTATTCCTTGGGTGTTAATGAAATGGGGAACTGTTATCAGTAAGTTAATGGGTGGGAGTGAAAAGGATAGCAGGAATTCATGGCACGATAAAACCAGGTTTCATAGGCTCGTGGAAAGCACTGCAATGCGCAAACCATCTGTTCTGACCCAGGGGGTTGATAATGACACCAGATGGCTGAAGTCTTCCATTTATAAGAAGTTTGAGGATCAGACTTATTAGTATTGATGTGAGATTATTGATTAGTTGTGGAGAGTAAAAAATAATTTCAGTTGTAGCTAGAACTTCAGTTAGAAAACCATACTGAATCCCTAACTTCTGATAAAATAAGCAGTGAGCATCTCCTTGGGCAATATTTCAGCCAGACAGGTAGTTCTGAAATGAGTGTCTAACCCCTAGCCCCACAATATAAAACAACCACCACCACCAAACCAGTACATAATGAGGAACTGAGACAGAGAGACAAGAGTGTGTGCTGATTCTGGGGCCAAACTCCCTGGGTTTGTTTCCTGTGGCCTCTGCTCTTTCTACATGCCTCACCTCGGACAAGTTACGTAACCTGTCTGCCCAGCCGCTCACCAGTAAAAGGGACTCAGTAATGCTGCCTATTCCTAAGGTTGGCATTTTACAATGATTGTAACATGGTTTACACATCATAAGCACTAACATTTGATGAACATGTTGGTGATAATGGTGGTGACCATGGTTATCATAATGGCGGTGACCATGGATATTATAATGGTGGTGAGCATGGCTGTCATAATGGCGGTGACCATGGCTGTCATAATGGTGGTGACCATGGCTGTCATAATGGCGGTGACCATGGCTGTCATAAGGGCGGTGACCATGGATATTATAATGGTGGTGAGCATGGCTGTCATAATGGCGGTGACCATGGCTGTCATAATGGTGGTGACCATGGCTGTCATAATGGTGGTGACCATGGCTATCATAATGGTGGTGACCATGGCTGTCATAATGGTAGTGACCATGGATATTATAATGGTGGTGACCATCGCTGTCATAATGGTGGTGACCATGGCTATCATAATGGTAGTGACCATGGCTATCATAATGGTGGTGACCATGGCTATCATAATGGCGGTGACCATGGCTATCATAATGGTGGTGACCATGGCTATCATAATGGTGGTGACCATGGCTGTCATAATGGTGGTGACCATGGCTGTCATAATGGTGGTGACCATGGCTGTCATAATGGTGGTGACCATGGATATTATAATGGTGGTGACCATGGTTATCATAATGGTAGTGACCATGGCTATCATAATGGTGGTGACCATGGCTATCATAATGGTGGTGACCATGGTTATCATAATGGTAGTGACCATGGCTATCATAATGGTGGTGACCATGGCTATCATAATGGTGGTGACCATGGCTATCATAATGGTGGTGACCATGGTTATCATAATGGTAGTGACCTGGCTGTCATAATGGTGGTGACCATGGATATTATAATGGTGGTGACCATGGCTGTCATAATGGTGGTGACCATGGCTATCATAATGGTGGTGACCATGGTTATAATAATGGTAGTGACCATGGCTGTCATAATGGTGATGACCATGGATATCATAATGGTGGTGACCATGGCTATCATAATGGTGGTGACCATGGTTATCATAATGGTAGTGACCATGGATATCATAATGGTGGTGACCATGGTTATCATAATGGTAGTGACCATGGCTGTCATAATGGTGATGACCATGGATATCATAATGGCGATGACCATAGCTATCATAATCGTGGTGACCATGGCTATCATAATGGCGATGACCATGGATATCATAATGGCGATGACCATAGCTATCATAATCGTGGTGACCTGGCTATCATAATGGTGGTGACCATGGCTGTCATAATGGTAGTGACCATGGCTGTCATAATGGTGGTGACCATGGTTATCATAATGGTAGTGACCATGGATATCATAATGGTGGTGACCATGGTTATCATAATGGTAGTGACCATGGCTGTCATAATGGTGATGACCATGGATATCATAATGGCGATGACCATAGCTATCATAATCGTGGTGACCATGGCTATCATAATGGCGATGACCATGGATATCATAATGACGATGACCATAGCTATCATAATCGTGGTGACCTGGCTATCATAATGGTGGTGACCATGGCTGTCATAATGGTAGTGACCATGGCTGTCATAATGGTGGTGACCATGGTTATCATAATGGTAGTGACCATGGATATCATAATGGTGGTGACCATGGTTATCATAATGGTAGTGACCATGGCTGTCATAATGGTGGTGACCATGGTTATCATAATCGTGGTGACCATGGCTGTCATAATGGTAGTGACCATGGCTGTCATAATGGTGACCATGGTTATCATAATGGTAGTGACCATGGCTATCATAATGGTAGTGACCATGGATATCATAATGGTAGTGACCATGGCTATCATAATGGTGGTGACCATGGATATCATAATGGTGGTGACCATGGATATCATAATGGTAGTGACCATGGTTATCATAATGGTGGTGACCATGGCTATCATAATGGTAGTGACCATGGTTATCATAATGGTGGTGACCATGGCTATCATAATGGTAGTGACCATGGATATCATAATGGTGGTGACCATGGTTATCATAATGGTAGTGACCATGGCTGTCATAATGGTGGTGACCATGGTTATCATAATCGTGGTGACCATGGCTGTCATAATGGTAGTGACCATGGATATCATAATGGTGGTGACCATGGCTATCATAATGGCGGTGACCATGGCTGAAAATGGATATTCACTTGCTAAAGAATGAAATTGGCCCCTCATCTTACATCCATGGTGGTGACCATGGATGTCATGATGGTGATGTCTTCCCAGAAGCTGTATCACATCTTGAATGGCCACCATCATGCTTCCTAAAGTCTGTTGGTCTCTGGACCACAGTTGAGCCACCCTATTCATATAATGAATCTATGAACTTAGATTTTAACTAAAGTATATATTTCAGGTAAATACCTGAATAGGTTTCAAGCTGAATTAGAATTCAAAGATCTAATATCTATCTACTTTGATAACAGCCAGGAATACAACTTTAGAAAAAATATTTACAAATAAGAATACGATGCTTTTATATTAAAATAATATTAAGGTTATCAGGTAGGAAAGAAACTTGCTTTGTTCTTTGTGGGTCAGAGAGGTTTGGGCCAATGAGTTCCAATTTATAGGGAAATTGTTGTTTGGCTTGGTATAAAGAACTTTCCAAGGGCCAGAGTTTTCTAAGGAGTACATGCCGCCCCTGTGAAGGTGCTCAGACAAGGCTGGCGATGAAGTTCCAGGCCTGAGAGCCCAGCAGTGAGCCCTTCCATGCACAGTGAAATGGTTTTCAACGAGGTGTCAAAACCACACCATGCAGCAAAGGTGGTGTCTTTGGCAAAGGAATTTTAGGAAAATGGACAGTCACTGGCTAAAGAATGAAATTGGCCCCTCCTCTTACATCATTCATAAAAATCAACTCAGAATGGTTTATAGAATGAAATGTAAGACCTGGAACTGTAACATTCCTAGAAGAAGACAGAGGAGAAGGACTTCATAATGTCGGAATTAGTGATGATTTCTTGGATATGTGGCAACAGCAAGAATGGACAAGTGGGACTACATCAAACTTGGAAGTTTCTGTGCAGCAAAGACCACAGCAGAGTGGAAGGCAACCTGCAGAGTGGGAGAAAATATTTGCAAACCACATATCCAATAAGAGGTTAATATTCAAAACATGTAAGGAACTCCTGTCACTCAATAGCAAAACAAACAAACAGATTACCCGACTTACAAATGGGCAAAGGTCTTAAGTAGACATTTCTCCAAAGAAGACAGACAAGTGGCAATCAGGTACATGAAAAGCTACTCAACATCATTCATCATCAAGGAAATGTAAATCAAAACCACAGTGAGATACCACCTCACAGTAGTTAGGATAGTCCAGGGGGCCTCAAACTATGGCCCGCGGGCCACATGCAAATACAAATATTGTATTTGTTCCCGTTTTGTTTTGTTTTTGTTTTGTTTTTTTACTTCAAAATAAGATATGTGTGGTGTGCATAGGAATTTGTTCATAGTTTTTTTTTAAACTATAGTCCGGCCCTCCAACGGTCTGAGGGACAGTGACCTGGCCCCCTGTTTAAAAAGTTTGAGGACCCCTGGGATAGTCATTCTATAAAAATCAGAAAACAACACCCCACCCAAAAAAATAACAAGTGTTGGCAACTACGTGGAGGACTTGGAAACTTGTGCTCTGTTGCTGGGAACGTGCACTGTCGCAGCTCCTGTGGAAAGCGGCATGGAGGTTCCTCAAGGTATTCAACAGAGAGCTGTCATGTGACCCAGCAACCCCACTTCCAGAGGAAATTCCCGTTTTCCTCTACCAGCACATCTTCTAACTGGGTATTACTGGTCTATACAAATGCTATTGATTCTTGCATGAAAATTTTATATCATACTACACTGCTGGATTCTTTTATTATTTGAATTAGTTTTATCATTGCTTCTCTAAAGCTTTCCAGGTGCACCATATATCATTTGTAAATAGAGGTAGTTTTGTTCTTCTCTTCCAATTCTCATGTCGGGGATTACTCTCCTGGATCCAACTGAATTGGCAAATACACCCAGAACAGCTTTACATGGAAGCAGAGACTGTCCTTCACTTCCTTGTTCCTGACTTTACTGGGGACACCTCATTGAGTAATATTCTGGGCTTAGGGTTATGATATTTATATATATATATATATATATATATATATATATATATATATATATATTCATCTATTCCTGTTTATCAAGAAAGTATTAGAAAATATTACAGCTTTACCAACATGACTTATAGGTTGGAATAAAAACAATCAGTAAAAGATTGTGTGTGAGGTTGTGGGTGTGGAGTAGTATGTGTGGGGTTGCGTATGTGATTGTGTATGTGGTTGTGTGAGGTTTTGTGTGTGGTTATATGAGGTTGTATGTATTGAAGTTGTGTGCCTTGAGGTTGTGTGTATGTGTTAGGTTGTGTGTGTATGGTTATATCAATAATATATTTCCTGAAATAGTTAACTGTACTGTGGGGCATTTCTCTATGTTCAGATATAATTTTTGAGAGAGAGAGAGAGAGAGAGAGAGAGAGAGAGAGAGAGAGAAAGAAAACAATGAAGATAAAATGTTATAAAATAAAGGATGTAAAATTTTTCTTCATGATATTCATTTTCTGCAACTTTTTAAATAGATTTTAAATTATTTCCAAATAAAAACAAAAATCTATTCTTAAATGTCATTTTAACCTGGACATTTTATGGGAAAGCCCATTCCGCCAAGCTCTCCAGAGTGTGTGTGATGTCCCATTAGATCTGTAAGTTGAAATCCTCAGATTCTCTGACGTGCATGAGGGGCTGATGCAATTCACATAATCTGCCTCATTGCCCTTGAAAAACACAATTGTGACAATATTTAGATTTTTCAGACAGTGGAAAGCAGTCACTAAACAATCTCTCTGGTACATTGAATGTTAGCCAGCTCTTCTTGCTCTTTTATATGCCACAAATTCACTTATGCTGTTTTTTCAAAAATATTGCAAAGGCTGAAGAGAATGAGGGGACAGATGGAAGGGGTCAGTGGAGGACATCTGTAATACTTTCAACAATAGATTTTTAAAAATATTGCCATAGCATCCAGAGTTCGAAAATCTCCATGAGCATGAACTAGCCTTCTATTCCCTCATCTCTCAGGCTTTCTCATCATTGCTGCCACCTCCCTGCTCCACTCAGTGTAACTAACGCGGAGAGAGCACAAATGACGCAGGACAGTGTGAAATAAAGAGCCCCTCCCTTACGCGGCTCTCCCGGCTGCAGGGGAGCGCTCCCGAATAGGCCTGCCTCTCCACATACCGGGCCACACAGCTAGTTTGCTTTCAGAGGCAGCAAAACGACTACTTTGTGATTTTTTCTTCGAAAGGGCTTTGGGGTTCCCAGACAATATTCTGAATAACAGAGAAATCCATCTGCAATTTACAGGCAATACATGCGTCTCTCTCTGAAGTACATGGGCACTCAGTTGTGAGAGAAGAAGGAATACCTACACATTCCTCCGTGGAATTATGTTCTAACTTGGCTCCTGCCTAATCCCATGTAATATCTGTTAGTGATTCTGCCTAAAAGGCTTCCTCATCAAAATCACAACTTCTCTCTGAAGCTATACTTTTATTAGTGATATTATCAGCAGCAGACAATGCTAGGGATGGTGTACAGTAAGGGTGACAAAATGCAACCACAACTGACTTTTAACAATAACAAACATATGAGGTGGTAACTTTCTCAAAAAGGAACGTGTCATTAGCCATAAAGCTTTCTTCCTCTTTTAATGTAAGTTTTTAAAACTCGGTGATAGATACGTAAGTCTTTCAATTTGACATTTTGTCATAATGGGAGACCTCATATGCTTATCAACCGGCGTTAAGCAAACTCCTTTGGAAATGAGACCCACTGCTTCTCCCAGATCAGCCTGGTGTGAGCCGGGGAAGGGCAGGGGAAGGGAAGAGGAAGAAACTTAGACATGACCAGCCCTGTGCACAGGCCCTGGACTGGCAGAACAGAGTGTATATGGTACACAAACACGGCCTCTGGAGCCAAAACGCTTCTCCATCCAGCTTCCGTGGTGAACATAAACACCCTGTAGCTTTCATCCCAAAGGAGGCGTGAGCTGCGGGGTGAGGGGTGGGGGGCTGGCTGCAGGTGAGCCATGCAGAGGTGTTGACACAGCCCCTGTCTCCCCCAGGATCGACATCTTCAAGTACGTGATCTACGGCATCGCGGCGGCCTTCTTCGTGTACGGCATCCTGCTGATGGTGGAGGGCTTCTTCACCACGGGCGCCATCAAAGACCTCTACGGGGACTTCAAGATCACCACCTGCGGTCGCTGCGTCAGCGCCTGGGTAGGCTGTCTGTCCCCTTCAGTGCTGCGCGTGTCCATTCCGGTTGCACGCAGGTGCTGGTCCTCCTCTGCCAGGAATTCAAGTATTTTTTATTTTTATTTTTTAAATTTATATATGTATTTTAAGAAGATTTTTTAAAATATATTTTTATTGATTTCAAAGAGGAGAGGAGAGGGAGAGAGAGAGAAACATCAATGATGAGAATCATGGATCGGCTGCCTCCTGCACGCCCCACACTGGGGATGGAGCACAACCGGGGCCTGTGCCCTGACCGGAATCAAATCATGACCTCCTGGCTCACAGGTTGATGCTCAACTACTGAGCCACGCTGGCCGCCAGCCGGGCTCAACTATTTTTTTTAAACATAATAATATTCCCTCCTTTGATCACTATCTTAACTCTTAGTATATTATGTTCTAAGTTAAGATTATTCCATGTGAAAATTCAGTTTCAAATTCTCAAACCACACACAACACAACTGGTTTTGTTTTAGAGGAAGCAAAACTGTCGATTGATTTATGATTTTTTTCCAAATGGCTTTGGGATTTCAATATAATATTTAGAAATTCCAATAACAGAAAAATCCATTGCAATTTATAGACAATACTTGGTTGGGTCTCTTCTCCCTAAATACATGCCTGTGTATTGTACCTTAAATTTGGGGGGAATTGTACCATCTAATGTCTGTTTAATAGTGATAAAGATAAGAATTATACTGTCATACTAATTTAGGTTTTAAATCCTCTTGGTCTGATGGCTGGTGGTAAATCAATGTGTGGTACCCTAGAGCTGACACAGCCAGTGCACGTACCTCTATGAAAGCACAAGAGGGAGAAAGTGAAGGGTGATGCGGGCGCGTGTACTTTTGCATCTTTATGCAGCACAATTTCTCTATAATGACACATCAGAGCTGCCATCCTTGACTAACGTGTTTTCTTCTTTTCCAATGTCATATCATAACATGAATTTAATCCTGGCACATATTTTATATTAAGTAAGATGTCTCTAATAAGGAATGATATAATTTATTTCAATCTTACACAAAAAGTTTTTTTTTAAAAAAAGCCTGTTAAGCACAGACTTACCCCCCAGCTTGTAACAAGCTCTGTTATGCTGCTCATGTCAATGGCCATAATACCCTGATATATTTGCCTGTGTCATGACTATTTGTGGTTGTCGCTGGAATGATTTCTTATAAGACCCTCTAGGGGGGTGGGGGCAATGCTTCTTGTAATATCTAAGTTTTTAGGATCAGTAATATCAAATTACAGATCTGGAGGATGTGAAGTGAAAAGGTCTTGGGTTAATTTAGAAAATATGACTATTCAATGGGCCAACTGTCAGTGAGAACTAAGTGATCTCTCTATTAAGAAGCCAGACCTGATTTTAGATCCATTTATATACTGCCAATAGAGGATAGTGAATTCAATTAATGATAGGCCTTCTCTTATCATTGGGGCAATATTATTCATTTCTAAGTATTTTTTCTTAAATTTATGGGGCTGATATTGGTTAATAACATATACGTTTCACATGTACAACTCTATAATCTGTCATCTGTATCTTGATTGCACCTTGTGCTCACCACCCGAAGTCAAGTCTCCTTCTGTCACCATGTATTTGACCCCCTTTCCCCTCTTCAGCCTCCCCCTACCCTCTTTCCCTCTGGTGACCACCATTCTATGGGACAATATCATTGTGACACATCTGTGTGCCTTAGTAAGTCCCTCAGCTCTGCTGGCTCACGGGTCACTCATTTACAAATGAGACAGTGGATCGTCTCTAATTCTCACTGCAGCTCAGGGTCCATGATTCCAAAGCATCCGTGAAATGACTGAGAAAGGGGGCCTCCCAACAGATTTCACCCCCAGGAGCCACCCCGGCAGGAGGAGTCAGCACTGGGGGTTTCATGAGAACGGTCAGGTAACTGCAAGGCACTGCATGCAACGTAGAAGTCACAGAAGAGAAAACATATCTGTGGACAGTTAATGATCTGCTCGCCGTGCAGACAGCTCAAAGCCCTCTCAAATAAGAATGTTTAAAGCTAACACACAAGCCACATTTTTTGGTAATAGTAACAATTGTGTCACCAGTTCCTCCCAACAGACCGGAAGGGTGGCGGCCGCTGCATGGGCTCCTTCAGAGGCACCCCCGCCTCTGGCTCAACCTCCTCTCCCACCTCCCCGCAGAAGTTGGGCTCCTTCTTCAGGCCACAGCTCAGTGGGGAGGCTTCTGCCTCCCAGATGGGAGGCCTGGCTGTCCCAACCCGGCCACGTGCTCCCCTGAGCACCAGCGCCCTGCACCCCTTTCCCCACCACACGTCCAGCTGGCTCATCGTGCGGGACATGTGGCTCCATGGACTCAGAGGGGAAAATGAATGTTTTATCACTCACCCTGTCTGCTACTTGCCTTCCTTTTTCCCATTTCCCTCTGCTGCTGCCTTTTCGGTCTGCAGGTGGAGTGTTCCCAACAGCCTGCTTCCTGTTCTGTGCCTCACCTGGGAGCCACCTTCTCCATCGGCCTCAGCTTTAAACCATTCTTTTGAGACTGTGCCCCTCGGCTTAGCCTCTACCTGATGCGCCTTCTCGGTCACAGGGTGGAAATGCTTTGAGCTCGTTCTGCCAGTGATGGAATCCAAAGCGCTCTCCCTTCCTTAAAGTGGAAGCATGAATGAATTGATAACTTTCAATGCATTTCAGTTGAGGAATAATAATTCAGAAATGTATTACTGTGAAGTGACAGGCTCCTGAGTTCAGACTCAGTGAGTTATTTCTATATTCTGTACCAGAAACAGTTCATGAGATGGGCCCTCCTAGGCCGTGACCGGAATGGAACCTGAGAGTACACGTTTGGTGCACAGAGAGGCTGTGCATACATCAGGAGCCCCATTTGGCTCACGGCCCTGAAGTTTGGGTCTGCCTCCCTCCTGGGTGTGTTTGCTGTATCACAGCAGCACATTCACTCTGGCCTGTTTCCCAGTGTTGAGGTGATTTGGAGCTCAGAACCTTTGGGTCAGAACCACCTGCTGCTTTTCATCAGAGCTGCTGGTGTAATTTTTACCTGACTGGTGCGTGTCTGCTCAATGAACTGTCTTAGACATCAAGGCTAAATTGATGGACATTCAGGGGAAAAACCAACTACCTTTCACAGTCGCTCTCAGGTCAAACACACTGTAACCTCAGTGGCTACATGTGCCCGGAGCCAACATCTAGGGTAGCTCCTCCCCAAGGGCAGGGCCACCAGGCCTCTCGCAGGTCTGCAGTCCAACCTCCTGTTCAATATCCAACAACTAATGTCCAAGTTGAGATCAAAACAGCAATTGCATGTTTCTTTAAATTTTATGTACTAAGAAATAACTCCTAGCAATATTTTCTAATTGGATGCTAACACGTGGTAGCACGTGTGTAACGTGTGGCACAGCTGAAGAAGTGTGATAACAGGATGCTTGCTGTGGCAGTCATTTGCATGTTCTGATGAAATGGCACTGAAATAATGATGTGATAATGAGATGTGCTGGATATTAATTATGAGTCTGGCACCCAATCCCTATCACTCTATGGCAGTTTTTACCATCCATCCAATATCAATGAGTTAGGGTCAACCAACTCAGAAAAATTTTACAGAATTTTAATTCTAGGTGAATTAAAAGGTCAGGGTCTTAATAAATGTGAGTGATGTATAAGACAATGGCTGAAATACAAAAAGCCAATGAGGCCACTTTATGTATCTAACGTCCACAAGGCCCCGTCCTCCCTCCTCTCTACAATCAGGGCCTGAGCTACTGGAAATTAAAAGTCAGTGTTGATCAAGGCCATGAAAAACAGATGTGACTTAAATAGGTCACCTCTGTCTGTACCTGCCCTTTAGAGATACAGATTAATTAACAATTTGCTAAAGCAAACAACTTCCTTTGAGTTTATTTTCGGTATGAGATTGATGGTGGACTGTGGTGGCTCTGAAGTGACTTCACGTGTGCGTTTCCTTTGGCTCCAGCACAGCCCCAGAGGTCAGCTCACTCCCAGCTCATGAGTGAGAGCAGGACCTTGAAGGGTAAGGGTGTGCCTTTCTCTCATACGGGCAACCCAGGCCCTGACTTCAAGTCCAGGAACTCTTCTCTCTCTTCCAGTTGTTGCTTGTTTTAACAGTATTCCCCAAACAGAAGAAGTGGAGGTGATTTTTACAACGAGTTTCATCTAAAAATAGATAATAAGGCCAAAAAGGTCAGGAGAATGTTTTTAAATTCTCAGACTGTTCTAATAAGACTAGTTTATTTAAGATCCAGAAAACAGATTGGTGGTTGCCAGAGGCAGGGAGCGGAGGGAGGGGAAGTGGGTGAAGGTCTGCCATAACAGTCAAGTGTGTGTCCAGACCAGATGTTGTCTGGATCTCCCTGTGGAAAATTTTTATTCCTTTTATGAGGAAAATAAGGAGGAAGTGTGTACTATTCTCTGTGGCTGCAATCCTATCCTACCGCTTTACACATACGAGGTCCTCATTCAGTATTTGTCCAGCGATTCTAACAGTGAGATAAACTTTAATAATTCCATTCAAAGAATCAATAGCCATAGCCATTTACTCCAGTTCCTTCACTGATTTAAAAAAACAAAACATAATAGTCAAGAGCAACAGCACCAATCACGTGTCTCCTTGCCCACTGCCAGGGGGTTAATCTGTCAATTTTAACCACAATGCTGCTTCAGGATGAGTGCATCAGCTCTGCCAGGACACTGTCACCACCTTCACCAGTTTTTGAAAGTGTTATTTTTAGTATATATTCTGAGTTATTAAATAAGTTTCACTTGTTTGAGGTTTCACCAAAATCTGGAATAAAGTCTAGCTATAACTTGTTACCAAAGGAATGGACAGAGTTGATGAAGAGATGCGGTTTAATTCAGTGTATGCACTTTATGTCACCATGAAAGGGTGACCAGCTGAGGTGTTCAAGATAAGATAGAAAACACTACTGCTTCTCTTCAAAATTCTTCTAGAAGGGGGCCAAATATCTATAGAAATTTGGGCTATGTGTCAGACATTTTAAAATATAATTCTATCGCTGTATTAGTTGAGTATGAGGATTAAAAATACTATTTCATGTGTATACGTATGTTCACACATGCCGGTCATCAGGTGTTCTGACTCTGATCATGAAACTATACCACAATTCACTCATGAGACATAATAAGCAAAGAGTGGCTCTCTCAGGAGGCAGATTCAGATTGTTGGTACATGCAGACATGCATCTGCGCCCAGAACACATCTTTATCCAACTTCCAGTTTTGTTGTGAAGATATAGTGAAGGGTAGTTGGGTTGTGAGAGAGAAAGGGAAGGAAAAGTGTATTCCTACTGGGGAAATGTACAAAACACCAATCATAAAAACACAAACTGTAGCTTGAAAGGGCCTACTGCTAGGTGAGTTACCTGGAAGATGTCTGCACACCTGGGTATTCCCTGCAGTCAGGAACTGAGTTCCCCTTCTGACCACCAGGGTTAGAGCAACCACTGAGCGACACGTTTGCTCATCTCTTCAGTCCATGAACACCGTGTTAGTGACAAGTGTGGATCAATCATTGAAATACGGATATGAATGTGGTCCTAAAAGTTCTCTCTTGGTCTTGTTGTTCATTCCTGTTTTCTGTGTGTAGCTGGCAGAGGACTTGCTAGCATCAGGTCAGGCACATAGGTGACGGTGAAGATATAGTTAAGGGTAGTTGGGTTGCATTCTTACTGAAACAGGATTCAGTTGTGACTCATTTTGCACAATCCACTCTAAAGATCCCAGTTCATGTTTTCTAAAGTTCACAGAACATGTGTTCAGATTCATAAGATCAGCACACGAATGAACCAGGCATTGAGATGCAGCGGATCATTCCTTGTACGTCCCAACGACTGCCGTGGTGACTCCCCAGCAGGTTTATTCTCCTACCCCTCAGAGTCCCTTCTGTTTCCCATGCCACAGCCCTCGCCACTGTCACATCTACAGCACCGAAACCCTTCGATATCGCACACTGTAAACAAAAGATTCTTCTTTCCCAGTGGATGACACGTGTTCTCTCTCAACTTTTTCTCGGTTGCAGTTCATCATGCTGACCTACCTGTTCATGCTGGCCTGGCTGGGCGTGACGGCTTTCACCTCCCTGCCCGTCTACATGTACTTCAACCTGTGGACCATCTGCCGGAACAGCACCCTCGTGGAAGGGGCCAATCTCTGCCTGGACCTGCGTCAGTTCGGTAGGTGCATCTCTGAACAACATCTCACAGTGTTTTCCCTGAGTAACTGCCTCAGAACTACTGCCAATCACCTTCTGCCGAAGGGATGACGCTATCAGAGAATCCATTCCCTTTTAAGGCATTGGTTTTGATTATGAATAAGTGGGCATTTGAGATGGAGTGGGAGTTGATCTCACATCATGAACATGGGGTCGCCCATCCTGACTCCTCTCACTTTCCCAGGCTCAGTGGGTGCAGCTTATGTTCATGGTCCCATGACCATCTGTACATATCATGAGGTCTAGTCAAAAAATCACCTCAGAAATAATTACTTCATTGTCTTCTGAAACAGATACTGAGATACTGAGCATTTTTTGTTTCGTTTTATAAATTTTTTCAGAACTCATCAGAATTTCAATGTGGAAACAGCCACCTAACCATATTCTATAAAGAGTTCAATTTCCCAAACTGCAAATCAAAATAGCCACATTTCCCCCAAAATGTGTGCTTTAATATTTATTTCATTTATTCTTTTAATTAGTAGGGCAGGAAACAAAGACTCTTAATAATTGATAGGTCACTATTATAAGTTTCAGTTTCATTTTACGGGTTAAATTCTATGAGGTCTGATATTATAAAAGCTTTCTTTTCATTAGATTTTTCATATAAAACACTTCATTCATACATTTATAGTCAACATTTCTATATTCTTACATTTAAACTGTGTCATAGCTAAGCAATATAAAGTTGTTTATAGCTTATATTCAGAGGGGATTAAATTCACCTCTACACTAGACTGGGCTGGGAGCTCTAGCCATCCTTACCCTAATCCAATCAAGAGTTAAGAAGGTTTCAATCTGGGGTTGAGTCTCTGTTAAACTAGCCTATTCCATCTCACCCTGGGGGGTTTCTGTTCATTGTCTAGCTTTTCTAGTTACACTCAGGTGGTAATAACAACAAAATCAAAGAATGTTAAATGAATCAGAAGTCCTCTTCGGTTATTTTTATTTAGGGCTGAAACCTCATGTAACAACACTGTTTTTTATGTGTGTATATGCTCATTCTGTGTGTGCCTTATCCTAAATGGTTTATATACGTTGACTTGTTTAATTCTCACAAGAGTTCTGTGTGGGGGACACTATTACTACATCCCTTATACATGACAGAACTGAGGCCCAGGAGGGTAAATGGCTTGCCCATGGCTACACATCTAGTAAGTGCCTGAGCAGGATGCAATCCTGGCAGGCTGGCTGCAGTGTCTATGTTCCAAATTTTCAGTCAACTGCCTCTCCTGTTGAAGCAGGTACTGAATTACAAATGTGAAAAGGTCAAGTCCTGCCGGGAGCCGGTCCATCCTTGCTGTTTCAAGGGACCTGGCATATATAGCATACTGTTCTTAATATGTTTGCTCCCCTTAGCGCTGTGTGTTTTAACCAAGGTCACCTCTCCGAGAAAGGTTGTTTCCCCAGGTAGGAATTTTTCCCTGAAGTTAGGGAGGGAATAAAACCCCTCAACTAAGTGCCAGGCGGGTAATTAATCACTTTAACTATGAACAATCATGCTTAAGCTACATAATCTTTACTCCCTGGAATGGAGATAAGAAACGCCCTAACCTTTGTAATAGAGATTGACAGGATTAAAATCAACTGGTATAAATACAGATGTAATAAGACAGCAAGACACAGAACTTAGGAGACAGAAAGAAGACAGCACCTACACAGAACCTACAGACAGAAGAACTTCGCTGGAGAGAACATGGCAAAAGATCCTGGACTGAACCTGACTACAGAAATTGGCAAGAGAACCTGACTAGAACCTGGTGACTGAACTTGGCTGGAGAACCTAGCGAGGGAACATGGCTACAGAACCTGGCTGGAGAATCTGGAGAACCTGGCTGGAGAACCTAGCAAGAGAACATGGACACAGAACCTGGCTGGAGATCCTAGCCAGAACTTCGCTGGAGATCCAGACCAGAACTTGGCAGGAGACCCTGACAAGAGAACCCGGCTATGATGATCAACTGAACGCTGCCTCCGTGTCATTCCTTCTTCGCCGACTCCGTCCACATCTTTGGGGACCCCTGGACCCGCTGGGGTTGGACCCCGGCAAAGTCCCATCTCACCTACCCTATTTGGAATTCCATTCCTTCATTTGTAAAACCATGGGAGCTACAGGTTTTATAAGAGACATGCAAATCCACATGTTCAAATAGACTTTTTTTCACAGAATGGCTATTAACATCTCACCTATTTACATCTGGGAACACTGTAGCTGGTTGACATCTGGGAAGTCTGTAGATGTTTGTCATCTGGGAATGCTGTAGATGGGAACGCTGTAGATAGTTAACATCTGGGAATGCTGTAGATAGTTAACATCTGGGAATGCTGTAGATGGGAACGCTGTAGATAGTTAACATCTGGGAATGCTGTAGATGAGAACACTGTAGATGGTTGACATCTGGGAACACTGTAGCTGGTTAACATCTGGGAATACTGTAGATGGTATTTTCCAATGAGGTTTTCTTGTGCGTCAGAAAAGCAGGAATCTTTCACCAGTCGGTGTCTTCAGGCCCTGTGTCTCCACGGTGATAGTGTAGATAGAATGTGGTGGGTAGTGTAACTGTTCTGTCACCACCCCATCTGTTAGACCAAGTCCTCATGTTCCTCTGTCTAACCCAATTGAAAAGCAGATGATCTTCTCTGAGCATGAAGTTCTTGGCAAGAAGATGATGGGAGGGTATGGACAGCTCTCCCACTGGGTAGGTTTCACCCATGGAATCATGTCCCATGTGAACACAGGCAAAGGACACCTCCGCTGGCAGTCACCACGGGAGAACAGCTGCTCAGAAAACCATGGCCTGGCCCCTCCCCCCAGTGTCTTCCTTTTATTCTGCTCATCTGAAAAGTTAAAACTGGAAAGGTGTGACTAGTCTCAGAGAGAGTTGCCAGGCAAAATACAGGACACCCAGTTAAGTGTGAATTTCAGCTAAACAAGCGATGCTTTTTTCATACAGTATGTCTCAAGTATTGCATGGGACATCCTTATGGTAAGTTTGAAGCATGACTTCGATTAGAGCTGCCCTTGAACCTTAGCACTGTTGACAGCATAGTCATCGAGATTTATTCCAATTTAACTTTCCTCCTGCCACGGAAGAGAAGACACTTTCCAGGTGTCATGCAACCTTACATCAGCGATGAAGCTTTCTCTTTTCCCTACACACAGTCTACTGTCTGATAGCTTTTATTTGCCCTCCAGATAGCATTCCTTCATAAGAAACTTGGATGTAAGCATGCAATCAAGCTAGCAACAAGGGGCATCAGAATAGAAAAGAACCACTCCCCAAAAGCTGGAGTATAATCAGAATAGACATTTGCTAATTTCATCCAAAAAGTAATTGTGTAGCCCTAACCGATTTGGCTAAGTGGATAGAGCATCGGCCTGCAGACTGAAAGGTCCCAGGTTCGATTCCGGTCAAGGGCATGTACCTCAGTTGCGGGCACATCCCCAGAAGTGGGTGTGCAGGAGGCAGCTGATCGATGTTTCTCTCTCATCGATGTTTCTAACTCTCTATCCCTCACCCTTCCTCTCTGTAAAAAATCAATAAAATATATTTTAAAAAAAGTAATTGTGTAGATAAGGACATGCTGTAAAGTGATCTGTCTTATTTTGCAAAGCTGTCTCGTGAGCATGTGGATGGCATCTCTGCTCTTACACATGGGAGGGAGCTCGCCCATGTCCTGGCATTGTGCCTGCTTAGTCTCCCCCGGGCCTCACCCCACCAGCAACGCAATACGCATGCGCATTTCAGCCCGGTCTGATGGGAAGAGGAGACTTGCTTCGTACAGATGGAGGATTTGAGGCTGGCTTACCACATTAGGCTTTGCTGTATTTCAGAGTGAGTCATGGCATCACGTTACTTCCAACTTTAATTTTTCATACTTTTATAATGACTTTAGTTGTCCTTCAATTCTGTGTACAGCGATGTAATGACATTGAATGTATTAGGTATTTGTCCCAGTAAATTTGTTTCATAAAATATTAGAACTGGTCCCCATCATATCATCTAGATCCAGGATGTGAAATTATGCTCCCTTAAAACCTGGAGACGATGAAACTACCTCTGGGCCAATATAGGGAGCATGTGGTCCCGAGTGGGCGGGGCTTCTGCTAGTCTTTTGGCCACGCCCACCTCTCGTCCAGCAGCTCCACACACTGGCAGGAGCAGCTTGCCTTCACCTGAGTTCCATGACGCTCTCGTCATAGGACTTCATTTCACATACTCAGCCACCCTTTTTCCAACAAGCACTTACTGAGCTCCCATGGTGTTCAAGCACGTGTTTGAGAAAAATATATATCTCTGTGACCAAAAAGTAAAATAAAATAAAGTTCGACAAACTCTGAGATCGTGAACCTGCCCATCACGCTCATCCTGGAGAAGGGACCTTCTGGGGAGACTGCGTTTATTTGCACAGGACAGACCAGAAACACAAAATCAGGAGCCAGGTTTGCAGACTCCATGAAGAGTGTGTGGAGGAGGAGGGCGTCATGGACAGCCTCCCTCATGAGCGGAGAACTGGGAATTCACCTTTGCTGTTAACAATGCGAAGTCTTGGTGAGCTTTGCAAGAAGAATGTCCGTGGAGGGTTGGGGCAGCATCTGGAAAGGGTTGAGTGGAAATGAAAAGAAAGGAATTGCAGACGGCGAACATGGCAGTGCTGTCTAGGGTTTTGCTGTAAGTGAGTGAAGAAATGGGCATTCCACACAAATGTCGCCTGCCTGTCACTGATCCGATGGAGGAGACCTGCATCAGGAGCCTCCTCAGCGACGATGGTTTATTAGACAGATCATAGGCGGGCCCCCACCCCGCCACCATGGCAGAGACGGAAGAGCTCCTCATGCAGGGTACTGCATGGAGATGATGTTTTTAATGGAAATCATTGCCAAACTGTTGGTAAAGCAGAATGGTGGCAGCTCCAGAGAGGGGGCTGGTGGTGCCCTTGAGTTAGGAATGTGTGAATACACACACAGTAAAACTAAATACAGAGCAATACACAGAACCTGTAACAGAGAAACCCACTAAAACCTGCTGATCATATTAAC
Organism: Myotis nattereri; assembly: GCF_964212035.1. NCBI lineage: Eukaryota > Metazoa > Chordata > Mammalia > Chiroptera > Vespertilionidae > Myotis > Myotis nattereri. The sequence goes on along the minus strand of NC_138076.1, from coordinate 2,556,648 downwards.
CAATGTCACCCCAATAAATTTAATTTAAAAATAAATAAAATTAAATAAAGAGCAGCAAGCACTAAAAGCTTAGGTATTAGTTTGCTCAGAACTTGCAATTTTTCTTTCTTTCTTGTATATTTGTGTTTGACACGTCAGTAGTTCTGGACATCAAACTAAAGATCCATTTCTGGATAAACTGGATCCCTTTTCTAAACAAAACCTGTGGCAGTGGGTCCCCTGTGTACTGTTCGAAGCTACAGGCCGGGCAGACGGCCACAGGCTCTCATTCAACAGCTCTCTGCTAGGTCCACAAATAGTTATTTTTAAAAATATACTTTTATTGATTTCAGGAGGAAGGGAGAGGGAGAGAGATAGAAACATCAATGATGAGAAAGAATCATGGGTTGGCTGCCTCCTGTACGCCCCCTACTGGGGATGGAGCCTGAAACCCAGGCATGTGTCCTGACCTGGATTCAAACCATGACCTCCTGGTTCATAGGCCAATGCTCAACCACTGAGCCACACCAGTGGGACACTCCTTATTTTGATCATTGCCCCAAATGGTCCTGAGGCAGTTGGTCCATAAACCAACTGGGCCCAGGGTCAATCGAGTGACACCACAGGTTTTTATCCCCCCTCACTGGCAGCACTGTTTTCGGTCTGAGCAGAGAAGTCTTCCTTCCGGCCGTGTGCTTCTATAGACTAATGGGAGCTTGGCGCAAAGAATGAAATGAGATGCAGGCTGAGGGCGGTCTGGGTCTTGGCCATCACTGTAGCTGCCATGCCTATGCCTCACATTAATGACCAAACCAATCCACTGGCCACAGCTGACCTGAGGTTCAGGTGCTGACCCTGGGAATTCAGACTGAACACGGTTGGCCTTGCTGAGGGCCACAGAGGTGGGGCCGCCCACTTCCCACTCTACCCATAGTCACCATCCAGAAATGAAAGCCCAGGACGGAGGTTTCTATTGTAACATAACATAAAATGGAATGTGCTTAGGTTTTATCCACAAAAGTTTCATTTTCTCTCTGGGCCCTTGAAAAGCTGTGCAATGCTAACCCATCATCCTCTACGTGTCATAGGGATTGTGACCATCGGAGAGGAAAAGAAAGTCTGCACCGTGTCGGAGAACTTCCTCAGGATGTGCGAGTCCACGGAGGTGAGATTCTTGCAGCCTTCAATTTGGTGGGAATTTTCGCTCCCTTGTGCGTGTTGACGGATACATACATAATTAATTCTATACTCAGTTTTCCCCTTTTTCTTCCAGAGGCCATTTTTCTTGCTGTGAGATTATGCAGGGGGGTGGGGTTAGAAAATAAATATGAGTTGCATGTTCTGTGCACTTCAATACAAATGATATCTATTTTAAATTCTTTCCAGAAACTGTCATTTTAATGAAAGTTGAAAAATTATAGATTTCCTTAAAAAGAGATAACATCACCTCCTATTGTTATATTACTGAAAATCATTGTTATTCATCATGACCTCATCTTTATAATGAAATCGTATTCACAGGATGCTGTTGTGAAGGTTGACATGATTTTCAGGAGAAAAGATCCTGTAATGTTCTTTTTGGAGGAAGGGATTCTCACAGGCTCACTTCTGTTGAAGATGTACAAAGCTCTTACTCATTAGAAGCCGCGGGCCTGACCTCTTTTCCGCTTGAAACTCTGACACGCATGTTGGTTCTGTGGTTTCCTCTGCAGCTGAACATGACCTTCCACTTGTTCATTGTGGCGCTGGCTGGTGCGGGGGCAGCGGTCATTGCTATGGTAAGATCTCAGGGACTTTGGGCATGGTTTTTCATTGGAATTAGAGGTATTTGCTTGTAGAAATGATTATCTCAAATGTCTGACATTCATAGGAATCATTTATTTTATTATCATTTCAAAAAAAAAGTGAGGGAACACTGGGTTAATAAAGGCTTAGCCTAAAGAAGTATTATCATAACAACAGAGATGATATTGGTAATCAGTGTAGGATTACAACACTCAGTAATATGGTAACATTAACAGGAACAAGCAAATTCATTAGCATGTAGACATCAAATTACTATTAACATAAAAATTATCTCTGTGGCATATATGAGTGTGTCAGTGCACTATCCCATATAATAAAAGAGCAATATGCAAAGTGACCCTAACAGCAGAACAACCAGTCGCTATTACACGCACTACCCATCAGGGGGCAGACGCTCAATACAGGACCTGCCCCCTGATGGTCAATGTGCTCCCATAGGGGGAGCTCCACTCATCAGTGTGCTCCCACAGAGGGCACTCTGTTCAGCCACAAGCTGGGCTGATGGCTGTGAGCACAGCAGCAGTAGCAGGAGCCTCTCCCTCTTCCTCAGCAGTGCTAAGGATATCTGACTGCAGCCTAGACCCGCTACCCTGAGGGCTCCCAGGCTGCCAGACAGATGTCTGACTGCCAGCTTAGGCCCATTCCCCCAGGGAGCGGGCCTAAGCCGGCAGGTGGACATCCCCCAAGGGGTCCCAGACTGTAAGAGGGCACAGGCTGGGCTGAGGGACCCCCCCCCCCACCACGTGCATGAATTTTCATGCACCAGGCCTCTAGTTCTAAATAATATCATCACTCCTTTACTCACATTATTCATTTTTCCTCCTTAAATAAAAACACTGAAAAGCCATTGAGTCACTTATGAGAAAGGGATTAACTTTGTTAAAATAAATCTCGGTAGTTTAATGTCAGTGTCTTCTCTATCTAATTTTCTTCAGAAATATTAACAAGTCCTTAAAGCCAGACGCTTAACATGTGAGCAGGACCTACTGTGTGCCAATCCTGCTCCCCATTTTTAACTCCCCATGAATTCCAGATTGCTTGCTGGGATGCCGGGGGTCAGCACTGCTCTGAGCATCAATAACAGCTCCTGCAGTCAAATATTACAGAAATCTAGAAGGTTCCTGGTAACCTCACCTATGTAATAGCAAATTCAAGATGCAAAAATGATGAATTGATTTGGGATAATTTAATTATTTTCCTATGGTGCCAGTACATTGTCTAATGCAGTGGTTCTCAACCTGTGGGTCACGAACCCTTTGGCGGTCGAACAACCCTATCACAGGAGTCACCTAAGACCATCCTGCATATCAGAAATTTACATTATGATTCATAACAGTAGCAAAATTACAGTTATGAAATAGCAACGAAAATAATTTTATGGTTGGGGGGTCACAACATGAGGAACTGTATTTAAAGAGCCAGAAGGTTGAGAACCACTGGGCTAATGTGTTGGTAGAAGGAGCACCTTTTGAAAAATAAAAGCATTTTATCACTGGTCAAAGAATAAAAATAGGAATGATGAGACAACTCTAATGTGCTAATGAGCATTTCAAACCAGTTATTTTTAGTGATCTCATACTCTTGTATTAAAATCTGATTCTGTTTTATGAAAAATTATTTTTTAAAATATCTAACAAAACCAACTAGGTCAGTGCAACAGTACGTTTTCAAATATTTTCTTCACTTTATATCATACTAGAGGCCTTATGCATGAAATTCAAACAAGGGTAGGCTGACGCAGAGGTGGCTGCCTCGGCTATGGTCCCATACCCAGCCCAGTGGTCATTCCAGTAGGTCCACCAGAAGGTCTTTCAGGAAGGTTGTTCCTCCATCCAGTCTAAATAGCATATTAGCTCTTCATTATATAGGATTAACTGATCCACATTTTAGATTTAGTGTAGAAACCTCTAATAGGAATTTCATTAGGGAATATGAGCTGCTTAATAAGGTCATGGTGGCTGATTAGTTGGAGGGATGACAGTGACACAATCAGCAAAGACCTTATCCCTAACCCTAACCCTAACCCTATCCCTAACCCTAACCCTAACCCTAACCCTAACCCTAGCCCTAGCCCTAACCCTAACCCTAACCCTAACTCTAACCCTAACCCTATCCCTAACCCTAACTCTATCCCTATCCCTAACCCTATCCCTAACCCTAACCCTAACCCTAACCCTAACCCTAGCCCTAGCCCTAACCCTAACCCTAACCCTAACCCTAACTCTAACCCTAACCCTATCCCTAACCCTAACTCTATCCCTATCCCTAACCCTATCCATAACCCTATCCCTAACCCTAACCCTAACCCTAACCCTAGCCCTAACTCTAACCCTAACCCTAACCTGGACCTAAACTCAAAGTGAGAACATGCCCTGGGGGAGCTCCCATGTGGTCTGGGTAGTGATGTTCCCACATGCCTGGTCCCAGCAGCCCCAGTCTGGCCATGAGATACAAGGAAGCATCTTTTCACTGGTGTACACACACACACACACACACACACACACACACACACACACACCCTTGTGCAATGAATAATTTTAGGTATGCATATGAGAAGCACTATACACCCATATAGAAGAAGTCTGTAAAGTCCATTTTTACAAAGGCGGATAATAAAGCATTGTTTCCTTTTGGGATATCTATGTGCATGTAAAATTCTGTGAATAACATCTGCCTAAATGAATAATGTTATTTAAATGTCCTTTACAAAAAGCAAAACATTAAAAAGAAAAAGGAAAGGAAAATAAAAATTAAATGTCCTTAACAACACCTACTCTAAAATGATTCTATCATCAAAAGATTTTCAAGTAATAGAAACTTAGATACTATTAGGCAGCTATGCTCTGTGTAACTTTATATATTAAGTTACAAACAAATTCTATTTCAAACAGCAAGAGTTTAGAAGACATTTTTTATGCACTAAGATATTTCAGGATATCCACGTATATGCAAACCATAAATTCCTGAAGAAATGCATGATGTTCAAATACTAACTTGCATCCGAGTTTCCAATGTATTAGGTCTGGTAATAGTTTAGGTCTTAGTATACAGGGATAGTGTAACTACTGCTACTGTCCCCAGTAGAGCTGCTATTAGCTAAGGTGTCTTTAAAACGTCCTCTGTGGAAAGCACTGTCAGATGCTCTGTGTGTGTGAGTCCATTCAATGCTCACAATGTGGCAACTGCCCTTAACCTTGTCATGATCTCATTCACTCCCCTGTAGCTACCATCGGTATTTCCGGAGGATAGGTGAGGCAATTGAGATGAATTCTGCTCGATCAGAATGTTTAAAACATCATCTGTAACTTAAGGCACGGATTATTAAAATTTGTACTAAAATTAGCACGTGCATGTGCTCCACTGTGTGATTTTTTGGAGCTGTTAGGAGGCTCTATATGCCCACAGAACTGTGGACTTGACGTTGCACCAGCTTCTGCGATTGTGTTCACCTGTGGAGTGACAGCTGTGTCCCTGAGGCCAGTTGAGGCATCTGAAGACCAACTGTCTAAGCTAGAGTGACATTGAAATTCAAACATGCAATCATACATATTGGATACTAACTTAGGGGCCATATTTCCCCAGGCTTTAAAGGGAACGTTTCTGAACATCTGAAAACATAGCTCTTATTCACGTGGCAGGTATTTGAGTACCTACCACTTGCCAAGCTCTCTCCACAGCACCTGATATTTTTACAGCAACACAAAAGCACCACATAAACGTACTATGTGCATAAGGCCTATTCCCCTTCCACTGTGGATAGGCCACTGATTGAAAGAATGTCACTCACAGCTCCTGCCTACACGTGGCTTACAGTTTTCATTTTCCAGCATGCAACATTTCGGAGGAAATGGAACATTCTGAAAATAGCTTATTCTGATGGGGATGCCTGATTTCCTCACACTGTTGTGTCAAGATTGTTTTGTTATTTTTTTCTACTGTTTCTTAGTCACCTTACTAGCCCACCATAGGCCCCATTTAGGATGGGCTTTGCGTTCTTGCTGTCCATCTGCGCTTTCCTAGAACCAGCCTACCTCCTGCCTTTCAATGTATTCTTGAGTAATCAGAATTTTAGTCTTCTATTTTACTAAATTATAGATGAAAACATTGCCCGCCCTTCAAACTTCGAGAAAGTAAATAACTGGCCACTTGGTTTCCCTTTCCTGTTCACCCATCGAAGTCCATCACCTGGAAAACGGCTTTATCTCCCCCATGGTCCAAGAGGGAGGGTAAGAAAGAAAACAAATAAGTGGCCTCATGGCTAAGCCAATCCAAGTCAAATCTGGATCGTCATTACCTGAGTAATTTCATTGTCCCAGACAAACCAGGAGCTTCCTTTTTGAACGTGGCGCTATCCTCGCTATTGTGAATGTCTATAAATACACAAAATCCATGTGACACCATACTTGCTCTTGTGTAGTTTGAATCAAATGGGAACTGCAAAATTCACTGTGTGGGCAATTAACTGGGTAACTAAATGCACAGATTTACCTGGGGGCTTCCATGATAGTGCACAGTGGACAGTATATCCTCCCATTAATTCAAGATGACTCAAAGTGTATACGAGACTATTTCCGATGATGCGTTAGAAAACATAGATCCATGGACATGAAATGTATCATCTTATGGTTCAGGCAGGTGAGGGCAAAAGAGACAGAAAAGATCATATCAAGGTTAAGAATCAGTCCTGGATACTTCAGAGTTGAAAAAAAAAAAAGAAGGAAAAGAGATAGTGAAACCCTAACTGGTTTGGTTCAGTGGCTAGAGCGTCGGCCTGTGGACTCAAGGGTCCCAGGTTCGATTCCGGTCAAGGGCATGTACCTTGGTTGCCGGCACATACCAAGTAGGGAGTGTGCAGGAGGCAGCTGATCGATGTTTCTCTCTCATCAATGTTTCTAAATCTCTATCCCTGTCCCTTCCTCTCTGTAAAAAATCAATAAAATATTTTTTTTAAAAAAAAAGAGATAGTGAAAGGAAGAGAGTCAAGATGGTGTCTTGTCATTGGAGGAGTGAGCCAGGAATGCATTTTATTTCTATTGTTCCTATTACCACAGAAATTTTGGTCCATTTTATTAGTGAATATATCTTAACTATACACTTTGAACATTTCTTTCCCGATAGCAAGGAGAAATGAGGACACTGAAGAGGCTTCCTATATAAATTATTTTTGTCTTTGATTAGGTTCACTACCTTATGGTTCTGTCTGCCAACTGGGCGTACGTGAAAGATGCCTGCAGGATGCAGAAGTATGAGGACATCAAGTCCAAGGAGGAGCAAGAGCTGCATGACATCCACTCTACTCGCTCCAAAGAGCGGCTCAACGCATACACATAAGCAAAACCTTCCCATCCACCCATTCAGATGCATTGGTGTTTAACTAAGGGCCATCCAACCATCCAACCTTTCAAAGAATAAAATGAAAGTGCTTCTCATCAATGATATGGAGGGTGACTTATGAATCACTCGAATATAGCTCTTTGTTGTTTAGCACTTAACTTCCAAATCTGTTAAATTGATGTAATCAGATCTCTTCTACAAGCTCCTGTCCAGCCTTTTTTCTTTTTTTTTTTTTAATTTCTCAACCTCATTTAATAATTCTTAAGATCAATGAAACTAACATTGTCAAATACAGAGATTTGATTTTTAACCACTTCCCATGTTGTTATACGTAACACCTATTGCATTTTTTCTTATGTTTTAAAAAGAAAAGGTAGCTTTTTATACTTTTTAGTTTTGATTTTGGTAACTAGCTTGACTACAGGTAACCTTCAAAGGGACCATTGTACATTACCAACAACAGAGAGAGAGGACACCGTGATGACTCTTCTTGAAATACGGAAATCTTTCTGAAGATCAGTGGCCACATGACTGTAGGCTCTGGTTAATGTTTTCAACAATCTAAGGTGCAATTTCTAAATTTGTAAGAGTAGGTTTTAAAAAAAAAGTGCTTCTTATCTTTGTTAACGTTGTATTTTTTTCTCGATGTACGGAAGAGGTATTTCCCTTGGATTCTTCAAGTTTATGTTGTGAGCATGTAGAAATAGTGATGCTAATGCATGGCTAGTTGCCTTTTTAAGACTGTGACACCAGGCGTACCTTTTAAAGTTTAGTACAGAGACGATTTTAATGGGCATAACTCCTGTGGACCTGCTTGGAGAAGGGTCTCTTTGTGACTTATGCAGTGGCTGGATTGGAACTTGAATATGCTAATGTGGAACATTACTTGCCTTCATGAAGGTGGCATATGAAAAATAAGCACACTCACCCCTCAGAAGTTGTTTTACCTACCTTAGAAAGGTTCCGTGGGTTGCACCTCTGTAAACTACCCCCTCAACTGTGTATGATATATTTGAAAAGGCTTCCATTAATATAATAGCTTTGCTTGCAGCCTCCCGATCTACGTTGGTTTACCTGTAGTGTTTTTTACAGTACGGTAGGAGGCCCCTGCACACTGTCTCCTTCCGGAGTGGAGTGGCACATCTGTGCTTTCCTTTCCAGTGAGTCATTTTAACCAACTGTTCATTCATATTCATTTATAAGCAGTACCTATATCAAAGGAATAAAAAGAAAGCAATCAGTATTACTGGACCAAACTGGGTGTTTGTTTTCACCTTGACTCGTGATTATTTCTAATGCTACAAGAATGCTGTAAAGTGTCTTTTAAAATGACATCTCGCCTGACAAGACATTTTTGTCAGTGTATAAAATCTAGGTAGTATATCGTGCACTGATTTGACCATTGTGAAATCTCTTATCAACGTTAAGTGCATTTCTAATAACACTTACTGAGTGAAACAACATTCGTACAATGACTAGCCATGCATCATCCATGATTTTGCCAGTTCTTGTAGTACGTAGGGAAACCGCTGGGGTTCTCTGTGGCATGATAATGCATCTGTAGTATTATTTAATTATTTGGGGGTTTGCTTCTCCTTTTTTATTATCTTACTGGTTCAGCATTTTTTCTGATATATGCAGTATTACAGATATTCAGCAGAAGTATTAATGGGCTTCTTTAAATTCTATACGGTAGTGTTTCAGTTCTGTGTCTTAACAGTTTGTGATGGTTTTTAAAACTGTCTTTTAAACTTATGTAACGATGTTGACTCTTTTGCCTTTCCTTTCTCCTGGTATTAGAGTTTGTATTTTCACAAAGAGTGCTTTGTAGCAGGCATTACAATTAATCTGTTTTGTACATACATGTGCCAACAGCTTGATGGTGGCGTTTTTGAAATGTAGAACAAAGTGCTTGCAAACTGTAATAAATACACTTGTGTACTTTGTGTACTTATCATTAGTTTCTACCGTGTTTCTTTTGCTTATCCTGCTTATTCCTCTTTCCTGTGTGTGCACATTCTTTTCAAATGCAATAGGTCCTCTTTCCTTTGGACCCTTATTACCTCAGTAGAGCTGACCCAACACTTCAAACCTCAGTGAAAATTCTCTGCATGGACACACAGAATGGGGGTGAATGCAGGGAGGTGGGGAGAGCATGAAGCATAAAAGACTTAGAGGTCATTTCGTTTAGCAAATGGTCACAATTCCTAAGTTATGCTATTTTCTCGTCTAATTTTTGTTGTTTTGTGCTGCTTTTAGTGCTTCATAATCTAACAGAGAAGCAAAAAGGACTAATGCATTTCAGCAGGAAAAATGACTCCTTGGTTAGCTTCAAAATATCAAGGTAAGAGCAATGAAATGAAATGAATATATATTTTTTCTAGACTTTTGTTTGTTTGTTTCAGGTGTAATTTCTTCTGGCCAAACTAGAAATTATGTCAATTTGGAAATAATAACATAGTTTCAATAAGAATCTTAATTTTCATAAGGCCTAAGGATTTGTATCAGTCTTCAGTTATCTATGTACTAGAAGCCTGGTGCACAAATTCGTGCACTCGGGGGGAGGATCCCCTCAGCCCGGCCTGTGCCCTCTCACAGTCTGGGAGCCCTCAGAGGATGTCCAACTGCCGGGGAGCAGGCCTCAGCCGGCAGTTGGACATCCTTAGCGCTGCCAAGGAGGCAAGAGAGACTCCTGCCACCACTGCTGCACTCACCAGCCATGAGCCCGACTTCTGGCTGAGTGGCGCTCCTCCTGCATTGAGTGTCTGCCCCCTGGTGGTCAGTGCATGTCACAGCAATCAGTTGTTCCTCTGCTTGGTCAATTGGCATATTAGCCTTTTATTATATAGGATTATTCAGTAGCAACTTGCAAACTTCACAGTTTTAGATTACAAATATCTACAATAATTCTAAGTAGATTTGGACAAAATGTCTTACGCCTTAAAAAGTTACTTTTAAGACAATAAGAAAAGTATCCCATATCTAAATCTTATCAAATGGTAATTTTTGTTCTTTCTAGTGTTTATGAAATTCTTAGCATAGCAGCAAGATAATTATATGTTAAAGAATGTCAACATGAACAAAATTTCACATTTTATAATTTTAAAAAAACTGATCGTTGTAAGATAATTACAATGTTTGAAAACTCAAAAGGCCATTTCTCTTTATAATATACACATTTATCTTTAGAGAGTACAATTTCTTTTGGGGAATTTCCCACCAGACTTTACTGATATATAATAAACACTCAATCCTTTGGAGAACTGAGAAGCTAATGTTAAGACTAGGAACTCACTCACTTTGAGAATAAAACGTGTAATCAGATTACATCTTCATGTTAAAATTTAGAAATAGCAGCTCCTGATTTTTCACTCAAAGATCAAATACACTTGACTTTCTCATTTTTTTTGTTTTGTTTTCTTGGTTTTGGTGAAGGGTTTTGTTGTTGTTGTTATTTTGCCTTTTAGACAAAGTAGAGACATATTACTTTAAAGTACAGGGTGAGCAAAAGTAGGCTTACAATTGTAATGTAAATAATACAATGATCCTATATAATAAAAGCCTAATATGCAAATTGTCACCTCATCCGGGAATTTGACCTGGAGTTCAACTGCTCGCTATGACATGCACTGTCCACCAGGGGGCAGCACAGGACATGGCAGGCACTGGCAGCAGGCAGCAGTGGAGGCACTGCTGGCCCCAATGGGCCCCAACGAGAGTGGGACTGCAGCAGGATGGTGGAGCAGGTGAGTGGGCAGTGCCAGGCCAAGGCGGGTGCGAGTGAGGCCCAATCGCCCCGCCGATCAACCTGCAGACAGCAACCAGTGCGAGCAGTGGGGCAGGGTCCCACCCGGCTCCCAGGCACTGAGGGAGCCAGGCAAGGGTCCGATGACTCAGGCGGAAGGGGATGCACCGGGCCCCAGGGGCCCAGGTGATGCCCAGGACCCAGAGGTCAGCTGGGACCTGCCCTTCCATGCCAGATGCTTGCACTTCGATCGCCAGCCAGGCCTATGGACCACACCTGTGCACAATTTAGTGCACCAGGCTACTAGTTAATAAATAATCACACAAGAATAAACTCACATACTCACAACTGTGAGCCTACTTTTGCCCACCTCCGTATATTTCATAGAGTAACTTGATAGCTAAACTATAATGAACATGATAGAATCTGAATTAAACTATCATACCCTTTAAAGTCCATGGAGCAAGTCAGCGTTAAATGCCACTGACTTCAAGGCCAGTGTCTCCCTATGGGTGGGATATACCCAGATGTGTCAGGAGTGTTGTAAGAGAGGAGCCAGGGGTTTTCCTCAGGGATATGAGCAATTTGGGTGAGTGCTGCACAAATATGCATACCGTGTTGCCCACAGCCACTGCCCACATCGAGCTGGAGAGAGAGAAACATCGGCTTATGATTCCACCTCTTCATGCATTAATTGGTGGATTTTTGTGTGTGCACTGACTGGGGATCAAACCTGCAACCCTGGCGTATCTGGAAGATTCTCTGACCAACTGACCTACCCGGCCAGGGCAGAAATTTACATGTTCTATTCTCTGAACTGCTCCACAAATTGTTTTTAATTAAGATTTTGTAGTTAGAACAGACAGCCAGCAGCACCCTGGAGAAAATGGTTATGTAATCTCAGGTCACCCCATGGCCTAGCATGAGCCATATCTTCTAAAAATTCCAATTACTGTCTATACAGTCAGCTGGGGAGGTCTGATTTCTCTGCATGTGAAATGTACTAATGAGAAATGTCTGCAAGATGATTTCATGTCTTCCGCCTAATTGTGCTATGTGTGTTTCAAGTACTGACAAATTAGGGAACATTATTAAGACGATTACAGGTTGTAATTTAGTTAGATGATTTATTTTAGGCTCGGAACACATCCTGTTTTGAACACATCTTTGCATCTTCCCCAACGGCCCTAGCACAGAGCCCCCTAAGACAGCTGGGCTGAATCGGTATTTGCTAAGTGAGTAGATTTTATAGTCTTGGTCTGTAGCTACCATTTCTCAGAGAAAAGGGGAGACCTGTGTTAGAACTAGGATTGAAAGGATGATCCCACTGCATGAACCAAAGGACAAGTACCCCTGGGCTGTAGCCAGCTTGCAACAGGAAACCGTTGCATCGCTGACCCTTAGGACCTTTGTGAGTATCAGAATTTCCCAGTTGCATATGTACCCTTCTTCCCCCCAAACCGCCACCCACACAGGCGCAGACTGTGTCCATTATTCCACTGTCCAGTGCAGGCTGGGGGCTGTGCTAGGTCTCCGTGGGTTGTGTCTTTCATAGTTGGGATGAAGGTAGACACCCCCTCTCTCTCTGGCTCTCCTCTCTCCACAGGTAGGTGTTGGGAGAAAGTGATACGAGGAGAAAGGCACAGGGTAGCTCCTCAGTGGCTGTTTGAAGATTCCTAATATCTGTCTCCAAGGAAATGTAACGCTACTTCTTCTCCAGCGTGCCTGCCTTAAAACTCCCGGACTGGCTGGAGAGCCACGGCTTGCTCTTAAAATTATCTCCTTTGGATGAATTGATTATTCCACCTGTTAATTCCCTCCCAAATCTACTGATTTTTACCCTGCACACGTGGTGAGCAGGAGACTCTGCTAGCCCTCAAGGAAAGACACACACACACACACACACACACACACACACACACACACACAACAACAACAACAAACAATACCAAAAATATCCACGCCGAATGTGGAAAGGGCTACGTTTACAATCGAGTGAACCAGAACCCGAATCATCACATGTCTGCGTTTCTCCCCACAAGACAGCAGAGGAAACACTCTCAAAACGAGGAAGAAAGCCTTGTGGAGAGTTTAAGGTGAGAAGCGTTAAGCGGTTCCTTCTCAGAACACCGGCAACACGCATCATGTATGTACATCCAGACATGCATAGACGCTGCTGATCCTTTTAGGATATCTCTGCTTAACATGTCATAACGTGTGTGACCGGAAAAGTCATGACATCAGGGGACCTGCTGATCTCCTTGCGTGCGATCTGATGAGTGTGGATGGCATGTGATTTCTCACTCCCTCTGTCCAAGGATGGGGAAGATGGCTGACCAGAAAACCTGTCGCAGAGAAAGGAAAAGGTAGCCCGAGCCCTTTTCAGAGAATTGTCGCGCGCTGCCATCTAGTGGCGCTCACGGCGCATAGCCATGGTGCACTCAAGGGTGCTCCTCTCCCTTCACCTGCCGCAGGCCTCCAGGCACAAGGGCACACCTGTGCACACACCCGGGCATCTCTCCTTGTATGGCCCTTCTAGGGCCCTGAAAGGATCAGTCCTTTCCATGTAGTTCTTTCCGTTAAACTCCTGCGGATACTTAGACTATAAAACACTGGGTGAAATGAACATTTTGTGATCGGTTTTACTCCACATTCTACATAAAGCTGAAGAAAGCCGCCCGCCCCCCACCCACCGCACCCCCGTTTGTTTTTTCTTAATTACGTTATTTATTGTCTAGGAGAATATCTTTCTAAATAGTCTTGCCACTTCCTGTTTTAGGCCTCTGGTCATCTGAGAAAAGCCTGTGAACTAAATTCTTCTGACCCTTTGTGAAGTGTTTGCCTCAATTCCCATTTCGGTGTCTGTGGCATTTTCCATATGACTGAGCATTTTTACGGCTATATATGATGCATGTAGCTAGGCCAGGGGTGGGCAAACTTTTTGACTTGAGGGCCACAATGGGACCTTCCCCCAGAGGGGACGTGTCTCTAGGGTCAGGCCGAACTCCCGGTGGACCAGCTTCCTTCCTCACCGTTGGCCTTTCCAGACCCGAGCCAGCTCAGGTGAGAGAGGGCAGTGCCTCTGAGGGCCCCACGGTGGTGGGGACTGCAGGTGGAGGGAACTGGAGGGCAGTTGGCAAAGCGCACCTGAGGGTGTGCCAAGGGTGCAGGCGGCAGGGGGCCAGGCTCCCAAAGTTCCCCAGGAGCCATGGTGGGCCCTCTCCAGCTCCCACCTGGGGCCCCTCAGGGCAGCCTTCATCGGGGAGGGCTGAGTGGCCGCAGGCAGGGGAAAAGCAGAGACCTGCCAGGTGGCCTTTCCCCAAACATCACTGTGCTCAGGTGCCTTCATTCGGCGTCTTTAACCAGCACCATCTTCACAGGCAGCCGGCTCAGCTCCTCCATGCTGCAGGGTCATTTTACGGCTCTCCAATGTTCACATCATCACATGCAATTGGTAGACATCTTTGTACATATGTCTTTATGTTTATTTTTATTGTTTTTCAGGAATAATTAATTTATAATGAATTTCCAAACCTCCTCTAGCCTACTGCTTATGTGAAATTGAGACACACATTTAAGTGCCCTAAACAGGCAGGCGGACATCCCTCTCACAATCCAGGATGACTGGCACCCAACCACTCACCTGCCTGCCTGCCTGATTGCTCCTAACCGCTTCTGCCTGCCAGCCTGATCAACCCCTAACCACTCCCCTGCCAAGCTGACTGATGCCTAACTGCTCCCCTGCTGTCTCGATTGCCCCTAACTGCCCTCCCCTGCTGGCCTGGTCCCTCCCAACTGCCCTCCCCTGCTGGCCTGATCGCTCACAACTGCCCTCCCCTTGTGGCCATCTTGTGTCCACATGGGGGCGGCCATCTTTGACCACATGGGGGTGGCCATCTTGTGTGTTGGGGTGATGGTCAATTTGCATATTACTCTTTTATTAGATAGGATAGGAAGTAACATAGTCAGAATGTTTCTTATTATACGTGTCCTCCTGTCACTGAAGGAAACCATCACTAGATGTCCACACCACCTTCCACAGAGGGCTCAGTGGCCAGACAGTGTGACAGCCCCAGGCCTAAACTCAGAGGCCCAGAGAGCAGGGCCATTGTGGTGATCTGTGATGAGTTAGGAGCCCCTCCTGTCTTCCCCCTCACACCCTCTTCCCATTCAGAGGAGGCCCGGCCATTCTGAGGAGGGCACTGGTCAAATCTGCAGGTAGGCAGGGCTTTGCCAGCTGTTTTCCTGGTCCAGATGAGAGAGGAGGTAAGACAGTGTCAACAGAAGTGCTCATTAAAGAGTCCTGGGAGAGAATGGACCTGGGGCCTGAGGCCTGGGGCCTGGAGTCGACCAACCGGCGTGGGAGAGGCAAGGGATGGAAGCCAGAGGGAGGCAGGGTTCTGTCCCGCTACCTGAGGGGTCATGGCCTTGCTCAGCAGCGTGAAAGAAAATCAGTTTTGGAGAATGCAATCAGCTTAGTTTGGGTTCTAGAAAGTTGGAATTGTGTCCAAAAGGAGACATTGAATGCACGGTTGTATCAGACTGTTACATGGGCAGGGTGCACGGGACTTGGCTTTGACAAATGTGAGTTAACAGCCAGATGAACTTGCTAGCTGTGGAGAAGGCGAGCTAATTCCTTCACACTGAACAGCATTCCTGCACAATCCGCTCAGCAGCTCGCACAGCAGAATCCGCTGTGGCATTGGGATGATGAAAACAAGCAGAGGGAGCGGCGGGTGCCCAGCTCAGAGCCCGGGCATCGTTCTCTGAGTGGCGCTTGCACGGGACCGTGGTGTTTGGCAGAGGAGAATGAAAATGGGCAAAATCCACAGAGGACAGTGCATAGCAGGTTCGTGATGATGGTGTGACTGTCACGTTCTGCCAACATCCACTGGCCTGCATCTGCCATTCATGACAATTAACCCCGACTGGCGATGGAACCATGCAGCCCTGTCATTCTAGCGAAAGATGGGCACTGCATGACAAATTCGAGTCCAGCCACCGGGGGCATGATTGATGAAGAGGTGGGTGTCGGCCCCATGGGCAGGAAGCTTTCTGCTAAGCAGATGGAGTTCCTGGAATTTCCCCCCATGGGGTTTCAACATAGGGTTCCAGCTTTAGCAAATAAAAATATAGGATACTCAGTCAATTCGGATTTCGAACTATAATGAATAACTTCTAGTATAAGTATGTGCCAAATATTACCCATTTATATTAAAAATCTTAACTGTTTATCTGAACTTTGTATTTAATGGGGCATCCTGCCTTTTCTCTGGCAACCCTCATTAGAAATGGACAGTCACAGAAAGGCTCAGAGAAAGTGAGGTGAGTCTCCCTGGCTTAGGGTTCATTGATTTTGCTCATTTCTTTAGGAGAATGCTAAGGCAGATAAAGGCTAAGTAAATAGTTTAAAGTCCTAGGAATAGTGAGCAAAAGAACCACAGTTGTTACTTGAAGATGACTGTCGCAAGAAGCTGGGTTGGCACCTAGTGTGTTAGGAGACTGTGGTATTCTGGACATACAAGTGTGGGTGAGGTGGCTCTTGTACTCAAGAAATGAATGGTCTTGTGGACACCTGCTGTCCACATTAATAATAAGAACATAGCCCGGCTGGTGTGGCTCAGTGGTTGAGTGTCGAGCCATGAAACAGGAGGTCACAGTTGGATTCCCAGTCAGGGCACATGCCTGGGTTGCAGGCCTGATCCCCAGTAGGGGGCATGTTGGAGGCAGCCAATCTATGATTCTTTCTCATCATTAATCTCTCTCTCTCTCTCTCTCTCTCTCTCTCTCTCTCTCTCTCTCTCTCCCTTCCTCTCTGAAATCAATAAAAAAAAAAATTTTAACTTAATAATAGTAGGAACATGGGTCCTAAAGACTATTAGAAGTTGGGAGCGCCCGTCTTCCTCTGAGTGACCATGGGCTTTATGGACCAAAAAACAACCTGGAACTTGATTGTGGGGCCTCATTCAAAAGGGTCTTTCCATGCCTGTGGGACTCGTGTCCTGTAACATTCCCGTCCTCTTTCTTGCCATTTACTTTTCTCAGCCATGAAGGAGAAGTGACCCTGAGTTGTTACTCTGGTGGGAATTACTGCAACCAGAAGTGGAGTTAGGTGACGGTGAACTTGGGAGGAAGAGCCAGGACACATTGAATTCTCTGCTCCTCTGCTTCCCCCTCTCCGGTGTCCCCAGGGAGCCTGGCTGCAGAGGGCAGTTCTGTTCTGCTCCTCCAAGGCCAGGGGAGGGGCAGGGGCCACAGCCTCAGGGCAGGCATGTGCCTCATCCCCTGGTTTGGTGTTAGCCAGACCACGTGACTAACCCACCTCAACCCCCACCCCCTAAGAAGTAATGAAATGACATATGTTCAGAATCAGATGAGGAAGAAGGTTGCTATTCCACTTCAGTTCATCCAACAGGGCCTCCTGCTCTCTCACACCTATATTATTTTACACATTTAAAATGTTATCTTTATCTTTTAAAAAAAGTCAGTCATATTTTCTACAAAAATGTTTAGGGTATGAGATTCCTCTCTTATTTCGTTGAGCCTTGTTGTGCGTGAGAGGCTTTGCACGTGCGGTGTCCACAAGAAATCCCTCAGGGATCAGTACACCCAGAAGCAGGACCTTTATTTCCTGTCAAGGAGGGCGCACAAGTAGGTTTGACAGGAATCTGCCAGATGCATCCGTGTGTCCTGGTGTCAGAGGGCCCCACAGGTTGCGTCCTCCTAAGGAGACTTGGACTTGGGAGCTGGCGTTGCATAGGGAAACAGTATCCACCACCTCCGACAACATTTCTGCTCGTCGTTACACACCCCAATGGTGTCGTCCGTGGAGGTGCAGCCCCCGGGCTTGCAAATGCCTTTCAGAAGGACACACTGTTGTTTACCTGGGATAAGGCCAGCCCTTGCTGCACGGGGAGAGATTGGACAAAGCCATTAAGTCCCCATCACATTCTGGTAATGCAAATAGAGCAGTACATTTACAGAAAACTGGCTTTGGGATGAAAAATCAGACTCTTAGGGCAAAAGAGTGCCTTTGGGGGAGGGCCAGAGACTATGGGACCAAACTCATGTGGAGAGGGCAGTCCACGGACTTCTAGAAGCTTGGTGAGAGTGGTCCTCTGCTGGGAAGCACACTTTGACACGTGTGGGGCAGTGTGTTGTCACTGTGACAGGGGAGGTGTCCCTGGTGTGTAGTGGGTAAAGCACAGGGTTGTTAAACTTTCCACCTATTGAATTTTCCTGAAACAACATTCTCACCTCCTTTTGCAGACAGTCTAGGAGTCCTTCAGTTTCCACCTTCCCTAGTTCCCCATTTCGGGACTATGCAAGGAATACATTTTCTACATTGTTCCAAGCCCCTTAAATGTAGATACACAGAGAAGATTTCTCTCAAAGTTGAAAAGTAGTTTTCCTTAAATACATCCATATGTCTTTTTCATTCATTTGGCTGAGGAGAGGCATGGAACTGTGTGCTCCAACACTGTAGTTCCCTTTAGTCTCGGTACCTGGATCTCATTCCATCCTCACTGTCCTGTGACACACTAACCCTTTACTAGCCCCTGGTATAACTGGTTCGGGAAAGACAAACCAAGCTGGTCTTAACTGTTGTGGAAGAAAGGGGACCTCATGGCTTCAAATGCCTCTGAGGGCCTCCTGTCCCCGTGGCGGGAAGGCTCACTCTGCTCCAGATAACCCCTGTTCTCCACCGTTTCTTCTTTTCCTGTGGTGAGGACACTGGACGTGAGGTCTACCCTCTTACATGTTTCAGTGCACGTTCAGTAGCTTTCACACCAGGTTCAGTGTTGGCCGGCAGGTCTCTGGCACTTCCTCATCTTGTGTAATTGAAACTCTACACCCGCTGAGCAGCAGCTCCCCATCCCTCCAGCCCTTGGCAGCCACCCTGCTGCTCTGTGGTTCTATGATTTTGACTATTTGGACGCCTCATGACAGTGCCATCCTTCAGTATTTGTCTTCTGTGACTGGCTCAGCTCACTTGACATCATGTCCCCCTGATTCCCAGCGTCGTGCACCCTGTCCACCAGCCTCTCGCCCATTATCATTGGCCTCAGTGGTTTCCAACTGTGAATTCCTGGCCCTTCACACCTTCAGTGATGCACTTGCCCCACCACCTTTGTTGATGCTGCCTATGCGTTGGGAATATACTTTCATGCGGTTTGGACTGGGTGCCTGGAGTAGAAACGTCCTTTGGGAGAATAGAGAAGGGGCCTCATCCAATGAGAGGTGGAGACACAGGGAAGCAGAGGGTTGGGACAGTACACGCTTTCAGTCCTGACGTGATGCTGACCCAGAGAGCCCATGCAGAGCCGGAGCAGGCTTATTTACCTTTAGATCACGGGAATTGCCAGATTGCAAAGGAAGGAATTTTTGACTTCCTAAGTCCGCATGATTGTTCTTATACCGTCTCTCTCTTCTCACATGGTTGCTGGTGGTTTCTCAGGCCCAACTCCATGTGTTCACCTCAAAAGATGATTATCTCAAGATCAGGAAAGAAGGAAGCTACCATATACCTGAAACAACTCCTATGGTGGAGCCAGGAAGAGAGAGAGAGAAAGGATCATGGAAGTCATGAAACAAAGGGCCAGACCGTCAAGGACACCCGCCTTTCGGGCCTGTGGGCTGCCTGGAACCTGCACATCGTCCTGCTTTGTGTGTGTTACCCACACACAGAATAAAGTGTGACTGCCTTCCACTCTTTGTCCTTTAAATGCCCTCCTTCCCCCAATCAGCATTGGTGCCATACACCTTGTACTTGGGCGTCATTTCATAAGAGCCTTGGCACATTTCCTCGTGGGAATGCGTGCTCATAAGAAGGTCGTCTTACAGTCCCAGAGCTCTCAAGTTCCTTCTGCATCAGGGTTGTGACATTGGCCTCCTTCTTTCAAAGGAAAACACTTAGATTCAGGTTTCCACTCCAAAGGCAGGCCTCAAGGAAGTCTCTCTAAGCTTGAACACAGACGATGGCCATGTGCAATCCCCAGTTCCTTTTGTTGACTCATTCAAATCTACAATTACATGCTGATCCGTGCAATCATTTCACTAACATCTGTCTTTTATATCATGGAAGTCACTTTATTGTGTTCCCCGTTGGGTCCCAGGGTCTAACACAGTCTTTGTTAAATAACAGGTGCTCAATAAATGTGTCTTGCTGTTGAATGGAGTTATTCTGATCCCCTCCCCTCCACATTTTTTCTCTTATTCCTTCTTAAAACCTCTTGGCTTCAGCCTAGTTTTGACAATCTGGTCCCTGCTCTTGGATGGATTATTCTATTTGTAGGTGTCCAATCTGGTTATGACTGTTAGCTTTTCTCAATCTTAGACCTAGATTTCCTAGAATCCTATTTTCTCATCAGTTATTTCTGGTCTTTGCTCTAGAACCACCTTTTTATCTCGGTTTTCTTCCCACTCTGGGACTGAACCATTGCCGTATCTATTTTTCTGCCATAAGGGTGGGTCTTGGCTAGACCTTTACTTCTTCCAATCTATCCATCCTTAACCTTTAAAAAAAATAAAAATAAAAAACAGATTCATAACATGGGCTGTGACTTTGGATAGAGACAATAATTTAAGCTGAGCTGAATTTAGCTTAGGTAGTGGAGGACAAGTAGAGACAAAAATATACACTCATCGGCCATTCTGACATATGTATCTTGGGCAAGTGCTTTTAGCTATCTAAAAGTTGTAGCCATTTATCTGATTTTCAGGAACATAGATCATGAAATTCTAAAGACTAGCATAAACAGTCCAATAATAATACCAGAACATGATGGCAACTCAACAGGCCCACATTAAGCACTGAAGGAGAGGAATTTGGAGGAATGTGAAGTAAGATGTGTTTGTGTCTTCTGAAAGAGAAAACTTGAAAATCTCCTTAGGTTCCTCCACATCTAATTAGGAGACTGGGGAAAAGGGCCTGACAGAAATTGGGATTACCATTCTATGGGCATACCCACGTCTGTAGATTAATGGAAACAACACTGACCCAAGTTAAAGATACTTGGTTCTAGCCTTAGTATTTGCCGCCACCTATGTGACTTGCATAAAGACATTCTCTATGTGTACAAGAATTATTTTATCTGTAAAATTAAAGGATTAATCATTAAATTGCTTTCTAGTTTTAAGTCATTAACATCACACAATTTTACATTAGGTGTTACTACAAGTGTGTCTTTCCACACCTTTCTCTTCTTGTGACAGAATTGAAAACCGAATGAGAAACATATGAACTCCGGGAGGAGAAAATCATCTGCCTTGTAAATCCCAATATATCCATGGATTAGGCAATGATCAAACAAAGGAGCATCTTTGATTTCATTAAAGTTAATCTTAGAGATGAACCAGGGAAGAGAGAGAGTCATCCAGACTCTGTCTATGCTCAGTGGCCACAGTCTTATTTTGAGGGATCTGGTCATCCTGTCACTAAAAGTGGAGAAAAGGATTTTGTCAGTTCTTACAAAAATCTGGTTGAAGGTGACCACATTCCCTTTTCTTTTTGATTCTACATGTTAACAGTCAAACTTCTGAACCATGGGTCCTGAGGATGTAACTCAGATTCTTAAAGTTCTCCTTTCCTATTTTGTATTTTGCTTAAAATTTTGCCAGTGAAGCTTTATTCCTCTGTTGATGCTTTTTCCAAATTCTGCTCCCTATTTGTTTTTTTTTTGTCTTTGTTTTTGTTTTTAATTATATTTTTATTTATTTCAGAGAGGAAGGGAGAGGGATAGAGAGATAGAAACATCAATGATGAGAGAATCATTGGTTGGCTGCCTTCTGCATGCACCCTACTGGGGATCAAGCCAGTAACCCAGGCATGTGCCCTTGGCCAGAATCAAACCTGGGACCCTTCAGTCCACAGGCCGAAGCTCTAGCCACTGAGCCAAACTGGCTAGGGCACTATTTGGTTTTTATAACTTGACAAAATCTTCTCTTGTTGAGCTCTGCCTTATGCATCTAACTTCTACCCTTCACAAATATTCCTCACCATTTGACTCTACATCTTCCATTCACTAAACCAGTGGTCGGCAAACACATTAGTCAACAGAGCCAAATATCAACAGTACAACAATTGAAATTTCTTTTGAGAGCCAAATTTTTTAAACTTAAACTATATAGGTAGATACATTGTTATTAACTTAATTAGGGTACTCCTAAGCTCGACTTTGCTAAAAACGTCCTCAGTCTGATTGAGGTACGTTCACTGAGGTTGACTGCTTCCAACTCTTCCATCCACACTCGTCTTGTATACTTGTTTTGTCTATCTCCTTTCGTTCATCCTCTCTATATGTCCAAACCATCTCAACATACCTTTCTCAATCCTCGACACTACATCTTCTTTCACTCCACAACGTTCCCTAAAATTAACTTAATAAACTTTACTTAAAGTTTTAAGTCTTAGTTAAACTATAAGTATGTTGATTAAAACTTGATATCATACTTAATAACGATATTATTTATTGATAACATTAAATTCCTTACAATTTACGCGCCTCCCCCGCTCTGCGTATCTCGTGGCCTGCCTGCGCCACGTCTCCCGTCACCCAACCAACATCCCTCACTTATTCTAATGCCACTTCTTCAAAATAGACTCGCCCAGGCCGAAAACCAACTTCGGCGCATGGGCCACGAAGTTTCAATCGCACTGTATGTGCACGCCCGCACGTGGTATTTTGTGGAAGAGCCACACTCAAGGGGCCAAAGAGCCGCATGTGGCTCGCTAGCCGCGGTTTGCCAACCACTGCACTAAACCAATAGCTGCTATTCTCACTCTCCTTTTGAGGGATTGTGGCCCTGGTAATAGCTATTTGATTTGTATGCTAATTCTTAAGTCACATGTCCAAGCTTCTTTACCTCTCTCTCTACTTGGGCCACCTTTTATAATCATGGAGCTCTTGGGTCTTGTTTTCTGTTGGAAATCTTTGCCCTGCTTTGCAATGTTGTCCTCATCCATTCAAGGGAGATGAGAATGTTGCAATTCTGATTTCCTGAAGGCTATGCAATAGGGTCTGAGTGAAGATGGCCACGGAAAAACTGAGCATACCAGTAGGCCTCCTAAGAAACCAAGCTCTATAATTATTCACCATCTTACCTTTTGGTATTACAGTCACAAAGAAGAGGAGCATAGGAAGCAGGGGAGGGAGTCTCATGGTTGAATGCCCAATAGAGAGGGGAGTGACCAGGGGGAGTGGAACACGGGGCCTTTTATTAATTTCTGGAGAACTGACATTCCTCTTGGTCAGTGAAGCTTAACAAGTAAGAAAATAAAACAGCTTCTGTTGGAATATCTCCAAAATGTGGAATCTTTAAACTTGGTGACAAATTAACCTAATTACAGGAAACCAGACAACCAACCCTTCATTTTTTTCTATGGACACTCCAGTTCTTCAGAGGCCAGTACCTTTGACCAGTCCTTTGAAGACCAGGAGGTAGGCTTGTCAGTGTAAAGTGTTTTTACCAAAAGTCCTCTGGCTTGCAAGGGGGCTCTTCCACAACATACTCTTTCCCACAAGAGGGAGAAGAGATTGCCAAAGGATCTTTTTTTTTTTAAGCAAAGCACAAGTTTAAATTATTTCATAAAAGAGAGGATAGTGTCACATATGTGCAATATTCTTAATAGCATCTGAAAGGTATATACTTAGTTCACATAGAAAGATAACATTTTCTTGTCTTTTATCAATCCTTTGTGTAACTGTCCTACATGACAAGGATGGTGAGATTGGGCAAGTTAAAATATTAGAAATACAGAGCACAATATTTCCTCCATAGCCATCTGTATGTCTAGTCAGCTGTATTTGAAAAATCGATTTAAAAAAAAAAAAGAGACACTGTATGTCTCCAACTTAAAGAGACTCCTTAGCCTCCCAACTTTCCCCAACATATCAGAACAAGCTATTAAAATTTAAGAAATGCCTTTGGCCAAGAATTGATTGACCTAAAACCAAGTCATCAATGCTACTTTTCCTACTGACCAATGGCTTAATGACACATTCATATATATTCTTTTTTGTTGTTATTGTTTATAAACTTTCTTATGCAATATCAGCTTTTTTGGGAAAATATATATAGTTTTGTGTCTTCTATTTTGATAACTTTTCATCATTTTGATGTTGGTTAACTAATTTCTCCTTTGATCTGTTTAGGGGAGTATTGCTTAATTTTACATACTCATCAGTTTTCCAATTTTCCTTCTGTTGTTGATTTCTAGTGTCATAGCATTGTGGTCAAAGAAGATACTTGATATGATTGCAATCCTCTGACATTTGCTAAGACTTTTTTTCCCCTGTGGCTTAAAATATGATTTCTACTAGAAAATATTCCAGGTATACTTGAGAAGAATGTGTGTTCTGCTGTTGTCCGATAGAATCTTCTAAATATATCTGTTAGGTTCATTTGGTACAGATATTATTCACATCTTCTGTTTTCACATTGATTCTCTGTCTGGATGATTGATCTATTGTTAAGAATGGGACATTAAAGATCCAAATGACTATTGCATTACTGTGTATTATTGCTGTTGGTTCTATGAATTTTTGCTTTATATTGGTACATGCATATGCTTGATGTTGGGTACTTAAATATTTACAATTTTTATATCTGATTGATGGATTGACCTCTTTATTATTCTATAATGACCCTCTTTGTCTCTTTGTACCACTTTTAGTTTAAAGTCTGTTTTGTCTGATATAAAGAATAGCTAACCTTGTTTATTTTGGTTACCATTTGCTTGAAGTATCTTTTTCCATTTCTTTACTACAAAGTCTATGTGTATCTTTAAAGCTGAAATGAGTCTTTTGTGGACTGAATATTGTTGGATCTTGCCTTTTAAATTCATAGAGCCATTCTGTATATTTGATTACAGAATTTAATCCATTTATGTTAACACTAGAGGCCTGGTGCACAAAATTTGGATAGGGTCCCTAGGCTGGCTGACAATCAGGGCCAATCTGCAGGGCGACAAGTGGGGGCGATTGGAGGCACCCATCTTGGCCAGCCTGATGCCACCTGCTCACTGGCCCTGACCCCTGCCACCACCGGTCACCTCCTTCTGCAGGGCAACCAGGGGGGATGATGGGGGGGAGGTGCTGGCACCTGCCTTGGCCCAGTTGGGGCTTGTGGGCTGGGGGAAGCTCCTGCATTGAGCATTTGCCCCCTGGTGGTCAGTGCATATCATAGTGACCAGTCATTCTGCCGTTTGGTCAATTTGCATATTAGGCTTTTATTATATAGAACTAGTGCACGAAATTCGTGCACTGGGGGGTGGGGTTCCCTCAGTCCAGCCTGCCCCTCAGTCCAGGAGCCCTCAGTGTATGTCCTACTGACGGCCACAGTCTGGCAGCAGAGGCTCGGAGCAGGTGTCGTGTGTGTGTGTGTCCCAGCTGGGGGTCTGCCCCCAGCCACATTGGAGGCTCAGAGTAGGCTGTGTGTGTGTGTGTGTGTGTGTGTGTGTGTGTCTGCTGGAGGCTTGGAGCAGGCGCCCCTCTCTGTTGATCTCTCAGGCTCCTGGCCTCCACTGCGTGTTGTACTCTCCCTTGAGCTGTGGCCAGGATGGGGGTGCTGCCTGAAGGCCGGCCTTTCCTGCTCTGGAATTGCCGTGGCAACCCAGGAGCAGGTGCACACGAGGACTGCCTGAAGGCCGGCCTTTCCTGCTCTGGAATTGCCATGGCAACCCAGGAGCAGGCATTGCTGGGTGCTGCCCACAGGCAGCACTTTCCTGCTCTCTAATCGCCATGGGGTCCCGGCTGGGGGCAGGGCTTAAGCAGCACACGGGGGTCCCAGATGGGGGCGTGGCTTAGGCAGCACATGGGGGTCCTGGATGGGGGCGGGGCTTAGGCAGCGTGGGGATTAGGCAGCACATGGGGTTTGGCTCGGGGTGGGGCTTAGGCGGCACATGAGGGTCCAGCCTAAGCCCTGCTGCCCAGGGCTGCAAATAGGGCCCAGATGGCAGCTCGCGCTGTCCCGCCCTGCCTACAGTATGCAAATTAGCCACCATCTTTGTTGGCAGCTAATTTGCATATCGTGCTGATTAGCCTATTGGAGGCGTAGCGAAGGTATGGTCAATTACCATCTTTGTCTATTATTAGATAGGATGATTATTGTTATTTTGTTAATTTTCTGATGATTTTGTAGGTCCATTATTTCTTGCTTATTATCTTGCTGTCTTCTTTTATAATTTGATCTCTTTTAGTATCAGTATGTTTGAACATCATGTTCTATTCTGTGATTACTACAGGGTTTTTTCCCAGTGGTTACCATGAGACTTACATAAAGTATATTAAAGTATAGCACTTTATTTTAAACTGATAGAACATGCCTAGCCAGTGTGTCTCAGTGGTTGAGCATCGACCTATGAATCAAGAGGTCATGGTTCAAATCCTGGTCAGGGTACATGACCAGGTTTTGGGTACAGGAGGCAGCCAATCAATTATTCTATCTCATATTGATGTTTTTATCTCTCTCTCTCTCTCCCTCTCCCTTCCTCTCTAAAATCAATAAAAATATATATTTAAAAACAGTTTAAAAATAAACAAATAAAAATATATTAAAAATAAATAAATAAACGAATAGAACATAACTTCAATAGTATTCCAAAATATTTTTATGACAGTGAATATATCTTATTTAAAATATGACAAATTTTTTTAAAATACCCAAACCACCAAAGCTTACTCAAGTAGTTATCGATAACATGAATAGTCCCGATATCCCCAGAGAGTGGAGAGGGTGAAGGAGCTTTCCGACCACCATTTATGCACTTAGTTCCTGGCCTACAGCCTATCTCCACTGTTTTAAGGTCAATTTTGCTCTAACCCTTGTCAAGATGGTATCACATTATGTAGAAAATGTGCACACTCTGAGAATAAAAAAATAAACATTGCATTATATCAATAAAAAATGGGGTCCTCACCCAATTTTTCTAATCATCAAAATTCAATACATGAGTGAAAACTAAAACTATTAAGATCTACTTTGAGGGATGTGACATCAGGAAAGGAAAGTGAGAACTTCGAACAAGAGGGGAAAAGATGGAACTTGAAGTCAGAAGTTATGAAGTATCCCAATCGCTGTGTACAAGGAGTACTGACAGCATGCTCTTCAAAGAGGTCAATATATAGTCACAGTGAAATTCCAGGTCCATGAAGAAATGATGTGTCTAGGGCAGTGGTCAGCAAACTGCAGCTCACGAGCCACATGAGGCTCTTTGGCCCCTTGAGTGTGGCTCTTCCACAAAATACCGACTTCTGCGCATGGGCCACGAAGTTTCAATCGCACTGTACATGTGTGCCCGCGCGTGGTATTTTGTGGAAGAGCCACACTCGAAGGGCCAAAGAGCTGCATGTGGCTCGTGAGCCGCAGTTTGCCGACCACTGGTCTAGGGCAGTAAAACCTTGGGGGATCTAAATGATCATAATGTTTTTCATAGGCGTAACATCAGAATCCCTTTGTTAGTTGAAGTTGTATCTTTTAGATATTTAATATACATTTCTGTTGATCTTCAACCTCTCACTCTCTCTCCTTTCTTTTTTTCATCTCTTTATGATCATGTGCTGTGCAGTTACCATCTTTGTGTTTATCCCAAATTATTCTTTCCCCTTTCTATTTTGTCCCCTTTCTTTATATCTCTTCCCTTTCCTTATGTTTTCTGAATTTCCTCTGTATTTTGCCTTCGCGTTTTCTCTGTGTGTCTATTTAATGATGTTTTCTGTAATTACAGTTTCACTTTTTTGTTAACATTTTGGTCTCTCTGTGACAAATTTAAAAATATGCATGTATTGTTAAATAAATGGCCTTTCTCGCTTTAAAAGACATTGTTTGGATCTGAAAAGGATTCCAAAGAAGTAGCATGTGGGTAGATTTTAAATCATTATGTATTTATTTTTAGTGACACAGGAAAATAAAAATTGGTCATAAAATTGCAATACATCAAAATATATATATATTCTAATGTTAGATGCCAGGAATGTTCCTTCAGATGCTTTCTTTTCCTCATTTCATTTCAATCTAGGCTTCAGGGGATCTTGGTATTCTGAATATATAACTGGTGTGGGGACTGGAATCAGGACCCACCATGCTCTGCAGCATTTCCACCTCCTCCGGCAGCCACCGATGGTGTCCTCTATGATTTTGCAGGCGTCTCTTCTACAGATGCCAGACAGATTGAGACAGTGGTTTTCAGCAGCACCCAAACCGCTTCTTACTGCAGAGAAAGAGAGTCTGTGAGGTCATTAGTCCACGAGTGAATCCACTCTTCCTGAGAGGACAGAAGAGTTCTGGATTGAGCATTTCTATGTAGAGAGAAGGAGCTGGATGAAGGCTCTGTCCAGTGTCCTGCCATGCTTACTGCCTCTGTTGTTCACCCAGCAGCCTGAGTGTTCATCATGCCTTTCCTTTTCTTGTAAGTTCTTGTCCTTGCTAATGTAAGAACTTTGGCAAATGACAAAGTGGAACAACAGGTGGATGGATAAAATATACGTTTTAAAAACACCTGTTTTCTTCATTTACTCCTTTATATGGATCTTCAGCCAAGATTTACTAACTTCTCTTTGCCAGTCGTTTTTATTTATACTAATAATAGAACACTGAAAATAGCTGAAATAGTTTGTATTCTCACAGCACTTATATTCAATAAAGGAAATAATGACAACACAAAAATAAATGAATAATATAATATCAGAAAGTGGCAAGTGTTTAGAACAAAATAATGCGATAATGCAAAGGTCTGGATGATGGAGTTGATGAAATAGGAGAGGCTTTCTGATGAGGATGTAGCTTTTGAACTGACGTCTGAATGATGAGAATAAAAATACATTCATTCTCCTGGCTTAGTTTATTTGAAGAACAGAAAGACCTGTGTATATGGAGAATATTGGAAGAAACAATTCTAAAATTCATATGACACCATGAAAAAAATCCCTGAATAGCCAAGGAAATCTTGAGAAAGTAGAGCAAAGATGGAGGCATCACACTTCCTGAAGTCAAACTGTATTCCAACGCTATATTAATCAAAACAGTATGGTTCTGCTCTAAAAACAAACTCAATAGGCCAAGAGAACTGAATTGAGAGCCCAGAAATAAACCCATGTGTTTATAGTCAACTAATATTTGACAAGTGAGCCAAGAATTCTCAATGAGGAAAGGACAGTCTTTTCAATAAATGATGCTGGGAAAACTGGACATTCACATCAAAACAATGAAACAACTCACAAATATTGCCTTGAAGTAGATTAAAAGCTTCAACATAAGACCCGAAGCCATAAAAGTCCTAGAAGAAAACATAAGAACAAATTTACTTGACATTGGTCTTGGCAATGACCTTTGGATGTAACACCAATAGAACAAGTCATAGCCCTAACCAGTTTGGCTCAGTGGATAGAGCGTCAGCCTGCAGACTCAAAGGTCCCAGGTTCAATTCCGGTCAAGGGCATGTACATTGGTTGCGGGCACATCCCCAGTGGGGAGTGTGCAGGAGGCAGCTGATCAATGTTTCTCTCTCATCGATGTTTCCAACTCTCTATCCCTCTCCCTTCCTCTCTGTAAAAAAATCAATAAAATATATATTTTTTAAAAAGAACAAGTCATAAAAGAAAAAATAAATAACCGGGACTTCATGAAACTAAAAATCTTCACAGGAAAAAAAGCCATCAGCAAAATGAAAAGGAAACCCACAGAATGGAAAAAATGCATATCATAAAGGGTTACTATCCAGAAATATAGGGGACCCATACAACTCAACAGAAGAAAAAAAAAGATAATCCAATTAAGATATAAACAGAAAACTTGAGTAGACATTTTTTTCAAAAAAGACTAACAAATGGCCAACAAGGACATGAAAAGGTGCTTAACTTAGCATTACTAATCTGCAGCAAAGTGCAAATAAAAACCACAATGAGATACCACCTCACACCTGTTAGAATGGCTATTATAAAAAAAGACAAGAGATAACAAGTACTGGTGAGGATGTGAAGAAAAGGGATCCCTGGTGCACTGGGGGTGGGTTTGTAAATCAGTGCAGTCACTATGGAAAATATGGAGATTCCTCAAAAATTTTAAAGCAGAACCACCATATATCCAGCCAACCCACTTCTGGGTATACATTAAAAGGCGAAGAAATCACTGTCTCAAGGAGATATCAACATTATTGTTCATTGTAGAAATAGTCACAATAGCCAAGATCCTAAGAGTCCATCATCAGGGCAGATGTTGAATCTGTTGACGGATGAAGGAAATGTGGTATGTGTAACAATGGAATATTATTCTCCCACAGAGGAGAGAAATTCTGCAAACACTCTGTCCTTTCACTGAGAATGGGGCAGTTATTCTCTGAGGCTGGTCATGGGACAGAAGCCCTGAGAGATACTTTTAGGGTGCAGATGTATAAACATGAGATGGTGTAGAAGAGCCAAGAGAGGCTCCAGGGAATGCTGGCCACAGCCCCCTGTGCTGGGGTAAAACTATATGGAGGGAAACTTGGGAGCTCATTTTTTTAATCTTAATTTTATGACATAATGATATAATAGTTATGGACATGATCCATATAATGATGTAAATTACACGTTGGATATTCATTACAAGACTGGAGTTCAAAAGAGAGATCCAGGAGGGGAATTTAAAAGGGATGGGACTGGCCCCAAGGACTGGATGGAGAGAGAGAAGAGAAGAGGACCAGGAACTGAGCCTTGGGTCTCTCCAGTATAAAGACTTATGGGAGAAAAGGAGGTAGCAAACTACAAAACAGCAGCCTATTCCGTAGGGGGCCCAGAAGGAAGTGTCAAAGTGAAAGATGAGGACAGAGAAGCAAAGGCAAGGGCTAGGTGGGCCAGCAGAGCTTAGACCACTGAGCCAGGAGGTAGCATTTGGACCACTTGAGTCTCAAAGCTCCTTCCTGGACAGGGGTGTGGAGACGGGAGAGCCCCCACGCAGCTCTGACCGTTGCTGACGCCTGCTTCCATTGTGAGCACATGAACGCCCACAAACTCATGAGTCCCTGCGGTCTGACTCAGCACTGTCCACAGTTCAGCAGAGGCTGATGAATGAGCAGCCTGGCCACAGCATGGAGTCCACATTGGCAGCTGCATTTCCAGCAGCAGGTTTGTCTATATTTGAGTCATAGCCTTCTATAGTCCTTGCTGATCATACTGCCCAGTGTGAAATTCAGAAGAGTGCCTAGCAGTTAGTACAATCTGAACAAATCCTTCTTTAAATTAAAGGATTTAATGTAACGTTCCAATACAGTTATAACAGCGGTCAGTCCCTTTATTTTCCTGAAGTGTCTAGTTTGGATAAAAAGATGTATATGCAGCCTACTTTTACAACCACGGACATACCTCTTCTATAAAGAGACCTCATCTTCAGACGGAAATGTTTCCAGGTGCAAACATAAAGACTATTTGGTGTAATATGTGTCTTCTACATATGCTCTGTCCCACTGATATGGAGTAGCCTTGCCTGACGAACAAACTAAACTCTCTCTACACCGTCGCCTCGTGCCCTCCTTAGCCCTGGAGCAGGGTGCACGTATGAATACTTAAATTCCGGACTGTGGCGCACTGCTGCAGACCTCAGTCCTTGCCTCTGAAAATGATGAGTTTGAACCTGATAACACAAAGGATTTGCGACCGTAGAATATCACCTTTTTTATTGCCCTCTCCATTCCCCAGCACATTTGCTTTCTTCCTGCATAGCTAATGAGTTAGTATTCCAAAGTGTATGCTCCAGCCTCATGTCCCAGGATCAGATTTAGGCTTTGGGAACCTATTTTTCGTGTCTGTCATTTACCATAAGAATCCCTTCCTAGAATGTGGATGTAACCCCTCCTCTTTTTGAAACCCAACACTGGGTGTGTGCCATTTAGAGAGAGTGACCAGTGAGGCTGGGACAGTTCTATTTCGTGCCTGTTTTTTCCGATGCAGTTATAACAGGGGTCCCTTTACTTTCCAAAAGTGTCTAGGTATGTGTCCAGCCTCTTCTTACAACCATGGACCTACCTCTTCCATAATGAGAGCACCTCTGCATCCATTCAGGAGTCAAACACATCGTGACAGAGATCCCCAAGACATGCCCTTAGCACCAGCTGCTGGTGATGGCATTCTGTCCATCTCCTTTGACCTAGTGAGTAGATACAGTGATAGATCTGAAAAGCCACTGCCATTGAAGCCTTTCAGATTCACCTGCCTACAGATCAGTGATCATGCCTCATCAGGGCACCCCAAGACACAATGTATGGAGAAAGCAGAAGTGACCTCAGCAGGCAGTTTGGTCCATGGCAAAGGAGTGGTCTCATTCCTATCTTACCCTGTTACAGTCCCAGAGAAGCTGTTGATATTAGGTCTATGAGTCCATAAGACTGATGCCAGGTGTTTTGTTGGACCTGCCAGATAGCCTTCTAACCCCAGTGGGCAGCCATCACCTTACCTGCGGGTAAGAGAGTCAGAAGGAGGAGAGTGGAGAGAAGCACATGGTATCTCATGGTTGACCAGCCAGGGAAGAAGAAAGACATCAGAACAGTCAGAGTCCGGAGTCTCTGAGGATGGCAGGCCCCCGGCTTTTTATGATGCACCCAGGCCTGTGGTTTGTTCTTGGTTAGTAGACCCTAACAAAGCGAGAAGCACTCAGTCTCCCACAGGAAATCTCCAGGCGCAAAAGTACACACTGTGCTGGTAACTCGACGGACGATAAAGCCAAAGTCAATGCTGCCCATTTCCCAGGGGTCGGGGTAGCCTCCCTGTAAGCCGTCTTCTCTCCTGCTTTCCTTAGGCACATGCGTACGTGACTGCTGGCCATACTTGATGACTTCCTGTGTTCCAGGCGGTGTTGCAAAGCTAGGTCACACCAGCTGGATCAATCAGATGATGGGAGATGAACAGTAAAACAGATGCAGGCAGTCATAAACGTACACCAAGGGGAAGGGAGGATGGGAATGTCAGGAAAGGCTTCATGAAAAAGATGATAAAGAACATGCTCCAACCCTGACCTGTTTTTCTCAGTGGTTAGCACATAAGCCCACGGACTGAAGGGTCCTGGGTTTGATTCCAGTCAAGGGCATGTAACCCGGTTGTAGGCTTCATCCCCAGCCCTGGTTGGGATGTATGCAGGAGGCAAGCAATTGATGTGTCTCTTTCACATAGTTTCTCTCTCTGTGTCTCTCCCTCTTCCTTTCCACTGTTTCTAAAAATCAATTGCAAAAAATATCCTCAGTGAGATTTATGCTATGTTGAAAGCATATTTCAACCCCTTTGTAGACTTTGTGGCCTTTGGAAATATATTTTTATTATTTTTATAAATGTTTGTTTTTAATTAAAACCTGGCATTACAGAAAATGTAGAAAACATAGAAAAGGAGAAAAAAAATAAGTTCTTGGAATTCCACTGCTGAAATTTAATCATAGCTATACATTTTAGAAAACTTTTCCCAGTATAGGTAGGTATCTTTTGCTATCTTAGCAGAATAGTCATTATAATAATTGTCTTTTGGTTAAAACTAAATTGCACTATCTGGATAAAAATCTACTCTGCTGATGCACTATCGGCCCTGAATCTGTTTCACCTGCATGCCAGACCCAGAGAGGAGAGAGGAGAGAAGAGGGAATCCGCCATGGGTTAGGTTGCTGCTGGGGCACTGTTGTCCTCTCGCAATCTAGGACCCCTTTGGGAATGTCGGAGAGCCAATTTCAATCCGATTCCCACAAGCCAGGCTGAAGGGCCCCAACAGTGAACAAATCTGTGCACCGGGCCTCTAGTATATATATTTATCAATGTGTCATATGGTAAATAATTAGGAAGTTAACATTTTAAGTGCTTAATAGCATATGAAAATTTAGGGTTATTTGAAAAATCTGGTAACTCATTCATTGTTTTTTAAGATGTAAAAATAGAATATAAACTCCAGTTATCTAAAAATATACTTCTCATGATATTTTAAAAACACATTAGATACTGACAATGAAGAATTTTTGTATTTTCCTATGTTCTAAGTTTCACTTTTTCACTTCAACTTTTTCTGGAAAATTTTCCCCCCTTTCCCATCTCTTAAGTAGGTCAAGTTTAAGATATGTGTTCTGGGTGGTGTGGGTTTGGTTTTCAGTACTAATCTTAAATTAATCACCTTCCTCAATTCTGTCTGTATGTTGGTACCAATTGCTACATAACTAATTATCCCAAATCATAGTGGCTTAAACAGCTTTCACTGTCTCAGAGTTTCTGTAGGTCAGGTGTCTTGATGTACAGGTCTATCTAAAGGCACTCACGTGATTCTGGGAAGGATTCAGTCACCTCTGGGCTGCTGGGCACGCTCAGCTCCTTGCCATGTGGGCCTCTCCATGGAGCATCTCCCAGCATGGAAGCTTGATGGTTCAGAGCAAACGGGAAAGGGAGGAGTGTGAGAAGCATGGAAATCTCAGTCTTTTAAAGCTCAGTCACAGGTCAGAGATAGATTATCACTGTTGCCATATTCTGTTCCTTAGAAGCAAGCCACTAGGTCCACCCCACAGTCCAGGGGAGGGCATGATACAGGGCAAGAAGACTGGAGATAGGGGTTCTTGGGGCTCAAGTCAGAAGCTGCCACTCTGTGGGTCATAAAGATTTTCAGTGATATTTTTCCATTGTTAAAAAATAGCATTGTCAGCCCTACCCAGGTGTCACAGTTGGTTGGAGCATCATCCCCTACACCAAAAGATTGCTGGTTAGAACGAACTCTCTCTTTCTTCTTCCCCACCTCCGTTCTCTCTCTCTCTCTCTCTCTCTCTCTCTCTCTCTCTCTCTCTCTCTCTTTCTCTCTATCTCTATCTCTATCTCTATCTCTATCTCCTTTCCACTCTCTCTAAAAACCAATAAAAATATATCCTCAGGTGAGGATTAAAAACAAAATAGCATTATCAAATATTGAAAAATATTTTTCAATTTTAGCTTTTACTTCTTTTTGTTCCCTTCTATTGACTAATTTTGGGACCTAGAATTTCTGGAACAATTTTAAATAATGGTATCTAATAGGAAATTCTTATTTTAAAACTAATGTCTTCTATTTCATTATTATGCAATGTGCTGATAGATGTTTTAAAGCATTTTTTATCAAGGCAAATTTATTCATATGTATAAAGAAAACGTATGTTCTATCTCAGTCTTTATTGCTAAAACAAATTCTTTTGAATTTCTTTCTCTTTTAGGTTAATGCTCAATCTTTATGGGTTCATTTCTCAGCCCCTGTTTTTCCCTAAAATAATTTTGAGTTTGTAAGTGTGTGTTGGGGGAGGTGGTGTAGGGGGATGATGATCTTTTGTTATTAAAGGAGAGAGAAATGTGGAAATTATGTTTAAATAGATACACTGTAGAACACAGTCATTGTCAGAATTACACAAGTTGAATAAAATTTTCTATTTTATATTTTCTAACATAATAACCCTACCTATTTGGTAGTAGTTACTTTAGATTATCTTATATATCTATATATTTAAATATATAAGATCAGCAAATCAGTATTCGGAGTAGTTTATCATTTCCTTTCTAATTATTAAGAATGTTTTTGAAATAGTTTATTATTTGTAATTAAATTCCATTTGCATTGCTTTAGGATCAAATATGCCTGTCTGTGCTCTTTCCACTTAGAATTATTGAGGGTCTTGGAAGAAATATGTAGTCTGTTCTTATGCTCTGGAGAAAATAGAAATTGAATTATATGTCACGTGTATGATGTTTAGAGTAGAACCTGTCTTCCAAATTTGGCCGGACTGTTTATTGTTTTACTATTAGATCCTCTAGAGTCTGTCTTCATGTATTTAACACCTACCCACTCTATCAGCTGTGAGTGGTGCATTCCAGTCTACAATGCTCCTCACCACCTGTTCAGGAGGTGACTAGAGCTGTGTGTCCTACACACAGCGGTACGATGTAGTCATTGTGTGAGCAGCAGCCACAGGGTAAGGAGAGGGGTACCAGCTGGATTGGTCAGAACAGAAGGGATTTAAGCCAGGATTGCTGCACAGGTGTTGAGGTTAGGGTTAGCGTTAGGGAGTGCAGAGACAACAGCAGGTGACAGCATCCAGCCCTCCATGCTGTCTGGGAGGGCTCCTCCGGGAGGCCACCTTCCCAACTGCCATCAGTGCCTTTGGCGCTCTGAGAAGAGACCTTTTGGAAGACATGAGATGAGTTGTAGAGCACCATGAGAAGGTGGACAGGAGCCAACTGTGGTGGCTGTAGTGAGCAGTCACTTCTGTGACAATGGCGACAGGAATAAAAATGAGGAAGGAAGGCCCTTCCCTCGTCTCCAGAATCCAAGCTCTCCCAGCCACTCGGCAAAGGAGTCTGGGAAATAAATGCAAGGTCCTGGTCCCCATGTCACCAAGGAGCATGGTGTAGAAGAAGGACAAAGTGACACAGTGGAAGCAATGTCTTAGTTGGTCTTAATTATTTTTGACACTCAAATGTTCTA
Organism: Myotis nattereri; assembly: GCF_964212035.1. Classification (NCBI taxonomy): domain Eukaryota; kingdom Metazoa; phylum Chordata; class Mammalia; order Chiroptera; family Vespertilionidae; genus Myotis; species Myotis nattereri. The sequence goes on along the minus strand of NC_138076.1, from coordinate 2,520,353 downwards.
CATGAGTAGGTTGCAAGCTCATTTGGGATTTCTTTGGCAGGTTTGAAGAAGCCCACGGAAACTGTTTCATGAGTTGGTCTGGACCTGGGGAAGAACTAAGATTCTTTTGGGCAGTTGGATCTGTTGCTAATTGTCCCAGATGTGTGTTACTCCCTGAAAAGGGGTGAGAAGCAAAAACAAAAGAGAAACAATACATAAGAATGACAACATCAACCAAGATGCTAGAATGTCCAAGAGTGGCTGTCAGATGCGGCCTGCCCCTGAGTTAAGGTGCAGTGTTTGGGGAGTAGAGGCAGGAGGATGGGTGCAGAAGGGACATGGGTTTCCCAGGAGAGGTGCCCTTGAGGCCAGGCATCTGTCCCCTTCTGTTGCTTCTCGTATGTCACCGCCTGGAGCAGAGTTTTTCAACCTCAGCACTGTGGACACTTGGAGCAGATAATTGTGCCTAAAGGCCATGCCTGCACATTGTAGGGTTGTTGGTAGCATCCCTGGCCTCAGCCCACAGATGCCACTAGCACCCTCCTGGTTGTTACAACCAAAAGTGTCTCCAGACATTACCAATTAGGTGCTAGAGCAAAAGCATCTCCAGTTGAGAACTGTTGTTTACAGCATCTAAATCCTCCTGCAGAGTTCCTCTGTTTGCTTGTTTCTAGTTATTTGGACAATTCTTCGGGCTTAGGTTTGGCTCTAAGGCCATCAGGTTGCAGCTGACTTGAATGAACCTGGGGATAGTTTGGGTTATAGGCATGGGTCAGGAGCCAAGCCAGACAGAATGCCTTCCTGTCTCAGAAATGGTGCCTGTTGATTTATACTTGGGATTGAGAGGGAGAACAGTGTAGGTTTTTCTGCATGACTGGACCTCCTCCAAGCTGCAGAGGTACAGGAAGTTATGGGGGTGGGAGCTAGGGTTACTCTGGAAGGCCATGTTCTGGCTGGAGAGATATAGCAAATTCTCTTTTTTTCTTAGTGGTGTTTTTTTTTCTAACTTCTCAATTACAATATTGACATACAATATTATATTAGTTTCAGATGCACAGCAGAATAACTAGACATTTATATAACTTACCAAGTGACCCCCCCATAAGTTCAGTACCCACCTGGCATCATCCATAGTTATGCAATATTATGAACTATACTAGGGGCCCAGTGCAGGAATTTGTGCACCTTGAAGGGAACTGTGAGCCGTGAGGCTGCAGTGGGCACAGGGGCAGGTCTCAGCCCATCCTCGGTGCCCTCCCCCTATGGCCCCTGGTCCCGTCTGCTGGCAGCCCCACTCCCACCACTGCCACTCCCACGCACTGCAGGTGCTGGCCCCGCTTGCACCCACTAACAGTGCAAAGTGACTGGGGCCAGCGCCAGCAGCAGATGCAAGCAGTGGCTGCTGCCCCAAATGCCCCTCAGGAGCAGAGGGAGGTGGAGAAGTCCTGGATAGGTGCCGGGCAGGACCCTGGCATGCAGGAGCAAGGAATTTTCAGTAACCACCAGAGGCTCGCCCCATGACAGCAACCTTGGTCTGGTGCCCCCACTCACCTGCTCCACCATCTCACCACAGCCAACACCAACCATGTTTTGCACTCTGCCAGCCTGTTGCCAATGCCTTCCCTGTTCCGCGTGTGCCTCCTGGTGGTCAGCACATGTTATAGCAACCGGTTGTTTGGTTGTTTCACCGTTCAGTCTATTTGCATTATAAGGGTTTTATATAGAGAGATTCCCTAGGCTGTACTTTACATTATACTAGGTGAACAAATTCAGACCCAGAAAGATAAATACTGTGTGATCGTACATGCAGGATCTAAAATAGTGGCACTCATAGTAACAGAGAGGAAAGCAGGGGATGGGTGAGGGTCAGGGTAGTAGGAATTGGAGAGATGATGGTCAAAGGGCACACTCTCAGTTAAAAGATGGCTAACTTCTGGAGACAGAAGAAAAAAAAATATGCATTGATTCTATCCTCTTCCCATGACCAAGGGAGGCTCTATGACTTTTCACCCAAAAGAAAACTCTAACAATGATGGTTTCTCTACACAAAGTAACTAAAACCATCTCAGAGTAGACCAAATGGGTGACTGATGTGTGGAGAAAACTTTCAGTGGCTATTGTAGGTAAAATAGTGTCACACCTCCTCTGGCAAAGAAGGCCATATTCTCATCCCTGGAACTATGACTATGTCACCTGACACAGCCGAGGAGTTGAAGGTAGAATTAAAGTTGCCAATCACATCGCCTTAAAGCAGGGAGGTTATCCACCTTACCCAGATGGGCCAGTGGCATTACAGGGGTCCCAAAGGGGAGCGGAGGTAGGTGCGTTAGGAGGTGAGAAGGGGAGATGCCCATCACTGGCTTTAAAGATGGATGAAGCCAGGTGTCTGGTGATGAACAGCAGCAACTCCCCATTAATGGCAAGACAGTCTCCAGAAAGGGATGCAGCCTGGACCGCTGAGCCTTAATTTAGCCCTGAGATACATGTCAGACTTCTGCACTACAAAACTACTTGCTGCACCTCAGGCCCCTGGGTCTGCGGTCATTTTCAGGGTTAGGCAGAGGAAGCTGAAGCCCTTGTTCCCAGCGGTGGGGAGAGGGAAGGGAGCAGGGGAAGCTTGTGGCCAGGCCCGGTGGAAGGTGGGGCCCAATGAATCTAGTCTCAGCTGGGAGCACATGGAGAGGCCCTGAGCGCTCACTGCCTTGGGGAAGCGTGAGGACAGGGTGTTTTCTCAGCTGCGACTCTGTCCCTGGTGCAGGATTCTGATGATGGTTCACTGACAGGGGAGGTCTGACTGCAGGGTACCTGTCCCTCCATCAGGGACAGAACCCCAGGGAACAAGGTCAAGCATCTTCCCAAGGGGAAAGCAGCCCCCCGGTGAAGGCTAAAGGGGGCCGGGCTGGGCACAAAGGGTAGAGAGAATGAAAGCGTCCCCATGAAGCCTGGAACTGAGCCACGAGCTCATGCAGACCAGATGGAAAAATGCGACCAGACAGCACTGCAGCAAGAATAGAGCACATGGGTGTACACAGTGGCTCTGTGTTTGCGAGTGCTTCTTTATTGTTTATTGAGGACTCAACAAGAATCCCTGTGACAGACAAGACAGTGAGAGATGGGGATGGAGAACCAGAGAATGAAACATCCAAACAAGCAAAACCCTTTGAAAGGCCTCAGTACTGAGGGGGTATCGTCGGGTCGATCCGTGGTTGGTGTCCCATGGGCAGGCAGCACGGCTGGCCGCTTAGACATCTCCCAGCCTGGACTTCTGTTTCGAGGCAGAATACTTGGCAGGAGCCATTTGGACGCTCACAGATCTCCTTGAATTTGCCCCGGGCTGCAGAGAGAAGAGGGTTATTGTAACTATTGAGTCATCTCTCTGAAGTCTATTGAAGCACACAGAGGGGGAGCGTGTCTCAAAATTATGTTGTGTTGATTGCCGTTGCTGTTTGAGTCCTAAAGCCAACACTTAAAAATCTGCTTTCCCACAAAGATTTGGATTCTTGGCATTTTGGGGGAATGTGTCTAAGTAACAACAGGCCAGGCTGGGGAGCTGTGCCCCTTTGGCATTTCCAGGCAGAAGCACCAGCTTCTCCCAGCCCTTCTCACTCCCGAGTAGCTCCTCATGCTGATGCACAGGTTGAGTTTCATTTTAAATCAGCCCTGGACTGCTAATGATAGTAAGAGGTATCAATGCCAGCGTGCCCAGGTCTCCTTATTCTGGAACCAAAGGCCAGTTCTTGGATAGCTTCTAATCATTATAGAGCGTTTATATACATCCAGAAAATACCTCTCGAAACCCAGATGCATTACATTGAATTTATCTCTTCAGTGTTCACAAAGCAATTGGTTAATGGCTATGAAGATTAAATACGCAACATCGCATTTTTACTGTATAGATGAAATTCAGAAATAATTTAAGGGTATATTGTTGTTTTTAAATCAGTGACCATTGTCATTGTTGAGCACTGTGTAGAAATCACTTGAAATCTGAGTTTTTCATTCCCTGGGATGCACATCTCTTCCTTCTGTCTGCAACCAGCTCAACTACTGTGTAGATGGGCCCCAATGAAATTGGGCTAGAACTGGCCTGTTGCCACTAGAAGGGTCATCTGAGGTTAGAATATGAGAGGATGAAGCACTGGCATATCCTGTGACACGTTAGAAGTCACGCTGAGATGTGCCTCTATTGGGGCACGTCTTGCATTCTACTCTCCTGTCCTGCCTCCACCTGACCCCACTGCTGGGTGATGAACACCTTACTCTTTTCTGTATGTATATCCCAGAGCTCAGCTCAAGTCTTGGCACATCATAGGCATTCAGCAAAGAGTTGTGCAATACTTGGTTAATGCAGAGCTATTTTTTATCCTTTAGCATGTTGGTACAGACATGTGTTGTCACTTTGATGGCACACACCTTGGAGGTAAGTGTGCTGTTTTGTGGCAATTGACAACTGAACATTTCCTTTTATATCACAAAGGAGCTCTATAAAAATATGACCCCCTGTTACCTGTGTGTGTAAGAAGCCAAGTAACATCCAAGGTATTTTTCTTACTTTTGGGGCCATTCATTCCCTTATAGAGTGTGGGGTAGTCAGCACACTCCACACATAAACAGAGACACACTTGCACACACGTGCACACACACGCAGACTGTCACTGAGGGAGAGTCAGGTGGACAGGGAGCCTCTAGCACTCTTAGTACTAAACAGGTGCCATGGTTCTGACTCCCAGTCAGGTCCCCTAGGGCTCAGGACCTGGGCTCTCAAATATCACATTGTTCTTGATTTACCTTTCTTTTAGTCATTTTCTAAAGGTCCCACGTAGGAAACCTCTCCTCTACCACATGCAAATGCTGTGTTTGGGGCTTTTTGTCTGTTCCCTGGCAATGAAGATGGCTGACCCATGACTTTGTGGAAGTGAAGGGCCATCACATCCTTTTTCCCTCATATGCTGCTTCCTAGTACGGGTGCACAGCGGTGCTTAATTAGCAGATACCTGAGAAATAGAACTGTTTTCCCACCTCCAGTCTCCCCCAACTGCAACCTCCAGAGTAGTTCTAAAATCGAGTTGATATTTGCCTCACAAGCTGAACTCACAACCTCCCAAACCCAAAGTACTATCTACCTGTTCACAGTAAGTATTCCTTTAAAACATGGATTTTGACAGGCAAGTCTGGATTCACCAAGAATAGGCATGCCCCCAAGCATATTTTCTGTTGAAAAATTGGGGAAGTGTCTTTTTTCAAACAGGAGAAAGCATAGCAACTAAAAATTCCTTAAAATATAAGAGGATTGTCCACATTTACACGTCTGACTACTTGGATACTCCTCCCTGACCCTTGAGGGCCTGAATTCTCAGGAAAAGATAAGATATTCCACTAGATCTAGAGCAATAGGTTGCTTATTCTACACACCCAAGAGCCTACACACCCAGGAGTTGTAGGGAATTTCCTGGTCTATCTTGGGTGTCTGGTCATCTCCTTGGGTGAAAGCAAGGAGATGCCCACAGATGCTTCGCACCTGGGATGCACCTGTGCATGTTGAGTGCAGGAAGATACACTCTAGTGCAGTGTAGTCTCTGATCCCTTTGTTTAACTAGATGTTGAAAAGGAAGAGGAAAAGCCAAGTGTGGAGATGGAGCATCACTGGGCAGAGCCAAGCCCGGGGGACCAACATTATGGAGGCACAAGTTGGAGAATTCTTAGACGCACAGTACACCTTTCAAATCCATCCCCCCCTCACTAATCCCTTCTGCCTGGGGCCCTAAAGCTCTGGTGTAGCTCTCATGCCAGCATCTTGGGGTAACTGGGCCTCTGCAGACCTTTTGGTGAAAGTAAGCGGAGGATTTCTGGAGGCCACATTTAGTAGGATAACTCACCATTTTTTTGTTTGTTTGTTTGTTTGTTATCTAGGTCTAGAAACTGCTAGTAAATTTGCCTAATTAATTTTATTTTTAGAAATGGAGAAGATAAGGTTTCAAGCACTTGAAACACCTTCAATTTCTTTTCATCTGAGTGGCTGTGGAGAACTAAAGAGACGTGGCTGCAGGTAAGTGGTTGAGGGCTCGCAGCCAACAGGTCTTCCAAGTTTGCTATGGGACCCTCCACAGGGCACAGGTGACAGACTTCTGCTCTGAGCACTGGATCCCCATGAGGTCCAGGCACTTCGCCCTTACCAAGGCTCTGCAGAGTTCATTTGGTTACCTGGTGGAACTTGGCTCAGAGAGAGAAGAACGGTACAGAGGAAGACAGCAATCCTCATGGCTTCCGAGAGGAGAAAGCTTGGCTTCGTTTCCAGGAGGCAGAGAAAACTTCCGTCTGCGGTTCTCACAGCAGTGGAATGTCTGTGTCTGGGTAGTAAGTGCCTTTCCATACCTCATTAGGGATGTTCCTGGACAGAGAGGTCCTATGAAGACACAATGGCCTTCATAAGGAGACCAAAAATCCTTGTTTTGTTGGACACTTGGTTCATTAGGAGGATGTGGGTGCACAGTTTTGACCAGAAATCCTTGTGAAATGGGAACATAAGGTACAAACATTTTGGCAACAGATTAAGGTCTATGAACAAAGAGCTCTCTATGTTGTTACAAAGAGCCAGACTATGTTGAGAAACCAGCCAGTTTAGTCAGTGACTAGACACTTCGTTAGTGAACACTTCCTGGGCTTTATTAGCCCTGCTAATAACTAATGCCCTCCCCCCACCCTCCATCCCCACTACTCCTGGTCTGAATGTCCAGGTGCTCTGCTTCCATATAGTGTTCACTTTACCATGTTAGTTTGCTGAACATACATTCACCTCCCCGATAATGTGTGAGCTTATTTGCCAGGACCATGCTCTGCTCCCCAGAGCTGAGGAGACTGTTGCGTCCTGCAGCCATATCCTCCCAGGTCCTCCACATCAGCTGTCAAAGTGCAGGGCAGTGAGATGATGAACGTGGAGGCAGTGGGTCTGGATTTAACTTCTAATTCTCTAGACCTGATGCTAAGGAGAGGTCTGGTCCTCCTCACATCTCAGCAGCATCTGTTGAATGTAGATCAGGGGACTCTCAGTCATTACTGTGCATAAAACCAACTGGGAAAGTGGCTTCCAAATGCACACTTAGATCTGCTCCAAGAAAATTAGTTTGGTCAGGTGGAGGGAGTCTGGAAGTCTGCATTTTTAACAAATTTCCCAGGTAGCGATTCTGAAATTTATTCTGGAATACTCACTGAAAAATGTTAACTTAGATCATCCCTAGGCTTCTTTCTAGTTCTAATATTAGCATATTCTAAATTCTCTGACTTACTAGAATAAATGTCATGTTTGACTTTTATGAGTGTTAGGAAGTGTGTGTGTGTGTGTGTGTGTGTGTGTGTGTGTTTGCAGCATGGAAGGGGAAGCACACACCTTAATCCATGCATAACTGGATTCTAGTTTTATAAGGAATACTCAGGGATTAGCCTGGGTGAATAAGATGATAGAGAGACCAATTTGGAAGAAGGCTATTGCAGTAATCAAGTGCCAGAAGCCGGTCCATCCTTGCTGCTTGACACAGTCGCTGCAGGAAAGAAACATCTGCACAGCATATGTTTCAAGGGACCTGGCGTATATAGCATACTGTTCTTAATATGTTTGCTCCCTTTAGCACTGTATGTTTTAACCAAGGTCACCTCTCCGAGAAAGGTTGTTTCCCCAGGTAGGGATTTTTCCCTGAAGTTAGGGACAGGATGAAACTCCTTAACTAAGTACCAGGCGGGTAGATAATCACTTTGACTACAAACAATCATGCTTATCTTTACTCCCTGGAATGGAGATAAGAAACGCCCTAACCTTTGTAATAGAAATTGACAGGATTAAAATCAACTGGTATAAATACGGATGTAACAAGACAATAAACAGCAGAACCTCTCTGGAGATCCAGACCAGAACTTGGCTGGAGATCCTGGCTAGAGATCCTGGCTAGGCTGCTGATCAACTGAACACTGTCTCCGTGTCCTTCCTTCTTCGCCGACTCCATCTACGCCTTTGGGAACCCCTGGACCTGCTGGGGTTGGACCCCGGCAATCAAGGTTCAGTGAGGCTCCAAACTATACAGAGAGAAGGGAGGGAAGATGTTTGCAATACAAATTATAGGGATGTAATGACATGTGGGAAAAAAAAAAGTGGGCACATGCGAATAACCCAGTCTGCTTGCCCTGAGTGCCAAGGTATAGGGCAACAGCTTTGGTTCAGGTCTGGAACAGTGAGTGCATTTTCCTGGTGGCAGCCCCAACACAGCTCTCACTAATCTCCATCCTAGTGTGTATGCCCTTGTGTCAACCCCTCCCCACTGAAGGAGATGACACGTGTAACCAATGAGATAGTGCCCAAATGATGTGCCAGTCCCAAGGCTCAATCATCAGGGATGTTATGGGAATCCTCCCCCTGGGTGAAATCTGCTTCCATTTCATGAAGCTACTCAAGCAAGATGCTGGATGTGTCCATGTGGTTAGAAACTAACGCCCCTTGCTAACAGCCTTTTGAATGTGACGTCTCAAAGGAAGATCCTCCAGACCAAGCCAAGCTGGGCTGCCTGATCCCTGTCTCTGTGCCTTCCAGCAGCACCAGCATTTCTGTGGCACCCACCGAAATGTAGAACCTTCCAGAGGCTCGGGCGGGCTTTGGAAGCCATCACTGCACACCTATTTTAGAAAACATCAGGTCCAAGGCGCCCGAAGGAGAAAATTTTCCAGTCTTTCCAGGACCTGGGCTGCCAAGTTGAACTAGAAACACATTTGCTTTGACAAAGCTCCTGAAACTGATGCGTTTCCTGGAACGATCAAGGTCTGCTGGAGGCAGGGATGCGCACAGGTCCGCAGGGCAGATTTGGGGAGAGCATCTCTGTTCAGGCTCAGTCTCTGCAAACATTCAAAAGTGCCCTCAAGGGCCCAGCAACCACTTCCCCTGCCTGAGGCCAAAGCGAGGGCATCCCTGCCCTGCAGGAGCCAACACAAAACCTTTTGAGTCTAAATATTTTTTTAAATGAAAGTTGGAGAAACTTGTATTAGCCCTTAGAAAACCAGAAGGTTTCTTCTTTGGAAATACCTTTAAGATATTTCTGCAGCATGAATAGCTGGGATGTGTAACCTTGCCAAATTTTCTCTACCCCGAACTTCAGAATTTACACAGGAAATTTTAACTCACATATTTCACACTAAAGTTTATTAAAGGCTTAAGTGAGGCAACTGAAATGTGAAAATCCAGTTTTACACTGCTCCTAAATGTTCAAGTGAGAAAGATATTCCAATTGTGTGTGTCTAAAAAGAATGAAAAATGGATTTCTCATTGTTGAAAGCAAAATCTACCTATCTCCTACGGAGCACATTTTTCAAATTAAAAATACTCTTTCAGATAACAGGGAGTAAAAATTAGGGAAAATGTGAAATTACAAATATTTAGAAAATAAAGACTTGTGCAAGTTGTAGGATACCATCTATATTTGCCTCAAAAATATCTGAATGTATACATCTCAAGAACTGTGAACTATAACATTAAATGTAAAGAAGGAGAAAGGGATACATACATACATACACACACATGTGCACATACATACTCACACACAGGCAGTGATTTTGTTCTTTTAAAGCAATTGCTCACCACCCCCGTCCTTCCTGCCCCACGGGGCCCCTTAAGTCCCTGCAACTGAGAACAAAGTGGAAACCAAGTTCTGAGGTTGTCGGTGTGAAATGCTCGTTTCAAGCTGGCAGGTTTGGTGCTCCTGTTCTAGCTCCCGTCGGAAAAGGAAGAACAGCCAGGCCACGTGCTCAGGGGCGGAGCGGCGACCTAGGAACCAGGAGGTCACAGCTCCATCCCCTGCAGGGCTCACGCCTGGTTTGCGGCTCCACCCCAGTAGGGGGCGTGCAGGAGGCAGCCGGTCCATGATTCTCTCTCATCACTGACGTTCCTCTCCCTCCCTCCCTCTCCCTTCCTTTGTCAAATCAATAAAAATATGTTTTAAAGAAAAAGAAAAGGGAAGAATAAGGAAGTTTACATGGGGGGAACCTCAGATGTTCAGGATCCACCCACAGCGACCTTCCCTGGTGGCACGTGTTCACAGAGGGTTTGACTGACACCGTTTTCAAGGGGGGGACGAGGAAGTGCCTCCGCATTCGGTGTCAGCAGCTCCACAACTCACCGTTTTTATAATAAAGCCGGCGACTCACTGAACGCCAGGCAGGGTGGGCGGCGGCCCAAGGGACACCCACCTCACCCGGAAGGAGACAGGAGACGCAGGTTCCGCGCCCGGAAGTGCCTGCAGCAGGGCGGGACTGAGGGACGCCAGGCCCCGCCCCCAAGCGCTGCAGACGCAGCTCGCCCTGGCAGGCCCCGCCCCTTCGGCTCGCAGCTTCCTGCCGACCCGGAAGCAGATTTCCCGCTCTACGGCTCCGTTGGCGGGAGCGAGTTTTGGTATTTCCAGGTCAGGATCGCTCGTGGATACCCCAGCGCCGCGTCCTCCACACCCGCAGCCCGGGACCCAGGGACCTGGAGGAACTGCGCCCGCCCCGCCCGCCCGCCCTAGCCGCGGGGAGCCCCGCCGAGTCGGGGAGCTGCGGGCCCGGTCCGCTCCCTTGCAGGTAAAATCGCCCCGCCCTGCCCTGCCTGCCGGGGCCATTTGCACCGTCTCCTCTCCGCACCGCGCAGCGCCGGCCGCCCCGCAGGCCTCGACCTGGGGATCTGCACCCCGCAGGCCCCCTTGAGATCCCGCCCCCCAAATCGGGGCGCCTTCCGGGAGCCCACCGCGTCCTGGGCACTTCCGGTTCCTTGGCCCTCAAGCCCCGCCCACCGGCCTAGCTGTCAGGCTTAGTGTTGACAATCCTGTCCCACTGGGAGTGCGCTTCCTGCGCGGGACCTCCTCATCCCACCGGGGCACGAGTGTCGGCTGGGCGGCGAGAAAGACCCGGAGGGGCAGGAAGAAGAAGGGAAAGGCAATGGGGGTGGAAGATGCGACCTGGGCAGAGAGCAGTGCTGTAGGAGCAGAGAGACCGGGACCGCAGGGAGGAGACAGGCCAGTGGGAGGGGTTTGGCCAGCACCCGGGCAAAAGGAAGGCAGATCCCAGCGTCATTGGAGTTCCGTTGTCAATCAACAGCTTCTGTTCCACTGACACGTATTCTGTCCGGTTCCGATGAGGAGGTTCTGATCGGAAGACACTCCTTGGTGCTGAGCAGATAATCATACACTATTTCAATGTGTAAGCATATTGGTGATTTACTTTACACGAACAGTCAAAGCCGATTTTCATCAATGAGTTAAACATTCAACATGTTCCTCCCCTTGCGTAATCTTTTAAGTTGGCTGGCTGTGAACTAAAATTTCCAGCGAGGTCTGTGTCCTGTATCTGAAATCGAGCGAGGATAGGCTGGGTTGTCATGGAATTTTGTGGGAAGAGAGCTTATCTGGCTTCTACGTTGCTCAGAGCTATTTTCATGATTCCCGGTGCTGCTAATTAGGTCTGCCAGCAGTCATAATTTGTTGTTGTTGTTGTTGTTGTTAATGCCCACCCAAGGATATTTTTTCCATTGATTTTTAGAGAGAGTGGAAGGTGGAAGGAGAGACAGAGAGAGAAACATCGATGCGAGAGAAACACATCAATTGGTTGCCACCTGCATGCATCCAACCAGGGCCAGGGATCCAGCCTGCCACCTAGGTACCTGAATCAAACTTGGAACGCTTTAGTCCACAGGTTGATGCTCTATGCACTGAGCCAGATCAGCTAGGGCTGATAGTTTATGTGATATTCTGGGAAAGAGGAATTAAATACTTGACATCATTGTGATTAAAGCCATGAATGATGGGAGAAGTGGCTCCTGCTCAGTGGTACGAAATTTGAGTTGTACTTTTTAAAATTTTTTATATGTTTTTATTGATTTCAGAGAAAGGAAGGGAGAGGGAGAGAGAGATAGAAACATCAATGATGGGAAAGAATCATTGATCAGCTGCCTCCTGCCCGCTCCACACTGGGGATCGAACCTGCAACCCAGGCATGTGCCCTGACCTGGATTGAACTGTAACCCCCTGGTTCATGGATCGCCACTCAACCACTGAGCCACACCAGTGGGTGGGGGCTAAGCTGTACTTTTTAAGGGCAGGGGTGAGAAGGGCACACCCTGCCACTCTCCCATCCATGCCTGTCCTTCCTGTGAGGACAGTGCTGCTCCTCTCTACTGGCCTCTCCTGCTAGCCTCCTTGCCTGCCCAACAGTCACAACTGAGGGTATGTCAAAAGCATCTCCCCAATGAGGAGAGGGCAGATTCTGTGAAGGGAACTTGGAGAAGGAATAAGGATCAGGGAGTAGGAGTGGGAGGAAGACAGAGACACTCAGGAGCAGGAGAAATTTGCTTGGTACATACTTGGCCTTACTAAACTTCTTGCAGTATTTTAAAGTGGAAATAATCACATTTTTTTTCTATTCTTCAAGGGAGGATATCTGTGAAATGCTTAGTGTCAACAGTTGTGGCAAGGAGTTTTTTTTAAGTTCATAGTCTTTAGTGAGTAATAGAAACTTTATTAGATGATATTAATACCCTCTTAATAGCATCCAATAGGAGCAAATGTGTGTAGGCCCAGCAGAAACTCTCACTAAACTTCTGTTTTCTTTCAAAAGTCTGCGTGCTATATGAAAACATATATGCTAATGTAAAAAAAAAACACCTCCTCTTGCCTGGACTTTGTCTAGTAACTGTATGACTTTCAAAATGGCTCATTATTTGTTGACTATACATATTGCTTATTACCAAAAGGATGGTGTAGAATAAGCCATCATTTGAATTTCCTCTGTAATCTACACATTAAATGAATTTTTATTTAGATGTGTTAATTGTTCCAAAATGCTGAAATACAAATGAGTAAAAAATGATCCTATATAATAAAAGGGTGGTATGCAAATTGTTCCCTTGACCAGGAGTTCTACCAGGGGGCAGGGCCAGCCAGGGGAAGGGAGGGAGTATCCGGCCAGCAGCTGCTGGGGACTGTACCAGTGCACTAATTTCATGCACTGGGCCTCTAATAGAATATAAAAATATATCTGGAAAACAATCTGCCATTCAGAGACAACTCTTATATTGATTCATTTACATGTTTTGTGTGTGTGCCTTACAGGGGATCTGGCCTCTGGGAAGGTGTCTGGACTCAATGACCATGTCCTGCCCACCAGTCCCCCAAAGCCCCACCTACTACGAACATTAAGACTAAAGCCTTTCCTGGCCCTGTCTTGCTGCACTTTCTGCCTTGTGTTCCACTCTGCCACCTTCAGGTGTGTACTTCTGGCATCCCGCTTCTGAGCCTGGGGCTGTTGGTGGGAGCTGGGGCTGTTTTGGGAGCCTGCATTAGCCCCTCCTTGCCCTGTTCCACGCCCGCAGGCCTGTGGAGCAGCATGAGCAGTTCTGTGGTTCTGTAGCACACTTAGAAAATACTGCAAAGGCTCCAGAAGGCTTGGACCTCCTCTCTAGCTTTCTACGCTTGTTCCCTGGGCCTGGGGGATTTTAATAATTTGTAAGCTGTCCATTACTGAAATTGTTGAATAATTTTAAAATAATGTTCTGCTACAGGCAAAGGATTTCTTGACTATTACCTTTCAATAACTTTTCACTTCTACCTCTTTTATACTTGAGCCTTTTTAATAGCTGCTGCATCTTTTTTTCATTGAGTTTAGTTCTCCTTAAATCACATGAATTCATGGTGATTGTTTAGAGAGAAATATATGTCTGCAGCAGGCACTCTGCCTGGCTCAACATGATGACTGTTTTCCACAGTACGTTTGGAACATGTGTGGGAGCTGGCGGAGGTTCTCCACGATCTAAGAAAGTTCATGGCTTCTACATAGTTCATAGTTCTCATCCACGCAGGACCTTTCTTGATGCTGCCACTTGGAGGCACACAGCACGACTCCTAGGTGCATTCCTCCCACACACAGGGATGTCCTGTTTCACGTGCATAGGGCTTCCCCAGAGAGCCCTGTATTTCATTAGAAGAAAAATTCTAAAGATGAAAAAAGATTTTACATTTAAACCTAAATTTGCCTTGAAATCAAAACCCAACATAATCCCATGGCCAATGCCTTGTTAGTTTTCCTAACTCTTCCTTCCCTCTTCTGGGATTATCCATATTCTCTGGATAACCCCCATCAGTAAACTGTATTATAGAGCATCTTGGGTAGTGAACTGTCCTGGGGAGTGGCTACCTTTTCCCAGTTATCAGATCCTTGCATTAATCTGTTGTTTCTCTTCCAGATCGGATCAAAAGGCCTGTCCTCCCTGTTGAGTGACTCAGAGGAAAATAAGAAAAAATAATGTCCAGAATCCAGACATTTAAACAACTCTTCCGTGCCTCAGACCTCTTCACTCACCCAGGAAGGCCAAGGATTCAGGTTTCCATCCCTGTACAGGCACACGGCGGGCAGAGAGCAGAGCATGGTGTCCACTAGACGCTGCCTGTTTCTGTGATGCTGAAGACTCTCCTCCCTGTGCACTGCAGAGAAGACTCAAATTTCCAGGTGTGGACCAACATCCAGGGGGCAGATGTTCTCGCTGTTCTGAGAAGAGCAGGTGCTGCAAAGCTCAGGGTAGAGCAGGTGTTTGAGGGATATCAGAGTTCAGGGCACAGTTGGAGCAGGAAGCATCCAACCACTTTCTGGCCTTGTGGCCGCAGAGGGCAGCAGAGTCACAGGTGGAACCTTGGGCTTCCCTGGGGTTTAGAGATGAATGTCACTTTCCTTCTCTGCAGAGCTTTTCAGCAGGGGAAGATGCTCGCTGAACATTCTGAACCATGGAGATGTGTACCTGACACCTTTCAGGGTATGTACGGACCCTCTTGGGGAAATCATGAGGGACTCCTTGGTGTACTTGGGATGGCTGTTCTCACACAGAAGCCACCCCAGGCTCCTAGAGTGGGCAGATGTAATGGATCCGTGGAGCTCTGATATTGTCCAGGGTCCTTATCATCAGTAATTGCACTTTTTGATTCAAGTTAAAGGCGATTAATTTTAGTTCCTTAATTATCAGAACTTTGGGATGTTGCAGGGAGAGACCCCTGTTATAAGGCATCTCTTCTGGTAACACATGGGACCAGAGTTTTAGTCGTTGCGTATGAGAGGCTAAATGGTTGTGACATCAGTCTGGCTTTAATGAGGGGAGTGGGTAAGAAGATATAAGTTATTACAGCAGTGATCCTCCGTGTTCCAGCTGTGAGCACTTCACACTCATTGAGCACTGCACACCACCAGCCTGTGGGGAAGCCCGACTGTGTCCCCAGCCTGGGCCCTTACCTCTGCCATCCAGTCCAGAAGAAACTTGTTCAACATTTTTTTGGTCTTGGGGCACTAATCTTCCGTGATGAGGATGAAGGTGATGGTGATGATGGTGATGATGACACTTCTTAAAACATCAACTACTTATACTTAAAATGAATGTATACTGCATGATTTTTCTTCAAAATCTGTTTGTTCTTTTGTATATCTCCATTTATCTTAAGATCATGTCCTTAGTCTGTCAAATGTTTAATATTTTCAAAAGAGTTAAAGCTCATAGTCCATGTAGGAAAATCAATAGTGAAGCTAAATCATTTATTCTAGGAAGCCCCAAGCTTTTGAAACTTGTAGGGTTTCACAGTCCTTAATCATTAGCTAAATCTTTTTTTTTAATTAAATCTTTATTGTTCAGATTATTACATTTGTTCCTCTTTTTTCCCCCCATAACTCCCCTCCTCCCAGTTCCCACCCCACCCTCCACCCTCACTCCCCCACCCACTGTCCTCATCCATAGGTGCACAATTTTTGTCCAGTCTCTTCCCGCATCTCCCACACCCCTTTCCCCCCCAAGAATAGTCAGTCCATTCCCTTTCTATGTCCCTGATTCTATTATGATCACCAGATTATTTATTCACTTGATTCTTAGATTCACTTGTTGATAGATGCATGTTTGTTGTTCATAATTTGTATCTTTACCTTTTTCTTCTTCCTCCTCTTTTTAAAGGATACCTTTCAGCATTTCGTATAATACTGGTTTGGTGGTGATGAACTCCTTTAGCTTTTCCTTATCTGTGAAGCTCTTTATCTGACCTTCAGTTCTGAATGATAGCTTTGCTGGATAAAGTAATCTTGGTTGTAGGTTCTTGGTATTCATCACTTTGAATATTTCTTGCCATTCCCTTCTGGCCTGCAAAGTTTCTGTTGAGAAATCAGCTGACAATCGTATGGGTATTCCCTTGTAGGTAACTGAGTTTCTTTCTCTTGCTGCTTTTAAGATTCTCTCTTTGTCTTTTGCTCTTGGCATTTTAATTATGATGTGTCTTGGTGTGGTCCTCTTTGGATTCCTTTTGTTTGGGGTTCTCTGCGCTTCCTGGACCTGTAAGTCTATTTCTCTCACCAGGTGGGGGAAGTTTTCTGTCATTATTTCTTCAAATAGGTTTTCAATATCTTGTTCTCTCTCATCTTCTGGTACCCCTATAATTCTGATGTTGGTACGCTTGAAGCTGTCCCAGAGGCTCCTTACACTATCTTCGTATTTTCGGATTCTTTTTTCATTTTGCTTTTCCAGTTGGGTGTTTTTTGCTTCTTCGCATTTCGAATCTTTGACTTGATTCTTGCGCTCCTCTGGTATGCTATTGGGTGTCTGTATAATATTCTTTATTTCAGTCAGTGTATGCTTACTTTCTAGTTGGTTCTTTATCACAACATCGAGGGTCTCATTAGATTTCTTGAGGATCTCACTACATTTATCGGCGGCTTCTAGACAGTTCTTGAGAGACCTTAAAAGTGTGGTTCTGAACTCTATATCCTCCATGGACAATTTTGTCCTGTTTCTTTGTCTCCGCATTTTTTATGCTTTCTTGGTGCACCCCCTAGTGGTCTTTGTGTGCAGTCTTGTTGTAGTTAAGCCTTGATTGTTGTCGGCAATAGTGGGGGTGATTTGACCTCCAGGCTAACTGGCTATGAGAGTCCCTCATTAGCTAAATCTAAAGAGACCTTCGGTGCATTGTTTTTCTATTTCTTAATGGTAAAATATGCACACTCTAGATACCTGAGAAATATGCCCTTTGAATATACATTTTAAACACAAGCATTTTTACTTATATGGAGTCACCCTGACTCAGCCTGAATGATATCATAGATCATAGTACTCTTAAAAATAAAGAGCAGGATAGACCTCGCTTTAGCTTCTCTATGGTACTGCCCATAACAACCAAAATCCGCAAAATAGTGAGGCTTCTGGAAAGAGACTCTTAAAAGGATGAATAATCGGGGGTATAATCTGTTGATGAAATAGTAGACAAATAGATCATTAAAACGCAATAGGGAGTCCAGAAACAGTTCAAACAATACAATGTAGAAAAGAAAATCTTCAATAAGGGGAGAGTAACAACTGGAAATTCACATACAGAAAAATGAAACTTTGTGCCCAGCTGGCATGGCTCAGTGATTGAGCATTGACCTATGAACCAGGAGGTCACCATTTGTTTTCCAGGCAGGGTACATGCCTGGGTTTCAGGGTCATTCCCCAGTAGGCGACATGCATCATTGATGTTTCTATTTCTCCCTCTCCCTTCCTCTCTGAAATCAATAAAAATATATTTTTTTAAATTAAACTTTATTATAGTATTAAAGTTTTTGGAATCACTTCTGTTTATGTCACTTGTTTTGTTTTGTTTTGTTTTGTTTTTCTGAACTTCAGGTACAAATGGGTAAGTTAATGCTACTTTTGTTTATATTATCATTTTCCATGAAATACATCTGATTATTGCTATTTTAGGAGAGAATTTAGAGTTTATAAATACTTTCTCTGTGTGTGTCTCACACACTTTTATGTGTACTATTGTACATACATATGCACATAAGCATACGTGTGTGCACGCTGAAATACAGGGATACTGCAGCTAATGAAGGTTAATACAGAATAGGATTTCAGCTACCACCTTATGAAAATATGAGATGGACCAAGTAGATTTCCAGCAATTCTGTATTATCTGGGCTTCTTTGACCTAGAGGACCAAGGCAGTACATGCCAGTGCCTCTATGACTCATGTATATCCTCCTGCCACTTTCTTCTGGCAGAGATTTAAAGGACTTGATTGGGATGGGATGGGTACCATTGAATCCTCCAAATGGAATAAGTTGTTGAATTGATAACTATCAAAAAACACGTTCTTAGTTGCTTGGGTACTTGAGCAGGAGGAAATGAGGGTCCAGAGGATTACGTGGAGGTTGGAGAATCCCTGCTAGTGCATAAGGCAGTACTGATACCTGAGAAATTCCACAGTGCTTACCTGCAGGTGGATGCCAATGTCTGCATATGGTGTGAGTCAGGGATTACTATACTTGGAAGTCAGGGAGGGAATTGAATAGCTGAATGCCATGGCCTAATTAGCATAAAAACCTCTGTACATTTTGATATTCTTATCCATAAGGTTTCTGTGTTTCTTTGCTTTTTATTATCAACTCTACTCATAGTCTTCATTCTTGTGGCCCTAGGAGAGGAGGAGAGTCCTCTGCATTTCTTGAAGACTTGCTGCCTGTTTGTTGGTTACGCTGGGAGTAGGGAACACATGCAGCTGAACACTGGAGTGTCATGACAGGAGGGTCTGGATATTGTGCACAAGATTGGAGTCTCAAGGCTTCTTTCTCTGTCCTCAGCTTTGCCTGTGTCCTTTTGTCTGTGAGTGAAAACCCAGAGAAAGATACCTGGCAACTGAGTCACTGACCATGCAGCCGCTGGTGAGTAGGAATGCCTCTTTCTACTGGAATCACACTGCTGTTGACATCAGTGGGCAGATTTCTCCTACTTCATCACTGTCCTAAGCAATCGGGAGGTAGTCAGAGATCTGAGCTCCAGTGAAATTTCCCCAGGACTCTGAGATGGCTGTAATGGGTCAGGAACCTCCCAGTGACTAACATTCTTCCTAACATCATACTGATTTATTCCAGCAGGTTGTACATGTGCAGAAGAGATGAGAGAAGCTTTCTCTAATTCAGTGCATGGCCTCACTGGGAAATAATGAACTCCTTAATCATGCTGTTGACTACAGAGGTGGGTGGGTGTGGTGAATAGAGATGAATGAGAAGTAGGACTGGGGAGGCAGTGGTTTCATCAGGGAGGCCAGTCATTGAATGTTACAGGTGCTTGGTGAGCATGGGGAATCATTCATTTATTTTTTCCATGTTAAATGGAAGGTCTTGCTAGAATATATTTTCACTTTTGAAAAATTCTTAGAAGACACCTAAAATTCTCATGATCATTCTTGTGGCAGTTACACATTTTGTCTTTCTGTAATTGACTCTTCCTTCATACTTGGTAGCTGGAATTCATGTATGTGCACTTTTATGCCTTACCTGCAGCTGTGCATGCAGGGCAGGGAGTAGAGCAGAGTCAAATGTAGGACCCTGGAAAATCGTTGGAGAACTAGATAGATCTAAACCAGTCCAGGGGCTCTTCTATCCATTAGCTGGAGACAAGATAAAGCTACAAAGGACACAGTGACAACTGCTGCTTGAGGCCCCAGATAAAGTCAAGGATGGGAGGCCTCATCCCACAGGGCCTTCAGGTTAGGACTGTCCTTCAGCACAGCCTCTCAGAGCCCTGGCTTGTGCTGCTGACCATCTGACCTGTTGTTTATTATGAATACTTGAGTTCTGTAGCAATAAGACAGACAGCACCTACTGGTACCAAGTGCTGTGTGAAACTTACTCATTTCTGAGGAATGCCAGAGATTGCTTCAAGGATCCTGGACATTTTAGTGAGTTATAGACCAATGGCATGTATTTAATACATGTTTACATAGAAAAGATTAGTTCATGGAATCTTTCAACACTCACAACACATTATTAAACCCTTTCATAGACAAGGAGTCTGAGGTTCACGCAGGGGAATGATGTAACTATAGTCATGATTCAACAGTGGCAAATCACAGTTATCGTTTGCCTTAATTAGAAGTCTGTAAAATTACTTGACATTAACCAGGAAGTGAGTTTTACTTATAACTTTTTAAGGGTCTGGAAGTAAAAATCAGTTCTGGAAAATTTCAAGGTTATATTACACCATATTTCATATGATTTTCCTTTTTAACAAAGGCTTATTAGTTCAGACTATGAATATGTCTGTGATATCTCTGAAAGGCAGATGCCAGCTCAGCACTGAGAACCCCAACTTCAGTTTGATCTTGCTATATACCCAGCTTCTCATCCCCCTTTCTTAGGTTGCCATCTCTACCCTCCTACTCTGGACATTGGCTGGGGTTACTCCGTCGAAACCAGAATGTCCTTGATATTTCAGGAATCAGTGATATTTGAAGATGTAGCTGTTGACTTCACCCAGGAAGAATGGGCCCTGCTGGACATACACCAGAGAAAGCTGTACAGAGATGTGATGCTAGAGAATATCAGTCACCTGGTTTCCCTGGGTGAGTGTGTCAACTTTTATGTATGTATGTATGTCTATAAATAGGTATTCATTCATTCATTCAACAATTATCTAGAATAGCTTACACAGCCCACTCCTCTCTCTACCGTGATTCTGTCATAGACCTTAAAACTACATGGAATAAAAGTTGTCTCTTTTCATTTACTTATACCTAGTTTCTCACCCAACTAGAATGTAATCTTGATCCCAATTTAATGTCTTTCTTACTACTCAGTATCTAACACTCAGAACAGAACTGGGAGTTCAACGAATATTTTTTAATGCTTAAATAGATTAAATTTTCTAAATAATTATTCTGTTCTAGTCACTATGCTGAACTTAAGACCAGAGTAGTGAAAATGACAAACTTGATTATTCTTTTGAAACTTACATTTGAAAATAATATTCAAGTCACTTTGGAGACATGTAATTTCCCCATTTTTGAAAAGATGGAAGATTCTGCTTTCTGACTGAATGTGAGGGTGGACATCAGCACCCAGAGGTCTTACTACTGTGGACATGGGGCTCGGATTTCTTACCTGTTCTTTGTTAAAGGTGTTGGTGCCTTCATGGCCTTCAGTGATCTTATTCTTCCTCAGGAGCCTGTCGTGGACTTGATGGGAATGCATTTTTATTAGTACACTAGTGCCCAGTGCATGAATTTGTGCACATTGAAAGGAAATTAATTAGAAGGTGGCCAGCAGATGGGGACTGGGTGAGATGGGCCAGACATGCCCTGGAGCCAACCTCCTATGGTCCCTCCCCGGCCGGCCGCACCTGGGGCAGCACCATGGCTCACAGGGCATCTACAGAGTGAGCAGGGTCCCTCCAGCATGTGAAGTCCCTCAACCTGGCCTGTGGGAATCAGGCCAAAACTGGCTCTCCAACATCCCCCAGAGGGTCCCGGATTGCAAGAGGGCAGTTCTCAGGTGTCACACCCCGGGATCGTGCTCTCTCCTCTCTGTTTTTGGGGTGTGTGACCTGAGAACCACCACTGTGAAGTCACTGCAGCTAGGCAGCTTCTGCATTGAGCATCGGCCCCCTGGTGGTCAGTGTGCATCATACCAGCCAGTCGGACAGTCAGAGGTCACTTAGCCTTTTATATATATATAGATATCTCAAAATCCGTATAACTTTCTTTCACAAACAGGGTATCGGATCTGCAAATCAGATGTGACTTTTCAGCTAGAGCAAGGAGAAGAGCTATGGAGTGAAGGGACTGGGTTTCTCCAAGGCCAGATGGCAGGTGAGCAGCAGGGGTCAGGGCTTCAGTGTGAGGAGATGTCTGCTCAATGACTGAGTAAGTCCTTAGACCAGTGATGGCAAACCTTTTGAGCTCGGTGTGTCAGCATTTTGAAAAACCCTAACTTACCTCTGGTGCCCTGTCACATATAGAAATGTTTTGATATTTGCAACCATAGTAAAACAAAGATTTATATTTTTCATATTTATTTTATATATTTAAATGCCATTTAACAAAGAAAAATCAACCAAAAGAATGAGTTCGCCTGTCAGAGGTGACTGACATGCATGTGATAGGTTCACCTTACTGCCTTAGACTGTCAAGTAAAGGCTTTGGGAAATTTGAGTGATATTTTTCAAAATGTAGATGGACAATGAAGCAAAATTATTCAGATGCTGTCATTATTCCATTTATATATATATATATATATATATATATCACAATTCATGTGTCCTCCTGTCATTGGCTCAAGGGATAAGGATTTTCATATGCTATTGAAGTTAAGCTTTCACATAATAATCTTGTTCTGATCCTTCCCTTTGAAAGTTTCCCCCTCTTTTGCTACCCAACATCTATTTTATGTTTTTTGTACTTCAATCCTGAAAATCTTTACTAATTGTCAGTGCCTTTGGGTGTGTTTCTACTTCCTTAGAGTATTTCCCATCAGTATGCCAATTTTTGAGACATACTCACATCTTCATTCCCCTAAAGCCATTCTAATTTTTTAAAAATTATTTTAGGCAGGGAAAGTGCCATTCAAAATGAAGAAATGATAGCCACACAACATACCAGTGGAAAGGACACATTTACAATCATGCAATTGGTAAGTTTCATGAGTGTTCATTCTGGTCATCCAAATTAAAACTTGGCAATTGGATGTTAGTACTTGAGTACAATAGTGTGATTTATGTCAATTTGGGATAAAGCTTTTACTGAGCAAAAAACTTGGAGTAGTTTCAATGTAGAGAAGGAATTAACCTAAGCTCATAACTATAACCTGAGATATTAATAAAAAGGACAACTGCATAAATGTTGTTTGTATACCTAGTCTTTGAAACATATTGAAGTTTTCAAAATTAACCTATAAGCTCTGTAGTTGGGATGCTACAAAAGAGAAAATCTGTGTGTAGAGTGGAGTAACACACCATGCATATGTAGGCATCATTGGAAACATTTTAATTGGATACCATCGCTGAAAGATTAGTTTAGTACTCATATGTAGAGAAGTGAATGTATGAACTTATGTGGGCAAATCAATTAACAGCCTTTCATCTTTTTCCCCAAAGCAGAAATTTCACACTCAAGAGGATCCCTATGAATATAATGATTTGGGAGATTTCACTCATAGCTCCATAGTGACTCAACATGTGTTAACTCATATGGAAAAGAAACCCTGTATCAGCAAACAATATCAAAAATCCTTTAGTGACCAGTCATATGTTAATCAACATAAACAACTTTACACCAGAGTTAAATCATATGAGTGCCATCTATGTAGGAAAACCTTCAGTAATTGCTCTAGCCTTAGAAGACATGAGATGACTCACACTGGAGAGAAACCATATGAATGCCACATCTGTGGGAATGCCTTTATTCAGAGCTCTGACCTTAGAAAACATAGTCTCACTCATACCGGAGAGAAACCTTATGAATGTCATATATGTGGGAAAGCCTTCAGTCAGTCGTCTAACCTCAGACAGCACCAAAGGACACACACTGGAGAACAACCGTATGAGTGTTGTCAGTGTGGGAAAGCCTTCAGTAAATGTTCTGCCCTGAGACGACATGAGAGAACTCACACAGGAGAGAAACCTTATGGATGTCATCTGTGTGGGAAAGCCTTCAGTCAGTGTTCTGCCCTTAGACGACATGAAGGAACCCACAATGGAGAGAAAATTTTGAATGCCTTCAGTAAATATTCTGACCTGAGATGACATGGTATTATAAGTAATGAATATAGAAGAAAACTCAATCATAGTTTTAACATTAAAAAACAGCAAGGACTTGCACATTAAGGAAACACTGTCTGTGATCAATGTGGAAGGTCCTGCAGTCATTCTTACTCCTCTTCCATGTGCAAATGTAGATGGAAGATAATCCAGTTGTGTGGAATCTCTCTGGCAAAGCCTTCAGCCACTCGTCTGACCGTAGGTGACATGGGAGAACTCACACTGGAAGTATAAAGAATGCAGAAGTCTGCAGCAACAGCTCTCAGCTTCATACTAGAAAATTCACACAGGGGAGAACCCCTCAGTCTGCAGTCACTGGGAATGCTTTCATTTATAATTCATGGTAAACAATTTGAGCAAACCCCACTTGGGAGAACCCTAGGTCTGTAATTGCTATGAACATTTATTCAGCCAAACTCCAAGCATGGTGTGCACAAGAAAACTCAGTGATGAAATAACCACTAGACCAGTATTTAGGAGACTAAAACCTCTTGAGGAATACCAATAATTTTTCCTTGGGAAATGATTCAGTGAAAAGTTATGAGAAGTCCTTTATTCAGAGAGGAATGCTGTGGCTCATATGAGAATTTGGAGAATAGAAAACACGTTCTGTGTCATGAAAGAAGGACAGAGATCACTCATTTATAGTCAGCACTACAGTCCTCATGTTGAGGGGACAGAAGTTCTATACTCAAAGTGGAGAAAGCTTCTGCTGGATTTCATACCTGAAAACTCAGTCTAGGGAAGAAAATAAACCCTCTAGAGGTTTATTTAACATACTACTTAGTACATGATTCATACTTTTCAGGGGGAAAAAAACTATTCCTGGGGAAAATATGTCATATAAATGCAAGATAGGGTGATCTGAGAATATTAAATGCAAAATTTTGTAAGAAATTAGATTAAACTTTTTCAATAGATTATTGCTATAAAACAATAAACTGTTGCTGAAAAAATCTATGTTGATAAAATCCTGGTTTTCTTTTTTTACACAGTTGTAAATGCAGATGTGGGAGTCTGCACACCTTGGCATGTGGATTAGAGGTTCAGCCTGTCTCTCTGAGTATTCCTTTCTCCCACAGCTGCTTTCATACAGCTCACCATCTTCTGTCTTCATCTGTGTCCTAGTGGTCACAGCAGGGACCTTTGACAGGTTTCTCTGTGCGCTGTGAGCCGGGCCCAGCAAGGCATGGGACAGTGTCATAACTAGTATAAGCAGTAACATAGGCTCCAGCCCTGCCCCTGCCCTGCCCCTGCCCCTGCGCAGCTCTGCCCTTCCAGGCCAAGAATTTTTGCATTATTTCCATGATGTTTCTGATTCCAACTAATTGGGGCAGAAGTTCATGCCACATCTTATTTAGATGAGTCCTGAGTTATGCACTTACTCATTCCCCAAACTGAGCCAGTGCTGTGTGTTCCCACAGCAGCCCAGAAAGAAAACTCCAGCAAGATAGAATTACTTTGCCCCAGGGATTGGGAGTATATTATTCTTCAACCAACCCCAATACTGGACCTGAGCCTCAAGGAGAAATGCTCTCAAGACATACCTGGGATGATTTGTGCTCTTCCAAAACTGGCACAATCCCAAATCATAGCCTGAGACCAGTGAAAGGAGCACTTCTCTGTGTGACATTAATACATCATTATTTTTTAGAAAGCTCCTCAATTGACTCTACAGCTGGAGTGGGGGGCAGTCAAGTCATGTATGAGGAGATGAGCAATCAGAATTCAATATCTCGGCCCTCTGGCTAGAGAGACATAGGTTGTGATCAGCCAGGGACACATGGAAGTGTGAACAAGGGTCAAAGAGAACAAATTTGTGGTGAGAAGTTCAGACTGTGGAGACACACCCCAGGGGTTCTAAATTCCACTGTCACAGCCCATGAGACCTTGTAACTGAACCTTTCTGTGACTCAGTTTCTTCATATTTTTTCCCCAGCAAACAAACAGAGATGTTTACTAGTTAGGCGGGCCGATTCCACCCCTGACAAAGAGCAAGCTCCCTTGGGCAGCCACTCAGGGCGCTTTGCTATCAGCCAGGGCACTCAGCCTTAAAGAAATCAAGTGTGTGCTTTTTTTCCCCGCAGACTTCCACACTTACATGAACAAATAATTATACCCAAGTAGACATAAAAACATCAAATAAACATTTACACTTACACCCTTTCAGTGAACAAGTACTTTTACAGTCTTGGAATCTTGAGCAGATAACAGGAACACCGCCCAAGTCCCCTGATGGGGGCCTGACAGGAACAGATGTGGGGCCCTCCCTTCCCCACATCCCAGGACAGGATTCTTGACCTATGTCTCATCCAGATAGAAATGGTACTCATCACAAACAAACAAATCCAAAACCAAAAATCAAAAAAACCAAGGCCAGAAGTACCTTCTGACATTTCAGGGGTACCAAGGAAGGAGAAGTTAGGCAACATTTCTCTTTCCTCCCATCACACCAAAGCCATGCTTTCCAGTTCCTTAATTTTTAGGTGACATGTAAATAATTAACATTCCTCAGATTAGCAATACATTCAAATTTTTTAAGACACACAGAAATTTCACTAGTTAAACAATTTTAAACAACAAAGATACATATTTAAGCAATAAAGACAGATTAGGTCATAACATGACCCTTAGGCAATTTACATGATTAAAGGTAGGGAGGTTGCTTCAGCTATCATTATCTAGATTAACTGGGTGGTATCTAGATTAACTGGGTGGTACACAGCCCTGACCTTTGCTAGGGCTTCAAAGTTCTCTGTCTATACTCAGCTAATGAAGACAGTAAATGGTTTCCAGCATCTCCCCCTTATTTTTTCTTTAATCAGTCTTGGGCCCCATCTTTCACATTTGCAAAGCTCAAAACTCTATCCAAAATCGGACTATGCACGCATTCGTTTTAAGCCAGCTTTTCTCTTTACACATCCACAGAAATCCCAGACACATTTACTTGGGGAGGGGATGACCTGTTTTCACAGATCCTTACTCAGATGCCCGCCTGACAGAAGTCGTGGAGCCACACAAAGGAGGGGAGAGGGCAGGCCCCCTCCCTCCACATTTACACTTTCACCAGACATTCATTCAGAGTTTAAACAATCCATTCAATTCCTAACAATTTCCCAATTCCTGAGGGAGCTCTATAGCCTCCCCTAATTTCTTTGAAATGATCAATCATAATACTTATTTTGAGTCTGTCCCATAACGTCCGTCCAGTAAGTCCATAAAATAAGAAGAAAAACACAGGAAACAAAGACACTCAACAAAACGAAAGCTAGACGATGGCCGTGCGCCAAACAGCGGGAGCAACCCGCCTCGTCTCAGATTGAGGGGTTTCTACAGACCTTCCGACTCTGTGGAAGCAAAACTACACCCCTCCAGATGGAGGATCGGAGCATCCCCCAACTCCTCCCACCCGTGATCCCCCAGTGCGTCCACCTAGACCGTTTCAGGAACTACAGAATTTCAGAAGTGAGCTCACACAGGACAGATACAGAACAAGTTCCTGAACAGAGGCAGTAAAAAACTGCCTAGGAATGCTTCTCTTCTGCCTTTTTTAAAAGATAGGCCAGAATGAGGAAGAACCAAGATGGCGGCATAGGTTAACTCCGGAGTTTGCTGCTTTGAACAACTACTTCAAAAGTGAAACCAAAAAACGGAAGGGACATCACCCAGAACCACAGGAACGCTGGCTGAGTGGAAGTCCTACAACTAGGAGGAAAGAGAAACGCATACGGACACTCAGAGGAGGCGCAGAGCTGAAGTCAAATTCTGAGGTGCGGAGTGCGCGGAGCGGGCTGGCGGCGGAGGGCGCGGTTGGCGTTTTCAATCGGGAAGGAGTCGCAGACTCTGAGCTCCAGATCTGGGCGAGTCTTTAGGGACCCAGACTCAAACGGGAGAAGCGGGACTGCCTGGCTTCGGTCAGAGCGAGTGCAGCTTTCTCTCCGAGCTTTGCAGCCATTGCTGGGACTCAGAGAGGCAGAGCCCCTGGGGACAGGACTGAGAGCCGCCATAACTGCTCTCTCCGGCCCACCCTGTTGATCCTGTGCGACCCGCCCCGCCCAAGCCCTGCACAGAGGCATTTGCCGGATAGCCTCAGGCAAACGCCAGATTAGCACCTCCCTAGAGGACAGAAGTTCTCTCACTGCTGACACAGCTGATTCTCATAGCCACTTGGCCTGGAGGTCAAACCCTCCCTGGAATTAGCTACAACAATCAAGATTTAACTATAAGACTGCAAACAAAGACCACTAGGGGGTGCACCAAGAAAGCATAACAAAATGCGGAGACAAAGAAACAGGACAAAACTGTCAATGGAGGATATTGAGTTCAGAACCACACTTTTAAGGTCTCTTAAGAACTGTCTAGAAGCCGCTGATAAATGTAGTGAGATCCTCAAGAAATCTAATGAGACTCTCGATGTTATGATAAAGAACCAACTAGAAATTAAGCATACACGGACTGAAATAACGAATACTATACAGACTCCCAACAGCAGACCAGAGGAGCGCAAGAATCAAGGCAAAGATTTGAAATGTGAAGAAGCAAAAAACACCCAACCAGAAAAGCAAAATGAAAAAAGAATCCGAAAATACGAAGATAGTGTAAGGAGCCTCTGGGACAGCTTCAAGCGTACCAACATCAGAATTATAGGGGTGCCAGAAGATGAGAGAGAACAAGATATTGAAAACCTATTTGAAGAAATAATGACAGAAAACTTCCCCCACCTGGTGAAAGAAATGGACTTACAGGTCCAAGAAGCGCGGAGAACCCCAAACAAAAGGAATTCAAAGAGGACCACACCAAGACACATCATCATTAAAATGCCAAGAGCAAAAGATAAAGAGAGAATCTTAAAAACAGCAAGAGAAAGAAACTCAGTTACCTACAAGGGAATACCCATACGACTGTCAGCTGATTTCTCAACAGAAACTTTGCAGGCCAGAAGGGAGTGGCAAGAAATATTCAAAGTGATGAATAGCAAGAACCTACAACCAAGATTACTTTATCCAGCAAAGCTATCATTCAGAATTGAAGGTCAGATAAAGAGCTTCACAGATAAGGAAAAGCTAAAGGAGTTCATCACCACCAAACCAGGATTATATGAATTGCTGAAAGGTATCCTTTAAGAAGAGGAAGAGGAAGAAAAAGGTAAAGATACAAATTATGAACAACAAATATGCATCTATCAACAAGTGAATCTAAGAATCAAGTGAATAAATAATCTGATGAACAGAATGAACTGTTGATTATAATAGAATCAGGGACATAGAAAGGGAATGGACTGACTATTCTTGGGGGGGAAAGGGGTGTGGGAGATGCGGGAAGAGACTGGACAAAAATCATGCACCTATGGATGAGGACAGTGGGTGGGGAGTGAGGGCGGAGGGTGGGGCGGGAACTGGGAGGAGGGGAGTAGTGGGGGGGGGGGAAGAGGAACAAATGTAATAATCTGAACAATAAAGATTTAATTAAAAAAAAAAAGAAAAAAAATAAAATAAAAGATAGGCCAGATTCAAACCCTTAGCCAGCCCGAGTTTTGACGATGAATACCATCTAGAAACCATTCCTCCAGATACAGGACAAGTCCCTTAGAGATAACATATATCACACAGAACAGAATACACAAAACACAGACACTTACCGCGGTCAGTCAGACTCTCCGGATCAGGGGTCCCTCAAGGGTCTTGGGGATCCCGGATGAGCCCCCAAATGTTATGCCCAGATTTCAAGATCCCCAATAGACCACACCAGGGAGCCAGCCGTGTCTGATGCAAAAGCAAAGAGTCTTTATTCGAACTAGTTCGGCTCCCCAACCACACCCACCGACGCAAAGGCAAGCCAAGTGGCAGGGCCACTTTCTTCATTTCAAAGGTGGAAATAGCTGAGTGCCTTTATCTTAGAGTCGCTATGAGCACTAATGTATTGATACTGTATATACCAAGTTATTACAGCTGGTGGGCACTTTGTGTTTGCAAATAAAAATATTTTACTAGGTACACTTGAAACCTGCTCCAGAATAAATTTTATTACAAATATACTTTTTAGCATTTACATTGCTCTCTGGGTACACCAGTCTTCTTTCATCTTATTTTTTACATTGAAATATTTTATAATCATTTTCTAAAATAAAGTCAGATATTATTACATAACTAATCTACTTAATATATAATTTGTCTCCAAACAGTAGCTGACTTCAGGTGTGATCCAGGGTAAAATTTGCATTTTCCTCCATGTTCCTTCCCAACTAATATGGACTTTGGCATGCACCACAACATCTTAGTAACAGGCACCAGGTGAGCCCCGTGTTATGTCGCTCTCTGTAACCCATATTCCACCTCCATAAATCTGTCCCCCTGTTTCCTTTCAAATGTGTCCCTGCTTTTGGTGACTCACTGACCTCCTTCTCTCCCCGCAGGTGAGATACTGGAACTGCAGGGCCTTTGGGCACAAGGCAAGCAGGTGTCCACTGAAGCATTGGAATAGGTCCCCAGTCCCCAAGGCCATGGGCTCCAATATGATGGAGGAAAACCTGAAACCATGGAACCCCCAGGTCCAGCAGAACCCAGGATGCTTTAACAGGGCTGCTTGGGAGGCTGAGCAGAGAGCATGGTGAGCATTGTGAGAAGGTGGAGAAAACATTGGGGCAGGATTCATGAAGCCTGTGTCCTTACCTCTACACTGTATGCCTTGTCATTTCCATTCAAAGACAAAAACCAGAGAAAAAAATCCCCATCTCTTCAATGGTCACAAGCCCAGTTTTATACAATTCCTGGGCAATCAATGAGGGTGAATGGTGGTAGGGTTGGTGCTGGGAACATCTTTAATCTACAAAGGTGTCAGACAGAGAGGAAACAGAATAAAGGAAAGTCCTTCATGAAAAACCCAGGCGGGTTCCTTGGGGAGGGGGATCTGAGAGAAGGCAAGGGCCAGTCTGGTAAATGCACTGGGCTTCACTCCCTGGATCACAAGAAGTGGAAAGAGTGTGGACATGGAAAGGTTCACCTTCACTGGAGAGAAGAAATGGAGTGTCTCATGTATCATGTTCTGTCCTTCAGGCATGAAGAACAGAGAGAGGCTCCTTGCTGGAGACTTCCATGGAGACCCACTCAAAGGCCCCAGCAAAACTGCACGGAAGAGACGGAACCCTGTGACTGTTTGAGGGTGAGTGTCCCCAGGTGCTAGGCTTTTTCTTGCATCAGGGTCACTCTACTTCCCTCCTTGTCTTCTCTCTGACGGAATGGTGAAAATTCTAGGGGAACCCACATCGTTTCTGTAGTATTTCCTAATTCATTTTTCTTAGTGTCTTTTCATTTGCCTACACTTGCATGTGTCCCAACAATACAGGAAGAGGCAAAAGTGGGGTTACGGTATTCCTTTGGAGAATGGTAAAGTAATAAATCATAATACCGCAATAAATGCTGTCTTTCGTATACCTACTACTGGAAAACCTACTTTTGACCTATCCTCTAAGCTGATGGTGGGCATGGGTGTGGTCTCATTAGATGTTTCCACAAGTCAACACCCCTTGCGGGAAATGAGGCATCATGAATTCAGAATCCCTTCTCCCAAATTGCCCACCCAAACTCATTCATCCCCAAACTGCCTTCACCACACCAAGAGGTGTCCATTCCCTAGCAGAGGCTAGGAGAGGATTGTTTCCACTTCACTGACAGGAGACAGCTGTGAGAAGCTTTGTGCTTTTCCTTCTGATGTTACCAAAGGAGGCAAGGGGACAGTGTATCTTCTTTCAGACAGATTCAGGAAATTCATCTTCTTTACATTCATTGCTGGTTTATCCTATGCAGTTCATATCTTTTCTTAAGATCTTTTTGTCGTTGTTGGTTTAATTTTAGTTTCTACTTGATAGTGAGAAAATTCTAATATATAACATCGGTGTTGTTTCTCTTACAGGATCCACACACGCTGAGACCTGATCACAACACAAGAGGAAATATGTGAGAGACCCTGATCTCACCCCTTGGTCACCGAAAAGGAAATGTATCATGACATCCACAGCACTTCCCATTGAAGGTATTGAGAGAAGCACCTGCTTACCTCCTGTACCAAAGAATGGACAGGAAGGGCCTGTTACAGACTCCCCTCATGCAGAAGGCACACACTTTGTCCAGGATCCCAGCCACAGTGTCCATGAGGGGGACAATAGGCCCCCACCAGGCTCTGAGAATGAGAGCTCTGCATGGGTTCTAGAAAGAGGATCCTAAAGGTTCCTTTAAGTGATGAATTTACTCATAGGTATGCTGTGTCTCAACATTGGTTAATTCATATAAGAAATAAACGTTACATCAGCCAGTGAAGAGCTATGCCTTAGAGACACATTGAAATTCACACTAGAGGAAAATTATGTGAATGTGAGAAAGCCTTTAGTAATGCCTTCATCCTCACATGACACAAGATCACACTGGAGGGAAATAATTTAAATGTCATCTATGTGGGAAAGGCTTTTTGCAAAGATCTGAACTTAGAAATACAATCTAATGCACAGGTTTGGGAAACCTTATGAAGGTGTGAGTGTGGGGAAGCCTTCAGTCAAATTCTTACTTGAGACAACATGAGAGAATTCACACAGGAGAGAAACTTTATGAATGTGGTGAGTGTTAGAACCCCCTCAGTCCACATGCTAATCAAAAGACACCAGAGAACCCACACTGGAGAACAGCATATGCACATCAGCTATGCAGGAAATCCTTCAGCAGTCATTGTCCTTCCCTTAGAAAACATGAGTAAATTCAATACAGGAGAGGACTCACGAAAGCCTCCAGTAGATAGTCTGACCTGCACTGCCATGACATGTCATTGCACATGTAATAAATACAGGAGAGACATCAATCACAGCTTTATCATTTAAACACACCTGCAGACTCATACATGAAAGAAACACTCAGCAATGTGGGAGATCCATTTATCTTCATACTCCTTGGCCCAGAAAAGCCTTTATTACGTGAGTGCATCCATATGTATGGTATTTTTGTGCAAGCCTTTAATCATTGGCCTGATCTCAGGTAACATGACAACTCACATTGTAAAAATGCTAATTTAGATGTCCTCAGCAACAGCTCTGCACTTTGAAGATGCTTGCCATATTCTTCAGAGGATAATACATAAGGCTACATTTATAATTATTGGTAAAAGGAACAAATTTCACAAGAAATAAACACTAGGGCTGTGGTCACTATTGGCAAACATTCAGCCAACTACCAGGCTTGTGTGCACATTAAACACAGGGAGGACACAACACTAAGACAGGAAATCAGAACATTACCCCTCTTGAGGAAATCCAAACATTTCTTTACAAATCATTCACTCTAGTGAAGTTATTCAGGGCAAAAGCACAAGAAACCTTTTCTTTATAAAGCAACACTAGTGGTCAATGTGAGGATTCATACTGTACAAACGACTGTGTCAGTAGGATAAGGCATTCATTGGTCACTTATTTCTTAGTCAAACTTAAGTTTCACAAACCAAGGAGATAGGAATCCTAAAACCAAAGCAGAAATAGCTTAGATTTCATCTCGGAAGCCATGATCCTCTGTGTGTGTGTCTGTGTGGGTCAACATTTCTAAACGAGTTTTTCAACACATAACTCAGCAAATAATGAATCTTTCAGGAGATAAAGTTGTTTACAAATGTAAGGCATTAAATGCAGGAGGGTAAAGTGATCAGGAAACACTGAAGGTAGAATTTTGTAAGAAATTCATCTTAAAATGTAGCAATG
Organism: Myotis nattereri; assembly: GCF_964212035.1. Classification (NCBI taxonomy): domain Eukaryota; kingdom Metazoa; phylum Chordata; class Mammalia; order Chiroptera; family Vespertilionidae; genus Myotis; species Myotis nattereri. Next base: position 2,487,051 of record NC_138076.1, on the reverse strand, counting down.
CTTGCAGATACTTCAACAATAAAATCTGTGGCTGAAAAAGCTAAATGTTGGTGTTCTAGTTTTCCTCATGCCGTTTTCAACACATGCATTCAGATCTGTACCCCTTGCCTGGCGGGGAGAGAACCAGACCTCAGGTTCACACAGCTCTTTCTCCAATGGCTACTTAGACACATCTCAGTTCCTTCATTTATCTTCCATCCAACACCATCTGTCTCATTCCAAGCCATGGTGCTGACACAAGTATGGTCTTCAGCCCCACATGCTAGATGTCTCTGAGTGGGATGACCCTGCTCAGGCAAGGTCATGGGGGCATATCAAAGGCATCCCACCTAAAAACCTTGGTTTTACCTCATCCTAGGTTTCCAACATGAGGACAGGAGACAGTATTCTGCCCACAGAAACCTAGAAAGCTCTTTGATTTTTGCTCTCAAAGTTCTGAATTAAGATACACTGGGGGGATGTGAGGGCGATCTGGCTGCGACATCTGTCACCCCATTGATTGCCAGGGTTGATTCGGCTGATCTGGCTGGCTAGGCGGGTGTCCCCCTCCTCCCTCACCGATCCATGTGCGTCCCTCCCGAAGCTGCGCGCTCGGTTGAAGAGGACGACCTTCCCCCCCCCCCCAGGAGAGGACCGGTCTTCGGTCAAGGGTATACGAGTAGCTGCGCTCCCCTGCTAGAACCTCCAAACAAGCTCTCAAGATACACTGGGGTAATTGGAGGGTGCGGGGTGGACGGCGAAGTCTCTGAGCATACCCTATATCAGTGATGGCAAACCTATGACACGCATGTCAGAGGTGACACGCGAACTCATTTTTTGGTTGATTTTTCTTTGTTAAATGGCATTTAAATATATAAAATAAATATCAAAAATATAAATCTTTGTTTTACTATGGTTGCAAATATCAAAAAATTTCTATATGTGACATGGCACCAGACTTAAGTTAGGCTTATTCAAAATGCTGACATGCCGAGCTCAAAAGGTTCGCCATCACTGGTCTATATCTTAGTTAAATCAGTATTTTTGCATCATACAATAATTTCAACTTGGGCCTTAGCTGTTTCTTCCCCAACCCAAGTATCAGCCCAGAAAATAAAGCTGTAGTAAGATAATTTCCCTAGTCCTATTAGCCAGTCCTTAAGCTGCTTTGTAAATAATTAAGAAAATATGCTTGCCCCAAGCAAAATGAAAGGATTTCACCACTTTGTTCCTAGAGATGAAAATGTTCTCCTTCAACAAACACCCTTATTGAACCTAAACATCAAGGTGCTGACCTGTACTCTTCCCAACAAGCACAGTCCTCAAACCACGGGCCTCACTGAGACCCAGTACATGAGTACATTCTGAGGTTGAAATGGACATGTACTTCTTTTTCTAAAATCTCTCCCCAGGTGATTTCACCTTAGAGGCAGGGTGGGAAAGTGTTAACCACATCAGAGGAAGATGAGGAACTAAGTCTATGGTTCACCTAGGACCGTGGTTGGCAAACTGCGGCTCGCGAGCCACATGCAGCTCTTTGGCCCCTTGAGTGTGGCTCTTCCACAAAATACCACTATGGGCGCACACGTACAGTGCGATTGAAACTTCGTGGCCCAGAACGGTGGGCCACTAGAGAAAAACCATATGAATGTGGTCAGTGTGAGGACGCCTTTAGTCAGCATGCTAATCTCATAAGACACCAGAGAACCCACACTGGAGAACAGCACATCAGCTCTGTGGAAGTCCTCCAAGTCATTGTTCTTCCCTTAGAGGACTCTCCTCATGACTTTGTGTTTATGAAATTCTATATTCAATTTCTGGTTTTCAGTTTTTGTTTGCTATTAATAAAATTCTGCAAAATATGTCACATTGTGATTTCTTTTTATCCCAGTAATATATTTCAGGTCATCTCTTTATTGGTATCTCATATTTCTCCATCTTTCCTTTTATCTTTATGTCTGCAGGTCCCACAGAAAACTCCAGCCCCGGGTGGTTAGTCCGATGGTCTGCTTGAGTCCCAAGACAGGGACTGTTCCCTGTACATAAAATGCACACAGAAAGACCTACCAGTAGATAAAGGAGTAGATGGAGCTGTCTAACATACTTTCACAGGGTCCTTTTTCACATCATTATCGGAGAATTGTAACTGGGTATTAGTCTGGAAAATCCAATCACATTGAACAGGGTGTGACCAACAGACTCTAATCCAATTTAAGCTCATTGGTATTTCCTGGATCAGGGTGTGTCCTAAGAACCTCGCACTAACTGGATTTACTGTCTTCCCAGGATAAAAGGGAGTTGAATAGTGAAAGGATCCATTTGCCACTAGACGAGGGAACTGAAGGTTCTGGGACGTTGGAAGAAGAGGAGTGGCTGCTTTGTGGACCTGGCCTCAGCATCCATTTGGCTCCACCATCTCCTCCAGCTTTCCACCTGGTGAGTTCTCCAAACACTACGATGTGAGCTGGCCACAGTCCCTTAACATTGTATGTCTTATCAAAGCAGCGTCCCATGATCTCCAAGTTTTATTGGGTCCATATTCATTCAACCCCACATTTCCGATATTTGACTGTTTGTGCTTCTTGTCCATCTTTGTCTTGAATCTATTTGCAATTTTGAATGCTTACCCCAAGATCCTAGATCTTGCTGCCCAACATAGTACTTGCCAGCTGCATGGGAGTGTAAGATTTAAATTAATGAAATGAAATAGCTAAACTTCAGACCCCCGATAGCACTGGCCAAAGGCCCAGTGTTCTAAAATCAAGAGAGCCTGGCAGTGACAGTCTGCCACATGCTGTAGGGCAGCGGTCGCCAACCTTTCAGACCTCACAGACCACCAGGGTCCGAGGACCACTGGTTGGCAACCTCTGCTAGAGGGCATTTCCTTCCCTCAGAAAGCACTATTGGCTCTTTGATCTATATCTTATGTTTTTGTTCTTTTTATGGTTGTACAAGCTTCATTTTCTGCTTCTCTGAATTAATTTCCTTTCATGTGTTTCATCATGTGACATTTTTCATTTTATTTCTCAAATGTCTTGAGATAGGTGCTTATATTTATTTTAATCATTTAAAAATGAACATATTAAAGGCAAATAATTGTTCATGAATATTGCTTTAGCTTTGTTCCATTTGTACTTATGCATAAAATAACTATGTTTCTATGCCATTTTCATAATGTGTTTGAGTATTTTGTGCCAAAAATTATTTTTTAATATATTTTTATTGATTTCAGAAAGAAATGAAGAGGGAGAGAGAAATAGAAACATCAATGATGAGAGAGTATCATTGGCTGCCTCCTGCACACCTCCTACTGCAATCGAGCCCGAACCCCAGGCATGTGCCTTTGACAGGAATTGAACCAGGGACCCTTTAGTCCACAGGCTGAGGCTCTATCCACTGAGCCAAACTAGCTAGGGCCCAAAATTCTTTTTTTTTTTATTTTATTTTATTTTTATTTTTTTTTATTGCTTAAAGTATTACAAAGGGTATTACATATGTGTCCATTTTATCCCCCCGCCCTAGACAGTCCCCCAGCCTCCCCTATCCCCCAGTGTCTTATGTCCATTGGTTATGCTTATATGCATGCATACAAGTCCTTTGGTTGATCTCTTACCCCCCTACCTCCTGCCCCCCAACCCTCCCCGGCCTTCCCGCTGCAGTTTGACAATCTGTTTGAGGCAGCTCTGCCTCTGTATCTATTATTGTTCAAAAGTTTATAATGGTCTCTATTATCCATGAATGAGTGAGATCATGTGGTATGTTTCCTTCATTGACTGGCTTATTTCACTTAGCATAATGCTCTCCAGTTCCATCCATGACGTTGCAAATGGTAAGAGTTCCTTCCTTTTTAGAGCAGCATAGTATTCCATCGTGTAGATGTACCACAGTTTTCTAATCCATTCATCTACTGATGGGCACTTAGGCTGTTTCCAGATCTTAGCTATGGTGAATTGTGCTGCTATGAACATAGGGGTGCATATATCTTTTCTGATTGGTGTTTCTGGTTTCTTGGGATATATTCCTAGAAGTGGGATCACAGGGTCAAATGGGAGTTCCATTTTCAGTTTTTTAAGGAAACTCCATACTGTCTTCCATAGTGGCTGCACCAGTCTGCATTCCCACCAGCAGTGCACAAGTGTTCCTTTTTCTCCACATCCTCTCCAGCACTTGTCGTTTGTTGATTTGTTGATGATAGCCAGTCTGACAGGTGTGAGATGGTACCTCCCAAAATTCTTTAAAAGAAAAAATTTACTTATTAACTTTCAGTTGACAGATTATGTCATCTATGATTGTCATTATTTTCTGGTTTGGTTCATTGTTTATGAGACTGTTGAATATTCCTTTTTTAATGTGATTTTTCTTCATCCTGGCACACAAACCATTTGTATGCAAAGACCAATATGCTTTTAAAAGTAGATCTTCTGCCCAGCTGGAGTGGCTCAGTGGTTGAGCATGGACCCATGAACCAGGTCACAGCTTGATTCCTGGATAGGGCACATGCAAGGGTTGCCAGTTCCATCCAAAGTATGGCTCATGCAGGAGGCAGCCGAACCATGATTCACTTTCATCAATGATGGGGTTTTTAAAAAACATATTTTATTGATTTTTTTTTTTACAGAGAGGAAGGGAGAGGGATAGAGAGTTAGAAACATCGATGAAAGAGAAACATCGATCAGCTGCCTCCTGCACACTCCCCACTGGGGATGTGCCCGCAACCAAGGTACATGCCCTTGACCAGAATCAAACCTGGGACCCTTGAGTCCGCAGGCCGATGTTCTATCCACTGAGCCAAACTGGTCAGGGCCATCAATGATGTTTCTATCCCTCTCTCCCTCTGCCTTCCTCTCTCTCAAATAAACAAAAAGATATTTTAAAAGAAATAGATCTCCTGTTTCAGGTTATTGTGCTCTCATGTACAAAATTCTAGAAGAATTGTAAACCTAATTCTAGTTTCCACATGGCTGAATTGTGTTGGTTACATTGGATGTTGAGAGTCACCAAAGGATGAGCTTTGATTTGTAATCCAGATTGAGATTATATTTTTTTTTCACTTTTAGTATTAATTTGAGGTCCATTTGTTTGGATTCATTGCCCTCCATGGTTTGTCTTTGCCTTCCTGTCTAAGCATTGCTCAATTGTAAGAGGTGGGAGGCAACAGTCTGATTGACACCTAACTACTCCCTTGCTGGCCCAATGGCCCCCAACTGCCCTCCCTGCAGGCCATCTTGTGACAATGTGGGGTGGCCATCTTTTGGCAGCCATCTTGTGATGATGTAGGGGTGGCCATCTTGTGATGATGCAAGGGTGTGAGGGTCAATTTGCATATCATCTCTTTATTATATAGGATTAGCTAAGGAAGATAAGTACAGAATTGGATTTGAGGGTCTCAGCTACCACGTCTTAACCAGTTACCAGATGGACCAAGTAGATTTCCTCATCAAGCCCAGCCATTCTTTACTCTCTGGGCTCCCTTGACCTAGAGAACTGAGGCAGTACTCTGACATTAACTCTGTGACTCATGTATGTCCTCTTGCTACTTTCTGATGGTGGAGATTTTAAGGTCTTGACTGCTTGGAAAACCATGCAGATGCATAAGGCAATAATAATGACACCTGAGAAATTCCACAGTGCTTACCTGCAGGTGGAAACCAATGTCTACATATGGCATGAGTCAGGGATCTATACACTTCGGATTCAGGGAGGGACTTGATTAATTATAGATGTTGTAGGTTCGTTAACATAGCACACTCAATATTTATCATGTTCCTTTCTGTAAGATATCTGTAATTTGACTGTCGTTATAGCAACGACAGCTACAGCCCTATTACAATTGACCCTGAAGAGTAGAGATCTGGGCATGTTAATCTGAGAGTTTAACACTGGTTTCAGTTTGTTAGTCTGGGAGTGGGGAACATACCCAGGTGAACACTGGGCCTTTCTGACAGGTAGGACTGGAAATTGTGCACAAGACTGGAGTCTCATGGCTTCTTTCTCTGTCCCCAGATTTGCTTGCTTAGTGCTTGGACTGTCTGTGGGTGAAAACCCAGAGAAAGACACCTGGCAACTGGATCATTGACCATGCAGCCACAAGTGAGTAGAGAATATGTCTTTCTATGGAAATTACATCCCAGGGCCATTAGATGGACAAGTGTTTCCTATTGGCATGGGTGTCTTAAGTGGTGTTCAGGCATCTGAGTTCCAACGAGGTTTGCCTGAAATAATGGGATAGATATCATGGGTCAGAAACTCATCAATAGGGAATCTCCTTCTCAACATTACACAGATTTATGACAGGCTACATTACCTTGCTTGTTTATAGAAGAGATCAGAGAAGTTTTCTTAAATTCAGTCCATAGGGTCACTGGTCAATCATGAACACACTAACCGTGTCTTTGGTTGAAATGAGCTTAGAGTGATGATGCTTGCAAGCAACAGAGACCCATGAAGAGCAGAACATAATAGTCCATTGTTGGAGGTACCTGTGTGAGCACATGAGCACAATTAATCCAGTGTTGCAAGGGCCAAGGTGAGGGCTGCTCAGTGTGGAGAGGAGCAAGACAAAGGTTTAGATAAATTATTATATTTTCCCCAATTTTAGGACTGACAATGATAAGAATGCATTTGCACTTTTGAAAATTTATAAAATGTGAAACTAAAATTACAGTTCCTTCTCTTACGCCCCCCAATACCACTTTTACCTCTTAGAAATTAATGGGCAGGGAATAGGATTTCCTTAATTTTGGCACCCATGAAGGAGAAGGGATATAGTAGGTAGAGTAACAGCTAGGTCCTTGGTAAATTTTTGGGAAACTACATAGACTAAACCAAATAATGAGGCTTCTGTTATTCTTTAGAATGAGACAAGATAAAGCTACCAGGAAAATAGTAATAACTGGTTGTGATGTCCCAGACAAAGTCGAGAATGGGAGGCCTCATCCCACAGGATGGTCAGGCTAGGACTGGCCTTCAACATAGCCCCTCACGGCCCTGGCTTGTGCTGCCGACCATCTGGGCTGTTGTTTGTTCTGAATACCTGAATTCTGTAGAAATAAGACAGAACACATCTACTGGTATCAAATTCTATATAAACCTGCTCAGTTCTGAGTAATGTCTAGTATTTCGTGCAGGTTTGCTACAAAAGAAACATTTTGTACATTAGTTCATTAAATGTTTCAACATTCATAAGTAATGACACCGGTTTATAGATGAGGAAACAAAAGTTCCTCTAGGAACATGTTTCAACCAATGGTCATGTCACAAATGTATCACAACATGGGCATTGTTGTGTTGTGATGAATTTATGGACTTTCTTGAAATTAATGGAAAAAGACAATTTATGTTATGAATTTATAAGTGAATATTTTATGACCACCTGTCCAGAAATTCTAATGATCAGGTTATGAAGAAACTCTCAGACTGTGTAAAACCACACCACATGTGATGCTTCTTTATAACAAACTAGAGGCCCAGTACACAAAATTTGTGCATGGGGGAGTCCCCTCAGCCGAGCCTGCACCCTCTCCAATCCAGGAGCCCTCGGGGGATGTCTGACTGCCGGTTTAGGCTCAATCCCAGGGCCTAAACCGGCAGTCAGACATCCCTCTCACAATCCTGGACTGCTGGCTCCTAATCGCTCACCTGCCTGCCTTCCTGGTTGCCCCTCACTGCCCCCCCTGCCATCCTGGTTACCCTTTAACTGCCCCTCGCTGCCAGCCTGGTTGCCGCTAACCGCCCCCCTACAGGCCTGGTCGCCCCTCACAGGCCCCCTGCCAGCCTGGTCACCCCACGCAGCATGCTTGTTCAGTCGTTTGGTTGTCCCTCACTAACCCCCTGCTGGCCTGGTCGTAGGCAGCCATCTTTGTGAGGGCATGATGGTCAATTTGCATATTGCCTCTTTATTATATAGGATTATTATGAATTCATAGTGTGTATGCTTCTAAAAATGTGTCTGAAAGGCATATAGCAGCTCAGTACTCACAGTGACCTGAGTGAAACCCCAAACACAGACTGATCTTTCCATACACCCAGCTCCCCATCACTCCTCAATGCTGTCACCCCAACCTTCCTCCTCCGCACACTGGCAGGAAGTGCTTCGTTTAACCTGGAATGTCCATGATGTTTCAGGAATCAGTGACTTTCAAGGATATAGCTGTTGACTTCACTCAGGAAGAGTGGGCCCTGCTGGGCACACCCCAGAGACAGCTGTACAGAGATGTGGTGCTGGAGAACATCAGTGACCTGGTCTCTATGGGTGAGTCTTACAACTTGTATGTATGTTTGTATGTATGTGAAAGTATTCATATTTGTAAGTGTCCATTCCTTCATGCATTGAACAGGTACATAGAGCAGCTGCCACTATTCCACACCAAGCACTGCCCTGATTCATAACCCACATAAGTGTTTGAAGAAAGATTGTTTTTACATTTTGTTTTCATCTCCACACTAGAATGCCATCTTGACCACAACTTTGTATCACCTTGCAATTCTGTCTCCAGCACTTAGAATATGGTGGAGAAATCACTGGACATTATTCACCCATAATTGATTTATCAAATACTTAAAAATAGGTTGAGTGTATTTGGAAAAGTAAGGGCAGATTACTGAAAATATGATCATTTTGATTACTCTTATGGAAATTATGTTGATGGGGTTTGGTTTGAAAATAATATTGAACCCACTCTGGAGCCATTAAGCTCTCACAGTTTGAGAAAACTAAGTATTCTGACTTCAGACTTTGAACCTGACCATGGGTATATTCATCTAGCAGTCTTCTCTGGTTTTGCCACCAGTCTGTCTTGTCTCCTGGTTGGGTGAAGGGCCTTCAATGTTTTCTCTGTAGAATATGTTGTTACCAGGACTGTCCCTCAGTCCCTCTTTGCTCCTCCTCAGTAACCTGGTTTAGACTTGGTAACAGCAATGGTTCATTTGCACAGGACTCAAATCCAGGTACCTTTCTTCCACAAACAGGGTATCGGATCTGCACCTCAGGAGCGCCTTTCCAGCTGAGGCCAGGAGAACAGCTGAGGAGTGAAGGGACTGGGTTTCTGCAAGGCCAGATGGCAGGTGAGCAGCGGGGGTCAGGGCTTCAGTGTGAGGAGGTGCCTGTCAGTGACTGAGTACGTCCTTAGAATATCAGGTGACGGCTTTGGGAAGTGAGTTACACATTCGAAAATCCAAGGGAGGACACCGGGAAGATTCCTCATCTTATCATTTCTTGCACATCTCAATCACAAGGCAGGCGTCCTTCCTCCCGTTTTCTTTCCATTTTAGGGGGAAGAACCAATGTGTACTTCTAGCGGTTGGACTTTGCCATAGTGATTCCTGTTGAGATAATCCCTCTTAAGGTTTTCCCACCATAGGCAGGCCCAACATCTCTGCACCACTTCCAGCTTTTCATGCTTTAATCTCGATTTCATTTGTCCCTAATTTTCAATTAACTTTACATTGTTTGTACTACGAGTGGTTGGCAAACTCAGTAGTCAACAGAGCCAAATATCAACAGTACAATGATTGAAATTTCTTTTGAGAGCCAAATTTTTTAAACTTAAACTATATAGGTAGGTACATTGTTATTAACTTAATTAGGGTACTCCTAAGGCTTAGGAAGAGCCACACTCAAGGGGCCAAAGAGCCGCAGTTTGCCGACCACAGACCTAGACTATTTCATTGGATATGCTTTCTAGAATGAAGTGCCAGGTTTGAAGTCATACATATATTGATCTTGCTGCATATGTACATTTTTTTCTTCCACTAACGCCATTGTAACAATTTATACTTTTTCAACCCCTTTAGGCATGAGAGACCCCTTTAAAAAACCAAAGAAGATATTAATGCAGCAGGTCAGCAAGAAGGGCCTATCCCCCGCCATGCCAATGGTAAGGCTCGTAGGTGTGAGACTAATCATCCAAATTAAATATGTGGCGATGAAATAAGTTTTCATGAACACACTGCCTGAAAGGGATTGTGTAGTTAACTTGGGATTAAGCTTTTTCCAAGCAAAAAAATTGGACAGTTTGAAATCAGGGAAGAAATCAGAAGAGCCAAAACAATAACCTGAGTATTAAACAGAGATAATATCATAAAATCAGTTCATTATCTAGTTGTTGAAACATACTATAATCTCCCAAATTTATCTAATAACTCTCTTATTGTGATACTAAAAAGAGAAAATATTTATGCTTGCCAGGGAGTCACAGAACATGCGTATGCAACTAATGTTTGAAGCATTTTCACCAGAGACAATTACTGACTGATATTCTAGAACTGATATGTGAGAAAGAAATGTATGGGTGTATGTGGGCAAAGCATTTACATTTTTTCATCTCTAGTCACAAAGCAGAATACAAACTCATACCTTGCATGTTTCTATGTGTTTGAAAGGCAGACACCAGCTCAGCACTGACAGTGACCTGAGTAGAACCCCAAACACAGACTGATCTTTCCATACACCCAGCTCCCCAACCCTCCTCCTCCGCACATTGGCAGGAAGTGCTCTGTTTAACCCGGAATGTCCATGATGTTTCAGGAATCAGTGACCTTCGAGGATATAGCTGTTGACTTCACCCAGGAAGAGTGGGCCCTGCTGGGCAAACCCCAGAAGAAGCTGTACAGAGAAGTGGTGCTGGAGAACATCAGTGGCCTGGTCTCTGTGGGTGAGTCTTAAAACATATATACCGTATGTATGTATGTATGTATGTATGTGAGTACATATGTGTGTTTGTATATGTAAGACGGTAAGTGTATTTATGCATGTAAGTGTCCATTCCTTCAGCTACGTAGAACAGCTGCTACTATCTTGCTCCAGGCACTGCCCTGATTCTCTCATAACCCTCATAACTGCTTAGAAGAAAGATATTTTTTTACATTTTTTTCATCTCCACACTAGAATGTCATCTTGACCACAACTTCATATCATTTTGCAACTCTTGTCTCCAACACTCAGATTATAGAAAAGAAAGCAATGGATATCGTTAATCCATATGTGATTGATCAAATACTTTAAAATACTTAGCATGTTCTAGAGCAGTGGTCGGCAAATTGCGGCTCGCGAGCCACCTGCGGCTCTTTGGCCCCTTGAGTATGGCTCTTCCACAAAATACCACGTGCGGGCGCACATGTACAGTGCGATTGAAACTTCGTGGCCCATGCGCAGAAGTTGGTATTTTGTGGAAGAGCCACCCTTAAGGGGCCAAAGAGCCACATGTGGCTCGCGAGCCGCAGTTTGCCGACCACTGTTCTAGTGTATTTGGAGGCTTAAGAGCAGACTATTGAACTTAAGAACATTTTGGTTACTATTTTGAAAGTTATGTTTATTGGGTTCTGTATGAAAATAATATTGAACCCACTATGGAGACAGTAACCTCTCACATTTTGAGAAAACTGAGTGTTCTGACTTCTTTCCTTGAACTTGATCATGGAAATCAGTATCAATCCGTACTTCCTGCTGTGGCCACATGTCTACTTTTCCCGGTTTGGTGCAGGGCCTGCAATGCCTTCTCTGAAAGTGTTGTTGCCAGCACCCACCTTCATCCACCTCTGTATTCCTCACGGTAATCGGGCTTAGACTTGGTCACTGCCATGGTTCCTTTGCACAGGACTCGTGATCCAGGTACCTTTCTTCCACAAACAGGGTATCGGATCTGCAGCTCAGGTGTGACTTTCCAGCTGGATCAAGGACAGCTGAGGAGTGAAGGGACTGGGTTTCTCCAAGGCCAGATTGCAGGTGAGCAGCAGGGGTGAGGGCTTCCATGTGAGGAGACGCCTCTCAGTGACTGAATATGTTCTTAGAATATCAGGTGAAGGCTTTGGACTTGAGTTACACATTCCAAAATCCAAGGGAGGACACCTGGGAAAGATTCCTTATGTTGTTATTTCTTGCACATAGGAATGAGAAGGGATGTGTCCTACCTGCATTTTTCTTTTTCTTTGTGGAAAAATATAATTGTGTGCTTCTTACAGTTGGACTTGGCTGTAGTAATTCTTGTCCAGATCCTGCCTTTTCAGGTTTTACCACAATGGGCTGACCCATCATCTCTCACCAGTTCCTGCTTTTCATGTTTCAATCCTGATATTATTTCCCCCTAAACTTCAATTTACTTTACATTGTTTGTACTACCTAAAATATTTCATTGAACACACTTTCTCTAATGCAGTGCCAGGTTTAAAAACATATATACTGATCATGGTGCATATATACATAGTCATTCTGCTAATGACATTGTAACACATTTTATTTTTCGATCCCTTCAGACATGAGAGATCCCCTTAAAAAACCAGAGATGATATTAATGCAGAAGATCAGCAAGAAGGGCATATCCTCCACCATGCCAATGGTAAGGCTCATAGGTGTGAAACTAATCATCCAAATTGAATATGTGGCAATGAGATAAGTTAGTCATGAGCACAGCTACCTGATTGCAATTGTATAGTTAACTTGAGATTAAGCTCTTTTCAACAAACTTTCGGATAGTTTGAAATCAGTGAAGAAACAAACATGAGCCAAAGCAATATCTTGAACAAAAAAGACAATATCATAACATTTGCTGATTACCTAGTTGTTGAAACAGACTAAAGCAGTGATGGCGAACCTATGACACGTGTGTCAGAGGTGACACGCGAACTCATTTTTTTGGTTGATTTTTCTTTGTTAAATGGCATTTAAATATATAAAATAAATATCAAAAATATAAATCTTTGTTTTACTATGGTTGCAAATATCAAAAAAATTCCTACATGTGACACGGCACCAGAATTAAGTTAGGGTTTTTCAAAATGCTGACATGCCGAGCTCAAAAGGTTCGCCATCACTGGACTAAAGTCTTCCAAATTTATGTAATAACATTCTGATGGAGATACTAAAAAAAAGAAAATCTTTGTGCCTGCCAGGGTGTCATGTAACACACACGTAAAACATTTTCACCAGAGAGTATTTCTGACTAATATGCTAGAATTGATATGTAGAAAATGATTGTATGAATGTATGTGGGCAAACCATTGACACCTTTCATCTCCTTCCACACAGCGGGAATCTCACACTCCAGAGGATCCTATTGAATGTGCTGATTTGAGTGATGAATTTACTCATAGATCAGCTGTGAGTCAACATTCTTTAATTGAGAGAGGAAAGAAATCTTATGTCAGCCAACAGTGTGAAAAGTCACCTAGAGAAGAGTCATGCCTTAGTAGACACAATGAAATTCACACCAGAGGTAATATATGTGAATGTGGGAAAGCCTTTAGCAATGTCTTCAGCCTCAGACGACACAAGATGACTCACAGTGAAGAGAAACCATTTAAATGTAATGTATGTGGGAAAGCCTTTTTACAAAGATCTGACCTTAGAAACCACAATCGAAGGCACACTGGAGAAAAGCCTTATAAGTGTCGTGAGTGTGGGAAAGCCTTCAGTCGGAGTTCTTACCTAAGACAGCATGAGGCAATCCACAAAGGAGAGAAACCATATGAATGTCCCCTATGTGACAAAACTTTCAAGCAAAGATCTTACCTTAGAAAACACGAGAGAATCCATCCTGGGGAGAAACTGTATGAGTGTCATCAGTGTGGGAAAGCCTTTAATCAAAGCTCTGGCCTTAGCCAACACAAGAAAATTCACAGCGGGGAGAAACCACATGTATGTTCCATATGTGGGAAGGCTTTCAGTCAAAGTTCTGAGCTAACACGCCACAACAGAACACATTCCAGAGAGAAACCGTATGAATGTGGTCAGTGTGGGAATGCCTTCAGTCAACATGCTAATCTCACAAGACACCAGAGAACCCACACTGGAGAACAGCCTTATGAATGTCGGCTATGTGGCAAAGCCTTCAGTCATCGTTCTTCCCTTAGAAGACATGAGGGAACCCAACACAGGGGAGGAAATCATGAAAGCCTTCAGTAGATAGTCTGACCTGACTGCACATCAGATGGCATTGCATATGTAATAAATGTGGAAGAACATTGACCATAGCTTTATCATTTAAACACACCAGCACATGCACACATGAAAGAAACCCTCAGTAAGCAATGTGGAAAATCTATGAATCACCAAACTCCTTGGCCAGAAAGACCTGTAATATGTGAGTGGGTCCACGTGTGTGGTAACTGTGCAAGCCTTCAATCATTGGCCTGATTTCAGATAACGTGACAACTCATATTGTAAACATGCTGATTTAGATGTCCTGTGCAACAGCTCTGAACTTTGAACTTTGAAGACACTTGACATATTGTTCAGAGGAGAATGTGTAAGGCTTCACTTATAATTATTGGTAAAAGGAATAAATTTCACCAGGAGAAACCCTATGACTGTGGTCACTATTGACAAACATTCAGCCAACTATCAGATTTTGTGGGCACATCAAACTCAGTGAGAACTAAACACTAAAACAGAAAATCAGAACATGAACCTTCTTGAGGAAACCCAAACATTTCTTTACAGATCATTCACACTAGTGAAGTTATTCAGGGTAAAAATCACAAGAAACCGTTTATTCATAAAGCAACACTTGTAGTAAATGTGAGCATTCATTCATACAGTACAAAACACACTACGTCAAGAAAGCAAGGCCTTCAGTGATCATTTATTTTTCAGTCAACCTTAACTTTCCCACACCAAGTAGATAGCAATCCTAAAATCAAAGCAGGGGATAGCTTAATTAAATTTCATATCATAAAATATGAGTGTATGTGCTTCTGTGTGTCTGTGTATGTGTGAAAACTTGTAAAGAAGTCTCCAACACACAACTCGGCAAATAATTGATTTTTTTTAGGAAATAAAAATTGTTAATAAAACTTGTGGCATCAAATGTAGGAAGCTAACATGATCTGGAAACATTGAATGTGAAATTTTGTAAGAAATTCAACTTTAAATATAGCAATGCTGGCTGTATTTTAAATAATAAAATCTGTTGCTAAAAATGCTGAATATTGTTGTTCTAGTTTTCCTTTTGCAGTTTTGAACAAATACATTCAAGACTGTACTTCTTGGCTGGTGGGAGAGAACCAGGCCTCAGGTTCACACAGCCCTTTTCCCATGGCTCCTTCCACACACCTCAGGTCCATTCCTCTATCTTGCCTCCAACACCCTGGTCTCCTTCCAAGCCCTGGTGCTGATCGAACTCTGCGCTTCAGCCCCATGGGCCAGGTGTCTCTGAGTGACATGAACCTGCTCAGGCAAGGTCATGGGGGCCTATCAAAGGCATCTCACCTAAAGTCTTGGTGGTACTTCTGCCTATGTCTCTGCAACATGAGGACGGGGGACAGAATCCTGCCCACATGGACTCAGAAAGCTGTTCTAAAGACTCTTATTGAGCTACACGTGGGGGGGGGTGGATGGACCGCGAAGTCTCTGAGCACACCCTATACCAGTGATGGCGAACCTATGACACGTGTGTCAGAGGTGACACGTGAACTCATTTTTTTGGTTGATTTTTCTTTGTTAAATGGCATTTAAATATATAAAATAAATATCAAAAATATAAATCTTTGTTTTACTATGGTTGCAAATATCAAAAAATGTCTATATGTGACACGGCACCAGAGTTAAGTTAGGGTTTTTCAAAATGCTGACACGCCGAGCTCAAAAGGTTCGCCATCACTTCCCTATATCTTAGTTAAATCAGCGTTGTTGCACCCACCACTAACCCCAGACTGGGCCTTCGCTGTTTCTCCCCCACCTCAAGGAGCAGCCCAGAAAATAAAGCTGCAATAAGATAATTTCCCTAATCGTATTAGCCACTACCTGAGCTGCTTTTTAAATAATTAAGAAAATTCACCTGTCCCAAACAAAATGAAAGGATTTCACCACTTTGTTCCTAGAGATGAAAATGTTGTCCTTCAACAAACACCCTTATTGAACCTAAACATCAAGAGCTGGTCTGTGCTCTTCCCAACAAGCACAGTCCTCAACCCACGGGCCTCACTGAGACCCAGTACATGAGTACATTCTGAGGTTGAAATGGACATGTACTTCTTTCCTAAAATCTCTACGCAGGTGATTTCACTGTAGAGGCAGGGTGGGGCAATGTTAGCCACATCTGAGGAAGAGGAGGAATTAAGTCTATGGTCTGCCTGCCAGAATAGGTTCCTCCCATCTGTAGTTGAATTCAGCTGTAATTCTGAGCCAACACCTTTCAGAGACCAATCAAAGTGCGTGATTTCATGTCCTTGTTTTCATTAGAAGGTGGGCCCCCATCAGCTTAGGTGCGTAGGAGGCACTATTTCTAACAACTTGCACAAAGGACATCCTGAGACTGTGCACCTCTGGTTTTCAACGTCCTGTCAGGTGTCCATGGAAAGGCGAAGTCCTCAGTATTATAGCTCGGAATGGGCAACCGTTTCCCTGAAAACACTCAGACATTTCCATCTCCACCAAAGCAAGCCAGATCTGCTGGTGCTCATTCAGTCCCCCCTTCCCCGCCCCCCGCTGGCCCAGGAGCACAGAAGAAGCCACTGCCAACATCAATGGGCTGAGACATGGGAACCCAGAGGACCCTGAGGCTCCCAGGAGGATTGATGGCAGAGCCTCTGGTCCATCAGTGTGATGTCCTGCTGGACACAGGATGTGCAGGTCAGACTTCAGGGTCCAGGGGAGGACTGGGTGTGGCTCAGGAGACCTGGCTGTTTTGTAGGGGGCCCACCCAACCTCACATTGAATACCACGAAACTCAACGACTATATGAGATGATTTAGAATAATGATAACTGGCAATACACAGCACGATTTTTAACAGGTCCAATTTGAAAGCAATTTGTAAAGTTCTCTATTAAAAAATGTAAAACACCCCTAACTGAAAAAAGTGACATTAAATAAGTGGCAGTTAACACATTCAGAGTTGGGAAAATTTTTCACATGAAAACACTTTTGATAAATTTCGTAATTCTGATAGATTCCATCTGCAGACATGAGAAACAAATTGAATAATTAATTATAAGAATTAGATGAATGTGGCATTTTCATATAATTCCCATGGTAAAAGGGACTTAATTTTTAGGCAGGACACTGTTATATCTGACTTGGGTTAGTGATTCTGAAGGTGGGTGGTCCCACCTTGTCCAGGGGGAAAGGGGGTTAAGGTGAGTTAAAGTCAGAGGCAGGACAAGCAGGGATAGGCCGCCCCTGGGAGACTCATTGACCAGGATGAGCCCAGGGTGTAGGGACCCAAGGGGAGGAGCCAGGGTTCCAGGGCCTGACCAGGGTCAGGGGGGGGGGGGGGGCGGGGGGGGGCACATTCATCCATAATAGAGGAAAGACAAATGGGAAGGCCAGTGGGGGTTCAAACATATGCAAATTACAAGATGGGAAACTACCCAGAGTGCTCACAGTTCAAAATCAGACATGCCCCACTGAGCTGGTGCCAGCTGGGGTGGATTGGGTGACCTGCTTTAAACAAAAAACTCCCTGGAGTGAAGGAAAAAAGGCTCAAAAGGGATTATTTGAGTTTCTCTTCTTCAACGTCTCTTAGTAAAAAGCGAGGCCTGTGCCTCACACTCTCCATGGCCAGATGCCAGCGGACGAGTAACTGAAGAAGGTATCAGGTATCAACCAGTAGGAGAATCCCCTAAAGGAAAACGTCCCAGTTCCTGTGCATCCACCCCGGAAAAGTCTGTGACCTGTGGCGACAGAGACGTCGGTGTGCCCACATGGATCGACCCCCTCCAGCCCGCCCCAGGCCTTCAGCAACCTATTATCTGTGTCCATGGGTTATGCATACAAGGTCTTTGGCTGATTGCCTCCCACCCATCATCCCCCACCTTCCCTCTGAGATTCCGCACTCTTTCCATGCTTCCATGTCTGAGTCCACTCCATTTTCCAGTTTATTTTGTTACTTAGATTCCACATGTGTCCTCTAGAAGTTTGGTTTTGTTTTTGTTTTTGTTTTTTTTTGTATTTTAGGTGCGCCTATATTGGATACATATACGTTTACCAAAGTTAAATCCTCTTGTGGATCAATCCCTTTAGTATTATGTAGTGACCTTTGTTGTCTCTTGTGATGGCCTTCATTTTGTCTATTTTGTCGGATATGAGTATTGCTACTCCAGCTTTTTTTTTTCTTTTCCATTTGCATGGAAAATTTTTTTCCATCCCTTCACTCTCATCCTGTGTGTGTCCTTTGTTCTAAGGTAGTTCTCTTGTAGACAGAATATAGTTGGATCATGTTTCTTTATCCACTGAGCTACCCTATGCCTTTTGATTAAAGCATTTACTCCATTTAATATGTAAGGTTATTATTGATAGATACTTATTTATTGTCATTTTAATTATGTATGCCTAGTTTTCTCTCTCTGTTTCTTCTTCTCATTACAGCAGTCCCTTGAACATTTCTTGTAATGCTGGCTTGGTGGTGATGAACTCTTTTAGCCTTTTTTTTTTTGGTCTGGGAAGCTCTATTTTACCGTCTATTTTGAATGATAGCCTTGCTGAATATAGTAATCTTGGTGTCAGATCCTTGTTTTCCATTACTTGAGTACTTCATGCCATTTCCGTCTGGCCTGTAGAGTTTCTGATGAGAAATCAGGTATCACTCTTATGGGAACTTCTTTGTAAGTAACAGTTTGCTTTTCTCTTGCTGCCTTTAAGATTCTCTCTTTGTCTTTAATTTTTGGCATTTTAATTATGATGTGTCTGGGTGTGGACTTATTTGGGTTCTTCTTCCTGGGGGTTCTTTGTGCCTCCTGAACTTGTGTGACTTTTTCCTTTACCAGGTTAGGGAAGTTTTCTACAATTATTTCTTCAAATACCTTCTCTATTCCTTTCTCCCTTTCTGCCTCTTCTGGCACACCTGCTACTCTAATATTGTTACATTTCATGTTGTCCCACAGCTCTCTTGAGCTGTCCTCTTGTTTTTTTAATTGTTTTGTTTTCTTTTTTGTTCTCTGAGTGAGTTTTTTCAACCCTGTCTTCTAACTCACTGATTCAAGCCTCAGCTTCCCCTAATCTGTTGTGTATTCCTTCCAATATGTTCTTTACTTGTGTGATGCCATTCTTTATTTCTGTTTTCATAGTTACTATATCTTTTCTCATTCTGTTGAGCATCTTTACCATCATTACTATGAACTCTGTTTCAGATAAATTTCTGATCTTTGCTTCATTTATCTCTTCTTCTGAAGAATTCTCTTGTTCTTTCATTTTGGGGGTTGTTTCTCTGTCTCCTCATGTTGGCTTCCTGTTTGGCTTTGTGAGTCTGTATTAGGTAGATCTGCTATGCCTCTCAACCTCTAGTGCAGGAGAGTTTCAAACACTGTTTCTGACTAATTAGATCAGGTAGAGACCCAAATCCTCCAGAGATGCTTCTGCCTATAGACTGATAGGATTCTGACTTGAATTGCCCTCAGGCAATCATTCTCAGGTGTGGTGAGAGTTGTTGTTGTTGTTTTTTTAATTGGGTGGGGCAATTGCTTCTGCCTGGAGATTAGTGGTTATTTTATCTTAACACATTGTGGGCGGATCATGAGCATTCTCATGTTTTCATATTACACAGTGTTTCACATAAATGTTAAAGGCACGCCTTAAATATTCATTGCATTTTGAAGTTATTTATTACATGTTCTTACAAGCTAATATCTTTTTAAAGTATGATACTTTGTAAAACGTTTTTTGTACTTGTTCAATAGAAACTTATCTGGCCACTGAGTAAAGCTAGCAATAAAACTACTGGTGTGCAATGTGTTAAGTGGCCTCCAGGCAAGGTGTTTTCCAATAGGGTGGGTCATCTGTGTGCCCTCTCGCCACTCCCCCAACAGGCCTCCTGTATAGCAAATGTCTGTGTGGGAAAGATGTCCTCTCCTGCTTGGAAACTTGGGGTGCCTAAACCCCGAGTCCCCAATCCTAGATTCTGCTCACACAACTCCAGTCCACTCTGCCCTCCCTCTGCCAGATCACAAGGTGGGTGGCTCCACTGGGAATTGTGTGTGTTGGGCCTTTAAGAGGGTGCCTGGATTTCCAGCCATCACTAGCTCCCAGGCAGACAGCTACCCCACTGCTCTTCACAGACAGCTGCTACATGTGCACCTTTGTCAGTTCTGTGCTCTCTGCTGGGGGGCCCAGATGGGGGATTAGACTCCAGAGTTCTCAGTCGCAACCCCCCACAGCTGAGCTCTGTCTCCAGGACTTTAGTTCCTGTCTGTGGGCATCTGGGCCAGCCCTTTCACACCTCTGCCCCTCTGACCAGTCTCTCTGCCGTCTCCACTTTCAGTCCTCGGGTATCAGGGTTTTCTCCAGTTAGCCTTCTGTTGATTATTCAGGAAGCTTTTCTGTATTTGAGTTGTAATTCTAGTTTGTTCCGGGGAGTGTGTCCATGCAGCATCCACTTACTCTGCCACTCAGTAACGCATTTTTATACTAACTTGGACAAAAGAGACTTCTTGCCAGATAGTGACATCAGTATTTGGGTTATACAAAGGTACGCCTGCGCAGGGCACACAGTACAATCACTGTGTCCTTGCTCTTGCACCTACGTATGGCAAATTGGCCTTTTACATCCGGCGTACTCTGATGAGGGTTCCCACACTCAAATTAGCCCTGAACATCCAGTGTACTCTGGACTGGACCCACACTGACCCCTTATACCGGGTGGTTTCTAGGGATACCATGGCCTATTTGCCAAATCCTTGAACACAGAGCTTCACTAACAATGCCAATTGTAGTATGTTAGTACTACATTGTACCAGTACTCCGGCCCTAATAGTAAAACTTAAGAATGCCCAATGCCATGTCCCTGACGGTCCATCCCACCAGGATCAGAGGGGGTCATGGGATGGGCTTGTATGGCCTGTTCTTCACTGTCTCTTTCTTGTAGGGCATTGGTGGCATTGCCAGGGCTGGATCAAGGGGTGCAACTATAGCTTATAGTTATACCTGCTTCCAAAGGGGATAGGAGGGCTACCCAGGGCCCTCCTAGTAACAGACCATGGCTGGGTCTATACTCCCTGTCCTCCCTCTTGGCGGAGGGGGGGCCTTGGGCCATATCAGCTCATCTGTTGCTTTCACCTGCACATGAAGTGTCTGAGGATACCTCTGCAAACACTCATCTAGCCTAATCTTCTAGGCTAGGTTGGTCCACCCCTAGGTGGAGCTTACATTTCCTGTCCCCACATGGTGTGACGGCCTACTAGCCACGGTTGCTTGTGCCATCATGGCAACCACAAAGACAGCCCAGCTGTCTGTTGTAATGGCCAAAGGGCTACTTTGCTCAGTATCTGAATCGAACTACACAGCTCATCGTTCTACACACCCAGCTCCCCATCATCCCTCAATGCTGTCATCCCAACCCTCCTCCTCCGCACACTGGCAAGAAGTGATTTAACCTGGAATGTCCATGATGTTTCAGGAACCAGTGACCTTCAAGGATATAGCTGTTGACATCACCCAGGAATAGAGGGCCCTGCTGGGCACATCCCAGAAGAAGCTGTACAGAGTTGTGGTGCTGGAGAACATCAGTGACCTGGTCTCCGTGGGTGTGTCTTAAAACTTGTATGTATATGTGTGTGAGTGTATTTATGTCTGTAGTGTCCATCCCTTCATACACTGAATAAGTACATAGAACAGCTGCCACTATTCTAGTCCAGGCACTGCCTGATACTCTCATAACTGCTTAGAAGGAAGATGTTTGTTATTTTTACATTTTTTTCATTCTCACACTAGAATGTCATCTTGACCACAACTTCATATCATTTGTCAACTCTGTCTCCAGCACTCAGAATATGGTGGAGAAATTAATCGACACTATTCACCCATAACTGATTGTTCAAACATTTTAAAATATGTATTATGTTGCATGTATTTGGGAAAGAGCAGAGTATTGAAAATATGATCATTTTGATTATTCTTGTCAAAATTATGTTGATGGGAATTAACTGGGTCCTCACAAAATGATTGAGAGCCCAGGTTTGGGAAATAGTTGCTGTTCCTAGGATGTACACTAGACGGCAGCACAGAAGAGCATTTGCTTGCAGGGTGCATCTGATGGTGTGGGGTTCCAGTCTGAGACAGTGTCCTGTCCCATCAGCTCTGGGTGCTCTGCGTGTAGGAGGGCTCTGACCTGAGAGGGTTGAAAGTCCTGTCTTTCCCGATCTGAGCCCTGTGCCTGTGGGGAAAGGTCTGATCTAACAGAGTAGGGGGTCCTTTCATGTCGGCCCTGGGTCCATTGACTGTGGAATGTGGACACGACGGAGAGCGTGTGGGGTCCTCTGACATCATCTCTGGGTCCTGTGACTGTAGAGGGGGGAGTCCACCCTGAGAGAGTAGAGGGTCCTGTGACCCCAGTTCTGAGTTCCTGTTCTTGTGGAGTCACATGTGGGAGACTGGGGTGTCCTGTCACATCAGCTGTGTGTCCAGGGAGTGCTGGGGTGAGTCTTGCCCTATAAAAGTGGGGTGTCCTGTCACATCAGCTATGTGTCCAGGGAGTGCTGGGGTGAGTCTTGCCCTATAAAAGTGGGGTGTCCTGTCACATCAGCTGTGTGTCCAGGGAGTGCTGGGGTGAGTCTTGCCCTATAAAAGTGGGGTGTCCTGTCACATTAGCTATGTGTCCAGGGAGTGCTGGGGTGAGTCTTGCCCTATAAAAGTGGGGTGTCCTGTCACATCAGCTATGTGTCCAGGGAGTGCTGGGGTGAGTCTTGCCCTACAAAAGTGGGGTGTCCTGTCACATCAGCTGTGTGTCCAGGGAGTGCTGGGGTGAGTCTTGCCCTATAAAAGTGGGGTGTCCTGTCACATCAGCTGTGTGTCCAGGGAGTGCTGGGGTGAGTCTTGCCCTATAAAAGTGGGGTGTCCTGTCACATCAGCTATGTGTCCAGGGAGTGCTGGGGTGAGTCTTGCCCTATAAAAGTGGGGTGTCCTGTCACATCAGCTGTGTGTCCAGGTAGTGCTGGGGTGAGTCTTGCCCTATAAAAGTGGGGTGTCCTGTCACATTAGCTATGTGTCCAGGGAATGAGAGAAAACGTCTCTCCTTGGGAGATCTGTCTGTCGTGTCCTATCACCTCTAACTCTTGTCCGCGAGTGGAGAGGTCTTCCTGAGACAGTGGTGCGTGGATGACACACTGCAGCCAACACCGCTGCCGGCTGACGAGCACAGAAGTGTGACCGCCAAGATGCACAGGAGATGGCAGCAGAGAAGCACCCTTGGTACCTTTTTTGAAGTACCACATTGTATTGTTAAGCAAGTTTCAACAAACTTCAAAAAACTGAAATTATATACAGTATG
This sequence comes from Myotis nattereri, assembly GCF_964212035.1. Classification (NCBI taxonomy): domain Eukaryota; kingdom Metazoa; phylum Chordata; class Mammalia; order Chiroptera; family Vespertilionidae; genus Myotis; species Myotis nattereri. The sequence goes on along the minus strand of NC_138076.1, from coordinate 2,463,881 downwards.
TTGCCGGCACTCCAGGCAGCTAATCTAGAAGTCAGTGGCAAAAGGAAACTAAGAAGTCCTTCTGTCTAAAAGCTATGGAATACACGTTTAAATAACACTGGATTCAACATTCAGAGAGATAATCCACTGTATACCAAACAGGTTTCCCTGCTCACCAGCTCCCAGGTGTTATTCCCACGTCGGACACTAGATGGCAGCAGAGAAGCACACTTGGAACATTGTTTAAGCGACCATCTTGCTGTAACACAGGGTCCAACAAGCTTCACAGGATTGAAATTATATAAAGTATGCTTCTTGCTCTCATTGCCGTTAACCGAGGGTAACTAGAAAGACATTATATCTTGAAGTTATCACATACACTTCTAAACAACCCTCAAAATAAATCGGAAAATAATTTGAACTGAATAAAAAAAAAAACTGCATACCAAAACTTATTTTTTAAAAGTGCACCCTTAATTTATTTTTTTGTTTTTATTCTTTTATTAATTAAAAAGTGTACCCTTAAATGTACATATTAGAAATAAAACCTGAAAATTCACAAGTTTTGCACCCACGTTAAATCTAAAACAGTACATCAGCATGAACTCCAAATGTGCAAAGGAAATAAAGCGATATGAACGCATGGCAATAATTGTTTAATCGGGCTGCTGAACCTTTCCCTGGGCCCATCTTGTGCTTCCTGATACAATCCAGCTCTAGCAAGAACCCTGCTAAGTCACTTTCCCAGAATCTCCCATCCTGGCATCGGCTCACCCTTGGGATCTGACCGCATTCCTCATCCTACATCACTGCCCCGTCATCTGATCACCTTGGACTGTCTTCAATGAGAAACTGTTGAGGAAAGCTGAGCCAAATCCTCCTGCCCCGACGGTTCTGTTACCGGAGAAAAGCATGGCTGCTCTTTCTCCATTGCGAGTGGGAGTGGGGTCCGTGGGGTACCACAGGAGTAAGCCTTTAGGGAGCCCCCCTTGGGAGGAGGGAAGATGGTGGAAATCTTTATTTCCATGGAATTACACGGCAGCGTTTCCTAAGTCCCATTCCCCTTGGTCCAGGCATAGGGGAAGTGTAGCTGGGGTTTCGGTACAGCGAGCACAGCCGGTGGCCAGAGTTTCCTGTCCATGTTGGAGCGGGTCCAGTCCAGTCCAGCACCAGCGTAGCTGCAGCCATCAGGCCAGTGCCTGTGGGGCCGTGGAAAATGTGGGCAAATACCGGGGAGCAGGAGCAAGACAGCCTCGCGAGCTGGGAGTGAAACACAATGTGCCCAGAGAAGGGATTTCTCTGGCAGCGGTTCTCAACCTTCCTCATGCCGCGACCCTTTAATAGCGTTCCTCATGTTGTGGTGACCCCCAATTTCATTGTTACACATTGAACATCATTAAAGCATCGTGATTAATCACAAAAACAAGATGTAATTATATATGTGTTTCCCGATGGTCTGAGGCGACCCCTGTGAAAGGGTCGTTCGACCCCCAAAGGGGTCGCGACCCACAGGTTGAGAACCACTGGTTTAGAGGCTTCTAAGTCCCCAAACCGCCTCAGGCTTGCCGTGACCACGTGCCTTCTGGCCTCTGTGAGTCCCCAGGAGGCACTGACAGGAAGTACCTTCCCCCCTGTCCCAAACTTGCGGGGTCTGCGTCTCTCTTCCCTTTGTCCAGCCCCCTCGCCCAGTGTTTTGCAGGGAACATGCCTAGATGCCTGGCCTGCCCTTTGCTCCTTGTCTGTTATTAATGACTAGCTAATTCCCTTGGCATCATTTCCTCTCCTCTACCCAGGACCCCTGCTGTGCTCTTGGCTATAAATCCCCGCCTCCCCCGCATTGGGAGCGGAGCCCACTCCTCCTCCCCGTGGCAGTGGTCCCCGCGCCAATGATGGCCACAGCCCCATTCGCGAATACAGCCCTACCGTGCTTCCGGACGCGGCGTTGAATATTCCTGGAAATGTACCGCTTTCTGATAGCTCTGTGAATAGAGAAAATGATGCAGTTATGGTATAGTCAGTCATTAATGGTTTCATCAGCTAATGGGGCGCCATCCGGGCGTGTGGATTCACCCCAAAGGTCTTGAACTTACAAGTCATCTAATCAGCGGTTCTCAACCTGTGGGTCGAGACCCCTTTCGCGGTGGAACGACCCTTTCACAGGGGTCACCTAAGACCACCCTGCATATCAGGTATTTACATGACGATTCATCACAGTAGCAACATTACAGTTGTGAAGTAGCAACGGAAATAATTTTACGGTTGGGTCACAACAGGAGGAACTGTATTAAAGGGCCAGAAGGTTGAGAACCACGGCAATAGCCGCGCAACAAGAAGTGAAGCGGAAACGGGCTCCGTCTGCCCCGCCTGTGAACCCGGGGCATCCCGCCTCCAGCGCGGCCACGCCGTCAGCACCCGGTTCCCACGCCCCTTCTCCGCGCAGGAGCCGAGCGCCGGTCCCGCACCGCCCACGGCCCGAGGCCCCGCCCCCGGCTCTGGCGGGTCACGTGTCCTCAGCGAGGAAAACAGACTTTCACTGAAACTCTGTTCAGCCCCCCAGCACTCAGCATGGCCGGCCTCACAGCCCCACCGCGACTGGGAACCGCCAACACCGAACGCCACGTCGGGGGAAGCAGCCCTGGCGCCGGGGCCACGGAGACGCCCACTGGGTACCCACGCGCGGGGCCCGCACAGCGCCGGGCAAGAAGGGCCCCCGGGAAACGGCCTGGGGCGGGGCGGGCGGCTCAGACCCCGCCCCCGGACACGCCCCCGCCGGCCGCGCCCACCATCGCCAGCAACGTCGCCTCCGGCCCGCCTCTTCCTGACCTAGGCCCCGCCCCCTTGCGTCACATCCGGTGGGCGCGGAGGCGGGGCGGTTTCCAGAGCGGAAGTCCCTGTACGGTGAGTGAGGTCCGTCGTAGGAGGTTTCCGTCCGTCCTCCACGACCGGGACCGGGCTCATTGTGCGTGTCACAGGCTCCGCACGCACCCGTCCCTTCCGCAGGGAGCCCCGCCGCCCCCAGAGGTCCGGGGCTCAGCGCTCGGGCGCCGCCTGGAGCCATTTCCGGCGCGGTGTCCGTTCCCCCGGGATGTCGTTTCTCGCCCTTCTGCCCCCTCGCTGCTCGCCCCTCCGGCTGCCCCTGGACACCGCGCCGGCCCGGCCCTGGAGCTGCGGCGCCCCAGGCCCCCTTCGCGGTCGCCGCCTCCCGGGCCCTGTCCCCGGGCTGGGACGGGGGACGCTGCCCTGGGCCTCCTGTGCTGTGCCCGCCGGCGAGCCTGCGGGGTGCGTGTCGCGGGGGGTCGGGGAGAAGAGGGCGCCACCGAGGCCCCGGGGCGGGGAGGTGAGGGCTCCCAGAGGGAAACCTGGCGGCGGCTCCGGGGGTTGCGGTGCTGTCGGTGCGTCCAGGGGTCTCGGGTCAGTGTCCGGTCAGGGCATAGCCCCAGCTGCGTCCAGGAAGCAGCCGAGCCGTGTTTCCCTCTCCCTCCCTCGCTCTAAATTCCGTGTAAGCCGGGCAGCGTGGCCCAGTGGCTGTGTCACCACGAACCGGGAGGTCACGGGTCGCCTCTGGGTCAGGGCAGGTGGCGGGGATGCGGGCTCCATCCCCAGTCGGGGGCGCGCGGGAGGCAGTGGATCCCGGATGCTCTCTCATCATGGATGTTTCTCCCTCCCGCTCTTCCCTCCCTCTCTGTAATCAATAAAGGTATTTTTTAAGATTTCAATTTTAAAAAGCATATCCTGCCCTAACCGGTTTGGCTCAGTGGATAGAGCGATGCCTGTGGACTCAAGGGTCCCAGGTTCGATTCCGGTCAAAGGCATGTACCTCGGTTGCGGGCACATCCCCAGTGGGGAGTGTGCAGGAGGCAGCTGGTCGATGTTTCTCTCTCATCGATGTTTCTAACTCTCTAACCCGCTCCCTTCTTCTCTAAAAAATCAAAATATATTTTTAAAAAATAAAAATAAATAAAAAGCATATCCTCAGGTGAAGAATTAGTAAGGAAAAAGATTCTATTTATAGTAACATCAATGCAGAAATTGATCATTTGTTCTGGGAATTTTTAATATTTCAAAGCTGGTAGAGTTTTGTAGTTTTGGGGACATTACCTAAATGTGAATTGAAGAGACCATCCGACTCTGTACGGGCTACTTCTTGCTTGGTAGTAAAAATGCACATTCTAAACCGTAAAAATGCTTCCCTTGAATGTATAGTTATTCAGCGCAAGTGCTTACATTTGTGTAGACTCAGACCGATGCCTACAGCCTGAACCTGTGTTGGCAGAGTACCAGTCCTCTTACAGATGAAGTGCTGAATACATCCCCTTGCTGCACATGCTCTACAGTGCCGCCCAGAACAGCCAGCATCCGCACAGTAGGGACGAGCCATGCAGGTGGCCTTCGGGGCTTTTAGAGTTGATACAGAGTAAATGAGGCCATTTGTTTCCTTAATTTCATCAACTTGACTTACGCAATAAGAGGGAAAATACTTCCTGACAGAGGTATTCTTGACAGATTTACTGGGTTTGTTCTCTGCATGAATCGGGTTTGTTCTTTAGATCACAGCACTGATGTGGTGATCAGCCCCGGTGAAAGGGAGCCCACCGCCAGAAGGCGCATCTTCCAGAGAGGAAGGGGCTCTGAGCTGGGGTGCCGGGGCAGCGTCCTCGGTGAAGGTTGGGCTTCATGGATGTCCTGTCTGTTGGGTTCTGGTGAGTACTAGCGATAGTTTCACAAGAAGGGACAGACCTCCTTTATTTTATGAATGAATTTTTGTGAAGGGAAGTGTTCATTTTGTTGGGAATTTATTGAGGGGATATCTTGGGAATTGCCGTTCATGCTGAGATTGAAGAAGTAATAATGTGTTGGGAGGTTGTGTTTGTGAATTTGGGTGGGAGTGAAGAATGATAATTGTGAACAGTGCAGAAATGATAGCAGTACTTAGTAGTGTTTGTGATGTTCTGAGTGAGTACACAACATTTCAGACTTTGGATGTCTGGGAGAGACATTGAAAGGAATGTGGACTAGATAGAGAGAGTGATACTTTGGGGAGATGATATCCTGAGACATATATCTATTAAAGTGCATGTTAGCTTGACAGTGGAGGTGAGAGTGCAGAGATGGACCTCAGGCAGGAGCTTGGTCGCTTTAGTTGGGAAAAAGTAATGGAAGAAGCTGGGTAAGAGCGTGCATCGGTGGGAAGGGATGAAGGATTAGCGTGGAGCCTTGTAATCTTCCTGCAGTGTTGTCTCAGTCCTTCTCAAGTGATGCGGAGCTGGGATGAGTATATTAGTTTCAGGCCGTTCGTAGGCTGACGTGTTAGGGAACCTAGGGAAAAGTGAACTCAGAAGAAGTCATGTTACACTTGTTGTTTGGTTCCCAGTAAAAGCCTGAGGCATGACGTTGCATTTATTTATGCCGATGTCATTGGTGGTGATGTTAGTTAGCCAACTGGTGTGGGGGTATGAGCTTAAGGCAACCGCACCTTCAGCTTTTGGTTTGATTGTAAAGGCGGGAGCAGTAGAGGACCATAAGAGGAAATCAGTTCAGAGGAGGTTTTAGTTTGAAGATGCAAGAGATTTGATAGGTTTAAATGATTGGGGGGCGGGGGGGGGGCGGTTGGGGAGGATGCACTGACAAGAGGGGGAAGTCGCTTGTAAAGGAAATAAACATTTTAGTAAATAATACAAGGTTCCTGACAAAACAGAAGACAAATGGTTCCATTGGAGTCTAGATGGTTCTTCAGTGTAATAGGAGAGAAGGAATAACTGAAGGGTATAAATGCAGGAGAATTTGTACATCTTATGGTGTTAAACCCAGGTAATTTGTCAACTTATATAATATATCCACTTGGAAGGAAATACCTCATCTATTGAAAGTGAGGGGCGGGTGAGAATGTGTGAAATTAAAGGCATGGAGAGCATTAGCAATGTTTTGGGAGCATGGAAGATCGGTGAACTAACCAAGACATGTCATTCTGAAGCCACTGTGAGAGGTGACTCCTGCTGTCAGGCAGCCCTGGGAAAGGCACTATTTGGAGACGCCTGTGTGGGGGTATTCTTCCACAGCTGTGGCGAACGGTCAGCAGGAATAGGAAATGATGTTGGTCTTAGGGAAGACCTGTTGAAACGGGTAGCCAAGTTACACTGCGCAGTAGAAAGGAGAGTGGAGGCTGAAGTGTGGGAATTGGGGCAGTGCAGTGGTTCCTGTGTGGTACAGAATACCGGCATGGGGAGTAATTTTTGGTGAAAGAGCAAAAAGGAGAATACATTGCAAAAATAGGATGGGTCCTCTGAATTTTCTTTTAATTCTCACCGAAGGATATGTGTTTATTGACTTTTAGAGAGAGGAATTGGGAGAAAAAGAGAGAAACATTGATGGATTGCCTACTGTATGCACCCCAACTGGGGATCAAACCTGCAACCCACATATATGCCCTGAACAGGAATTGAACTCACATTCTTTTATGGTATACGGGACAATGTTCCAACCAACTGAGCCACTCACAGGGCATGGGCCTCTGGATTTTAATGTTGAAGGTACTATTCCAGATGTGCTGTGTAACCCTTAAGGAATCTCTGCTTAAAAGGCAGGTGGAAGCAAATGCAAATTATGTGTCCCTTCCTAACGTATGCTTATGTGCATTGTATATGCTAGTATTTGTGTAATTTTTGTCACATTACTAAAGTTTTCTGAGCTTCTGATCATGTCATTTATTAACTTTATAAATAAACCATAATCAGCAGGGTTCCTTTGAAGAACAAATAAGCAAATGTATGTCCATCTCTTTGCACAGGATCACATGTAATGAAGCTTTACTGTTACAAGTTACAAATGGGTAGAGTTACACCTACTTCTGTTATGACTCATTACTATCACTTGTTTATGAAATACACATAATTAATGCTGTTTTAGGGGAGGGTTTATACTTTATAAATGCTGCCTCAGGCACACTGAAATAATGAGATGAAGGAAAATTGCAGCTAATATGACTGGCAAAGGGCAGGAGCTCAGCTTCCACTTTTCTAAAATATCAGATGGAGCAACAGAATTTCCTATTAGAATGCTTTCACTCTATATTTCCTAAGGCTACTGCCCTGTGAGGGTCGTCGATCATGATGGTAGTTATGTAATCCCCGCCCTCATGCTATTATCTGAGGCAGGGGATCTTCAGGGGTAAATTTCAAAGTAGATTCCATTGGCTCCACTAAATGGAATAAGTCAACCCATCAATGAATTGATGAACACTGTCATAAAATGTAATCTTAATTCTCTTGGTGCATAACCGAATTCCTGCAGAACAAATCTAAAAGTCAGTGTTGAAGGATTGATATTTCTGGAAACCTCACTTGGAGAGGACAAAATGATTCAGGACAAAAGTATCTGGAGGGCCCACAACAGGAAGTAGGAATGGACTGAGGCACCAAAAGGCAGGTTAGAGTTGGAGAAACATTGCTGTGTACAAACTAAGAATAATTAAGCCTGAGAAATTTCCCAGTTGTTATTGGAGGTGGGACCCCTGTGGCATGAGTCAGGGATCTCTGTGTTTTGGCCTCAAGAGGGAATTGGAAAATTCTGAACACCCTGGAATAATTCCCTTACCAAACTCCTCTCTAAACTAAAGGTGTTTGGGTCTTCTTTTGGCCTGGTAGAGGAGAGCTCTCCCGCTGTTCTCTCAGCAAACACTGCTGTTTCTGCTGGTTGGGCTGGTGGCTACTTCCAGGTGAAGCATTCGGGCTTCGTGACAGCTGGGTCTAGAAATTGTAGATAAAGAAGTCTCATGGCTTCTTTCTCCTCCCACAGCTTTGCCTCCTGTTGCTTGGACTGTGTGTCAGTGAAAACCCAGAAGACAGTTGACAGCTGTGCTAGTGACAATGGCATCAAGGGTGAGTTGGGAATTACTCTTTCTACTGAAATGTATCTCCATTGCCAGGAAGTGGGTATATTTCTCCTACAAGCATGGATTTTGTGAGTACACGCGAGACTTTTCACAGATCTGAGCTTCTGTTAATTTTCCCCGGTACTCTGGAATGTTCATGTTGGGTCAAGGACTCATTAAATGGCAACCTCTTTCCCATCATTACACTACGATATCCCAGCCTCTAGTACTGCTGTGTATTTTATAGGAGAAATGAGAAAAGTTTCACTTTCTCATCTAATTCATGGCTTCATTAGCAAAAAATGTTACACATTAATCATAAAGGGTGTCCCAAAATTCACCCAAGAAGTAATTTTGATGGAAAGCACAGATTTATAATTAAAAATTGTGAATTTTTTATTGATTCATAAAGTATATAGTATAGGGTTATGTATGGAATAGCATATTGGGTAAATGGCCTCCACGGCTTTACTGGCACATACGCACTCTTTTGTTATTGCCGGAGCAGCGCATTTTCAAAGAAGAATGTTCCGATGGTGCCTCCAGCCCAAAATCCGTACCAAACAGTGACACGTTGTGGATGCATTTGTTTCTCAACAATCACTCGTGGATTTTCTTAACCCCAAATGTGACAATTTTGTCGATTAACCAAGCCATCAAGATGAAAATGAGCCTCATCGAAATTCAGCCACATTTATGCAAAACGGTCATGGAAAATTTCAACAAAAGAGTGCGTATGTGCCAGCAAAGCCATGGAGGCCATTTACCCGATATGCTATTCCATCCATAACCCTATACTGTATACTTTATGAATCAATAAAAAATTTACAATTTTTAATTATAAACCTGTGTTTTCTATCAAAATTACTTCTTGAGTGAATTTTGGGACACCCTTTATGATTAACTGTAATGGCTTACGATTGAGGTGAATACAGGTGAGGAAGGAGCAAAACCTTATAGCTAGAAAGGGCGGCAGATGTTTCCACAGGTGAGTTTGGCCAGTCCACAGTTACAGGTGCTGACAGGCGTGCTGATTAGTATTGAAGGAAAATAAATAACGATTATGCCAAAAAAGGCAATGAGCAGTCAGTCATTTATTTTTTCCAATCTCAGCCCTCTTACAATTTTTGTAGAATATGTTTGCGCTTTTGAAATCTAAAAAGGAAAACCAAAATTCTCATTATTACCCATGTCTCAAGTTATGAATTTTCTTCTTGTAATTTTCTCTTTCTTCAGATTTGGTTAAGTGGAGGCAATGCATAGGGGGTGTTGTTTCCTTAATTTGGGTTGTGATTCAGGAGGAGGAACATAGAAGGCAGAGTGAAACGTAGAGCCTCGTGGGAATTTCTGATGAAGTAAAGAGCCCAGAATAATCAAGTGGGTTCAGGTAAACTTCAGTAGCAAGACAAGATGGAGAAACAAAAGCGGCGATGACAACTGGTAGTTGGAGGTCCCAGAAAAATTGAGAAACGGGGGCCTCGGACCACAGGAAGAATCAGGGTACTCCTGGCCTTCAGCACAGACGTCTCAGGGTCTCTGGCTCGTGCTGCTGAGCCGTTATCTGTAGGCTGTGTCACCAGCACCTGAGCCGTGTGGAGACAAAGGCTGCGCCTGCTGATCCCAAGTCCTGTGTAAATTCTGTTCAGTTTTGCAGAATTCTGGGCATTGCTTCCGTTTACTGTCATTCATTGAATAATAAACATAGAGCTTGTTTTTAATGTTGCTTGCTGCATAGTTACCACTTGACACCTGCTCGTTGGATCTTAAAAAAGATTATAACTACCATTACACCAGTTCATTGGTGATCAAACGGAGCTGATAAAGGAGAATAATCTGAACATAGTCATGGTAAAAAGGGGCAAATAATGGACACTGCATTCCTTCTGATGAGTTTGTAGATTTCCTTGAAATTGGAGAAGTGTTTTAATTATAAATTTCCAAGTGCAAATTTTGTAATCATCACTTGGAGTCATAATTACAAGTTTACTGGTATATCTCCAGGTTATATTACACCGCACCTCATGTTATACTGCTTTACAGTGAAGTTTTACATATTTACTGTGGGTATATCTGAAAGTCAGATGTCCAGGTCAGCAATGAGAACGATGTGCCTGGACCCAAAATACTGTCTGAACTTTCTATACGCTCAGCTGCCACTTCCTTAGTGCTGTGACCTACTGGGACCATCCTCCCCTAGCGATTGGCAGTCCTGGCACCGTCTGAAGCAATGTCCATGATGTTTTAGGAAGCCGTGTCCTTCGAGGATGTAGCTGTAGACTTCACCCAGGAAGAGTGGGCCCTGCTGGACACCCCCCAGAGAGAACTGTTCACGGAAGTGATGCTGGAGAGCATCAGTCATCTGGTCTCGATTGCTGAGTCTCTTCATATGCACTGTGCATGTATGTACTTATTCAGTCTACACGTATGTCGAAAAGCTTTCCCATTTCTTATTCCAAACTTTGTCTTGATCCTTTCATGTCTTCCAACTACCTTACGGTCAGTAATTTTCTTTACTTTTTACTTTTATTCAGCTTGTAATCACAGTAGAATATAATCTTCCTGACATAATTTCATGTCTCCCTTGCTACTCAATATCCAACTCTCACACAGTGGTGGGAACTCACATTTGTTTTTTAAATACTCACCAGAGGATATTTTTCCCATTGATTTTTAGAGGTAGTAGAAGGGGATGGGGGGAGGGGAGGGGAAGGGAGAGAGACTCATTAAATGGCAAATGAGTTTCACATCAATGTGAGAGAGAACGTCGATTGGTTGCCTCCCTTACATGCCCCAATCAGGGCCTGGGATTGAATCTCCAGCTGAGGTACATGCCCTTGACCTGGAAGCCTTTGGTCTGAGGGCCAGTGCTCCAACCACTGAGCAACTGGCCAGGGCAGAAACTCACTGTTTCTGAATGTGTAAGTAAATGTATTATTTAAAATATATAAATGTTTATTTTGCTGCAGGTACTGTTAGATCAGAACAAAGTATTAAAAATAACAAGACACTGTTTTCCACATAGAACTTAGATTTTTTTTTTTTTTTTGGTAGAAGTTGTATTTGACCATAATAGTCAAGCACTGTGAAAACTTATATTTTCTCACTGAATGAAAATATTCATGATTCTACAGTCTGTCTTTGAACTTGGGCATGGGCATCAGCAATGATATGTCTTTAATATCTCCTGGGACAAGTTTAAGAAATGTCATTGGCTGACTACCCATGTTACTTTCAGTATACTCTTTCCTGGGCTGATTTTCAGATGTTATCTTACTTTTCTCATTTAGTTGACCCTGTTTTGATCACCATATGCTGTTGTCAGCACAGAACTCAAAAATCCATGTATCATTTACATACAAACAGGCAGTCAGCTCTACAAATCATACATGATTTCCCATTTCAAGGAGGGAGAGCCACTTTCAAGAGAAGGGATTGGTGTTCTGCAAGGCCCGAGTCCAGGTGAGCACCAGAGGCTGTGCTTCAGGAAGAGAAAGAGCCTTGTCGGTAAGTAAGTGGGCCCTAGGGATGACTAGTGGAGATATCTGAGATTAGTGATGTTTTGTAAAACGTAGGGGACAAATTCTTGAGATGTCATTATATTTTGCAGGTAGCAACTTCTCTTCAAGTGTCTCTCATTATCTTTAACTTTAGGGAACATTATATTCATATACTTAGAGGAGTTCTCTATTTACATCCCCTCTCCCCCCCCCCAGATCTCCATAGCTGGAGTTGAGCCCTATAACTCTATCTCGGCACCCCCACCACCCTGGAGCACTCTGATCGTGCCTTCATGGTTGACAGCAAGGCCATCTATAATACCTATGGGAGAAACCTCGATATTGAGTGCCCAACCGACACTAACCTTAACCACCTTATTAGCCAGATTGTGTCTTCCATCATGGTTTCCCTCGAGTTTGAGGAAGCGTTGAAAGTTGATCTTACAGAATTCCAGACAAACCTGGTGCTACAACCCCAATCCTCTTTCCTCTGGCCACATAGGCCCCTGTCGTCTCTGCTGAGAAAGCCTGCTATGAGCAGCTTACTGCAGTGGAGATCACCAATGTGTGCTTTGAGCTAGCCAACCAGATGGTGAAATCTGACCCTTCCTTGGTAAATGCCAGGCTTACTGCCTTTTCTGATTTGGTGACGTAGTTCCCAAAGATGTTAGTGCTGCCATTCCCACCATCAAGACCAAGCATACCATCACCTCTGTAGATTGCTGCCCCACTGGTTTCTGAGGTTGCATTAATTAGCAACCTACCGCTGTGATGCCTGGTGGAAATCTGGCCCAAATTCAGTGAGATACGTCCATGCTGAGCAATGCCACAAAACACCACAGCCGTTGCTGAGGCGTGGGCTCTCCTGGACCACAGTTTGACCTGTTGTATGCCAAGCATGCCTGTGTTCACTGGCATGTGGGTCATAGAGTGGAGGAAGGAGAGTTTTCTGAGGCCCAGGAGGACGTGGCTGTCCTTGATAAGGACTGTGAGGAGGTTGGAGGATATAGTGCTGAGGACGAGAATAAGGGGAATAGTATTAACTTGTCTGCTGTCGTTTTATACTCCATTGTCTTGGGACTGTCTTATTTTGTGAAACCGTCCATTGTGTCTGACTTATCAATAAAAGTGATGTGTTTATGTGTTTTTTTAATTCACAAAATGTCCCTTTTCATGGACCTATTCTATGAATATGTCCCTCTCTTTTCCTCCCCAACTTGCCATCTTCATTTTATTTTTCTCATATTCTAGTCCAGAAAATGTCAGTTGATGTCTGTAGTGTGTTTTTCCTTAGCATATTCCTTACTTTGATGTGCTTTCCCATTTATGTGTTAATATTTAAAACAAATGGGCTGTGGGTCTCTTCAACACTTTAATCTCCCTAATAATTCTCCCTCCCCCCCCCCCACCCCAGTCATTTCAGAAAGGAGAGATGATTTTAAAAAACAAGAAATATTATCCACTCAACATTTTCACAAGAAGGACACATCCCTGATCAGTGCAGTGGTAAGCTTAATCGGTGTAAACCTGTTCTTCCAAATAAAGAACTGGAAATTAAATAAGTTATGAGTTTGGCTTAATTACCTAACTAATTAAAGTTGGGATCAAGGGCTCTCACAGCAGAAAGTTTTGTTAGTTGGGTTTTAGGGAAGAACTTAAACTGAAGTCAAAACCATAACCTGAGGTCTTACAAAGAGACAATTGTGCCCTAGCCAGTTTTGCTCAGTGGGTAGAGCGTTGGCCTGTGGACCAACCAAGGGTCCTAGGTTCTATTCCAGTCATGGGCACGTACCTCAGTTGCAGGCTCCTCCCTGGCCTGGTCAGGGCGTGTGCAGGAGGCAACCAATTGATGTGTTTCTCTGACATCAATATTTCTCTCTGTCTTTTCCTTCTCTCTTCCACTCTTTCTAAAAATCAATGGGAAAATATTCTCGGGTGAGGATTAAAAATAAGAGAGACAATTGTATAATTCTGGCTCATATACCCAGTCTTTGAAGCAGAATCTATAAAAAGTAATCAGATATCTCTGCAGTTGGGATACCACAAAAGAAAATAATCTTTATGCACGTGGTTATATAACTAATAGGAACAATTTTGAATGGAGTCTACTGGTATCACTGAATGATTACTCTAGAATTTATATGTAGAGAAATGAATGAAGGAATGGATAAATCTTTAACAGTCTCTCATTTCCTTTCAAAAAGCAGAGATTTTACACTCAAGAAGAGCCTTTTGAATGTAATGATTTGGGAGAAAAGTGGACTGAAATCTTAACATTGACTCGGTGCATGATACCTCACATGGGAAAGAAACCCCATATGATACAAGAATTTAGAAAAGTGATCAATTACTTTAATCAACATAAACAAATTGATGCTAGAAATAAATTGTTTGAATGTCAACGTGGGAATGCTTTTATTCAACTCCCAGCCGTTAGACAACACAGTAATACTCAAAATGGAGAGAAGTCATTTGAATGTCATGTATGTGGGAAAGCCTTTGGTAACAGTGCTAACTGTAGACGACATGAGATTATTCACACTGGAGTGAAACCACATGGATGTCATCTATGTGGAAAGACCTTCACTCATTGTTCTGACCTAAGAAAACATGAAAGAATTCACTTTGGAGAGAAACCATATGGATGTCATCTGTGTGGGAAAGCCTTCAGTAAAAGTTATAACCTTAGCCGACATGAGATAATTCACACTCGAAAGAAACCACATGAATGTCATCTATGTGGGAAGGCCTTCACTCATTGTTCTGACCTTACAAAACATGAAAGAACTCACTTTGCAGAGAAACCATATGGATGTCATCTGTGTGGGAAGACATTCAGTAAGCCTTCTTACCTTAGACAACATGAGAGGACTCACAATGGAGAGAAACCACATGAATGCCATCTATGTGGGAAGGCCTTTACTCATTTTTCTCACCTTAGAAAACATGAGAGAACTCACACCGGAGAGAAGCCATATGAATGTCATCTGTGTGGAAAAGCCTTTACTGATTCTTCTGTCCTGAAACGACATGGGAGAACTCATACTGGAGAGAAGCCATATGAGTGTCATATATGTTGGAAAGCCTTCACTGATTCTTCTGTTCTTAAACGACATGCGAGAACTCACACTGGAGAGAAGCCATATGAGTGTCACCTCTGTGGGAAAGCCTTCAATCACTCTTCTGTCCTTAGACGACATGAGAGGACTCACACTGGCGAGAAACCATATCAATGCAATATATGTGGGAAAGCCTTCAACAGAAGCTATAACTTTGGACTGCATAAGAGAGTTCACACTGGAGAGAAACCATACAAATGTTATCTATGTGAAAAAGTCTTCAGTAAATATTTTAACCTTAGACAGCATGAAAAAACTCACACTGTAAAGGTTATAAATATGGAAGATTCACTACCCGTTGATTCAGACTCTAAACACCCGTGAAGGACTCACGTTGGGGGGGAAAAAGCAGTTTGTAATCTGTGTGGAAGAGCCTTTATTCATCCTAATTTCATTCAATTGAAGTTAAATATAAATGGGGAGAATCCATATGTATGGCAGCCACTTGACAAACTCTATACACATTGGGCTGACTTAGAGAAAAACTTAAAGCAGCAAATGTGTTGGGATCTTTATTACACAGTTCTGTTTTAAAAAATGGCTTGGTGGATGGAGTTAGAGGGGCATGGTGCCAGCAGTATGGCAGGGGGTGAGCTGGCAGAGTGGGAGACTGCAGTGGGGCAAGGGCTGGTGAACTGTGATGAGGAGGTGGGGGCCTGCAGGTCCTCAGTACAGCAGGATCTGGACCCCTGCCTGGACCAGGGGGCACTGTTGGCTAGAGCCACTGTCACCACACACATGGTGGCAGGGATTTCGGAGCACTGTGATGTACCCCATCAGCGGCATCACTGAGTGACTTGGACTGGCTCTGAGTCTGACCTGGGGCTGACCGGACCCCTGGTTCCTGTCCTCAGTCAGGACTCAGTCTGAGAGCTGGAGACCACATGAGTTCCTTCCTGGCTCCTGCCACCACCATGCAATTTGAATGATACTCCATGCCAGCAAGGTCTGGGCTGGAAGTTGATCTACATCAGGATCCAGAACCCATTTCTAAACATCATTGAGATCTTAAGTAAGACTCTGGAATGGGAATCTATTAGCCCAAGCACTTGATCTGAGCTGGGACTAAACAGGAATAGGGTGGGATGGGATGAGAATAAGTAAGTACTATCTTGATTAAGGTGAAGCCAACTGGCATGAAGCAGACCCTTCGTGGCTTGAGATGGTCTCTGAGCAAGTGCTTTTATAAGCTGCTTGCTGTGTTTTGCCTTAGGAATGATGAGGCAGGAACCAGAATCTGGGGTTTCTCAGCTAGACAAAAGATCTAGTTCATCTAACCCAGTGGTTGGCAAACTCATTACTCAACAGAGCCAAATATTAACAGTACAATGATTGAAATTTCTTTTGAGAGCCAAATTTTTTAAACTTAAACTATATAGGTAGGTACATTGTTATTAACTTAATTAGGGTACTCCTAAGGCTTAAGAAGAGCCACACTCACGGGGCCAAAGAGCCACGTGTGGCTCACGAGCTGCAGTTTGCCGACCACGGATCTAACCCATGAATGAATAGAGGAATCAGATCAGAGGAAGTCTATGTATGTAATCAGTGCAGGAGTGCCTCTATTTATAATTTATCCTTTACACAAATGAGCAAACTGCAGAGGAGAAAAATTCTAGCTCTGTAATCATTGTGCACTATTCAACTTAGCACCAGTCTTGGTGAGCACAAAAAAATTTAATGTCAGTTAACTGCTAAAACAAGAAATAAATGGAAAAAATCCAATAGCAGAAGGGCAAAAGCCTCTTTAAGCTTAACAGATAATGTGGAAAATTCTATGGAAAGTGGTAAAATGTTACTTATTAATCAGCACTTGTAAAGCAGGTGAGGATTCACATTATTGAATACTCAGTGTAACAAATGATGGAATCTTCAGTGACTTCTCATTGCTTGGCACTGGTTATCTCACTGAGAAAGGGGATAAACTTTTAGGTGGATTTCACATTAGAAATTTTAGACTGGCTAAAATTATTGGACCATTAACTAAACAATGGAGCAAAATATCCAGAATTTTGCCAAAGACTTCTTCCTGAAAACGTAAGATAAAATTCACAATTGTGAAGCACTCTGGGAGTGTAGAATGCACAATTTTGGTAGAAATAATATGGTCAAACTAAAATGATTAGTACTGAAAAAATGAAAGTATTAATTGGTAAAAATTAAGCAGGATTTTTAAATTCGTTTGCTTACACTGGTATAAACACATGTATTTGGGTGAGTTATAAAATATTAAACGTGAGTTAAAATTTAGAGGATACAAAACCATATTCTAACTGTATTATTAATGTTATATTCATTGAAATTTTAAATGAAAGAATGATTTACCTCTATTTTTACATATAAAATGTTTAAATCAGAATTTTGACACCCTAGCCACTTAGTCTCAGTGGAGAGAGTGTCAGCCTGTGGACCCTTTGTCCTGGGTTCGATTCCAGTCAAGGGCACATATTTTAGTTGCAGGTTTCTCCTCTGCCAGGGCACTGGTCAGGGCGCATGCAGGAGGCAACCAATCCATGTGTTTCTCCCACATCAATGTTTCTCTCTGTCTTTCCTTCTCTCTCCCACTCTCCCTAAAAATCAATGGCAAAATATCCTGGGGTGAGGATTAATTTTTTTTTTTAAGAATTTTGATGATAATAATGACGTAAAAATTCTCCACAGTGAAAAACATGGAATCACATTAAAACCTTGGTGGTCTCTCATAGGAACCTGCTTTAATTATCTGCACTTCCCTAATTTTTTGTGGATGCAATTGTATCAGACAACCACATGTAGATCCTTTCTCATGACCTGTCTCTTTTACCATATGGTACTGCTGGCCCTGATGGGAATCACACCTTTTGTTCCTCTGCCGCATATTTCTCCCTTACTGCTGAAGTGTGAAAAGCCCCGTGTCAAAGCTCACATAGGCATAGCCAGGCTCTTCTTTAATGCTTTCAGGGGGCATGTGGTTCTTATGTGATCTACATAGAGGTGTGTTTCCTTAGTGTTTCCATAAAGGCCTCTGTGAAAGTAAGTGTTCACTATGGAAGGTCCACATGTGATTGAACATTGTTGTTTTACATGTCGTCGTTTGGACTGTGTGTTAAGGTTTGCCTGTGTTGAAAGGGTTGTGTGATAAGTGTTGGCTCAGTGTGTGTTGTCATTACCTTTCAGAGGGTGTGTGAGGTGAGAAGCATTGTCTGCCCGGCATCAGTCAACAGTCATCACCCGTGGAGCACCCGTGGAGTCACGCCCGTGGGCCCTGCCAAGATTAGAAGTGGGAGGGGCCAGGTAATCCAGGGTCTGAGTGGTTCAGAGGTTAGGGACCTGTGGATATCAGTGATTGTGTCACTGACTGGGGCTAAAGATTAGGGACTGAGTCACAAAGATCTATGGTAGAAAGCCTGGTAAGTTTGTCAATTGAAGATGCTAAGTTCTCCACAAGTGGGGAGAACTAAAGCCATTTTGAAGCAACAATCCCAAGGCAAACATGGGAGGAATGAGGGGCACACCCAGAAATGCCTGGAGTCGGTCAGAGGAGGCATAAGCCTACTCATCCTGACCACACCTTTCAGGGTCCCACCCTACCAGGCCCGAATCTATTAGGCTGAAGCCCCACCCTGCTTCTGCTCATTTCAGGGGGAGGCCCCTCTCTGGCCACACCCTTACTGACTCAGGCTTGTCTGCTGCCAAGCAAAGTGGGAAAAGCAGGGGGGCTCTCCTTGCCCACGGTGAAGAGTAAAGACTGAATGTTGCTAATGACGCGTTATCTCTGCAAAGATTGGGTTGTCAACCAAGTGACCTCAGATTCTATTTCATGAAATGATTGATCAGTTCAATGACTTTCTCAATTTGGCGGATCAACACCCATTGTGCATATTTACCCCTTAAACCCCCTGCATCAGAATGTAGAATTGGAGAAGTTAATGGGAAATAAAAAGTAGGTACTAATAGAGTTTATATATTTTAAGTTACTGTTGTAGAAAACGGCTTGATAAGCCTTGTACAATGGCAGTCGGTGAAAGTAGCTGACCTCTGGTGTAATGGAGGACTCACCGGTCGCCAAATGGCAACATGGCCAACTACACCCTGATACACATCCCACAGGGAAGGAGCTCTGGTCTCTTCTCCCAAAGGCTGCGCACTCCAGCTGTTTGTGGATAAAGAGACATAAGGGAAAACCTAGTCACAGATGAATTTCATAGACTCACCCTAATCACACAAGCATTAAACCTAGTGCAGCGGTTCTCAACCTGTGGGCCGCGACCCCTTTGGCGGTCGAACGGCCCTTTCACAGGGGTCACCTAAGGCCATCCTGCATATCCGATATTTACGTTACGATTCATAACAGTAGCAACATTACAGTTATGAAGTAGCAACGAAAATAACTTTATGGTTGGGTCACAACGTGAGGAACTATTTAAAGGGCCAGAAGATTGAGAACCACTGATAGTGCTTTCCCTGGGACACCCCCAGGCTTCATGTTGATTGGATTCAGCAAACAAAAAGTTAAACATCTGATTAAACAATGGAGAACAAGGCCATTTTCCAGGATAATTTGAAAATATTCTTCCTTTATACATGTTTGTTATTTCAGTTCACTTTTAGGAAACATAGTCTTTTAAAGAATATATTGATTTCAGAAAGGGAGAGAAAAACATCCATGAGAATCATTGATCTGCTGTCTCCTGCATGCCACCCCACTGGGGATCAAGACCACAACCCAGGCATGTGCCCTGACCAAGAATTGAACCATTAATGAAATAACATAGAAAAATCATACTATTGTCCTAAAGATACAGCAAGTCATTTGATAACAGTATTTATGTATAATAGTAATAAAATCTCTTAAACTAGGAATAAAAAAGAAATGTACTTAATCTGGTAATGAATACTTATAAAAACCTACCACAGACATTCTTTGTATTGGTCAAATATCAGAAAGCACCTTTTTTGAGAACAGGGTCTCCTTTTTTAATAAAAGATAAGATTGTGAGAGGAAAGGGGGGTGTGAGGATGAAGTAATGGGCGTGTGATGAACTCTCCCGTGGCCCCCAGAGGCCCCTCGCTCGCTCATGCAGCCCTGGTCACGTCACCGGAGCAGCTGCAAGGCGCAGACAGCACGAGGGACGGCCGCTGGCCCCACCCGCATTTGCAAAGACAAGGCCGGAGGGCGTGAGGGCCGCTCACATCTCCTTCTCCGTCCTTTTGCTGCTCCTCTGGCTGTTCGGCTCGCCCAGCTTCTTAGCCAGGCTCCTCTGCAGCGGGGCCCTCTTGGCCGGGTCCAGGGACCGGTCCTTGGCCCCACTGCCGGCGTACGGCATTCCCTCCCGGCTCATTCTCTGCCGGGCATGGGCGAGGGCCCTCACCCCACAGCCATGGATTCTGGGCAGGCAGTGGCTGAGGCAGTAGCGGTGGCTGCAGTGTGGGCAGAGCTGGCCCAGAGTCACGACGCTGGCCCGGCACTTGGCGAGGCCACAGGTGTTATCAGCCTTCATGGCGGCCGAGACCAGGGCCTCGAAGTCCTCCGTGGAGGGCAGATCCAGGGCGGGTCCTTTTGCATCTTTCTTCTTTTTCTTGTAACTTCGCAGCCCCGGACCCGCGGCCCATGGGGCCTCCTTGGCTCGCTGCTCCTGCCTGCCCCTCTCCCTCTGCAGTCGCTCCAGGTGCACAGCCCTCAGGTCCACGCTGCTCGGCTCTCGCCCAGGGGGGCTCCGTCTGCATGGAGCTGGAGGGCTCGGGATGGAGAGGGGCTTTGCTGTCAGTCCCTGCCGGGGCCGGTGGGACAGATGGGACTGGTGGAGCCGATTGTTTTTTCTTTTTCTTTTTGTTGGCCGAGTGCACATAGCTTTAATTCTTAAATAATTTATACTCTTCTGAAAAGAAAGAAAACTCTGCGGCCCTGTGATCGCCATGGCAATCAGAGGGTGGGAGAGCCGGGCGCAGGCCAAGTGGCACCCAGGCACCCCAACACCTGACATGCAAAGGTCGGGGATGAAATGACTTTTCCCAACCACATCTGCAAATATCCTGGGGAAGGCATCACTGAAGAGTTCACAACTCTCTTACTTGGCAAAGAAGAAAAAAGTCGGCAACGGAAACAATCCCTTACATCAAAGTTAAGGTCCCTCTGGGTAAAAAAAGAATATTTCCAACATAAAGGAGGAAGCAGGCAAAAATAATAGGTTCTCATGACTTCCACTGAAGATTGAGCATATGACAGAGTCAAAACAAGCATACAAATTAAAACAGACAGTGGACATTCAAATGACCTGAATCAACTGTCACTATTTGTCCCAATAGCAGCTGTGATAATATAGTTTAACAGACATACAAAACAAGTCACATGATAAGATAGGTTGGGCTTCTAAAGTAAATTGAATATGTTCTTTTAAAATTCTAATGTCCTTCCCTCTGACTATAATTCTTAATTTTCCAATCAGGAAATTACCCTAGGTGATCCAGTAACATGTAGAACTCCAGCAACCTAACTTATTTAAAAAAACATCCCAACCATTTTAAAAATATTTAAATTGATATTTTAAGGTTAAAATTATAGACGATATTTAGATCCAGATATATTTTCTGAATAGAAAATATTTCAGTTTTTGATTTTAAAAAATACATTAAAAATATATAAGTGATACATTTTCCCAAGGAACTCTGAATTAGTACCTTTCCCTCTAACTTTCTTCAAACTGAGAGAATCTATGGAGTTCCCTACACCGCACAAGTTTTAATGAAAGAAAATAAGACTTTCTAAGAGCATCAAATACATTTTCTTCTTTACAAACATATACACTCCTCTCTCTCTCTCTCTTTAAAATATATTCTTACTGATTCAGAGAGGAAGGAGAGGGAGAGAGATAGAAACATTAATGATGAGAGAGAATCATTGATCGGCTGCCTCCTACATGCCCTGTAGTGGGGATCAGGCCAAAACCTGGGCATGTGGCCTGACCTGGAATCAAACTGACTTCTGGTTCATAGGTCGATGCTAAACCACTGAGTCACACCCACCGGGTTCAATTTTTATTTATAAATTCATTCCAAGGACATATACAGCTTGAAAAGCTTTGGAAGCAGTTTAAAAAAAAAAAAACTAGCTTTTAAGTAACAAGAAAACAGTTATAGAAGAAAGTTTAAATTAAAAGAAAAAAATTGATTTAATTTATTCAAGAGTGGGAACATCCTCCATGAAATTGTGTACCTTGACTGGATGGCTGGGTGGTCTTATCACACCTTAGGAATTCAAATGCTTTTTACAATGACAAGAGAGTTTCATCTCATTTCTCTCCCAGGGTAGATGTCTGTCAACAGAAGGTGGACATCAATAAAAGGGGGGGCTTGCACAATCAATCCAGAAAGTCAGCAATCTATGAATAATCCAGAACCAAGTATCTATCTCCTCTGCCACACACCCTCCCTCCCAGCCAGTGAGCAAGATAATTACTCTCAACTCAAGCTAAGTGCCCCCCAGTCACAGTGGCCCAATGCTGACATACAAAGCATACAAATAATTTTCACTCTGGCATAAAAGTGGCAACTTTCTTGGAAGAAAAGCAGATACTGTAAATTTCTCAAAGTCTTCCTGAAGCATTTTTTAAAGTAATTTTTACTTCTTTAGAAAAAATGCATACATGGCAAACCATCTGTAATAAAAGGCCCATTCTATAAAATTTTACCTGGTCCTACTCATATCTGCAATCATAATCATATTTACATACAAATATATCTATACTAATAAAAGAGTAATATGCTAATTATACTGGGAGACCTTCCAGGTGTTCTTCTGGATAAAGCCATGGTGGTGGGGCCGAGGTAGAGGCGGTTAGAGGCCAAGAGGGGAGGACAGCTGTGGGTGATCGGGCTGGTGGGGGGCGGGGTTGTTGGGAGTAAGCAGACCAGCAGGGGGGCCAGTTGGGGGCAAGCAGGCCATCAGTGGGGGTCAGTTGGAGGTGATCAGGACAGCAGGGGGACAGTTTGGAGTGAGCAGGCCAGCAGGGGGACATTTGGGGATGAGCAGGCCAGTGGGGATGGAAGGTAGGGGCGAGTAGGCCAGCAGGGGGGGTGCAGTTTGGGGTGATCAGGGGGGCAGTTGGGGGCGAGCAGGCCAGCAGGCAGAGTGGTTAGAGGCAATCAGGCAGGCAGGCAGGCAGGTGAGCGGTTAGGAGCCAGCAGTCCTGGATTATGAGAGGGATGTCTGACTGCTGGTTTAGGCCTGATCCCTGTAAACTGGCAGGACATTTTTCGAGGGGTCCCAGATTGGAGAGGGTGCAGGCCAGGCTGAGGAACACACCCCCCCCCCCCCGCACGAATTTCGTGCACCGGGCCACTAGTATAAAATAGCAAATTCAGCTAAGCAAATTGAAGTGCCTGTTCTGATAGTGAAATTTAAGAGGTTAGATCATCTGTTTGGTCCATATCATTACTTGTAATATGGTTTACTAAATTTTCAGTAAGTAGTGATTTCACCTAACAAGTGAATAAAAGTAGATAGCATTGCTGTAAATTTTACTGTATCAGGATATAATTCAATACAGGTTTTTGTCTATAGTTGATAGAAGTTTGAGTAGAATTTTAGGGTGGCAATTTTATACATTATAAAAGCAAGTAATTTCTATATTCTCATGGACATTATTGAAAACTGCTATTAACTGTTGGTGTCAGAACACAAAGTCATTCATAATTTTAGCAAGAACAGATGAATTTCTCTAATTTGGAAATAGTAAATACATTCAAAGATTTACCTTTGCAATGATAATAGAAAATGAGACACAACAAATTATCTCTATTCTATGCTCCCTATATTCTTGATTAAATATCTCTTAATGTTTTTAAAAATAGCTCATTCACATTAATGGCCGATCTAGATTTCCCCGAAGGCTTCGCACAGAGGTGAAGGGGGGTTTGTCTCAGTCCACAGCACACCCTTCCTAATTCACACTTAAAGTATCGCCTCTTCTGAAGTCATGCTGAATGTTTATCAGTTTCTTGAAAGCTGAATAATAACATCTCAAACTATGAAAATTAGTGTTTTCTCAGTTATGATGCATGCAACCAAAAACTCTCCGGACCCTTCTTCTAGAAGCTGGGCAGAGCTCTCATTCTCACAGCATGGTGGGGGTAGATTTAGGGTTCTGGACATGTTCTGAAGTCGTACAGGTCAGGGAGTGCTCCCCGGATGGGGTTGGGGTGGGCATGGACTGAGGGATTCTGAGGGGGGCCCTGAGGCTGCTGAAGGACCACAAGGGAGGGGCACCTTTGGAGGGTGAATTCCCAAGCGCTTTTAGTGCCCTTTAGGGTGGGGACGACCTTGACTGTGAAAAGGGGATTAGGCAGGGACCTACAGGTGGAGCCCAAATTACTATCATTTCAAGGTACATCAGACTCCTCTCAGGGACCTGAGCTTTGTGGTGCTGCCATTATTGCAAAAATGGTGTGGAATGATCAGAAATGAAACCCAATCACAGCAGGACATATTTTTCAGAATTTTATTATGAACAGGAATAAAAACTATATAAAATGAAATTTATTAAAACTTATTAAAATTTATTAAAAATGTATTAATAATAAATAAATTTATTAAATGTATTCATTATCTACACTAATAAAAGAGACAAATGGTAATTGGCGTACGGCGATACCTTTTTCATTGGCTAATCAGGGCTATATGCAAATTAACTGCCAACTAAGATTGGCAGTTAACTGCCAACAAGATGGCGGCTAATTTGCATATGTAGGCACAATGCAGGGAGGCGAAAGGGAAAGCAGGAAGAAGCCCCCTGCCACTGACAGTGATCGGAAACCCAGGGGGGAGCTAAGAGCTGGGGGGCAGGGCAAAGGCGGCCCCAGGCATGATCGGAGAATCAGGCGCCTTTGCCGCCCTGGCCAGTGATAGCAGGAAGTAGGGGTGGAGCCAGCGATGGGAGCTGGGCACGGTCGAAGCTGGCAGTCCCAGGAGCTAGGGATCCCTTGCCTGGGCCTAAAGCGAAGCCCACGATAGCGGCGCCCCCCGCTGCCACTGCGGGTCCCCGCTGCCTGGGCCGGACGCCTAGGCCAGAGGCGTTAGGCCTGGGCAGGGGCGGAGCCTGCAACCGCGGGGAGCTGGGGGTCCCCTGCCCAGGCCTGACACCTCTGCCGGAGGCCTCAGGCCTGGTCAAGGGGCCGATCCGGTGATTGGTGATCGGAGGGTGATGAGGGTCAACTCCTCTGGCTGAGGCATCAGGCCTGGGCGGGGGGCGGAGCCGGGGATTGGGGGGATATGATGGTCCCCTTGCCCAGGCCTGAAGCCTGGGTCAGAGGCGTCAGGCTTGGGTGGGGGGTGGAGCAAGCGATCAGAGGGAGATGGGGGTCCCCTGCCCAGGCATGATTCCTGGGCCAGAGGCCTCAGGCCTGGGCGGGGGCCAGAGCCAGTGATCAGGGGGAGATGGGAGTCCCCTGTCCAAGCCTGACACCTCTGGCGGAGGTGTCAGGCCTGGGCAAGGGGCCGATCAGGCGATCGGAGGGTGATGGGGGTCAATGCCTGAGGGCTCCCAGTATGTGAGAGGGGGCAGGCTGGGCTGAGGGACACTCTCCCCCACACACACACACACACCCAGTGCACGAATTTCGTGCACCGGGCCCCTAGTTTCTTAATAAAACTGAAGACCTCACGTGGGCTTCTCAGCAGGAGGAAGGGAGGGAGCTGTCACCAGCCTGCAGGTCCACTGGCCTCCATGTAATGTCTTAATGCTGATGGGCTCACGTGGAATCAGGGACTTGGTGGGAGCTGGCAGGCCTGCAGGGTCTTGGTGAGAGGGCCCAGGTGCAGAGGCTGGAGGTTTGCTGAATGTATGGTCTCTCCGTTGGACACGCAGGGCCTGAGTCTGCGTTTCTTTCTGGCCTGGCCGAGCTGGATGGAGGTCGGGGCCTCTCTCTTACCTGGGTGCCTTGGTGCTAAGTTTGGAGTCCTGGCACCCACTTTGTGCAGCAGGATGTGCCACGCTGGGCGAGTTCCCATCAGGGAACCTGGCTGGTGCCTGAGATGTGAGGGTGTGGCCCAGGCCATGGGTGCTGGAGACAGAATGGGGCTTGTGGTGCGCCTCCTGGACACTGTGGGTGGCATCCCGGACAAAGGGTGAACCTGCTGGCTGAGGGGTGTCAGTGACAGGAACTCCCTGCCCACTATGTCGTCCAGAAGGTGAGCAGGCGCTCCCCTCGGGGTTTCTGAAGGGAGTCGCTGGGGATGTCTCCCCGGTTTTCCTGCCAGGTGACCCAGGGCTGGGCCTGGGGTCTGCCACACGCCTCCTCTTGGAGGTGGGGATGGGACTCGGCTGGGTCTGACGCTGTGGGAGACATAACATAGAGGTTTCTTTTCACATTAGAATGTTTTCATCATCAAATATAAATAAAATTAAACAACGAGCAAAACAAAGATCTGAATAAGAGCTATGGATAGGGGCAGATATGCCAGCAATCTGTGTGCACATGCGGAGGCCAGCCTGGTGAGGATGTTTTAGGACGGGGGATGCTTGCATGGGAAAGGACACTCCACATAGAGGCACAGAACTTGGCTCTATGTCCAAAACATGTCCCTGTCATCCGTGCCACGTCCTCAGGTCCCCCACAGAGGCAAGCCCATCCTCACCCTGCGAAGGTAATGGTCTAGTGTTTTAGACTCTGTTGCCTCCTGTCACGCTGTGGCTCCATCCCTTTAGACCTCCAAGGGTCTGGAGGGCCCCTGTTCTGGATGATGATCCACCACTGGCTGCAGACTTGTCGCCGGAGCCACTCAGTGAGAAGGTTAAGTCCTCGGCGCCGCCCCAGCTCGCCCTCCTCCCACACCTGTGCCTCCAGCTGGGCCCGGTCTGTGGGCCCCAGTCTGACCTCGCTAAGTGCCTGTGACAGGATGCGTTAGGACAAAACGTGCTGAGTTGTAGGAAGGCAATAGATCAGGGGCGGGCAAACTTTTTGACTCGAGGGCCACAATGGGTTCTTAAACTGGACCGGAGGCCGGAACAAAAGCATGGATGGAGTGTTTGTGTGAACTAATATAAATTCAAAGTAAACATCATTACATAAAAGGGTACGGTCTTTTTTTTTTTTTTTTTTTAGTTTTATTCATTTCAAATGGGGCCGGATCCGGCCCGCAGGCCGTAGTTTGCCCACAGCTGTGTTATCCTATCCCAGAGGTTTCCCCACTTTGCTCAATCCCACCTCCTTACTCTATCACCAATGAATTTCATGTAACCCACCTACGTCCATTTCCTTTAATTGCAATGTTTAAATACAGCTGTAACTCTCCATTCTCTGGAGCACTATCTCAATTCATTGAGGTTCTGGTTCCCGGCACATGCCCAGAGTTTGGCTTAAATAAACTCACAAAATAATTTACAGGTTTCAATGTTTTTTTTTTACGTTAACATCTTTCAATACCCACAGTTCTATCTACCAAGGTCCCACACCTTCGGGCATTTCGGCCTCTTTGTTTTAAACCCCGGTTGGGTTTTTTTTCTCCGGTTCTTGGGGGGACCCGGAGGGAGCGGCACCCCCTCCCCTCCCGGCCCTGCCCCCACGTGCGCTCAGCTCATCAGCAGCTGAGACTGGGGCAGGTCAGTGAGTCTGCGCCCTGCCTGGCCTGGCCAGCAGCACCCGCCGCTTCGGCCGCGGCCTCGGCCGTGTCCGGGCCCAGGAGGCTCCGAACCCCGGCCAGGCCCGGCCCCCAGGCCCCTGGAGGCCGGACCCAAGGACACGCCGCCGCCTGGAGGGCACCGCCGGACCAGTGAGCGCTGGGCTCGGGACAGTCTCTGAGAGCGCCTCCCACGCCATGGGCATTGAGGAGCGTCCGAGACCAGCTCGGGCCACGGGGAGTGCGGGACCTGGGACCCAGCAGACCGTGGGACAGGGCAGGACCAGGGCGGGCGGACCCTGGGAGGGGTTGTCTGGGAGGTCTGCACCTGGGACTGGCCGTGGGAAGGTCAGGACTAGGGGGTACACCCACTCAGAGGACTGGGACCCCAGATCCAAAAGGCCGGGTCCAGGGACAGTCCTGGGACTTGAAACACCCCCTCCCCAAGGCCAGACCCCTGGACAGTCCCAGCAGGCAGGGCTTGGGTCATGGGACAGGCTCTAGGGGTGAACAGGGCCCCACAGGCCTCTGAGGAGGTGGGGGTGCTGGGGCAGGACCATGAAGGCCGAGACCCTGATAACAGCTGGGCTTGGAGACAGGTTTCAGTGAAGCCAGGACTCCCGACAAGAGGTGAAAAGCGCCCAGGCCCCACTAGTGGGCCCAGCCCCCAGGAGTTGGGGCCCCGATACAAGACCCAGGGGTGCCCAGAGTCTGCCCGTGCTATGAAAGCTCTGGAGGGACCCTGGTGAGGCCGCCTACAGACCTCTGATGATGCTGTCTGGTTCTCAGAAGCAGATACAAGAAAGGAATAAAATCCACTTCCTACCGCTCAATGTTCCCCCGGTTGTGAGCTGTCCTCAGGGTTATCTGAGCTGGTCCTCCCTGAGAAGGGTCAGAATGAGAGCTTGCCGTTCGGTAGAAATATATGTGGGCGGTGACCATTAAATTAGCATAATTTCCCAGAAGGAAGGGGGCTTGAAGGGAAGCTGTGTTACGGGTGCTTGAGGGTTCCCAGGCCTTTTCAATCTATATGGACCCACGTGCTCACTATTAGGAAGACCTAGCTTCTGTAAAAAAACGAACGTTTGTGGAGGCACCTGGTGTTTCCTTCAACAGGGGCATTCTGAGGACACTGCTCAGTGACATGGCATCGCAGCAGGACAGGCGCTGCGGGGGCCCCACGCACCGGAGGCACCTGCAACAGTCCAGGGCGTGGAATCAGATTAGAACGTGGTTGTCTGGGCTGGGGGAGGGGAGGGAGGGGGTCACGCTGGGCAGGAAGTCTGAGGAACAGATGGAAGAGTCTCTAGAGCTTACTGGGCAGCGCCCGCCCCAGTCAGTGCTGGGCCCCACAGCGACCTCGTGGTTCACTGGGCGATGCTGAACCACTGAGCCACCCGGGCCACAGGGCCGCTTGAACCTCCCGCCTCTCGGGGTTGATGCAAGATGCTCTCTCAGCCTCTGAAGCACAATCCTGAGAGTCCAGGAGAGTGACGTGCCCTCAGCACAGCTGAGCACAGCCGGTCCCTTCCCACGGACACCGCCACTCCTGCCGCCCGTACCCACCCATCCGATCCAGCGGGGGAACACCACACCTCAGGGAGGTGGTTACCCACGGGCTCCTCAGGTTCTCAGGCCTCCACACTTGGACTAGTTATACTATTGACTTTCTCCAGTTTGCGAAGCACAGATAATAGGGCTCAACGTATGAGCCTATTCCTAGAAATGTCTTACATGCTTCCATGTAGACCATATGGGTCAGTCTGCAGAACACTGCCTAACAGAGGGACCTAGCACAGGCAGCACCTCACCCATTTACCCACTCCTTCTGTTACCCATCCTGACAGGCTGAATTAAAACACGCTACTCTAGCCTTCCTCTGTAGAGAGAGACAGAGGAAGGGTTATGGGAATAAAGCCAATTCCCATGGATATAACCTGTCTGCAGGGTTACATCTTATGTGGTGTAGAAATACTAAGAAAAAGTGTTATGTGCCTGAGTGACTTTCATATTTCGATCAAAGGAATTTGGATGATTCCCCTGGCCACAGGCACGTTACTTCCTCCGCACCAGGCTGACAGGCATGGGCTGGGAGGCCCAGCTGCCGGGGTCCAACCCCAGCAGGTCCAGGGGTCCCCAAAGGTGTGGACGGAGTCGGCGAAGAAGGAATGACACAGAGGCAGCGTTCAGGTGATCATTATAGCCGGGTTCTCTTGTCAGGGTCTCCAGTGAAGTTCTGGTTAGGATCTTCAGCCAGGTTCTGTGTCCATGTTCCCTCCCTAGGTTCTCCAGCCAGGTTCTGTCCAGGTTCTCCAGCCAGGTTCAGTCACCAGGTTCTAGTCAGGTTCTCTTGCCATGTTCTATCCAGGTTCTGTAGCCAGGTTCTGTCTCTAGGTTCTGTGTCTAGGTTTTGTTACATCTGTATTTATACCAGTTGATTTTAATCCTATCAATCTGTATTCCAAAAGTTAGGGCATTTCTTACCTCCATTCCAGGGAGTAAAGATTATGTAGCTTAAGCATGATTGTTCGTAGTTAAAGTGATTAACTACCCACCTGGCACTAAGTTAAGGGGTTTTATTCCCTCCCTAACTTCGGGGAAAAATCCCTACCTGGGGAAACAACCTTTCTCGGAGAGGTGACCTTGGTTAAAACACATAGCGCCAAGAAGGGGAGCAAACACATTAAAAACAGTATGCCATATACGCCAGGTCCCTTGAAACATATGCTGTGCAGGTGTTTCTTTCCTGCAGCGACTGTGTCAAGCAGCAAGGATGGACCGGCTCCCAGCACCCAGCACCCAGCACCCAGCGGCTCGGTTCTTTGCTGTGTGGACAAGACCTTGTGGTACTGGAGGCCCTGCCTTGTGCCCTGAACCCCTCCTGGCACAAGTCCTGACTTGGGGGTTCACCAGCAGCACCATGAGGACGTCTTGTGTCCAGGGTCAGTCCCAGCAGCGAGTCCCCTTCACCTCGCGGGTTGGTGGGTCACTTAGCATGTCCCATTGTATCCACCCACTGAGCAGCCACAAGGAGGCAGAGATGCCCAGAGAGAAGGAAAGACCTGGAGGGAGTGACAAGTTGGTGCTGAGCCCTACAGCCCAACCGCATCCCAGCAGCTCCAGTGTCTGATCCTGACCCTGCACAGCTCTTTTCCTCAGTCACTGGAGAGTCCTGAGGTGTAAACTGGGAGACAGGTTAATACGTGACAGAGGACTAGATGGTGGCCTTTGAAATTGTCTTTATTTCTGAACATTCCTTTCCAACCATCCACCCAGGATTGCCTCCCACACATGCAGCTGGAGGCCAAATACCTCTCCCCGTCCCCAAGCAAATCAGATCCATGTTTCTGATTGTAGGACACTTTGCCTTTGAGGTCCCATGAACTCCCAACCTTTGGCCCTGCAATCCTGTACCCGGGCTGGGTCCCTCCGTTTCCCCATTCACACTGAGCATGAACCTGGAACGTGGGTGCCCCCTGCATAACGCACCCCGGTCTGAGGTTTCAGCTTCCAAAGGCGCAGAAAGAAGGCTTTTCTGGGTGCACCCAGTGAGCACGGTCACTACAGGGGCACATCACGGGTGCCATGTCATGAAAATGCCACCTCACAAACCTTCCTATGTCGAAAACGCTTGGTGGCGAGCTGGATGGTCCTGGGCTGTCCTAACTCCCTCAGCACCCTCGCGAGTTCAGCCTTGATCAGGGCGAGTCTCTCCTTGTTGATGGTCCCATGGGTCCTGTAACCCTCCACGGGGACCGGGTACACCTTGCGCTGTAAACTGCGCAGCCCGGCTGTGTGGCGCAGCAGCTTCTCCACGGTGGCCACGGGGAAGTTGTTCATATAGATGGTGAAGTGTCTGAGCTGGTGGCAGTGGCTCAGGACAGCCAGGATGGCCTCGACTTGGGAGTCTCCCATCCCACATTTATCCAGACCCAGGAACTGGAGGGTGGGTGCCACTGCCTCCAGCAGAGCTCGGAGGGGCTCACTGAAATCCGCAAGGTCGACGCCAAGTAGATGCAGGACCCTCAGCTCCCTGAGGTTCGGGCACTGGAACAGGTGTGTCAGGTCTGAATGCGTCAGCCGGGGGCAGCACATTACGCAGAATTTGTACAAGGGAATCTGCAGGCACCTGGGGAGAGAAAGAGCGGTTAGTGCCTGGAGATGAGGTAGCCGGTAGAGGGGTCCTGCAGGTGACAGAGATGGATTTGCCCGAGCCCAGGGCTGTCTTCACAATCTGATGAAGGCCAGCAGCCAGGACACCCATCTCCTTTTAGGCTGGGACAAGTTCACGACATGGCCAGAGCTTCCTGTCCTCAGCTGCCAAGCAGCGCACTGCACTCTGGAGGGCGCTGCACAGAAGGAAAACCCCGGAACCTGCTCAGAGAACCCGGCCCAGTGTCCAGGTTAAGGGTGGGCATCCCTGAACCTTAAGTTTGGGAGACAAACTCAAGAATGCTGTCGACTCAGGCTTCCTTCTGCCCACGGCTTGGGCTCCAGGCCCGAGATATCTGGGCAACATGAGGTTAGTTCATGTAATACATACACCACAAACATGGCACTAACAGGTTTGACTCCGTGGATAGAGCGTTGGCCTTTGCATGGATGTGTCTCAGGTTTGATTACCACTCAAGCACATGCACCTCATTTGCAGGCTCAATCCCTGGCCCTGGTTGGGGCATGAGCCTCAGGCAACCAATCGATGTGTCACTCTCACATAGATGTTTCACTGTCTCTTCCCCTCCCTTCCATTCTCTAAAAATCAATGGGAAAAATATCCTCAGGTGAGGATTTAAAAAAGGGAGAGAGAGAGAGAGATCGTGCAGTGACAACTGGGAGGCCAGTCTGCAGGGGCGACTTCTACCACAAACCACCTGTCACTCTTAGCAGTCCTTTCCCTCCCGCTCCCTTAGCTGGGGAATCCTGCCTTTCCTTCCTACTAATGACCTTCCTGGAGCCCAGACCACCTCTGACAGATGGGGAAGCTGAGACAGGCTCACGTGTGTTCACATGGCCGGTGGGCAGAGCTTCTGTCTGGAAATGCTCCCTCCCATGTGGCTTTTCCTCCTCCCTCCCCCTTCCTCAGTCCCGGTCACTTAGACATGTCTCCCTAAGGAAGAATTCACAGACCCCAGCTCGCTGGGTCACTCATTGAGCCAGTTCTGCTACCCCTCCTGACAGGCAGATTTTAAAACACGCCTCTCTAAGGTGCTCATGGGCCACCACCCTCAAAGCAGCAACCAGGCCCTCCCTTGCCATTCTGGAGCTGCGTCCACTGTTCCCCCACTCACCTGAGGACCTGGTCCAGGCGGCCTGGGAGGAAGGAAAGAGAACCTATCTCGAGGTCCCGGAGGTGCCACAGCCTGAGCATCTGAGAGAGGAATTCGGAAAAGGATTGCTCCCCCTCCTGCTCCTGCCTTTCCCCCCTCCTGCTCCCCTTCCTCCTGCACCTCTGCCTCCTCCCACTGCTGCACCCCTTCCTCCTGCACCTTTGCCTCCTCCCACTCCTGCACCCCTTCCTCCTGCACCTCTGCCTCCTCCCACTGCTGCACCCCTTCCTCCTGCACCTCTGCCTCCTCCCACTGCTGCACCCCTTCCTCCTGCACCTCTGCCTCCTCCCACTCCTGCACCCCTTCCTCCTGCACCTCTGCCTCCTCCCACTGCTGCACCCCTTCCTCCTGCACCTCTGCCTCCTCCCACTGCTGCACCCCTTCCTCCTGCACCTCTGCCTCCTCCCACTCCTGCACCCCTTCCTCCTGCACCTCTGCCTCCTCCCACTGCTGCACCCCTTCCTCCTGCATCTCTGCCTCCTCCCACTCCTGCACCCCTTCCTCCTGCACCTCTGCCTCCTCCCACTGCTGCACCCCTTCCTCCTGCACCTCTGCCTCCTCCCTCTCCTGCACCACTTCCTCCTGCACTTTTGCCTCCTCCCTCTCCTGCACCCCTTCCTCCTGCACCTCTGCCTCCTGCCACTCCTGCACCCCTTCCTCCTGCACCCCTTCCTCCTCCCACTCCTGCACCCCTTCCTCCTGCACCCCTTCCTCCTCCCACTCCTGCACCTCTGCCTCCTCCCACTCCTGCACCTCTGCCTCCTGCACCTCTGCCTCCTCCCACTCCTGCACCCCTTCCTCCTCCCACTCCTGCACCCCTTCCTCTTGCACCTCTGCCTCCTCCCACTCCTCCACCCCTTCCTCCTGCACCTCTGCCTCCTGCCACTCCATCAGCTCTTCACCCTCCCTCTCCTGCTCCTCCCTCTCCAACTCCTCTTCCCCCCTCAACCCCTGCTCCTCTTCCTGTTGTCCTTCTTCCTCCCCCTCCTCCTCTTCATCCCCTTCCTCCGCATAGTCCTCAGTCAAGTTTCCCAGGAGAAAGATTTCCTGCAGGTGGCTCATCGATCCCAGGTAGAGAGCAAAAGCCCCCAGGGTGGACAGGTCCCAGGTGCAGTTCACATACACCTCCTGGATGCAGCCCAGCCGCACCCCATCCAGGACCCTCCTGACCCTCTGGAAGGGCACCCCAAAAGTCCTCAGCGTCTTGCAGCACAGGTGTAGCGACCCTTCCCTCTGCTGGGCCCATTGGATGATGTGCATGAAAAACTCATCCTGGTCCCTTTCATCGAAGGTAAGGTCTAGGAACACCTCCAAGGGAGCCAGTGGGTGCTCCATGCCAGGGCCGGAGCTGTGCATGGTCAGTAGTTCTCTAAGTGAGCAAGTCTCGGTGCTGACTCCAAGCCACATATCCCAGAAGTTGGCACCCGTGTTCCTTAAATCCAGCACCCGCAGTTTGCACCTCCTGTGGGGAGAAGAGGACATTCGCTGAGATTCCTCCAGGTGAACAGGGCATTGGCTGAGGTGCTTGATGGACTGTGTGTGTCAGTGATTGAGCATCGACCTATGAACTAGGAGGTCACAGTTCAATCCCCAGTCAGGGTACATGCCTGGGTTGCAGGCTCAATGCCCAGTGGGTGGGGGGAGTGTGTGTGTGTGCAGGAGGCAGCTGATCAATGATTCTCTCTCATCATGGAAGCTTCTATCACTATCTCTCCTTTTCTCTCTGAAATCAATAAACATTATATATTTTTCAAAGGATCGGCTCAGTGAGGGCAGGTCCGAATGAGACTGAGCGTCTGAGTTGAGGCACCAATCAGACGGCACCCCCAACCTGAGCTTCTACTTTGAATCTCAGGGGCAGCTTCTCTCCTGCTCAGCACTTGGAGTACCTTTAAGTCCCACTGGGAGGAGGCAGGGCAGGTGTTGCTGGTGCCCCTGCCCAGTAGGCATGCCTCCACTTCCCACAGTGAGCTGGGCAGTGTGCAAGGGCTCCCGGAGCCTCACTGGCACGGTCAGAAGCTTCAGGTCCACCCTCAGGCCCTCTGAACACCCTGACCTCCACTGTCTCCCAGATGCTCAGTCAGGACCCTGCCAGGCACCTGGAGCAGCCTTACCTGGGCCGAACCTCCTGGGCAAGCAGAACGTCAAGCGCGTCAAACACGGCTTTTAAGCCCGCGGCTCTGGTTGGGGCATGATCAGGGGGACGCTGTATCAGGACCCCCAGAGGGAGGACAGTGAATGGCCAGGCTTGGGCCAACGCCTTCAGGAGCTGGGGGCGGCGTCCACCACGGTAGGCCATTTCGAACAGGTATGGGAAGAGCTCGGCGGGCAGGTACTCCAGAGCGGCAATGGCTGAGGCCTGGTCCCTCAGCAGGCGCTTCGCTGCCAGCTTCCGGAGTGTGGGTGGCGTCCGGATGCTCATCTTCAAAGCTCTCAGAAAGGAATCCTGCAGAAACGTCTAGGGAACAAGACATCCTTGTCAGGCCAAGCCTTTGAGCCCCATCAACTCACACCCCTTCCCTCAGAGGAATCAACTCAGGGTCAAAGCCACTGCCTGGCAATGGTGAGAGACTCAGTTTAGTGAGTCCCATTCTGGGCTTGGTGGCCACTGAGCCATAGCTCTCCCCTGCAGGCCCCCAGACAAGCATCTCAGAAGCACCCACATCTTTCATTCCAGTCTGACTAGCACGTGGGTACTCAGGGGCCTAAAAGCTGACCCCTACCTTTTTGGGGGGTAAGTTTCAGACCCATTTGGGACACAAACTAAATAGTTAAAATGTCCAAAAATAAAACCCCCAATAGTTAAGATGTTTTCATTGAGGATAGTAGGGGGTGTGTGTCAGGGAATCAGCTTGTTTAGACATTTAAAAATAAACCAAAGCCCAAATCCAATGTTTGGAATTCAGGTAAAGCTACACTTAAGAGGTGAAATCAAAGCATTCAATCTGTTAGACTGTAATGAAACAAAAAGGACCCTAGGTGGTTTCCCTCAGTGAATACTGGTTCAGCCTATGGGCTGATGTGTCCCCAGTTTGATTCTGGCCAAGAGCACATGCCCAGGTTGTGAGTCCATCCCCATTTGAGGAATGAGGAGGCACTTGATAATTTATTCCCTCTCATAATTTCCATTTCAATCTCTCTCTTTCCCCCTCCCTTCTTCTCTGAAATCAATAAAAATACATTTTAAGAAAGAAAGATGAAAGAAAGAAAGATGAGAGAAACCAAGATGGCAGCATAGGTAAACACCGGAGTTTGCTGCCTCGCACAACCACTTCAAAAATACAACTAAAAGACAGAACAGACATCACCCAGAACCACAGGAAGGCTGGCTGAGTGGAAATTCTACAACTAGAGGAAAGAGAAAAGCACACCGAGACTCAGAGGAGCTGCGGTGCAGAAGTAAAATACTAAGGTACAGAGGGGCACACGGAGCGGGCTGGCGGCTGAGGGCGTAGTTGTCTTTTTCAATTGGGAGGGAGTCTCAAGCTCTGACCTCCAGTTCCGGGCGAGTCTCTGGGGGCCTAGACTCATATGGGAGAGGCGGAACTGTCTGGCATCCATCGGAACTCGAGGGCAGCTTTCTCTCAGAGGTACTTGCAGCAATTGCTGGGACACTGAGAAGCGGGGCCTCTGAAGGCAGGACTGAGAGCAGCCATAACTGCTCGCTCCGCCAGCCCTGTTGCTCCCTTGGGACCCACCCTGCCCAAGCCTTGCACGGAGGTGTTTGCTGGATAGCCTCAGGCAGAGGCTAGATTAGCACCTCCCTAGAGCTCCAGGACAGAAGTTATCCCATTGCAGACACAGCTGATTCTCACAGCCAATTGGCCTGGAAGCCAATCCCTCCCAGTGTTACTTACAACAATCCAGGTTTAACTACAACAAGACTGTGCACAAAGACCACAAGGGGGAGCACCAAGAGTGTTCTCCTCAGGTAATTGGGAAGGCTGAACCACTGGACCCCAGAGGACACTTAGCACAGAAAACCACTTTATCAACACAAGGAAGCATAAAAAATGCAGAGACAAAGAAACAGGACACAAATGACAGAAATGGAGGAAAGCAAACTGCTGGATATAGAGTTCAAAACCACACTTTTAAGGTTTTTCAAGAATTTTCTAGAAACCACCGATAAATGTAGTGAGATCCTCAAGAAATCTAGTGAGACCCTCAATGTTGTGATAAAGGACCAACTAGAAATTAAGCATACACTGACTGAAATAAAGAATATTATACAGACTCCCAACAGCAGACCAGAGGATCACAAGAATCAAGTCAAAGATTTGAAATACGAAGAAGCAAAAAACACCCAACCAGAAAAGCAAAATGAAAAAAGAATCCAAAAATACGAAGATAGTGTAAGGAGCCTCTGGGACAGCTTCAAGTGTACCAACATCCAAATTATAGGGGTGCCAGAAGAAGAGAGAGAGCAAGATATTGAAAACCTATTTGAAGAAATAGTGACAGAAAACTTCCCCTACCTGGTGAAAGAAATAGACTTCCAAGTCCAGGAAGCGCAGAGAACCCCAAACAAAAGGAATCCAAAGAGGACCACACACCAAGACACATCATAATTAAAATGCCAAGAGCAAAAGACAAAGAGAGAATCTTAAAAGCAGCAAGAGAAAGAAACTCAGTTACCTACAAGGGAATACCCATACGACTGTCAGCTGATTTCTCAACAGAAACTTTGCAGGCCAGAAGGGAGTGGCAAGAAATATTCAAAGTGATGAATGCCAAGAACCTACAACCAGGATTACTTTATCCAGAAAAGCTATCATTCAGAATTGAAGGTCAGATAAAGAGCTTCAAAGATAAGAAAAAGCTAAAGGAGTTCATCACCACCAAACCAGTATTATATGAAATGCTGAAAGGTATCCTTTTAAGAAGAGGAAGAAAAAGAAAATGTAAAGATACAAATTATGAACAACAAATACACATCTATCAACAAGTGAATCTAAAAATCAAGTGAATGAATAATCTGATGAACAGAATGAACTGGTGATTATAATAGAATCAGGGGCATAGAAAGGGAGTGCACTGACTATTCTTGCGGGGGAATGGGGTGTGGCGGATGTGGGAAGAGACTGGACAATAATCGTGCACCTATGGATGAGGACAGTGGGTGGGGAGTGAGGGCGGAGGGTGGGGTGGGAACTGGGTGAAGGGGAGTTATGGGGGGAGAAAAGAGGAACAAATGTAATAATCTGAACAATAAAGATTTAATAAAAAAATTAAAAAAAAATAGATTTGAACCTACAAGTTTTCAAGCTAGAAAATAAAACAAAAGAAAGATGGAAGGAAGGAAGGAAGGAAGGAAGGAAGGAAGGAAGGAAGGAAGGAAGGAAATGGAAAGCTCGTCATGCCAGGTCAGGCTTCATGCACCGTGAGGCCGGCTGCCTTAGCTGAGGTCGGTAACTCACCTGCTGTGACCGGGTTGGCTGGGGCTCAGATCTCAGACCTGGTGGAGAACCACGGCACTGACTGCAGAGCTGGAGCACTCTGAATATCTCCTCTGGTGCCTGAGGTTTTTATACACCTTCTCAAATGCTAACATCCAATCAGAACCCCTGGTCTAAACCCCATAATCCTGATGGGATTTATGCATTTCTCCCTATTAATTAAATGACCCAGATATCCCTTTAGGAAAGAGAAGGTTAGGGAGGGACAAGGTTGAAGACTGGCTCATTGATTCCTTCCAAAGGCACTGACTGAGGTGGACAGATGGCCCATAGTTATCCTACTTGGTGTGAGAGAGTGAAGGGTGTAATGGGTTCCTGATGTAAGAAAGGAAAAAAACACAACCTGAGAGCATGGTTGCTGGGATCTTTGGCCACATTAGAGTAATCCAAATTATCCACAGCTAAAACAGGCGAGAAGACAATGGTGGCAGTCGCAAGAAAAAAAGACATGTGTCCATGCATCTAGTTGTCACTTAGGTTTTATGTCAGGTGACACAGCAGCTCATGAGCTCCTTCAGGGAGCAGGTGGTCGTCGTTTGAGGATGTGGGGGGCCCTTCAGACCACAAGGCTTCTCTGAGGGAGGTCAGGACAGAATCACCATGAGAAGCAGGGGTCAGGGCTGGGCAGAGTGGGGCTGAGCCATCCTAATGGAACCCTGTGAATGACCAAGGGCCATGCAACAGATGGATGTTTTTCACTGGAGAGAAGAGAGATGGAAAGACTCTTCTCTGGGAGAATTTAGGACTTAAAAGGAGACAAGCTGGAGGGCAGACAGTGCCTTCCTGGAGGGCACAGGGAGAGATTCCATCTTCTGTCCCTCCCAGGAGGAAAGGGTGGGTCTCCGCTGGGAGAGAAGGGATTAGTTCAGCAACTGGGTGGAGAACATTAAATCTAAGAATGTGATTAGAGGGAAAGAGGCCAGGCCTGGGAGTTAGACATTTTCAAGCCCAAGAGGCACTGAAGGCAGATGCATGGGCTCTTTTGGGATCTTGGAGCCCGGGAGAAATTAAACATGGGCCAATCACAGGTAACCCTGTCACATCATGGCAGCTGCTACGAGGTGACGTTTATCTGCGTGTCGGGGTTCTTCCACAGAGAACCCTTCCCACGTAGCAAGTGCCTTCCCTCACTACATAGTGTCTTCATGGCCCCTTTTCTGCCCTCACGGCACCCCTTCACTTTACCACACCCCCAGTGATCTCCCTTATGACCACCGGCCCTCAGGTCCCCATTTCAGTAAGCCTGTCCCCCAATATCACTCTGCATTTGACTGACAGCCTGTTGTCTGCTGGAAGCCAGGGAGCAATCATGGCTCCTTATGTTATGGGTTCAATCAGCAAGATAGACCACCGACTCGGAATTTAAATTGAAGAGCCTTTATTAAGCTGGCCAGCTGACTACAGTGCGTCCCTTCAGTAAGGGGCTTCGCAGCCTGCAGTGCCGACCGAGAGTACAGCAAAATCTTTTATTGCAAAAACTACATAATGTTTAAAAAAAAAAACTACAAAGCATTTCATTAGCTGTTCCTTAGAAGTTCACAAAAACAAAGGGGAGGTAAACGGAGTCACACCTAGCTGGGGTGAATCATAATATATTGTTTTCTGAGACAATCTAGCAATTTTTCTCTGTCACGATCTCGGACCCTAATACAATCGGTAACCTTTCCGTGCCTCAGTCCCTCCCCCTAGCACATTCCCTACTGGTCTTATGCCTGAATCAAATCCTTGATTCAGCGCCCTCCTCTAAGACTCTGGAGTATTGGGTGTGTAAAACCATTAACTTTACAGCCTGTATTTGATTTTGTATGAAATTGAGGCGGCATCTGGCAATGCAGGGGCCAAATATTAGCCCTAGGAGGAGTAGAATGACTGGTCCTGCCAAGGAGGAGAGCAGGGTAGTTAGCCAGGTGGACCAGGAAAATAAATTCTTGTACCAATTGCCTTCAGCCCTTCTAGCCTCCTCTGGGTCAGCCAGCCGTTTTCGCAGCTGGCTAAGGCTTTCCCTGATCACCCCCGAGTGGTTGGTGTAGAAACAGCAAGTCTCCCCTAGGGCCAGACAGAGGCCTCCCTGCTTCAGGAAAAGGAGATCTAGCCCTCGTCTGTTTTGTAATACTACCTCTGTGAGTGAACTGAGGGAGTCTTCCAATTGGCTAACGGATTTTTCTTTCTTTCTTTTTTTTTTTTTTTTTAAGTACATTTTACTGATTTTTTACAGAGAGGAAGGGAGAGAGGGATAGAGAGCCAGAAGCATCGATGAGAGAGAAACATCGATCAGCTGCCTCCTGCACGCCCCCTACTGGGGATGTGCCCGCAACCAAGGTACATGCCCTTGACCGGAATCGAACCTGGGACCTTTCAGTCCGCAGGCCGAAGCTCTATCCACTGTGTCAAACCGGTTCTGGCGGCTAATGGATTTTTCAAGCGAGCTTAAATCTTGATCTACCTGCCTAACTCTTTATAATTTTGGTGGCCGGTTGCTAGGGCGGCTGTTCCGACGGCCGTGGATCCTGCTAGTCCTATTCCCATAAGGAGGGGGACTAGGATGGGGGCCCTTCTAACCCTTCTGGGTTCGAGGTTCAAATGTTCTCGGCCTCCTTCTCCCGAATAGTAGTACACCTGTGGGAGGATATGAGTTAGAATGCATAGTCCAGGGTCCGTCGGATTCTGGAGGACTGGAGAGAAGATGCAAGGGGTTACACCAGGTGTACATGCCCACCAAGTTCCTGCCGGCGCTACTAAGTAGGTGGGGGTCCCTCCTGTATGATTTTTTTGAAGTATGATAGAAGAATTACATAAATATGCATAGGTGGAACTGCCAAGGGGGTAGTTCATAGGGTACACACAAGTCCCTGGGTTTAGGATGTCCCCAAGAGTGAGTCCTGGGTGCTTGTGTCCCCACATACACAGTCCGTCTGGCAGACTTTCTGCCGAAAGGTACCTGATGGCAGAGGCGTCCTTCCCGAGTTGGGCCTCTGCCCCGACCCCAACATAATAAGGGGGTTCAGGGTTAAGGCACAGCCAGCAATCCGCGGTCAGGTTTGGGGAAGTGTGACTCAGGAAAGAAAACATTAAGTCTAGGTTCCCAGCAGCTGCCGGTTTGGTTTTCCCGCGCCTGTACCAAAGCTGTTGTAGGTCCTCCAGGGCTGCAGGGGGAGTAGGGCTGGAGTTCTCAGGCTTTTGTGACTCAGGGGAACCAGGAGGTTTGGCTGGGACTGGGTGCTGTGGCTGGGTCGGCCTCTCTGGCTTGTCTAGGGGACGCAAGGGGCCGATCGGGTTGAGCCACGGGGAAGAGTCCGGCGTTGGATGGTGAAGAGCCGGCCAGGGTCTCGGCCGCTGACATAGAGTCTCAGTCCCCACGTCTTTCCCCTTCCCATTGGTCAGTCCACCAGGCGAGAGGCATGAGGAGGACGGGGTTCCAATTTCCGACAGCGCAGTTCTTCTTTGGGGCCCCAGGTCGAACCTCTGTTCAGACGGAGGAGCTTGTCGGTGGGAGGTTTTTTCCATAGGGCTAGGGTCGCACAGCCCCAAGAGGCACAGTCACCCTCTCCTCCACAGTTACTACCCCCTTCCCGGGGGCAGACATAATGTTCAGTGTGCCATAACTCTTGCTCTAGGGCTAAGTTTCTGTACCCATAACCCCTGGCTCCAATGACCCAGGGATGCCCCCCCGCCTCCAGCCATACCTGGTCGATATGGTTTGGCCATGGGAATTTCCCCCGTTTTCCCCAAACAGTTTGCAGAGATCTCTCCTTTGTTCTTATTGTCTCCCCGGCCCCTTTGGCCTTTTTCCTCTTTTATTGCCAGGAGGACCTTTGCTATCGGGCATTTAAACCTGCCGTCGGGTCCTCCCGATTGTTAAAAACCTTCTGGGCCACCTCAAACAACTCAAGAGATTGATTTCCCCTCAAAGCCCTCTAACTTCTGCAATTTTTTCCGAATATCTGGGGCCGACTGGGAAACAAATGCTACAATGACAGCCCTCCGACTTTCCGGGGCATCAGGGTCAATGGGGGTATACACCCGATAGGCCTCGCACAGCCTCTCCAGGAAAGCTGCCGGGCTCTCATTAGGCCCCTGGACTGTCTCTGTCACCTTAGAGAGGTTTGTGGGTCTCAGAGCAGCAGCTCGGGTGCCCCCCAATAGAGTCTGGCGATACCGATCGAGAGCCTCCTTTCCCGTCTCACTATTGGGGTTCCAGTTGGGCCGCCGGGAGGGAAACACAGCCTCTAATCTGTCTTGGTCAGAGGTAGGCTGCCCATCCGGACCCAGCACAAATCTCCTCCCTTCTGCCTTGACTCTCTCTCCTCTGAAGTGAAAAGGGTTTGCCATAACTGCTGACAATCATCCCACGTAGGTTGATGGGTAAAAAACACAGACTCCAAAAGAGAGATTAACCCCTGTGTGTTCTGGGAGAAAGAAGGATTCTGGTTCTTCCAATTGTACAGATCACTAGTTGAAAAAGGGACATAAATCATGAAAGCCTGGCCGTCCAGGCCCAGATCCGGTGGCCCAGCCTGCCTCAAGGGCAGGAGAGGCGCTGGGGCCGCCGGCCAACACCCCCGAAAGCTCCATATTCCGTTCCCTGTCTATTATGGGACGGACTGAAGGGGTTGGAGGACGACAAAGCCCCTCCCGCCGGTGGCATCGGGGGAGGCAGGGGCTCCGGGTCAAGAGTCGGTGGTGTGGCCTGGGCCTGAGGCCTGGGCTCAGCTGGATCCAGCGCCGGGGGAACATAGGGAGGCGGCCTGACCCCGGGGAGTGCCTCCTCACCCGGATCTTGCAGAACAGGGGGAGTTTTGCCCTTCTGGGCCGAAGCCAAGAGGACTGTCTATCTCTGTCCCAATTTCTTTTTCTTATTCTGACAACTCTTTTTTTTTTTTTTTTGAATTTTTGTGAGTTTATTTGAGCCAAACTGTTGACATATCTCTGACAACTCTTTAACCACCTTGGTTTTTCAGCCAAAATATCAACCCACACTTGAATATAGGGAATTTGGTCGGGGTGACCCGGCCGGCCGTAGATAACATGGTGAACCCGATAAGCAGTGGTTAAATCACAAGTCCCTACGTCTGGCCATCCCACCTGGAAAGTGGGCCACTCCTGTTCACAGAATTTCTGCAAATCAAAAGCATTACCATCATATCCGTAGTCTCCAGCTCTCTTCTTGAAGTCCTGAAAATTCTTCTTAAGAAAACATTGCAGCGGGGTGCACACAGAAGCAGACGACGACTGCCCCATTTTGACAAACACCAAGACAACAAACACTACGACAAACAAACACCAGACAGACAAAAATTCAGTGCAGCCTACAGCCGCACGAACCAGGAACCCTGGCCACCGTCGTGGCTGCGGGTCAGGACCAGGAGTACCGCTGCGTCCAGCCCTCCGTATAGGTCCTTCCGTGGGACGTCCCAGTTCCTGTTTAACGACCGGTCCTTACCTCTCTCGAGAGTCCAGGTGGCTCGGTTTCCGAATTGAAAGTTTTTGGGTGGAGTGGAGGCTTCCTTGGTAGTTGTTCCCCACAGGGATGTGGGGTATCTCACTGCGTGCCCGGCGACAAGTGGGGGAGAGCCTCCTGCCTTAAATAGGGGGTCCCTCTCACCCCTGCTCAGGGAGAGCCTCCTGCCCTAAATAAGGGGTCCTTCTCACCCCTGCTGGGGATCCTGGGCAAACCCCCAAATGTTATGGGTTCAATCAGCAAGATAGACCACCGACTCAAAATTTAAATTTTAAGAGCCTTTATTAAGCTGGCCAGCTGACTACAGCCGCGTAAGAGCCTCGCAGCTTGCAGTGCAGACCGAGAGTACAGCAAAGCAAGCCTTTTATCTGCAATACTACAAAGTATTTCTGAAAAGAAAAAAACAAACTGCAAAGCGGTTCATTAGCCGTCTCTGATACCGGCTGCGTAAAAGTTCTCGTAAAGTTTACAAGTACAAACGGGAGGAAAGCAAGGCCACACCTGGCGGGGGTTAATCATAACACATTGCTTTTCTAGCGAGACAATTAGCAATTTTTCTCTCCCATGGTCCCTGCCCCTCAGCCCACTCAGTAATTCTTCTCTGCCAGGCCCCAGCCCCTAGCACCGTCAGGGCACATGCTCAGGGTGAGGGCTAGATCCCCCATAGGAGGTGTGCAGGAGGCAGCCGATCAATGATGCTCTCTCATCACTGATGTTTCTCTCTCTCTCTCTCCCCCTTCCTCTCTGAAATCAATAAAAATATATTTAAAAATATGCTTCCTGCAGTGTGTTCCAAATACAAAACCACATTTGGTAAAGAAAAGTACTAAGATCAGATACCAGCCTCTGCTCACCATGCACCAAGCACTGCTTTAAATATTTGCATGGTGAGGCCATGAGGCCAGACGGGATAAGGCGACCGTGCATTCACAGGGCTCGTGGGCAGCCCTTCCGGACCCAGCCTCAGCGG
Organism: Myotis nattereri; assembly: GCF_964212035.1. Taxonomy (NCBI): domain Eukaryota; kingdom Metazoa; phylum Chordata; class Mammalia; order Chiroptera; family Vespertilionidae; genus Myotis; species Myotis nattereri. The sequence continues at coordinate 2,419,613 of NC_138076.1, read as the reverse complement.
CCCTGCTTCCAGCTGGACTCGGCCCCCCGGCAGCCTGAGGGGTTCCTTCTCCTCGGGGAGATGGCCACCTTCTAGAAAGATCTGAACAATACCCTGAATTGCTTGTAAGTGCACAGCCCTTGCGCCTCAAACTACGTATAAAAAATAACCCGGCGCACAGGTCGGAAAGCGAATCTCGGTCGCTCGCGCTGCTCGCGGGTTTCGGTGCTTGGGGTGGGAACCGACTCGGTGGGGAGCCCTCTGGCCGCAGCCCCGGCGCCACCGGGATCAGGGCTGCTGCTGCAACCACCGCGGGCCCTGCTCCGCTTCCCCTCGCGGAGCCCCGCGCAGGCTGGGCGGGAGGAGGGAGGAGGCCCCGGCCGGGTGCACCGCCTCTGCTCGGTGCAAGGACTACACTGCGGGGAGAGCGGGAGGATGCCCCACTGCGCATGCCCGCGCATTAGCCTCCCGACCCGGGTAGCAACACGGTCACGCGGCCCGCGTCGGCCAATCAGGATTGAGGGCGCGGCTTTCCGCAGCGACTTCCGGCAATAAACCCGGACGCGCCGCCGCGGTCAGGTGGGCTCCGCGGTGGCCGGCGCTGCAGGTGGGAGCGGGGACGCTCGGCGCGCAGGTAGGGACGGGGTGTGGCCGCCCGGAGCCCGCTGCCTTTGGGGGCTCGGCTCTGACGATGCCGGGGAGACGTCTGCGCGTGCTCGGCCGCCTTCCGTGCCCGCCCCCTCCGCCCGGCGTCCGGCGCCGGGGTCCCGCTTGCCGCGCCGACCTAGGGCCCGCCCCTCGCCGCCCCGCCTGGGGACCCGCGTCCCGGGGCGTTTGGGGCCGCCCCCGCCCAGCCTCCCGCCGCCCCGGCTCCGCCCTCCGTCCCCGTCGTAGCTCCCGCGGACGCTTCCGTCCGCCCCGCCGCCTCCCCGGGCCGCGCAGACTCGTCCCGGAACTCAGGTTCCGTTTCCTCCAACCCCGGCCGTCCCGCCCCGTCGGAAAATGCCTTTTCTTCCCCCCCTTTCCTGCGTCATCCTCCCCCTTTCCTCAGCGCCCGCCCCGCCCCCAGGATGCACCCAGCGGGGGTCCCTCCCGGACGCACCCAGCAGGGTCCCTCCGGGGCCTCACCCAGAGGGGGTCCCTCCCGGACGCACCCAGCGGGGGTCCCTCCCGGGCCGCACCCAGCGGGGGTCCCTCCCGGACGCACCCAGCAGGGTCCCTCCGGGGCCTCACCCAGAGGGGGTCCCTCCCGGACGCACCCAGCGGGGGTCCCTCCCGGGCCTCACCCAGAGGGGGTCCCTCCCGGACGCACCCAGCGGGGGTCCCTCCGGGGCCTCACCCAGAGGGGGTCCCTCCCGGCCGCACCCAGCGGGGGTCCCTTCAGGGCCTCACCCAGAGGGGGTCCCTTCCGGACGCACCCAGCGGGGGTCCCTCCGGGGCCTCACCCAGAGGGGGTCCCTTCCGGACGCACCCAGCGGGGGTCCCTCCGGGGCCTCACCCAGAGGGGGTCCCTCCCGGACGCACCCAGTGGGGGTCCCTCCGGGGCCTCACCCAGAGGGGGTCCCTCCCGGACGCACCCAGCGGGGGTCCCTCCGGGGCCTCACCCAGAGGGGGTCCCTCCCGGCCGCACCCAGCGGGGGTTCCTCCCGGGCCAGGGCAGCGAGCAGCGCGGCCCCAGCCCTCGGTTCAGTCCTCACGTCCTTCCCGGTCCAGGACCTGCACTCGGAACCCCCATCAGCATTTGGTCCGCAGTGAGGAGCTTTGTGGGGAGCGCAGAGCAGTGAGAAAGGCCGGATGGTAAGCGGACGGTGACTCTGACAGCAACGAAACTGACTTTTTCAAAACCGATGATGAAAATGACACATAAGGGGGCTCCTTTGCCAGGTTTTTCGCTCCGAAAGCGCCTTCACATTGCCCTGCAACGCGCTGTCCTTGGTGGCGGTATGTTCGTGGTGTGGCTCCTTGCCACACTCACAGGTACTTACTGATGGATGCCTGACTGAGTCGCTCCTCTTCCCGGAAAACAAGTAGAAAACATCCGTAGTCTTGTCTTTTTTTTGTTAATCCTCCCTCACCTGCGGATATTTTTATTTTTCCCATTGATTTTTCTTCTTCTTCGAGATAGTAGAAGGGAGGGATGGGGGCAGGGAGAGAGAGAGAGAGAGAGAGAGAGAGAGAGAGAGAGAGAGACACTGACTGGTTGCCCCCTGGGCCCTGGATCAAACCTGAACCCAGGTCCGTGCTCTTGACCAGGAATTGAACCCGAGACACTTTGGTCCGAGGGCCAACGCTCTAACTCCTGAGCACACTAGAGGCCTGGTGGGTGTAGGACATTCATGCACTGGGGGTAGGGGGGGCAGGAGGGGGTGTCCCTCAGCCCCGCCAGCGCCCTCTGGAAGTCCAGGACCCCTTGGGGGATGTCTGCCTTCCACGGGGAGCAGGCCTAAGCTGGCAGTCAGGCATCCCCCTTAGGGGTCTTTAGCTCTGCCTAGAGCAGCGGTTCTCAACCTTCCTAACACCGCGACCCTTAATACAGTTCCTCATGTTGTGGTCACCCCCAACCATAAAATTATTTTTGTTGCTACTTCATAACTATAATGTTGCTACTGTTATGAATCGTCATGTAAATATCTGATATGCAGGATGTATTTTCATTGTTACACATTGAACATAATTAAAGCATAGTGATTCATCACAAAAACAATATGTAATTATATATGTGTTTTCCAATGGTCTTAGGTGACCCCTGTGAAAGGGTCGTTCGACCCCCAAAGGGGTTGTGACCCACAGGTTGAGAACCACTGCCGTAGAGGCTCCCGCCACTCCTGCTGCATTCACCAGCCATGAGCCTGGCTTCTGGCTGAGCTGCATTCCCAGACCACTAGGCAGCAGCTCCTGTGTTGAGTGCCTGCCCCCTGGTGGCCAGTGTGTGTGATAGCAACCGGTCGTTCCGCCATTCGGTCAATTTGCATATTACCCTTTTATTATATAGGAAGGATCAGTGGTTACTTAGCTTATTTCTGGTATATGTCTAACAAAAGGTGAATGAGAAGAAAAACTCCGCAGTTCTGTGACCTCTGTTATAAGGCCTTCAGGCTGTGCTGTTACAAAAATACGCACCGAGCCTGGAGTGGCAGTCCACCAGTGTAAATGCCGCCCCGCCAGCTGTTCGCCCCGTGTCTTCACCGACAGATGGGAGAATTAACCTGTGAGATGAGGGTGAGACATTGTCTGCCTTGTAGGGTGGTGTGAGGCCTACAGGAGATCAGACAGGTAAACGGTTAGAGTAAGGCCTTACCCGGACTAAGATCTAATAAATGTCTGCTGTTCGCATTAGTTACAAGAAGTATGCTTGCTGCAGGAGAGGCGTTTCCTGATGAGTCTGACGCTCTCGCGTCAGGAATTTCCACTGCAAGTGAACTTCCTGAGGCCCTGTCCCTCGCGCCCCACCCTCTTCTCGGCCCGTGAAGTCGAGATGAAGAGGTGGTTTAGCTGAGTTTGAGCCCGTGTGCTCTCTCGCATCAGTTTGCATAAAATTGGAAATTGTACCAGCTGTTTCACAGCTGAACCCCACCCTTTCAATAGTTGCTCTTACACATTTAATTTTCAACAGTGATTTCTAGTTTTTATTTCTGCATTTTGAAAATCTCAAAGGTAATTTTAATTAAAATAAACGTATATTATAAAACTCTAGCGATTCAGGTCTGTGGCAGAACAGATACATAAATTCTCAAAAAGTGATGGGTCAATCTCATTCTAATTTATTTATTTATTTTTAATATATATTTTATTGATTTTTTTATAGAGAGGAAGGGAGAGGGATAGAGAGTTAGAAACATTGATGAGAGAGAAACATTGATCAGCTACCTCCTGCACACCCCCTACTGGGGATGTGTCTACAACCAAGGTACATGCCCTTGGCCGGAATCGAACCTGGGACCCTTCAGTCCACAGGTCAACGCTCTATCCTCTGAGCCAAACCAGTCAGGGCTCTAACTTATTTTTTATTTCAGAGAGAGCAAGGGAGAGAGAGAGAGGCTGCCCCCAACCTGGCATGTGCCCTGACGGAATCGAACTGTGACCTTCTGGTTCATGGGTTGATGCTCAACCACTGAGCCACACTGGCTGGGCTCATCCTCATTCTAAAAGTTCATGATATCTACTGATTTGCAAAGTTAGATTGGAAATTTCTTTTCATAATGTATTTTTTAATTGATTTCAGAGAGGAAGTGAGAGGGAGGGAGAAACATCAGTGATGACAGAGAATCATTGGCTGCCTACTGCAGGCCCCACACCAGGCTTCAAGCCCACAGCCCCCAGCATATACCTTGACCAGGAATTGAACCGTGACCTCCTGGTTCATAGGTCGATGCTCAACCACTGCGCCACCCAGCTGGGCAAAAATATTTTTGGAAATTTGAGACCCACGTCTTTGAAATTTCAATTTGTGATTGTCCCCCTCCCCGACCCCATAGCTTTTCTACTGTTTATAATAACTGCTTATGAAGGCTGCTTTTTAGTTCACAATCTGTAGATTATATTTTAAAGTAATCCAAAGAGCATATTGTAATTCAAAGAGCTTAACATGACAAATCTATGGAATGCACACATCTACAGTGAAACAAATATTTTCCTCTTCTAAAAAGAAAACTTTGGAAATGTGCTAATTTTATTTCCATTGTCCATGTAGCTGCATTTCACTCTTCCAACCCATGGAAATACAACTACTTAGCAGCTGAAAAATTCAGACCAACTGTGTTAATTTATGAAGAGTTTTTAAAGTAAAAATGAATTATCTGTAGTGTTTTGGTAGTTGTAAAGGAATTGAGTGTCTTACTAGGAACACCCAGCTGACTCTCACAGTGCAGATGCTACGTAAATGGCTCGTGAGGCCTAATATACGTGTACTGAGTATGAGTGGGCATAGCCTCCAAACAGCCAAGTATAATGTTTGTATGTCATACAGTTTAGAGTATTTTGTGACCTGAGATGTCAGCAAGCAGTTCCTTTGCCTGATTAGTTGTTATTTCTGCCTCTATTTTCCCATTTGATCTATAGGCCCTGGCAAGTAATTCTTTTTTTTTTTTTTAATGTTTTATTGATTTTTTACAGAGAGGAAGAGAGAGATAGTCAGAAACATCAATGAGAGAGAAACATGGATCAGCTGCCTCCTGCACACCACCCACTGGGGATGTGAGCGCAACCAAGGTACATGCTCTTGACCGGAATCGAACCTGGGACCTTTCAGTCCACAGGCTGACGCTCTATCCACCGAGCCAACCCAGTTAAGGCGGCAAGTAATTCTTAAAACAGTTTCTGTGTATGTTGTTACATGGCTTTAAAACTTTTGATTACCCTCTATAATAAAGGGCTAATATGCAAATTGTCCCCTCGGGGGTTTGACCGACTGGGAGTTTGACTGCTCACTATGATGTGCACTGACCACCAGGGGTGGCATGGAACGAGGGAAGGCCCCAGCTGGCAGCCAGCAGTGGGGGGGAGGAAGGCCCCGGCCAGCAGCTGGAAGGCCCCAATCAGCCCTGATGGCCTACCCGTGCACGGATTTCGTGCACCGGGCCTCCAGTCAGAGAATAAGGTCCCAATACTTTTGACAGTCAACATTCTCTGATGTGGCTTCTAGTCACCAATCTTGGTTTCTCTCTAGCAACCTTCCTGTAGCTTTCTCTATTTCAGCCAACCTGTTCTGCTCAGTATTGTCACGCGAGTCACGTACATTCCCATCTGCAGGTTTTTCCCGCCGCCGCTTTGGTGACTGGTATGTTGTCTTTGCCTCTCCATTCACCGAAGGCCCCGCTGAGCTTCAAGGCTGAGCTCATGTTCTGTTCTCTTCAGAGGTTTCCCAGGGGGTTGCTTTTTTCTCTGAATTTCTGTCAGTTATTCCCTCTCTAATACTCATTCAGAACCCACATTACAGAATTGCACATCCTAATATATATAAAGAGCTAGGTGCCGTCACAACTGAACGGGCAACTGGTCACCATGAAGTGCATGGAGCACCTCTCGGTCCCCCCAAGCCCCCGAGCCGCTCACTATGGGGGGTGCTGGCGGTGGGGTGGGACTGGGGACTGTTGAGTGGCGGTGGCGGGCTGCTTCGCGGGGTGGCTGTGAGTTTAGCAGAGCAGTCACGGGTCGGGGGAGAGGGAGTTTCACAGAGCATTCAGCAGTGAGCTTCGCGGGGCGGCAGCAAGCCTCGCGGAGCAGTCGCAGGTTTGCAGAGCATCTTGGGGCGGGGAGCTTCACCTAGCGTTACAGGGTGGCAGAGGCCATGCGACGGAGGCCAGGCTAGGCCCAGGGACTCTAACTGCGCACGATTTTGTGCACACTGGACCTCTGGTATGTATATATTGGTTTATGTTTTATATATATCTGCATGTATTAATATTATTGTGTGTGGTTTTCTCTCTTTTTTTTTAGTTTCTCAGCTAGATGGTGCACACTCAGGGAAGGTGCAGATAGCATAGTAATACATTTGTTCTGTGCTTACAGGTTTGTCATTGGAGTAATCCTGTATTTAGTTGGTCTGTTTAGCAATATTCTGCACAGTTGCCACCAGATTTTTCGTTTTTAATCACAGATTCTGAATCCATGGAATGATATTGAAAGATTCTTTGATACTTTGACAGTCAAAGATGGTCCTAACAGACATTTTTCTTTGGTATGTTACTTATGAGACTACATTGCAGGACTTGCCTTTTGTAGAGTCTTCTCTGGCCTGTACCTGAAGCTTTATGAAAATAAAACAGCACATGCCCTAGAGCAGCGGTTCTCAACCTGCGGGTCGCCAACCTGTGGGTTGCGACCCTTTGGGGGCCGAACGACCCTTTCATGGGGGTCGCCTAAGACCATCAGAAAACACATGTATAATTACATATTGTTTTTGTGATTCATCACTATGCTTTAATTATGTTCAATTTGTAACAATGAGAATACATCCTGCATATCAGATACTTACATGACGATTCGTAACAGTAGCAAAATTACAGTTATGAAGTAGCCACGAAAATAATTTTATGGTTGGGGGTGACCACAACATGAGGAACTGTATTAAGGGTCGCAGCGTTGGGAAGGTTGAGAACCGCTGCCCTAGATGATCCTGCCGATGGCTGGGCTTGCTGGCGGCTTTTGCATGTCAGTGGGGCTGGGCTGTGAAGCCAGTCTGAAAGGTGAGGCTTGTCAAAATAGTGTTAAGACTTAAGGAGTGATTTTAAGTGTCTTCTAAAGCAGGAACTTAAATTAATATATGACTGAAGGAGATGTGTTCTGGTTGTAAATCAGTTTAGCTGGTTTGGGGATGCTCTTCATCACACATTTCGTACATCCGTTCAGGAACTGAGCACTGGTAGCTGACCCAGGAATCCTGTGGAAGACTTACCATTTCCTTCTGAGAATTTTGTCTCCTCTGAGCCATTGTAAACGCCTATTTAATAACCTGCGTGAGTCAGACCGAACGTAGTTGGAGATTGTATTTGAACATTTCCATCTCATGTGCCCTGTAAATACTCCACATTCGTGAAATACACCAAGTCCGCGTTGGGACCTCAGATTGATATAACACATTATTCTGGTGAAACTGTTTTTGGTTGAGTGATCAGCTACTGTGTTGTAGCTAAACTCAGTGTATAACTTTCAATTCTTACAGTACTGGCTTCTTTATAACATTTTCCTCTTTGTACATCATTTCTTTCTTAAAATACTTGGTTCTCTTGACATCCTGCTCTCCCTCTCTGAAAGCCTCTTCCTTTCAGCTTCCTTTCTGGGCTTATCTTTCTCTGCGTGTCCTCTAGATGCAGTCTCTTTGCGGACTCTGTTCCTCTCTGATGGCGCACCTGGGGCTCTGGTGGCCGCGTGTGCTGGCGTCCTGCGCTCTCCAGCCTGCTGTCTCCGGGCCATGGGTCTGCGGTGCATGTGCTCACTCGGTGTTACCCAGCCCCTGCGTGTGCGGGCACTGTTCACTGTAGGCGGATCACAGAGCTGAACAAGACATGGCGTCTTCTCGGAGGAAGACAGACAGGAACCGCATACGTGTTCCAGACAGCGCCTCCCGCTGTGCCATCACTCGTCACGGCCGAGACACCTGGGCGGGGCAGCGGGCAGCGCGGGAGCTGTGAACGCTTCCCGACTTCGTGCCCAGCAAGGCCAGGGCAGGCAGCTGGAGGCAGTGGGAGAGCTGGTATTCCAGGCCTCACTCTCATCGGTTCCGAAGCTTTAGGGTTCATTTAAGTCCTATTTTTATACCTGGAGTCCAGTGTAGTGGCGGTCACCACGGGCACAGCAAAGCCCACAGGCATGCCCACGTCCAGACTGAAATCAGCCCTCCTCTCTGTTCCAGCCGGTCGGGCACCGGGTCCTTCTGCTGGGAGCTCACATCCTTGTCGCCGGCTTCCCTGGGAGTTGGGGGGAGCACAGAGAGAAGCCCCCCATGGCCTCCCCCTCCTCAGTGGTTCCTCCTCCCGCTGTTCCTCCTGCAGCCACGCCCTCTCACCGCTTACAGGCCAATATTCAGTCCTAACTGTTTCCTCCAGGCGCACCCTCAGTCTGGCCTTCCCAGTGTGACCCCAGTTTGTATGTAAAGCTCAGGTGTGAGCCAGTCACTCACCGGAGGTTCCTTTCTGGGCCCTCGGACTCTGCCTGACTGGCCCCCATCACTTCTCCACCCTCAACTGCTCATTAAGCTTCAACCAGATCAAACTGCCTACAGGTGATGGACATGAACATGCTTCCTTTATGTGCTCCGATTTCTGGCGAAGAGAGCGCTCGTGTGGGATAACGCTCCCGTCTCTACCCCCCCCCCTCCCCCCCCCTGTTCTCCAGCTGGGAGCCAGCCCCTGGTGACCTGACTGAGCAGCATGGAGCTAGTAAACCCACCACTCCGCATCCCAGCCTGTCACTCAGCGCTGTGGAGGCACTGTTATCGCCACCACTTTATCCCCCATGTCACACCAGCACTTAATGCCTGTGCAGACATTTAAATATTAAGTAAGCACTTACTTTTTAAAGACTAATGAGAAGTCATCTCAGTGAAGCGAAACTTGCCAATTACTCACTTTTAAACGTGAATCAACTGTTTTTACAGAGCGATGCCGTTTCTGGGCCAGGACTGGCGATCTCCTGGATGGAGCTGGGTTAAAACGGAGGACGGCTGGAAGCGCTGTGAGCCCTGGCGGCAGGACCTGGACCGAGAGAGCGCCCAGCGCAGCGTCCCGCACAGCATGTACGCGCAGCCCTGCCGGCCCCCAGGGTTCATTTCCTCTCCAGGCGCTGCAAAGCTCTGTCACTGTCGTTTGGCTGCGAGTTGCCCGCGCCCAAGGCTGGTGGGAGGGAGGACGTTATGTAGCTCAGGTCTGAGCCAGGACATTGCCTGGTTCCCACACGTGGACGCTGCATTGTTACCGCGCGAGGGTCACTGCCCGACACCGTGGAAGCCAGTGCTGTGAGGAAAGAAAAGACCTTCCGTGGTGAGGCCGGCCAGCCAGGCTCCTCTCTGTCCCCCGACCGGTCCAGGGAAGGTTCAGGGCCACGGGCACAGGCGGTTGCGGGAGCGCTGGCGGGCAGGTTTCGGTGGGCGTGTTTTTGGAATTCCACCAGAAGGCCCCTGTCTGCGGTTTGGCTTGGTTTTTGTGAAGGAGGGGCCTTGCGGCGCAGTGTGGGGTCCTGTCTCTGCAGAGTCCGTGGCGTTGCCCGGGGATTCAGTGCTTTCCCTGTGGGCTCTGGGAAGCTGAGATGGCACCGAGGCGCAAGGCCACATGCACTGTGTCCTGCGCTGCCCGAACAGGACCCTTCTAGGGTTCCCCTTTGCGTTTAACTTATTGAATCTTCACTGCATTGTTTTTACTTACATCTCATTAGCATTCAGCTTCCTGTCCGAATGTGAATATTTTATGATTTATTTTGGTTACTTGGTTCACTGGGCATAGCAGTGGAGGTCATCGGAGACCTGGGAGTCCATGAGGATTATCTTCAACTCTAGTCGTACCCAAGATATCCCAAGAGTGGGATTCTCTAAGAAAACACACAAACATTTTTAAATTGTGCATCTCCCAAGGAAAAAAGGAAAGAAACTGCATTTTTGGTTCCCTTACAAAAATGCAAAAACAGTCTCTGGTCACCACCAGGTCAGAGAATCCAGGGGCCCACGAGCCCTGGAAATAAGAACTGTGCTCCGAGGCCTCAGCCCGGGAGACGCTCCTGTCCCGCTCCTTTACTCCGACACGGCCTCTGCGGGCGGTGGTGGTGTCCCGCGGGCTGCTGGGGGATGTGCGGCTTTCAGTGACAGCCTGATGCCTTCCTTCCATTGTCTTCTTCAGTGACTAGGAAGGAAAATGTGGTTAGAAAGCTGGCACCGGCGTCAGACCAGCACACGCCCAGGGCATTTGTGTACCTGCCTGCTCGCGGGGATGCATCTGGACTCGGAGGTCTGTCCTGCCGCCTGTGTCAGTGACAAGCCAGCAGGCGCATCATCGTCCTGACCTGTGTGGCAGGAGAAGGGAGAGTTCTTCTCCAGCAGAGATCCTGTTCTGCACAGGAGAAATGTAGCTTGTGTGTAATGTTTGAGGGGCTTCGGGCCGTGAGAGGGTGAAAAGGAATGACATGGATAAGAATGAGCAAGCGCCTTTTTTACCAAAGAAAAGGCATGAAAACATTTGCTTCAGAGAAATCGCCTTGGAGCCGCCAGAGAGGACTGCGCTGAGCCGAGCCCAGGGCCTGGGGAAGTCGGGGGGAGGGGACTGGGCCTGGCCTGCGGGCGAGGCTCCCGTGTTTGGGAGAGTGCGACAGGGCCCACGGTAGGTCTTCGGTGTTTGGGATTTACCAGGAGGCGTCTGGCCCTGGACATGACTTTGTTGGGAGGTTGGGAGTCCGTCTGCTCAGGTTCTGGTCGGTGGCTCAGAGTGGGCAGGTGGTGGGTTTCGGACCTGCGCTGTCATTTGGAGGTTGCCCAGCCTGTTCACATCCGGTCTCTGTCCTTTGTACGTGAGGAGTCTGAGTTGTGGCGTCTCCTTCATTTCTGGTTATTTGAGTCTTTTTTTCTTAGCTAAATGCTTGTCCGTTTTATGTTTTTTAAAAAACTAGCTCCTAGTTTCATTCATTTTTTTTAAATCTCTATTTTGTTTATTTTTGCTCTGTTCTTCATTTCCTTTGTTCTTCTTTTTCTAGTTCCTTGAGGTGTGAAGTTAGGTGCTCATTTGAAAGCTTTCTTGTGTCTTGTTGAGGCTTTTATCATGGGAACCCTTTCTTAGAATTGCTTTGGCTGCATCCTGTAAGTTTTGGTGTATTTCCATTTTCATTCGTCTCAAGGTATTTTTATAATTTCTCTTTTGATTTCCTGTTTGACTCACTGGTTGTCCAATAGCGTGCTGTGTAATCACATATTTGTGATGTTCCTGTTTTATTCTTCTAATTGGTTTCAGGTTCATAAATCGTGGTCAGAAAAGGTACTTGATATGATTTCTTCTTTTTTTTAATCCTCAACCAAGGATATTTTTTCTATTGATCTTTAGAGAGAGTGTAAGGGAAGAGGAGGGAGGGGAAGAGCGAGTGAGCGAGTGAGCGAGAGAGAGAGAGACAGGAACATCCATGTGAGAGAGACACCTGGATTGGCTGCCTCCAGCACTCACCCCGACTGGGGCGGGGATCACACCCACAACCCAGGTACGCGCCCGTGCCTGGAAATCTAACCTGGGACACTTCTATGCATGACTGATGTTTTAACCACTGAGCACACTGACCAGGGTGCTTGATATGATTGCAATCTTAATTTCTTAAAGACTTGTTTTGTGGCTCAACATATGATCTGTCCTGGAAAATGTTCCCTGTGTGCTTGAGCAGAATGTTCTCTTGCTTTTGCATGGAAAATTCCGTATATGTGAAGTCCATCTGCGCTAACAGGTCCTTTATGGCCAGTGTTCACATTGGATCGGGGGATGTGGCAAATCATTAGTCATTGTCGGGTATGACCCTTCACATTAACGTTCCCAGAGTGTTTCCAGTTTAGTTTATAATCTCCCAGTTTTGTTTTGTTTTTAAAGGAAGGCACTTCTTTTTTAAAAAAAAAATATTGATTTTTTTACAGAGAGGTAGGGAGAGGGATAGAGAGTTAGAAACATCGATGAGAGAGAAACATCGATCAGCTGCCTCCTGCACACCCCCCACTGGGGATGTGCCCGCAACCAAGGTACATGCCCTTGACCGGAATCGAACCTGGGATCCTTTAGTCCGCAGGCTGACCGCTCTATCCACTGAGCCAAACCGGTTAGGGCTGTAATCTCCCTGTTTTACTGAAGCATTTTGAAGTCTGAAACCGCATGAGCACATGAAAACCCTTGGGACACTGGAACATGCCTCGCACTCCTGGGCTAACATTCTCAGAAGAACCGAGATAAGCCTTAGGTTTCCCAAAAGAAAAAGAATACATTAGACATTAGCTGTGTAATGCCGAGCTGTGATGTGTCGCTTTGAAAATGAACAGCTTGCTTTCAGAATTCATCAAGTTTTTTATTTTGATCTCCTAAATTGCAAGCCAGATACTTACTATCATTTTTTAAAAAGATAAGCCAAATGAAGATCTCCCTATAAATACGTTTTAATAAAATCTATCTTTATTTCAGAATCCTAAATAGTGAAGATGACGACATATTTACTAGTGAGGAGCATGGATATGCATCCAAGAAAAGGAAAAAGGACCATTTTAGAAATGACAGCAATACTCAATGTAAGATCATGTTTAACATGTTATATTTTACTGGAATACGTTGGCACACTAAGTCACTTCCACACGCGCACAGGAAAGGCGGCCCAGAGGTCTTAATAGTCCTTCTCCAGTGTTGCCCACAGGACTAGTGGTCAAAGCTTTTGCAGCTCAATCATTTTTTGTGTTTTTAAAAAATATGCTTTTACTAGAGGCCCAGTGCACGAATTTGTGTACGGGTGGGGTCCTGCCGACCTTGCCCCCAATCGGGGCGGATCGGGGCCAGGCCTGTCAGGAGGAGGAGACTGTGGGTGGTTGGTCGGCCCACCCGCCGATCAGGGCCCCATCAGGGCTAGGCCGGCTGGGGGGAGTGTCCATGGGTGATTGGCCAGCAGGCCCTGCCCCTGATTGGGGTGAGGGGGCAGATTGGGGGCAGGGGTGGCTCTGGGGAGGGGCTGTGAATGGTGGGTCGGCCGGCCCCGCCCCCAAATGGGGTGGCGGGGTCGATTGGGGGTCAGTGGCCGTGGGAGGGGCCGTGGGAGGTTGGCCTGCCAGCCCCACTCCCTATTGGTGTAGGGGGGCCGATTGGGGGCGGAACTGGCTGGGGAGAGGGGCTGCAGGCCGATCGGGATAGTGGGAGCTGACTGGGGTTGGGGTTGGCCATGGGGAAGGGCTATGAGCAGTGGGCTGGCTGGCTCTGCCCCCGAATGGGGTGGGGGGGCCAATTGGGGAATCAGTGACCTGCGGGAGGGGCCATGGGTGGTTGGCCGCCAGCCCTGCCCCTGATCAGGGTGGGGGGCGGGGGAGATCTGGGGTGAGGCCGGGTGGGGGGAGGGGCTGCAGGAGGTTGGCTGGCTGGCCCCGCCCCCCTGATCGGGCTGGTTCACTGGCTGCAGTGGGCATCATGGCGACCGTTTGTTATGGCATTATGGTCGCTGGCTTTTTATATATATAGATTGATTTCGGAGAGAGGAAGGGAGAGGGAGAGATAGAAACATCAATGATGAGAAAGAATCATTAATTGGCTGCCTCCTGCACACCCCCTACTGGGGATTGAGCTCAAAACCTGGGCTTGTGCCCTGACTGGGAAGCAAACTATGACCTCCTGGTTCATGGGTTAATGCTCAACCATTTTGTTAGTAAGATTGGCAGAAACAAAACAAAGGGTAGCAAACCCACTACAGAGCTCGCACATCGAACGACTGAACAGTGGTCGCCATCAGTTTGCTGCCAGGCACTGAGGCCCAGCCTGAAGCGTCTTGACTTTGGACTTTTGTGCAGGAGGCGCTGCTGTTCGGAGCAAGACACAAAGGTGGTCAGAGCTGGTGAGCCCCTGGGGGAGGCAGGCACTCCCCTGTGCCGCCCCTGCTCTGCCCTGAGCGCCTCTGTAAGTTGTGAGGAGTGCTCCCGTGTAGTCAGTCTGCTGAGGAAGGTCGGGCCCTGTGTGGGGGGGAGTTATCATGACCCTTGAAGCTTTAGGATTCAGTTACATGAAAAAATTTAATCAAATACAATTTAAAGGCAAGGACGGAAAAATAGGACTTTTTATTGATTGTACTTTTATAATTATGTTTTCGTATTTATAGTCATTAGTAACTAATTTTCTTCTAAGTTACTAAAAGTTGGCACTGTCTGAAAATCATATTTCATGTAAAGATGTGTTTCAGCACCTCTTAAACTAACGTTAGGAAACAGAATTTGCCCAGCCAGTGTGGCTCAGTGGTTTAGTATTGACTTATGAACCGGAAGGTCATGGTTCGATTCCCAGTCAGGGCACATGTCTGGGTTGTGTGCTTGACCCCAATGTGGGCGTGCAGGAGGCAGCCGATCCATGATTCTTTCTCATCATTGATGTTTCTATCTCTCTCTCCCTCTCCCTTCCTCTCTGAAATCAATAAAGTTAAATTTAGAAAAAAAGAAACAAAGAATTCTGTTCACATTAACAAGTAAAGGCATCTCAATCTGTATATCAGATAATTTTGTTAACTTATGCAACTATTTTAAGTTCCTGAAAATCTTCATTTTGAAATTATTCCCCAGATTTTAAAAACAAAGTTAATTTCTGTTCTAGGTTTTTTTCGTGAAAAATGGATCTATGTCCACAAAGAAAGCACAAGAGAAGTAAGTATTCTGTTGTGAGTAAGCGTATATGTTTTGTCCTGTTGAACATGTAACTTCACAGTAAATAAGTTACTTCTTTTGCAACATCAACCCTGTGAAGACGTCTGTGTGTGTGTGTGTGTGGTCGATGCCCCGGCACAAACCTGAACAAGCAGAACAAGGGTGGGCCTGCTCTCCCCAGAGCTGCTCCTCCGGAGCCTGCTGCGAGCAGGGGGCTGCGTGGGGCTGCGAGCAGGGGGCTGCGTGGGGCTGCGTGGGGCTGCTAGCAGGGGGCTGCGTGGGGCTGCGAGCAGGGGGCTGCGTGGGGCTGCGAGCAGGGGGCTGCGTGGGGCTGCGAGCAGGGGGCTGCGTGGGGCTGCGTGGGGCTGCTAGCAGGGGGCTGCGAGCAGGGGGCTGCGTGGGGCTGCGTGGGGCTGCGTGGGGCTGCCGGGCTGGGACGGGGAGAACTCTCACCCTCCTTTCCCAGGCCGGGCAGCTGACGTGATGTCGTAACTGACTGTGACTGGGCAAAGAGCAGTGAACCTTTCCCCTCCTTTGCTTTGCCAAGTTGGAGAAGTGTTGCTATGAGCCATGAAACAGTCCACTCACTTCCACCTGTTTCCTTTCTCTCTGCTTAGCGTCCGGGAAGCTTACCTGCTTTGCAGTCTGAGGAACTTGGCACTTGCCTTATTTTGCAGCCACTGGGGAATGATTTGGGGAGTAATTGTTTAGTATACATTCCGTTGGCGTAAGTTACCTGTTCCAGAGGCGTTAGTAGTGGGTGACCTGAAACTGGCCCAGCTTCTGAGACAGAACGTTATTTGACTACTTGGTGGCGGTTAACATTGTTAGTGGGTATGGAGGGACTGATCCTTTGCATACAGTCTAATGCACCGTTACACGAATGTTTGGCAGAATCTAACATAACTTGAGCTGACTTAAGACTCTTTCAGATTTCATTTGCTCTGTGTTACCACACTGATGGCAGAAAAAAGAACCAACTTAGGCCAGCGCAAGCAACCGAACAAAACTTATGTGAGTCTGCAGGTGCCGGTGGATCTGTCGATCCCAGGAGCACAGGGTAACCAGCTCAGGGCGGGAGCAGGGACGGACTGAGAGCTGGCACTTCTCTCGCCAGCTGTCTCAGCCTCACTCGGCTGTCAGTCTTCTCACCTGGATGGACCAGGTATCTCTGCTGCCCGTCTACATGGCCGACTGGCCGCCCACAGACACTGAGCGCCTGCCTGCATGGCTCCAGGCCCCCACCAGGTGGCGAGCTCATGTGGTTCAGACGGGCAATGTGCTCTGTGGATCAGATTTAAGTCCCCCAACAGAAGAGGCTGTTGTGAGAAGGGGCTGCCTGGACAGGCGTCTCCTACACCAGCACACAGCTCTGTTCATTGAGAAGACATTGGAGGAGAAGTACCAGCTGGAATCAAGTTCAGGTTCTCTGTCTAGGCTTTGCTCCCCACAGCCCCCCAGAAAATACTTTGCATACAGTACATACTCCATAAAAATAGGTATTGAGTGCTGTGAGTGAATGCATCTTGTTGGTTTGTGCACCCAGTAGGACTCTTCTTGGGACTTGCACAAACCACAAGCCCTTCCCATGTGTCTTAGCTGCGCTAGGGCGAGCCTCCTCTTCTAGACCCTCCCCTGCCACCCTGGGGTTTTCTGTGATTGGCCCCCAGTTTGTCTGTCCCAGGACTTTGAATTGAAAATCTCTTTCTATACTCTTCATATTTCAAATACTGAAGGTAGACTTTAAAGTGACACCTAATGTACAAACCAATCGGAATGCAGGTGCATCATGGAGAAAACCATCTATGCAGAGAGTGGTGTTTCACTCTTTAAAAGACTGACTCAATGGATAGAGCATCAGCCTGCGGACTGAAGGGTCCTGGGTTTGGTCCTGGTCAAGGACACATGCTCTGCTTGTGGGCTCAACCCCCAGTAGGGGGCGTGCAGGAGGCAGCCAATCAATGATTCTCTCTCATCATTGATGTTTCTATCTCCCTTCCTCTCTGAAATCATTAATATATATATTAAATATATATATAGATATATGTTTTAAAAAGTAGTAAAAATAAAAGACTGACTTTGTTCATTTTTTTTACTCTTGGACCTGGGTCTAATTCCAGCTTTGGGGTTTGGGTGCTGAGCAGGCCCTGCACCGTAGTCACATCGCCCCGCCTCCACCCTCCCCCTCTGCCCTCAGCCTGTGTGTTGGGCAAACGTCCAGACCTCGGGACTCCTGCGAGCAGTCACATTCTCAGCGGTCGTGTTCATAGAGGCCCTTCACAGCAGCCGCCTGCTGGGCGTGCTCGCAGTGTCGTAGCTGAGAGTATTCCCACTTATCGTATGATTGCAGGCTTCATTGGCCCTCCCCCCAAATGTGTCCCAACAAAAGAAATCGGCGAGATGCGTGATGGGTCCGTCTTTGTCGTCCTGCCCGTGGGGTGAGGGTGTCTGTGCTGCCTCAGTGATGCATGATGGTAGGTCAGCTTCGGTGTGATTGACGCCACTCACCTGGGTGTGTCTGCATCATAGTAGACACTGTCCTTTGCTGACGCTTAAAAAACAGTTGGCACAGACTCGCCCACACTGAGCGTCGTTGGCTTGGCATGCGTCCGCGCTGACTGTTTGCTTGTCTTCCAGCGGCACGGCTACTGCACGCTGGGGGAGGCCTTCACCCGCCTGGACTTCTCGAGCGCCGTGCAGGACGTGCGCAGGTTCAGCTACGTGGTCAGAGTGAGTATTTCCTGTCCCGGGGACACTCGATGCCTTGGCCGCTGCAGAAAGCGGCGCTCCCTCGCGGTGCAGAAATATCCCAGGAGTGGGCTCAGAAGACGGCTCGGTGCGCTCAGCACCGGCTCCGCGGGCGCGGGCGGGACCGGGCCGGCCTCTGGGCTTTCTGGGTTTCTCCGCGCCATGCGTGTGCTCGCGCACTGTGCCAGGGAGGTGCCAGGGGAGCAGCCGTTTCCCTGCGGGTTTACCTGATGGTCCCTGCGTTTTCCACCTCACGGGTCACCGCAGAGCCTGGAACGGGGACTTCAGGCAAAGGGAGCTCACAGGGCTGCTATGCTGTTGGCTCCTGGCCGGACGGGGTTTGTGTCTCAGCCTCTTCCAGAAAGGGCTCTGGGCCAGGCCTCGCCTGTCCTGTTTGTGTAAGAGGCCTGCTCTGCGGCTTCTTCGCCTCCCGCTGGTGCAGGGGACAGTGAGGCTCCTGCCGCCTCGGCGGGATGGGAAGGGGCGGGATGGGAAGGGGCGGGATGGGAAGGGGCGGGATGGGAAGAGGCGGGATGGGAAGACATCTCGTAGTGGCTTTCAGCCTCTGGAAACGCTACGAGAACAGATACGGATGTCAGAGGTGGGGCGGGAGGGCCTGGGTGAGAGAAGACGGAGTGTTAGCTGAAGCACGTCGGCGTGAGGGCGGGTGGGTTGGGGGGAGGGCGGGGTGGAGGTGGCAGAGGGGCGTCACAGCGTGGTTGTGCTCATGAAGAATTTTCAGCTTAGCACATAGGTAGGCACTTCTCTCTCGTGGAACCGAAACTTCTCTTCCCGAGGAAGGCGGGTTGGATTCCGGGAAACTGCTCTGGTACTTTGCATTCCCCGATGCTCTGTGGCGATGGGAGCATGGAACACCTGGCTGGGCTGCAGTTGTCCGGGGGTTTCTGATCAGCGTTGCTCCTCAGAGGCTGTGACATGACGTCACTGCCCGTAGGATCCGTTTTTCAGGGATGGCTGCCAGGCAGGGTGCAAGGCCCTGTTCCTGGGGAAAACCCTATCTAGGTGTATCTGTGTGCTTAGGCTTAAGGTTTTAGTACCAGTTAGAGGATATTTATCTTGATTAAAATGTTCTCTTGGCAGCTAAGAAGGAAGAAATGTTAGGGAGCACACGATGTAGGTCACTGGAAGCCTGGGGTAGTCGTACCTACTGGCTGGTCTCCGTTGGTTTCCCGGGCACCTCATGGGATGGGTACGGGGGCTCCTTTGGCACCAGCCGGGCCTGCACGGAGGCCGCCTGCCTGAGTTCTCGAGAGGTTTGTTGCCAACGGTACTTCTTTTGGAGATGATCCTCCCTGCGTTCCGAGCATTTCATGGATCCTTTAAACAGCGAAGCCATGAAAACAATGGAAGGACACAGTGACCAGACTGTCTGGTTATTTGAAGTTTTGAAACTTTCTCCTAAGGACTGTGTTACGTCAGCAGCGTCACCAGCTTCCTCCACGGTGCACAGAGGAGCTAGAAACAGACAGGATCAGGTGCCTGCATGAGGCGATGGGCGGCGGGCGAGGCTGGGAGTTGCCTCTCTCTGATTTTTTCACTGAGGCTTGCTTTGCCCTCCCAGCACACGTGCTTCTCCCGAGACCTGACACCTCGCCATCTGACAGGACAGTGACACAGGCGGAGTCACGGAGCAGGTGGAACGCACTGTGCTCTGTTCCTCCGCCTACGTGGGCATGAGCTCTGGGCATGATGGAGACAGAGGTAGCAAACGTGCGACAGTGTGCCCCCAGGGAGTCGACAGGCAGGCCTGACAACGGACAAGTGCTTCTGTTCAGACCTCCATGGTTCTACAGACTTCTTCTCGTGGAACCCCGTGGCTTACATGTGTCACATGACATCTTAAAGGCGTGGCCTTGGAGTCCAGGGCGTCCTGAGGGTTCTGCTCCTTTCTGATGGAGCTGCAGCTGGCTGTGTTGAGCTTTGTGAAGGGCCCAGTTGTGGCGAGATCATTGTCACATCCTCACCCCGGGCACCCCGTGCAGGACTGAACAGAAGGATGAAGAATGAGCCATCTTTACACACTTTGTTTTGTGAGTCACTTTTAAAAAATATTTATTTTATTTTTTCTATTGATTTCAGAGAGGAAAGGAGGGGGAGAGATAGAAACATCGATGATGAGATAAATCATTGGTTGGCTGCCTCCTGCACGCCTTCTATTGGTGATTGAGCCTGCAACCCAGGCATGTGCCCTTGACCGGAATCAAACCCTGGACCCTTCAGTCTGCAGGCCAATGCTCTACCCACTGAGCCGCACCAGCTGGGCAGTCTCCCCACTTTCACCATCAAGTGTGCTCCACAGACTGCCCCAGCAGCGTGAACTGGCAAGCAGGGCTCTCAAACGGTCACGGTTTGCCAGTTGTTTTCTAAACCTGTAGGACCTCCTCTGCAGGAAAGCTTTCTTTGGAAATGAGGGACGTCCCTTCTTTGTTGTAAAACAGTCCTTCCCGCGTCCCTCAGCACGGAGAGGCGTGCTCACATTCAGTTAAAAACCTGTTGTCGGTGCAGGCATCGCGGTTGGCTGCTACTCCAGGCATTTCCTGTCATTTTCCCCGGAAGGTGTTGGGACAAAGTGTCCGGGTGAAATGATGTTAATGCCCCTGAAAATAAGATGGAGGAGGAAAGTGTGAGAAGCCACAGTGTGGGGCCTGCTGACAGCCAGGGGAACGCTCCTCAGCCAGCAGAGGCCGAGTGCTGTCGCTCTGACGCGTCTGAGAGAAACAACGGAAGCGATGGTCGTGGTGGGCGTGTCGGCTGGGTGAGCGCCGTGGTGGTGGAGGCCTTTGTTCAGTCAGAGGCACTGCCAGCGAAAGTGAACATCCAAGTCACTTAGAAATTGTAAATGCCATTCTCACAGGGCCGGCAAGGACCGAGTACTCCTTATTGTTCTTCAGCTTCCAGCGTATTTATCCTGTCAGCTTGGAGTATGGCTCCGTGCAGCAACCAAGAATTCTTCCAACAAAACTAAAACTGTAAATTATGCAGCAATTCAATTTATATAAACGTTAGCATCTTTTTTTATTGGTTTGAGAGAGAAAGAGAGAAACATCAACTTGTTCCACTTCCTGATGCATTCATTGGTGCTGCTTGTATGAGCCTGATGAGGATCGAACCTGCAACCTTGGCGTATCGGCAAGATGCTCCAACCCACTAAGCTACCGGCCAGGGCCCAACTAACATTCTTCCTTTCTGCCAGCACTGGAAGTTGGTGACAGGGGTGAGGCCCATGGAGTGTTCATTCCCAGGGAAGGGGGGCCAGAGGGACAGTCCAGAAGGTGGGGCTCCCGTCTCACAGACCATCTGCTTCACGAGTTCCAGGATGGGAAGCGCCTCTAAGGCAGCCTGACTTTGTCTGGGTAGCGCCAGGGACCTTCGGGCAGAGGCACGGGTCCCGGACTGAGGAGAGTCGGGCCGCCGAGCTCTCCAGAGAAGGAACGCCTGCAGGGTTTGCCAGAAGGTTAGGACGGGGGTTCTGCTTGGCTTCAGGAACGTCCTGCTTCTGTAGGGTTTAGTCACTTTGTTTTACTAAATGCAGTAAAATTGAGAAGCTTTTTAAAGTGAGAGAAAGAAATTTCAGATCAGTGATGCTGTTCGAAGCTACTCACCAGGCCCTGACCAGCACACGGTGGGTGGGAGGTGCCTGGTGGGGCGGACATGCAGACCTGCGACCACCTCTGTCCCCTCCGAGCCGTGACTTTTGGGTCATTTTCTGCATCTCCCTGGGCCTCGGTCTCATCTGTCGCCTGGGATCGTAGTACTGCCTCGTAGGGGTGCTTTGAGCGTTAGGCTGATCACATCACGTACTCCAAACCGTGCCTGTCCAGCAAGCAGTCCGTGTTTCTGTGCGTTGTAAATCTACATCCTGCAGGAGCCTGAACAGCCGAACCGACTCTGTCTGGTGTGGCTAGTGTCTGGGTGACTGGAGAAGTGACTTTGACCTCGGACCCCTTGGGGTTCCTGGGCAGCACTCTGAGAATCGCTGCATTACAGTAACTCCAGCTCTGCCCTCATGTCTCTCAGGGCAAGAGTAGGGCTGTGAACGGCTCCTTTTCCTCTTGCCATTGAGGGGTCAGATGCAGTGAACCTCATGTCTGGCCTGCGTCCCTCAGGCTGCAGGGTGGTGAGTCTCTCATGGGTCGGTTCCCAGAAGCCCCATTGGCTACAGACTCGTCCATCACATCTCAGTCCGGCTGCATTAGCAGGAAAGCTGCTGCTTAATCTCTGAATTTCTTGTCTCTAACCGGTTCCTCAAGGAGGCAGGGGAGGAGGGAGGAGGGATAGAGTCCACTGGCAGAGGCTGGGCAGCAGGCGTCCCTGCAGAGTCTGAAGTGCGTGAGGCTGGCCAGAAGCAGCCACGGTTGGGCAGAGTCTGTCAGGATGGTGTGAGTGGAGGTGTTCACAGACACGGCAGGTTGGGCGACACCAGCAGCCACACGTGGCCCAGGGAGAGGCCGGCGAAGTCCCGGCTCAATTCCTTGCTCAGAGCACGTGGGGAATTGCAGAGGCAGGTGGTGGCGTGAGCCCTGTGGGAGGGCAGCGGCTCTCCCTGGAGAGAGAGGAGCAGGCGGGCGGGTGGAGGAGCTGGGAGAGCCCTGCATTCCTCCTGGGGCCTCGGCAGGAGCTCTGCCCACCCACCTGCCTCAGGACGGGTGAGGCCAGAGGTGTGGACAGGGTGGTGAGGCACCAAGACCTGCCCGGTGGCGGGTGGCGGGGGGGGAGGGGGGAGAGCAGACTTGTCAGGAGTGAAAGCCTGACGGCTGGGGAAGCGTTTGGGGGTGGCGGGGAGCTGGGAGCAGACAGACAGTGCGAGCCAAGGCTGACGGAGGAGACAGGCTGTGAGGACTGGAGCCGGGACAGGACCTGGAGGGAGCTGGTCAGAGCGGGCACTTGGGAGCGGTCAGCGTCTGAGGGGCAGAAGTGAGAGGACCGTGACTCTGAGTTTACAAGGACTGGAAAGAGAGAGCTGTGGGGGAAGGACAGACAGGAGAAGGCCCTGCACACTTGGAATTGGAGTCTTCAAGGAAGCAGACGGAGCACGGACTGAGCACAGGTCCAGGGGTCCGATGCCAGCAGGCCCGCCTGGGGCACAGGCGCGGGTCTGCACGTGGAGGGCGTGCGGGGCGACCGCACAGTCGGCGTCACATCCTGGGGTGGCGTGACGGGTGCCTCTCACCGAGGACCCTGAGGGGCACACGTCCGTCCTGTGCGTGTCACTGCGGTGTATGTTTCCATGTGAGGAGATTGATGCTTAGCTTTTTCCCTCTTTCTTTTAAGCTATTGCAGCTAATTGCAAAATCCCAGTTAACCTCACTGAGTGGTGTGGCACAAAAGAATTACTTCAACATTTTGGATAAAATCGTTCACAAGGGTAAGAGGATGACTGACCTTTTCCATCGTCTGAATCTTAATGAGCTTTAGTGTGAGGAGAGGGGTTTTCTCTGACCCCCACCCCGTGTGTGTGTCCAACGATGACGTCCGGTGCGTGGCCGTGGCTGCACAGCCGTGCCAGGGCCTCCGGCTCTCACGTCCGCGTGCTGTTTATGTTTTTAAAGTTGTGTTTGCAGAGGAAGGAGTATATTACATTAATACAAGAAATATATCACTGTGCTATCATAAGATAGAAAGATAAGTGAAAGGACATTTCACCTCTTCGTGGCTAGCCGTTCACACTCACTTTACCACATGTTTCCATAATCATCAGGGTTGGGGCTTAGTTGTTTCAGCATCAAATAAACCTATACATTTCTTTTTAATTTAGTGAATGTATTGATTGATTAGTGGCAAATAGGTCGAACTTTAGATTTCACAATAGGGTTTATGCATGTATAGGGTGTCCCCAAAAAATGTATACATACTCTAACAGCTGATAGCTCCATTTGGAAAATGCAGTGTATTTGAGTAAGCACTGCCCTTGTGTTTTCATAGTGTGTGTACATTTTGGGGGCACCCTATATCTGAGTGAATGGCTGAGTGCAGCCATTTTTAAACACCATTTCTCTTTATGGCAGAATGTAAAGAACATGGAGGCTGACAGTTTAAAGTCAAAAAGTAGACTCGACCAGAAATGCTTGGTCAGGAAACATTTTAAAGTCTGTTTAAGTCTCGTCATATCTGCGGTATCTCAGAAACCAGGTGGGGTCGCAGCGGAATGAGGTCATTGTTCATTGTGACAGAACGCAGACAATGTACAATTAACAGTTTCACTCAAGCTGACAGTTTGGTACCATTAGGTCCTTTCGCTCTGTTGTGCCACCATCACCACCACCATCTTCCCCAGGACATTCTCATCTTCCCAACTGAGCCTCTGTCCCCATAGACCAGTGATGGTGAACCTATGACACGCGTGTCAGAGGTGAGATGCGAACTCATTTTTTTGGTTGATTTTTCTTTGTTAAATGGCATTTAAATATATAAACTAAATATCAAAAATATAAGTCTTTGGTGTACTATGGTTGCAAATATAAAAAAATGTCTATATGTGACACGGCACCAGAGTTACGTTAGGGTTTTTCAAAATGCTGACACGCCGAGCTCAAAAGGTTCGCCATCACTGACCCAGACACTCACTCCCACCGTCCCTACCCCTGGTTCCACCGTCCACTCCTGTCTCAGGCTCCGACTCCTCCGTCCGCAGACAGGGAGCCCACAGCCGCTGTCTGTCCGGCTTGTCTCCCTCAGCACGTGGCAGCGTGTGGCGGGAGTGGAGTCTCTTCCTTTCCGAGGCTGAGTGCAGTCGGCTGTGTGCGTGCACCCCATTTCATCTGTAGGTGACATCGGGGAGCAGCTCGGCCCTCTCCCAGGTGGCAGCTGTCCACGCACAGCCGTGCTGTTTTTGTTCCAGTGCTCGACGACCACCAGAACCCTCGGCTGATCAAAGACCTGCTCCAAGACCTGAGCTCCACCCTCTGCATCCTGATCCGAGGTGTGGGCAAGTCCGTGCTGGTGGGGAACATCAACATCTGGGTCTGCCGCTTGGAGACGATTCTCGCCTGGCAGCAGCAGCTGCAGAACCTGCAGATGACGCAGGTACGACCTTAGCACGAAGTCGTGACCTCTTCTCCAGACTCCCGGCTTGGAGAACGATGCTCGTCTTACTCTTCCGTGTGAATGAAGTTGTTTTTAGACGGGTGAGACCAGAGAGCCGTCAGTGGGCTCTGGCTGCCGCTGGAAAGGGCTGCCTCCGCAGGCGGCGAGGTGGCGAGCTCGCTCACCCTGCAAGGGAATTAGGTGCTTTGGGCTCGAATGACATCAGGAAACCACGGCTCCGTGTGCGCAGTCCGCCCTTCCCCGCCTGTGGCTCGTGCAGGGCCTGTACTCCCCTCACTTGCTCGCTCTGCGCGGACGCGGATGCACCGGTGTGTGGAGGCAGATGCACACATGTGTGGCTTGTAAGCAAGATGGCCCACGTGACAGACGTGCCATCACATCCAAACTGTCACAGTGTCCAAGGCCCATGGTGCCTGCAGCTTGAGGCACTGGATGAGGCAGAAACGTGGCCTCGCTCCCCTGTGGTTGTGTCTGAGGAAGGGTTTGCACAGCAAGGACGGTGACAGCGCTCTGAGGGGACAGTGAGGGCGCCCTGTGCCCTCCACACCTCTCCCTGCACCCGCCCTCCACACATGCCCCTTGTCTCGGGCACTGGGTCATGGAAGAGAAGAGCAGCACACGGGACCAGCTGTGCTGGGGCTGAGGCTCTGACCGCCGGGGACTCTTCTGCCTCTGCGGCGGGGGCAGGGCTGGGTGGAGCCCAGCAGACCCCTGCCGTCTGTCCGTCTGTCCGTGGGAGACTCCTGCGGACAGTGAGGGCCTGCACGGCTCAGCCCCTGGCGCAGGCCTCCCACAGCACCACGTGGTGCCAGCCCTCCTGAGGGACAGTTCGGTTCCCTCGCCGGCTTGTGTGAGGGAGGGTGTGGCTTCTGTACTTGAAATCACAGAGCTGTGAGCTAGACGGGCCTCCGTGGAGGATTCATCCACGCCCCTGGCCACTGAGCTGCCCAGGCCGAGCGCAGAGGCTTGGAGAGCAGTGCACACTCCGTGGCTGACACGTCCCCGGCACCTGCCCCTTCCAGGTGCCCCTTTGCGTGTCGTCTGGTAAACAGGTCCCCTCGTGCAGATGCAGTGGAGGGGCTGTCGCCATAAGCAGCCTGGGCCATTCCGGCTCCACTTCCGGGCGTCCCTGGTGGCCAGCAGAGGAGGCGTGGGGCCAGGGACGCTGGCATCACGCCCCGGCAGGTGGGGGAGGGGAACGTTAGGTCGGTCCGTGGCCTGAAGGCGCCGTGTCCCGCCCCCTTTCTCGCAGGAGAACCACGGCCTCACGCTCAGTGACCTGCCCTTGCACATGCTGAACAACATCCTGTACCGGCTCTCCGACGGCTGGGACATCGTGACGCTGGGCCAGGTGAGCCCCACGCTGCGCACGCTCAGCGAGGACCGGCGGCTCTGGAAGAAGCTGTGCCAGTACCACTTCGCCGAGAAGCAGGTGAGCGGCGGCCCCGCCGGCCCCGGCGCAGCCTGCGGCCTCGGCATCGTCCAGCGTAGGAAGGTCCTGTGTGGCTCCTCTCCCACAGCTGGTGCAGTTTCCTGTTCATCTTTCAAAAGGACCGTGAACTCATGACCCAACACGGAGCACAGAACAGGGCGGCGTTCCCCCCTCTGTTGACAGACCGTGTCGCCGTCTCCCCTGTGGGCTCAGGCTGCGTGTCCGCTATGGCCGGGCCCCGCCAGCCTTGGTTTCCTGGGCGGCATGCCGCTGTCCACGCCGTCCCTGCCTCCCTGCCTCCCTGCGTTCTGCTCCGCGGTCAGGGCTGTGCCTGTGCGCGAGGCCGCCTGGGTCTGCGGGAGGGGAGGCGGGCGGCCCGAGTCCGCAGAGACGGGTGTGGCGGAGCTGGTGACGGACGCGGGAAGTGGAGAGGTGGGTGTGCTGTGAGCACGTCCACGCTGCAGGCGGACTTGAGAGGGCCCCTGGAGGAAATGCAGGTCACGGGCTGTGGCAGTTGTGGGCGTGGTCCGCGTGGCAGGGCCCTACACAAGCAGGCGCATCATGAGCCCTGCAGACCCTCCTCTGCCTGGCCGCGTTTGGAACAAGGGCAGCTCTCGTGTGAAGAGCAGAGGAGTGGCACAGGGAGCCGATGACAGGTGGCGCCAAGAAGGAAGGGTGTGGACATGGACCAACCCAGGGACTTGAGGCCCATTGGCTGGGGTGGGCGCAGCTGTGTACCGTGGTCCCTGGGGGTTGGGAGTCACAGGTGGAGACGGTGGGTGGAGATGCCTCCCAGTACCCGAGTGCAGCCCGTCGAGAGGCCCGGGTGTCTGAAGGACTCGAGGAGGCGGCGGGCCTCGGGCAGCGGCTAACGGCTCCTGAGGGTCTGAGAGGAGGGGCCAAGGCTCCCAGAGGACGCCTGCTAGACTGCGTCCTGTGGTGGTGGGCGACCCCAGGAAAACTTCCGGGGGGTCTTGGGGAGAAGCACAGGGTCAGAGTTACTTGAAGGGGAAGAGCGAGATTGCATTGTGGAGTCGGCACAGCTGTGGGGACAGCGTGTTTGAGGGCGGGCTCGTGCCTAGGGAACGAGCGGGTGACGTGCATCTGGGTGGCGGCCCGGAGCTCCTGGGGGCCTCTCCCCAGGTGCCCTGGCTGCTCCCCAGCTCGAGGGTCAAGTGTATGGCGGGCGTCTCGGGAACATGGTTGACCATTTGTGAGGTCCTTGCATGCATTCCGTAAAGGGCTACTGTATTTTTCTTAATATATTTTCATCGATCTCAGAGAGGAAGGGAGAGGGAGAGAGAGAAAGATCAATGATGAGAGAGAATCATTGATTGGCTGCCTTCTGGGGGCGAGCCCACAACCCGGGCATGTGCCCTTGACCGGAATTGAACCTGGGACCCTTCAGTCCGCAGGCCAACGCTCTATCCACTGAACCACACCAGCTCAGACCTAAAGGGCCCCTGTAGAGGCTCTGTCGTCCGCACAGAGTTTCATGTCAGGTGTCAGAATTGGCACCACAGGTGCATCTTGTCTGCATGCTGTGCCAACCAGAGGGAAAGCCCAGGTGCCGCCTGGCAGCGACTCCACCCCCGGCGGGTGTGACGGTGTCTCCTTCCGACTCAGGGCAGGTGCTGGGCCTCTTGGCCGTTTGTACATCTTCGCAGAAATGTCTTTTCGGGGCCTGTGCTCATGTCGGGCAGATGATGTGTGTAACTGCCTGCCTCTCTGATTTGACCTGTCAAGTGCAGTTGACGTACAGCGTTATATCAGTGTCAGGTGTGCAGATCGTGGTTGGACTTACTGGTAGTTGAACCGCTTATGGGCATCAGGCCAGATCTGAATAGTGAGATCTGCGTCTGGCTGTGTGGGGTCCCAGAGTAGGGACACGCGCTTCCTTTGATGAGTCGCTTGGATTTAACCCGGGTAGTTTAAGTCCAGTGATTCCGTGTGGCCCGCGCCACCTGCCTCTTTAACAGTCTGCGCCTCGTCACGCTCTGCTCACCACGCTGCCTGAGCCGAGCGTGCGCGTCTAGTTCTGCAGACACCTGATCCTCTCGGAGAAGGGCCACGTGGAGTGGAAGCTGATGTACTTTGCGCTGCAGAAGTGCTACCCGACGCGGGAGCAGTACGGGGACACGCTGCTCTTCTGCCGGCACTGCAGCACCCTCTTCTGGAAGGTGAGCTGCGGGCGCGGGCGGCGGGCAGGGACAGCTTGCCATCTGCACGGAGCACAGAGGGGAGCAAACAGGCAGCTGTGGCGGAGGCGTGCGGGGCTGTCTGTCCCAGACGCTGGGCAGGCAGGTTCGTGAACAGAGTGCCCTGGGGTTCGGATCCCAGCGACGAGGAGCCGACCATTGGCCTCTGCCTGTCCCTGGATGGCGGTCCTCCCTGTGGTGACTTGGGTGGGGCACGTCCTGGGGGGGCAGGCAGCAGGTCTGCCGGCGCCCTCGGGCCTCCCCGGGCAGAAACTGCTCCTGGCGGGCGGTTTTCCCGAGCCCTCAACCTAGAAAGGACGACCTCCGCTTACCTGTTCCCCAGACATGGCCTTCGTCCCACAGCCGTCCTCTCCCCCCACAGAGCTGCTTCGGGGCACCCCCCCCACCCCCCCGCCCATGTGCCTCCCGGCTTCTCTTCTCAGAGCTCCACACACAAGTAAACGTGCATTTTCTCATTGTTTGGTCAGAACCTAACAGACTCTGGTCGCTTATCAAGTCTAGCCCTTCAGTGAGGAATCTGTACCTGGACACTCACTTTCCATCCAGAGCACGTAGGGCCCTTCTGCCGAGACCCCTTCCTGTCTATCCCCCCAGATGTCTCTGATGGGCCCCCTTCCTGTCTGCTCCCCCCCAGATGTCTCTGATGGGCCCCCTTCCTGTCTGCTCCCCCCCAGATGTCTCTGATGGGCCCCTTTCCTGTCTGCTCCCCCCCAGATGTCTCTGATGGGCCCCCTTCCTGTCTGCTCCCCCCCAGAAGTCTGATGGGTCCCCTTCCTGTCTGCTCCCCCCCAGAAGTCTGATGGGTCCCCTTCCTGTCTGCTCCCCCCCAGACGTCTCTGAGGACAGGTTCTCCACGCTCAGGGCTGACTCCACGTGTCTCCTTCACTAAATTTTATTTTCTTCGCAAGTGAGCTGTTTCACCTGCAGTGCTTTCCACGCTTTGCCCTGAGTTCGTGTTTCCTGTGAGATTCACGGGTAAAAAGTGGTGAAACTAAAGCTGTGTGAGCCCGTCCCCGGGCGTCCTGCGGCCCCTGCCCGTCCTTGTGGGCCTGGGCTTCCGCCTGTGACACCACACGTGTTGGTTCAGTGCACGTCCTGCCCCGGCCTGCGCGAGGCCAAGTCCAGCACAGGGAGCGGCGCAGCCGGAGACGCAGGAGCAGGAGAGAGGCCCCCACGGCCCCCACGCCGGGCGCAGACCTGGTGACCGGGCGGAGCGAGCGGAGGGCGGATGGTCCCTCCAGTGGCGCCTGCACTTGGTGGCCCAGACGACCCGAAAGGCTGTGAACGACTCCATGGCACAGTGTCCCCTCCCGTGTAATGGCGGCTCTGCTCCCGTCTTGCCGGAACACGGA
Source organism: Myotis nattereri (assembly GCF_964212035.1). Classification (NCBI taxonomy): domain Eukaryota; kingdom Metazoa; phylum Chordata; class Mammalia; order Chiroptera; family Vespertilionidae; genus Myotis; species Myotis nattereri. Next base: position 2,389,994 of record NC_138076.1, on the reverse strand, counting down.
GGGTGGTGTCCGGCAGCCTGGTCACGGGGCGTGGGGCACTGAGACGTGCGTCTTCAGCTGCGGGTGCCGGGTGTGGGCTGGAGTCTCGGTGCTGCCTTAGCGCCCGGCTGTCGCCCGTCTCCTGCTGGTTCCTTTCAGTTGTGGTCACACAGCTCACCAGCCGCCCGCCCTTCTAATCTCTCGCTTTTCCTCCCGCTCCTCCGACCTGTCCTCCATCTCCAGGACTGCCGCCTCGCTTTGCTGTTCCAGGTACTCACACCTCCCGCCCTGCTCGGGACTAGCCCTGCGCCTGCCCCCCGAGGCAGCCGCCCCCATCGCAGCCCCGCCTGCCGGGTGCACGGCCTGGCTTAGGTCAGCCCCAGGCAAGGGTTTGCGTGAGATGCCCGAGGCCTGCACTTGAGCGCCAGGCTCGGCCTTAGGGGAAGCTCCAGGCGCGTCCAGTAGCATTTCCTTCAGGAAAAGGCACCCTCAGCGCCTGGTGGTCACGGCCCAGCGAATGCGCGGCTGCAACGTTCAGGCCACTCGTTCTCTCAAGTTCCTCAGCCCTTTCACACAAAACCCACTTTTCCTGTTAAGTACAATCCCGGAGTGTGGGCATGGTCAGGGGGCGTGGGCCTGGTGGGGGGCATGGGCGTGGTCCAGGGGAGGGTGGGCATGGTCAGGGCATGGGCAAGGTCATGGGGAGCATGGGTGTGGTCCAGGGGGCGGGGGCGTGACCCAGGGGAGCGTGGGCATGGTCATGGGGAACATGGGCGTGGTCCAGGGAGTGTGGGCGTGGGCATGGACGCGGTCAGGGGGCGTGGGCATGGTCATGGGGAGTGTGGGCATGGTCAGGGGGTGTGGGCGTGGCCCAGGGGAGCTTGGGCATGGGTGTAGTTGGTAGCATGGCTGGAGGAGGGCGGCAGAAACCTGGGGTCTCCTTCTCTGAGCAGGGCCAGCTCAGACCAGCTCGGGGTTCGCTGTCCGTCCAGCACGGGAGCGGGAGGTTTCTGCGCTGAGACCACGTGTGTGCCGGTGTCATGTTCTCGTGGCTTAGAGACGGGTTTGGGATGCTTAGGCAGCTGGTAACCGACCTGTGTCACCCTCGCCTCCTCCCGCAGGACTCGGGACACCCCTGCACGGCCACCGACCCCGACAGCTGCTTCACGCCCGTGTCCCCACAGCACTTCATCGACCTCTTCAAGTTCTGAGGCCCTTCCTTCCCCACGGCGTGTCGGCCCCCGAGCCCAGCATCCGCTGGCCGCTTCCTGCTCCGGCGGGGACGCCGCGCTGTGTGCTCACCTCTGAAGGGTCAGGGAACCCAGTGAAGTCATTTCCGCCTCCTTCTCTAAGAACTTGTTTTCTTCTGAGCATTGGAAAATTTGCAACTTTGCCTCCTAACAAATACGGTTCCGAAGGGCCCTGGGTTTTGAGCGCCACACGCTGTGCTGAGCTGACACCAGTCAGTGACACGCTTGGTGGTCACTTGTCTCCAAGTTTTGCGTAAGCGGGGGGAGGGCGGGGGACCAGCATTCCGTGTAAATACCTTGTGCAGAATATTTATTTTTCTTAAGATGTATTTTAACCACACTGGTTGTGACCAAATGACCTAGGGGAATATTTGTGTGTCCGTCCTGGTGTTTGGCGATTGAGTTGTGAATTGTGCAAAGTGTCTGTGACCAGCAGAGGTGTGAGTGGCGTGGCCGCCCTCCAGCCACAGCCCCGGCCACGCACGTGCTACCCTTGGACAGACGCCGGCGTCTGGTGTCCCTGGCGCGCTGGAGGGACGGGCAACATGACGAGCGGCAATGGGGCAGCCTGACGTCTCTGTGTGGAAACTGCTTTACAGACAATAAACCATGTTTACTGACACTCCTCAGGCTCGCTCTGACTGAGAACTGTAGTGAGTGGTTTCATACTTACCTAAGCCTTTGAAACCTTTAAAAGATGGTTTTATTTTAAAAATAATGCAAGTCCATTTTAGAACACGTGTATAGGTGTATAGCATAAAGTCACCTGTAACCTGGCTGCCCAGCGGCCAGGGTGAGCATTGCCGCATGTTCATCTGTGAGTCATGAGGGTCGGGGGCCGGCAGCATCGTCTCTATCTCCCTCCTTCAAACATACACCGAGAGACAGTGCATGTCAGGGCAGCGCCCTGCCCTCACCCTGGGAGTCCACGTCTCCGTGGAGCAGTGACTCAGATTGGACCGCCTCGGGTTGCTGCACTCTGGCCCTGCCCTGGCCCCCCTGGTCCCCTGGCTCTCAGGCTTCCGCTGCTGAGCTTTGAAGGCTCAGGGATCAGGGTTCCTGGCGCCTGTGGCCACCGCCACCGCCACAGCCAGGGAAGCCCTTTGAAGCCCTGGTCTCTAAAGAAACAAATCATCCTCAAAACCTCAAGGCCAGTGGCCTCTCCTGTCACTCCCTGCCTGGTTGGTCAGCTTTCTTGAAAGCATTACATTATCTAAGCTGCATTGTTAAAACTGACTTCGGGGGGGGGGGGGGGAGGGGTGCGGGGGAGAGAGAAGCATCAGTGAAGCAGACCATTGGCCGCTGCCCCCTGCACGCACGCGCGCGCGCGCGCGCGCGCGCGCACACACACACACACACACACCTGGGGTCAAGCCCGCAGCATGTGCCCTGGCGGGAATCAGCCATGACCTCCCGGTTCATAGGTCCACGCTCAACCACTGAGCCACGCCTGGTGGGTTGAAATAGTATTTATTTTAAGTGTATTTTTATTATGGAGAGAGGAAGAGAGAAATGGAATCATTGATGATGAGTCGTTGACCACTGCCTCCTGCACGCTGACATGGTACTTTTCACTGAAATAGCTGTCCCAGCCACTCAGAGCTGCAGGCAGAGGGCGGAGGGCAAAGCGTGACGCAGGCTCCTCCTGGGGAATCGGAGCTCCTGCCCGGGAGCCGCGGGGTCCCCACAGGCTCTCCCCGCTTCAGGGACCAGGACGCGACTCCAGGGGCAGCTCGGCCAGCGACCTGGGCAGCTGGCAGGGGTGGGAAGTCAGTGCCCAGAGGAGGCTGCTCGGGGAGGCGTCTCTGGTTGGCGCCTCCTGCAGCTTTCCTAGCTCCCACTCCTTTCACAGGGGCACACTAGGTTCCTAGCGATGCCACTGTTGTCATGGAAACGGCTCCACAACTCTCCAATCCCCACAGGGTCCACCCCCCTCCCCCAGCTCCGACCCGGCCTGGGATGTGCTTGTTTCTCAGCCGGAGCTGGGAGGCAGCTCAGTCTCCAACTCACGGAACAACTGATTCAAAACCCCGCAGCCCCACACCGACCCGCCTCGCAGACAGCAGCCAGGCAGCTCACACCGGGAGCTCAGGTCCCCGTCGGTCATGGATTATGAAACATCTGCACGTAGTTTGCATTTAAAACAGGGTTTACGTGTGGAGAGGCGGCCGTTGGCTCCAGGCCTGAGGTGAGTGAGCAGTGACCTTCACGTGGCACCAGTGACAGGCCAACGACCAAGGACAATATAAATGATACTTTATTTCTTAAAACCTCAGCATTAAGGATGGATTTGACCTCTGCAGCCATCGCTTTTGTATGAAAAATACTAAAGCATCAGTAGAAGGAGCAGACACCTCGCTCCTCGCACAGTTGTCTGTACACAGAACTCAAACGATCCCCCCAACCAAAACCGAATCAATCTCAACATTTGCACAAAACGTTGCTTTGGTAGATTACTTTTCTCCTGAAGCACAGCAATAAATATCTATAGTAAGACCCACAGAGCCCTTTTCACCAGATCCCATACAGAAGAACATCGCATTTGCATAAATGTTTGCAGATGAGCGTGCGGTTTACAGTCCCATCTCGCCCTGAGCCTGGCCCACAGCCCCAGCACCACGTAGAGCACATCCGTGTCCAGGCTCCGCCAAGTAAACTTCTTGTTCTACTGGAAAACAGAAGGGTGGACGGACGGAGGCTTGGCAGACGACAGACAGACGTCTGACCCTCCAGGCGTGGGGTGTGCGGCGGGTCCCGGGAGCGACCCAGCCCCCTTCCGGGGAGCAGCACCGTGAGCCCTGAGCAACCGGGATGTTCCTCCCGAGAGAATCCAGTGCAGCCAGACGTCGTTCATGACAAAAAGCGATGCCTGGTCCTTCACACCAGCCCCGGCTGGATACCGGGCCACCCGCAGCGAGAGCTGGCCGGGGACCTGGCCCGCGGTTGCAGGGCCAAGGACAAAATGGACAAAACGCGGCCCACGGCCGGACGCAGCCCTTAGGGTCCCACCGCAGGCGCAGCATCTCGCCCTGAAAACAAAACGCTGGGCATTCTAGAAAGGAGGCACTTCCAGTGTTTTCTACAGTTGCAAGTTTTCTACAGTGAGCAAGTTAACAATTTCCAAGCAAAATGACGATATCAAGTGACTGAAATCGACCCACACTTTAGGGCATCCTGCAATCTGTAATCAGAACAGCATGACCAGTTTATAAAAGAAAATACAGATTGATGTTTAAAAGCCCAGCAGTCAAAATAAAACCTCAACACACACAGCACCGACTGCACCCACCGTGGACGGGGGCCTCTGCCGGCGGCAGGCAGCGTTCGCTTCTCTAGAATTTGATTTGCTGACAGATTTTTAATTTGAGAAGAAGTTTGATTTTCCAGGATAAACACGACCTGACGCGGCCTTGGCCAGACTCACGGCACCCCGGCTGGCGCGTGTCCATCCCGGCGGCTGCGTTCGGGGTCACCGTCAGCTCCCCGGTTCCACGCGGGAGTCACCGCTGAGGACGGTGGGGCGTGCCAGCGGGTACCCGTGGGCAGCACCGGAGACTGCATCGCCAGGGGCAGGAGCATGCAGGCACCCGCGGTCACAGTGTTTGGAAACGCCTCACCAGGGTGTGAGACCCGGAGAGACGAACAATTCTATTGAAAACACCTGAGACGGGAAACCAATGCTGAGCGGAGGGAGCCAGAGCGGCAGCGGCAGGCGGATTCTGGGCGGCACGCCGGCCGAGCCGTCACTCGAGCTCCTCCCAGCTCTCGGTCAGGTGGCCGCGGCTCTGGCGCCGGATGCTCACCAGCCTCCCGGCCGCGCGCAGGCTCCAGCGCGAGCTGCCCCCCGGGCCGGCCAGGCTGGTGTACTTGCCGGAGCCCTTGGCCCCCTCCTCCCAGCCCGGCCGGGGCGCCTGGTCGCTCAGGGGGCCCGACTCGGCCGCCACGTCTTCGAGAGCAAGCTTGGGGGGCTCCCAGCCCTCGATCTCATCTGGCTTCTTGGACTGTGTGTTCGGCTTTAAGACCAGATTGTCCCAAAACCCAGACTTCTTCTCCGTCTTCAGCTCTTCCTTCCACCGTAAGCTGGTTCTGTGGGAGACAAAGGCGTGGGGTTGGGGTGATGCAGGGGCCTCAGATGCTGTCCATTTTGTAAATAAAGGTTCCTTTTCTAAAACCATCGAAGGTGTGTGGGACGCTAACGCCAATCGATGTGTAAAACTTGAAACAGCAAAGTCAACGAGGGAGACTTCGTCCCCACGTGCTGCTGCTGACACGCGTGAGGCCGCCTCTCAGACCCACACGTGGACGTGCACAAGACACGACTGGTGCTCACGGGCCTGCCAGTCGGCAGGAGGGACCCAGGGCCCAGGGCCCAGTACGGGGAGGATTCCTTTTATCCCCCGGGGTCCCCAGGGCCCCAGCCAGCACACGGGGCCCAGGGGACCGACACGCAGGACCCGCCTCCCGGGGAAGCAGGCGGCCACGGCGACACTGGCCCGTGAAGCGAATCGAGGCAGCTCTGGGTCGCGGCTCTGGTGCCAGGGGAGGCGGGCCCTGGTCTGCAGCCTCCACACTCCTCCGCCCGCAGCCCCGGCCTCTCCTCCCCAGACATCAGGGGCCCTGCACACCTTCCTCATAGGGGCGGGGCCTGGGGTGTCACCTGACGGGCCTGCTCTCCCCACGTGACGGAGGGACGGGTGGTGGGGCCAAGAGGAGGGGGGACCCACGGGGGCCTGGCCTGTGGCCTGCGTCCCCCCTCCCGCAGGGACTTACCCCCTGGACTTGGGAGATGTGCATCTTCCCAGCAGGTGCTCCTCGTCGTCATCATTGAACAGCCAAGTCACTTCCTTCCAGCCTCGGAAACCTGCTCCCTGCACCAGCAAAGGTCAGGAGAGGTCAGGCCCGGCAGCAAGCACACAGACCGGGTTTTGTAACGAGCTGTGGAGCTGGGCCCCTCCCCTGGGGTCTCGGCTCCTCCTCCCTCAGCGGCAGATGACCTTTGCCATCCTGCTGTGAGGACAGTCACTGCCCATCCTCGCCCTGCCCCCACCCAGGTGGGGCGCCAAGCTGTGACCCCAGGACGGTTCCCTGGAGGTCAGAGGCCCTGCCAACCCATGGGAGGCTGCAGAGGGAAGGCCTGGTGTTCATCCTGGGACGCCTCGTTTCTGCCGTCGGGGCGAGTCCTGTGCCAACCCCAGCCTCTCGGACCCAGAGGCAGGCGCTGTCAGAGCAGGGCCGGGAAAGGGAGAGACTCCGCGAGTCCACCAGGTGCCTCCTGCAGCCCCTCTGTGGGTGGTTCTCTCTCTATCGGGATGGGAAGGGAGGGGAGCAGAGGGCGGCTCCCGTGGGGCAGACCTCGCTTACAGAACTCTGAGATGTTCCTGTTGCAACATGAAAGGCAAGGGAACAAGGGCTGTGTGTCAGGCTCCCGAGGTCACCCCGGGCCACCCAGGGCCAGGGAGCGAGAGCTCAACGTTGTCCCCAAAAGCTAACCCGGAGGCCACCCCTGGGGCCAGGCTCGCGACAGTGGGTCCCGGATGGACGAGGACCTGGCAGATGGAGTGTGACCACCTGACAGCCCCGTCCTGTCCCTGCAGAGCCAGGCAGGAGTGTGTGCCAGTCCCATGCCCTGCGCCCCGCGCCCCGCGCCCCGCGAGGGCCCACCCGCCCTCGGTCTGAGCAGCCCCGGGGGCCACGCTGACCGCCACCAGCAGCCGAAGCCGTGTTTACACACTCGAGCCTGTGACAAAGCCCCGCCTGTGTCCCGGCTGCCGGAGCCCCGGCTCCAGACAATGATCCAAACACAGACTCTACCCGGGCGAGAGCAGCCACGGGACACTGAGGGCGACACACGGAAACAGGACACCGAGGACCTGAGCAGCAGGAACGGCCGCAGAGGACGAGGGACCGCAGCGCCCACTCCGGGCGGTCCCTGTGCCCTCACCCTCCCGCCCAGATCCCACGGCCCCCGCTCCGGGCGGTCCCTGTGCCCTCACCCTCCCGCCCAGATCCCACAGCCCCGCTCCGGGCGGTCCCTGTGCCCTCACCCTCCCGCCCAGATCCCACGGGCCCCACTCCGGGCGGTCCCTGTGCCCTCACCCTCCCGCCCAGATCCCACGCCCCCGCTCCGGGCGGTCCCTGTGCCCTCACCCTCCCGCCCAGATCCCATGGGCCCCACTCCGGGCGGTCCCTGTGCCCTCACCCTCCCGCCCAGATCCCACGGGCCCCACTCCGGGCGGTCCCTGTGCCCTCACCCTCCCGCCCAGATCCCACGCCCCCGCTCCGGGCGGTCCCTGTGCCCTCACCCTCCCGCCCAGATCCCACGGGCCCCGCTCCGGGCGGTCCCTGTGCCCTCACCCTCCCGCCCAGATCCCACGTAACATCAGCGCGTAACACAAGCTGCTTACGCGTGTACAGCTCCAAGTATTTAGGTTCACAGGCCAGGAGTGAAGTTAAAGCTTTAGGTCAGGCCAACCGGTGTTATTGGGGAAACTTGTTCCACCGAAGACGCCTGTGGCGCTTGCGTGGGGCTTGGTCTCCGTGGCGGGTGAGAGGTGTAGCCCCGTGTGTGCCAGGCCCACGAGAACTACGCGGCCCCATCCGCAGTCACTGCAGGGTCACGCGCTTCCTTGCGTGGCTGACAGACAGGTGAGCGTGTGGAACCCGCCACGTGAAGCCGGGGGCCACGTCTGCCTCCGGTGGCTAAGGAAGTAGCCGCCGGATGGATGCCCACGTCCTCGCTGGGCGGGCCTGCGGGAGTCCGCGCCAGGAGCCGGCCCGTCTCTGCCTGAAGCAGCCCTGCCCCTGCTGCTGTGCATCCAGGTCCCCAGACCTCGGAGACGAGCCGCCACCAGAGCACAGACCCTGCCTCCCTGTCACCCATCCCGCCGGGCTCCCCGCCCCCACGCGATCTCCCCTCCTGCCCTCCCGACCCGAACGCACAAGAGGAGTGAGAACGGCTCCTCTCGGGACCATTTCAGCTCTTGCTCCAAGCACGTCGCCAGCTTGGCTCACATATACCCCCTGAACCCCCGCAGCGTCGGCCACGTGCTATGCCCCTACGCCGGCCCCTGGGGCTCCAGAGGGGAGGGGACCGAGACCCTCAACAAAGGCACCACCTGTGCCCTCAGGGGACGTGGTGACGACTGTCCCCTCGGCCTGGAGCCCTGGGGATGGGGTTCTCGCAGGCAGAGGAGGAGCGGTGAGCCATGGTCGGCGAGGCTTCCGGGCGGGCGAGGTCCCCGCCCTGCCCAGCTCTCCTCCTGCCCACGCTGAAGGGCAGAGTGCACCAGGCTGACTGTCCTCTGCGTCTAGAGAACAGGCTCCACCCCGTGCAGGAGGCGGCCCCCCGTGGAACCTGATCCCAGGCTCTTGTCAGGTGAGAGCTGCCCGGCGGCCCGGCCTTTGCCAGCCCAGCGGAGAGTGGAGGCCCCGGGCCCAGAGCCCCAAGGAGGACCTCCCAGCAGGAAGGGGCACCTGGGCAGGACGTCCATCGGTCTGTCCGCTCAGGGGCCACAGCCACACACCAGGCACACGCCTGCAGAGACCACGGGCACACACCTGCAGAGGCCACGGGCACACGCCTGCAGAGGCCATGGGCACACACCTGCAGAGGCCACGGGCACACACCTGCAGAGGCCACGGGCACACGCTGGGCACACGCCTGCAGAGGCCACGGGCAGCCTCCTCCCTCCTGCGGGCGGCGCCGGCTTGATGACCTCCAACACAGGGACCAACAGGGGTCACTGTCCAGAGACTAAAGCCGGAGCCGGGAGGGAGGGCTCCACAGGCCCCTCCCGGGCGGGGCAGGGTCCTGTCTGTCCGGCTGCTCCTCGTGGGGGACCGGCTGCTAAAGCAACGCTGTGCATCCCACGTGCGCAGCACGGACCGCTCCCCGACGGCACCGCACTGGGTACCGGCTAACCACGCGCTGGTTCTGACCCACTGCCAATTGCTCGCTGGTTACTGGTTCTCCAGTCACCTGCTCCACAAGGCCCCCATCCTCTCTTAACCCAGAACCACCGCCAGTCACCCCCAGCAGCTCCTGCTGACGGGAGGAGAGCCGGGCCAGGGAAGCCACGGCCCCAGGATAACTTCCCAGCAGAATCTCGGGGGGCAGGGGGCAGAGGGCGCTGCTTCTTTCAATCACAAACTCTATGGCTCTTTATGAAGTTGGCAAAGCAACAGCCAAATGTAACGATGAAAATCCGATCTCCTCAACACGAAACAACAGAAAAGGCCAAGCAGACAAATGAGCAAAACGTGAGGAAACAGGAGAATCGGACGTGGAAAGTGCCCCCGTGTTTGCGGGAGAAACGCCGACACGGGCGGCTCAGCTTCCCGGCTCGGGTGCCTCTGCATTTTTAATGCGTCAGCAGACGACGGGCTCGGCAGCCTGGCCTGGTCCCCGAGGGCGGGCGGGCGGCAGCCGCCTCAGAGGCACAAAGCGCTCTTTGCCGACGCCCGGGCCCCGGCTGTTTGAACAGGTTCCAGGCAGCAAAACCGCGCTGCCCGGCCGGGGGGTGAGGCCTGGGCAGTGCCTGCTGCCTGCCCTCCACTGCCAGGGAGGCCTCAGGCTGTGAGCCTGTGGAGGCCTCAGGGAGCGGCTGGCCCTGCCTGCCCTCGGCTCCCCGGGTCCCCTCCACCTGCTGCAGCCGCTGAGGCAGGCATCCTTTTTCTCTCTGGTTTTCTTTCCCCTATTTTTAAAAATATATATATATTTTTATTGATTTTAGAGAGAAAGAGAGAAACATCAGTGATGAGAGAGAATCATGGGTCGGCTGCCTCCTGCACACCCCCCACTGGGGATCAAGCCCACAACCTGGGCCTGTGCCCTGACCAGAATCAAACCCGGGACCCTTCAGTCTGCAGGCCGATGCTCTAACCACTGAGCAAACCGCCCGGGGCTCTTTCTCCCGTGGAGCCCTGTAGGCAGCAGTGAAGTGTTTATTGAGTCCTGAGCCCGAGCAAGGCGGGAGGGGAGTCCCGGTGGATGGCCCACCCCGTCCCCCGACCTCGCACGCACAGGGCCGGGTTCCCACCCACACGCTGTCGGGGCCGGAGGTCAAGTCAGCCTCACAGGACGTCACTCCCAGGAGTCTCCCCCGTGACCTGAGTTACCCTCCCTCCATCCGGGGCCCTGGGGCCCTTATCTCAGGACGGGCCATCTCGGGAGCCTCGCGCCCTCTGACCTTGAACGCAGCAAGAGCCGACCTCAGGGGCGACAGCAGGGAGCTGCTCTCGCTCGGCCACGTCTCACGGCTGAACTTACACCCACTCGGAGCCTTCACGCGGCATCTTCCATCGCTTCCCACCTGAAGAACCTCCACCTTCGGTCCTTTTAACATGTCCGTCCGAACACTGACCGGCAAGCTGTACACTGACAGCGGTAGCCTCACTCAGAGCAGGCCTGGGCAGCGAGGAAGGGAGTCCTCACCTCCCACAGTAAATTCTCCATGCGCTCTTTCACTAACGTGAAAACTAGGCTCTTTAGTGACGACCTAACATTTAACTGATGTGCCGATATAAACGATAACCTTCACATAACCTTGCACGCCTGACAGAAACACACACCCCCCCACGTGGGGACCTGCCCTGACCTGACATAAAACCCACAGCCCTGGCCGGTCGCGCGGGGGTTAGAGCGCCGGCCTGGGCACCTCAGGGTCAAGGGTTCGAGTCCCAGTCAATGGTGTGTATCTGAGTGGCAGGTTCAACCCCCGCCCTGGTCAGGCACGTGCGGGAGGCAACCACTTGATGTCTGTCTGTCTGTCTGTCTCGCTCTCCCCCTTCCACTCTCTCTCAAAATCAATGGAAAAAATATCCCCGGATGAGGATTCACAAAAGAAGCAAACAAACAAAAAACAACCCACAAACACCACCAAATGGGGATGGGTCTCCAGCACGCAGCCGGCCGCGCCCTGGGCACAAGCGCTCCTGTGCTGGACACGCGCGCAGTGTGAAAGCACTAACCCGTGAGCGCGCCGACCGCCCTGCACAGCCCGCACGAGCCTGTGCGCACGGGTGGCTCCCACAGCGGGTTCCTCTGCCGGCCCTCCCAGAAAACTCCCAGAAAACTCCTGGGAAGCTTGGAGAAACCTTGCTCTTCACGTCTGCAAAGCTGCCGGGGTGTGTTTGTGTCCCCCCAAAATCCACCTGCCTAGACCCTGCCCGCCAAGGTGATGGCAGGAGGAGGCCGGGCCTGTGGAGGTGAGGAGGTCATGAGGTGGAGCCCTCCTGAGGCGATCCCGTGTCCCAGGCGGGGCCCTGGGAGAAGCCCAGGAGAAAAGGAGGCAGAAGGCAGGCTCGCACACTCACGCATCACTTCCTAATCCAGGGGGCAGCTCCCCCCACCGGGCAGCTCCCACCAACACCCTCCTTGCTCCAACACTCACGCGGCAGTGAAAGCAAACTGTGGGCGCCGCTGTATTGGAATCTGAGCCGAAACAGTCAGTGCTTTTCTCAGGCACTGATGGGTGGCCCTGGATGTTTGTAAGACAAAATGTCAATATTTGAAAAATAAAGAAAAATGACGTTGCAAATTCACGACCTGTGGCGTAAGAGAAAGTATCCCGAAAATCTTAAACTCAGAGAAACGTGGATTCCCACTGCTAGTGGCCCCATGATATCACGAAGGCCCTCTAACTCCTGAGGCCCCCGTGGGAAATGGGGCGAGTCTCCCTGGGGGCAGCTGCGCTGTGGGAGCCACGGGGACACGGAGTTAACAAGTCCTGACTCGCTGCTCTCGCGGGCAACACGGGGCAGGGACCTGTGAGCCCTGGTCATACGTGTTCGTCAGTCAATCCCAACCTGTGTCACACATGTTTATGCACAGGCACCGTATTGCTGCTGACGGCACGGCCCCCACACCAACTCGGCCGGGGCTCAGCCCGCCCAGCGCGCTTTCTCCACCTGACACGCTCGGCCTCCACGGGGGGAGGGGGGGGAGCCAGGCGCGGGCACTAAGCCCGGGATCATTCGAAACAGCAGCATCAGCACCAAAAAGCACTCAACTCGAATCACGTAGAGCCAAGACTGCAAACAAGACGCGGCCAGTGTGACAGCTGACACCGTGGGCCAGGCACACGCAACCTCAGCCAGACGTGGGCCTCACAGCTGTGAAGTCAAGAAGGCTCCCCAGCCCTGGAATGGGGTGAATTCCCAAACACGGAGCCCATGGAGAACCACGGAGCCTATGGAGAATCAATCACAGGGCCCATGGAGAACCACGGAGCCCACGGAGAACCACGGAGCCCACAGAGCCCACAGAGAACCATAGAGCCCACGGAGAATCAATCACAGGGCCCATGGAGAACCACGGAGCCCACGGAGAACCACGGAGCCCACGGAGCCCATGGAGCCCACAGAGAACCATGGAGCCCACGGAGAATCAATCACAGGGCCCATGGAGAACCACGGTGCTCACAGAGAACCACGGAGCCCATGGAGAACCATGGAGCCCACGGAGAACCACGGAGCCCACGGTGGCTGGTGCCTGTCCCAGGTCACCGTGAGGCTCTGCGATGACCCGCGGCAGCCGCGCGGGTACAGTCCCTGCTGTAAGCCGCCAGCTCTTGGAATCGGACTCCGCGCGCCTTCAGAGGCCAGGACCAGGCACTACCTCTGCTTCACTCGACAAGCCGCCTTGTACACAACACTGTGCTCCATCCACACGTGGTAACACTGAACCACGGGTTTCTTTCTTTTCTGTGTTTAATTTCAGAGAGAAAGGAAGAGGGAGAGAGAGAAACATCACTGATGAGGCGGAATCACTGACCGGACTGAAGGGTCACCGGTCTGATTCCCATTCACGAGCACGTGCCCTGGTTGCAGGTTCCCAGCCCTGGCCGGGGCGTGAGCGGAAGGCGACCAACAGATGTGTCCCTCCCACATGGATGATCCTCTCTCTCTGTCTCTCTCTCTCCCCCTCCTCCTTCCCACTCTCTCTGAGTCAATGGGAAACACCCTCGGGTCAGGATGGTAAAGGAAGTGTCTCCAAGTGCTGCCGGAGGGAGGTGTGCAAAGCAAGAGGCTGGCGACTTAGTTGGACTCCACTTGTCCCGATGTTCAGAACCACGTCACCGCCCGCACGTCCCTCCCTGGCCGAGCCACCAGGACCCAAGGACACTCTCAGGGCCGCAAGTGACAGCGGACGGGCGGGCCCGGGAGCTGATTGGACCGTCAGGCGCGTCTGGGTCACCACCGGCAGCTGCGAGCCTCCCCGTGCCGCCGCCTGCGCCTGTTCCCGCCTCGAGGTCCTGGTGACGCCACGGCAGGACAGGACGGCAGGACGGCAGGACCCTGCGAGGCCCCCGCGACACCGACGCCCGTGTTGGCGCCCTTCCCCCGGGGTCCCGGTGGGAGGCACAGCGGAGGCTCAGCAGGTCCCGGGCTCGCAGGGGCAGAGGCGCGGCTCCATGAGGGTCCACACGCCGCCCTCCACGCCCGCCACCTCCGAGCTCCGGCTGCATTTCCCCCAGAGCGATGCCATGGTTTCTTTTTTTTCTATCCTCACCTGAGGATATTTTTCCATTGATTTTTTAGAGAGTGGAAGAGAGAGGGAGAGACAGAGAGAACCATCCATGTGAGAGAAACACAGGGGGCGGGGAGGAGCCTGCAACCGAGGCACATGCCCTTGACCGGAATCGAACCCGGGACCCTTTGGTCTGCAGGCCGACACTCCATCCCCTGGGCCACGCTGGCCAGGGCAACGCCGTGGTTGCGAGTACAGTGGCATCACCAGAGGGTGACACCGGGCTGGTGGGGGTCTGGGTCTTCATCAGGACTGTGACCACATGAAAAGTTACCCGCGGGCGACACCCCATCACCATCAGACCTCGGCGTCCGCAGGGAACCGGCCGTCCGTGTGTCGTCCCCACGCGGCTGGGGGGTGTCGGCACGGCCCCCGCAGGGGCCACGGAGACGGCGACCAGCTACCCAGGAACACGCCACTGACCGCGGCCCGGAAACGTGTGCTCAGGGTCAGGCAGGGCTCGGGCCGCTGGCGGTAACGGACAGCACTGCCCAGCTCACCGTCACCCCCGGGGACGTTCCTCAAGTCTGCGCGTCCGCACGAGGGAGCACCGCACGGCGCGCGCACATGCACATACACACGCACACATGCACACACATGCCCACGCGTGCGAGGAAGCTCTTCGCCTGTCGCTAAGGCCGCCCCACGACTCAGTGGGAAGCAGCAGTGGCGAGTGTTTAAATGTTGCTCAAGTCCTCGTTCTACTGCGAAAGCCCGCACCCCGCACCCCGCCCCGCACCCCACCCCGCCCCACACCCTGCACCCCACCCCGTACCCCGCCCCACACCCCACCCCGCACCCTGCCCCACACCCTGCACCCCACCCCGCACTCCACCCCCGCACCCCGCCCCGCACCCCGCCCCACACCCCGCCCCACACCCCACCCGTACCCCGCCCCACACCCCACCTCACACCCCGCCCCACACCCTGCACCCCACCCGTACCCCGCCCCACACCCCACCTCACACCCCGCCCCACACCCTGCACCCCACCCCGCACTCCGCCCCACACCCTGCACCCCACCCCCCGCACCCCGCCCCACACCCTGCACCCCACCCCCCGCACCCCGCCCCACACCCTGCACCCCACCCGTACCCCGCCCCGCACCCCGCCCCACACCCCGCCCCACACCCTGCACCCCACCCGTACCCCGCCCCACACCCCACCTCACACCCCGCCCCACACCCTGCACCCCACCCGTACCCCGCCCCACACCCCACCTCACACCCCGCCCCACACCCTGCACCCCACCCCGCACTCCGCCCCACACCCTGCACCCCACCCCCCGCACCCCGCCCCGCACCCTGCACCCCACCCGCAACCCGCACTGCACCCTGCACCCCACACCCCGCCCCACACCCCACCCCGCCCCCCGCCCCGCACCCCGCACCCCACCCCGATGCAGGCCTCCAGGGCTTGTTCCCTGAGCTCAGGTGGAGCATCCACGGTCCAGCTGACCCCACGCCGGCCGCCCCCCTCGCGAAACTCAGCCGCTCACGCTCCGCGCCCCGAGGCTGAGCCTGTCACCCACAGGAAGGTCACCCCGGCCCTTCCGACCCCAAAGCAGACTGAGGCTCATGTGACTGTTCCTGGGCTGCTTTAGGGGCGATGCCTGAGTGTGTCTCAGCCTCTTCAAATGGTCACGGGAACCTGTGCCCAGAGCTCTCCGAGGCTGGTTTCCGAGGCGTCAGTGTAGCTGCTGGCTAAGTCCCCACGCACCCCCTGGTCCCGCGGCAACCGCCCGGCATCCCATCCAGTCCGGGCCCCGCCGCCCATCGGCCCCGCGGCAACCGCCCGGCATCTCCTGGTCCCTCCGAGGCCCCGGGGAACCTGCGGCAGCGGCAGGCCCGGGAGAGGCCCCAGGAGACGCTGGCACCGACCGCCGGCCCGGAGGGTGCGCCTTCTCCAGCTGCGGGCTGAGCTGAGGGCTCGGGACCCACGCTATGAGGGAACAAGGTTCCCGGGTGTGCGCAGTGGGCGAGCACAGGGTGGCTTTAAACACACACTCAGGTGTGCACACGCAGGCACGTCTCGTGGTAGCTGTACAAAACACGTAACAACGCTGCCCACGGAAAAGAAGGACGAAGGTAAGACCTAACATTTAATATCCAGAGCTCTTCTACCATATATGCAGACTTTTAAAAAATAATAAGCATTAGACTCATTGAACCGTGTTAGTCTTTGTTATTAAACTAGTGCAATGAGTGTTTCACCTTATAAACCTCACTATTTTACTATAATACAAAATAGCTGTGTATTCATAACCAAAAAAAGCTCAACAGCCCTAGCTGGTTTGGCTCAGTGGATAGAGCGTCGACCTGTGGACTGAAGGGTCCCGGGTTCGATTCCGGTCGGGACATGCCTGGGGTGCAGGCTCGATTCCCAGTAGGGGGCGTGCAGGAGGCAGCCTATCAAT
Organism: Myotis nattereri; assembly: GCF_964212035.1. NCBI lineage: Eukaryota > Metazoa > Chordata > Mammalia > Chiroptera > Vespertilionidae > Myotis > Myotis nattereri. The sequence continues at coordinate 2,373,820 of NC_138076.1, read as the reverse complement.
GATTCTCTCTCATCATTGATGTTTCTATCTCTCTCTCCCTTCCTCTCTGAAAAAAAAAAAATATATATATATATATATACATATATATATATGTATATATATATATGTATATATATATATATTATTACAAATTCACTTTTTAAAAAAGTGCAAGGAGAAGCCCAGAGAAATTTATTTTCAGTGTGAAAAATATTTTAGGAACAAGGAAGTGTTCCTTAATCCAAATAATGATTCCACATGCCTCACATTTCAAACTTATTAGAACCTCACATTAAGCTACTTTTTCTTTTTAAAAAAAAAACCCAGCAGATTATAGCTGTGTGACCTGATTTTCAAGGAAGCTGAACACTCAGATCTGAGTGCAAACTAAACACTTTCCAGAATCAGACGAAGTGCGCTCCGCGGCACAGCTGACCGCCTGGGCATGGGGCTGAGAGGCGAGGTGAGATGCGCAAGCACACACTCGGTGCACCCTTCTCACCACTAATTCCTCCTTCTTTCAACTGTAAAATAAAAATCTGTAGGCAGAAGTCTTATGGTAGACTTGTCATGAATTGTCTAGTTTAATTCTAACAGAAACTGGCCTTGGGATAAAGACCAATCCTCCAGAAGGAATTCAATTCAGAGTAAAAAATAAATAAAAATCTGTTTTTCGATAGTAAAGTTTTTCAACACATGAAACTACAGAGACCCTTAATAAAGTAATCTAAAAACCACCCAGCCGAATCTCACTCCTAGAAGACAACAGGAGAAAATCCACGTGGCTTTGGTGGTGGCGATTTCTTAGGCGGCGTCAGGGACATGCACACGAAAGCCACAGGAGGCCCTGCCACCTTTGGAGACCACAGTCCAGGCACCGACCACCCAAGTGGGGAGGACGCGGGGGGCAGCAGCAACCGCACGCACTGCTGGTGGGGACACAGGGGGCGCAGCCGCGGAGGAAGACAGTGTGGGGGTGCCCCACAAAGCTACACCCACTCTCACCACCCGGCTCAGCAAGCACGCTCCTCGGTGTGTATGCATCCAAGTTAAAAACTCATGTCCGTACAAAACCTGCATACGGATGCTTCTAGCAGCTTCACTCATAACTGGGAAGGCCTGAAAGTGCCCCGACGGGATGGAGGGATAAACCGCGGTCCCCCAGGTGATGGGATATTACTCACCTAAAAAGAATTGAGCTCTCAAACCCCCACATGACTAAGTGACAGCAGCCAGTCCGAAAGGGCCACCCGCTGCAAGATTCCAAACCCATGACTTTTCGGAAAAGGCAAAACCATGGAGACAGTAAATTGATCGGTGGTTACCAGGGACTAGAGAGGGAGCATCAGTGGACAGAGGAGGTTCTCAGGGCAGTGGAACGAGGTGACACTATAATCTCGAACACATTTCATGGTACGTTTGTTGTAATCGGTAGGACACAGTCTGGGGGCCTGGGATGAGGGACTGCAGTGCCCCAATCGCAGCCAATGAGATGCTAATAGAGGGGGAGCTGTGCATTTGGGGACAGAGCATATATGGGAACTCGGTATTTTCCACTCAATTTTGCTGGGCACCTAAAAAATAATCTCTTAAGCCCAGCCGGTGTGGTTCAGTGGTTGAGCTTGACCTATGAACCAGGAGCTCAGGGTTCAATTCTCAGCCAGGGCACATGCCCAGGTGGTGAGCTTGATCTCCAGTAGGGGGCGTGCAGGAGGCAGCTGATCAATGATTCTCATCACTGATGTTTCTCTCTCCCCTCTCCCTTCCTCTCTAAAAATCAATAAAAACATATAAAAATAATAACCTATTAAAACACACACCAAAACACAGTTAACAAAAGAATGTAGACACCAACTTGTAAACTAGAAAATCAGGAAAGAAAACAATGTTACTAATGGTTGACTCCCAGTTGCCCTTCAAGCTCCTATTCTTGCAACAGTTTTCTTATGTAAGAAAATCTTGAGACTAAAACAAGAGGAAAAAAACAGGTTGTGGGATTCATCAGGAGAAATGGAGGCAGGACACAGGATCAATTTAAAATTTTAAAGTTCATCCAAAAAAAGATCCTGCTTATCTCTGATCAACCATAGTTACTTGGAGTGTAACTCCGTCACCACAAATACATTCTCATCCTTCTATTCAAGAGAGCTGCTATTTAGAGGAACCCTACCATTTTGAGATTTAAAAAAATTGAAAACTCGGGTGTGCACCAATACTATCAAGAAAGTAACTTCTGAAAGAAGTTCAGACAGGAACCTTCACTGAAGGCGTCATCAGATGAATAGATTCATAGAAACTATCCCCGAACCACGTACAAGTCCTGAGAAAGACACTTCCCTAACAGCTTTAGCAGCAGCGTCCCAACATTTAACAAAAATAACCTTTCTGACCACCTTCCAAAGAGAACGAGCGAGCACTGAATTTCTGACCCGAAGCCCATGGCACAGGAATGAACACGCGAATGGGCATCGGAAAAAGACAGTGGGGGGAGGGAGGGGGAGCGCACGCGCCGCACGCAGGATCCACCTGGGATCCTTTTTAATTAACAAATTCTGCGCATTCCAAGCGTGTCTGGAACCTGCAGGGCCGGTGACTCCGTTTCCGTAGAAAGGTCATCTGCCCTCTTCCTCCAGGCAATCAAAGGTTTAAGAGAAGGAAACAGTTGTTTATCCAAACCAGGGTTTCGCCCATTTGGCACGAAGCTGGGGTCGTGGAGAGCTTTCTGGTCTCCACCGGCGGGCACCGCTCCCGGGGCCAGGACTGCCCGCTGCTCCGTCCCGCGTGGGGGGGCTTGCTAAGGTCCTGGGCAGCCCCCAGCTCAGCAGGGAGGCCACGGCCACGCGCCAGCGTCGCAGGTGCCCTGTCACCTGTCTCGCGTTCCCGACCCCGCGTGGGGTGCTCAACACAGACGATGGCGGCGACCCGGGACACGCCTGGGGCTCCTAACGGGCCGCGGGGCCCAGGCCGCACCTGCGCACCGCTACCTGCGCGCCCCGATTCCCGCGCCGCCCTCCTGGCGCGGCCTCACCTGCGCGCCCCCGTCTTCGCAGCCCGGGCCCCACCTGCGCGCCCCCCGCCGGCGCGCCCCCCGCCGGCGCGCCCCCCGCCGGCGCGCCCCCCGCCGGCGCGCCCCCCGCCGGCGCGCCCCCCGCCGGCGCGCCCCCCGCCGGCGCGCCCCCCGCCGGCGCGCCCCCCGCCGGCGCGCCCCCCACCTGCGCGGCGCTGGCGTCCGCGGCGGGCGGCGGCTCCCCCCGCAGTCCGTCCTCCTCCTCGGGGGGCTCGTCCAGGAGCACCCGGCTGCGGCTCAGCTTCCACATGCTGGTCGGGCCCGGCGTCCGCGGGTCTGGGCGCCTCTCGGGCCGGCCCGCAGCGCTGGGAAGCTCGGGCGGCGGCTCCAGCGAGGCCCGGACGCGGCGAGGGGGCGGGACGGTCGGGCGGGGCCACATCACCCGCCGCGACCCGGACCCGCCCTGCGCCCCCTCCTCCATCAGCACCCGACCCACCTCCGTCCCCACCTCCACTCGGGACGGGGTCCCCGCCCACTGCCCCGGCCCCCGCGCTCCAATGACCATCCCGGACCCGAACCTAACCCGGCGGATCCCCGGCTAGGCCGCCCCCGCCCCCACCCGGGACCCCGCCCCCGGCCGGGCCCCGCCCCCACCGGCCACCCAGGACGAGGCCCCGCCCCCACCGCCTCCCCGCCCCCACCCCGGTCGACCCCTCACCCTGGCGTGGGGCGCGGCCAGGTCCACCGGCGCTGGCGCGGGGGGCGGGGCACTCTGGTTCCGGTCTCCATGGCAACGTCTGCGGCCGCGGGGCGCGCCAGTGCGCATGCCCACAGCCGGCTCGGCGCGGGGGCTCCCGAGGCCGGAGAAGCGGTCGCTGGGACGTACGGAGACCCCGCCGGCCAGTGACCCCTGTGTCCTTGGAGCGAAGCCCACCCGCGCGCAGGGCCTGGGTGCATACGAGGCGACACTGGGGCCCCAGGTGTCCGGCGGTGCCCGCGCCCCGACAGGCAGCCGTCCCGCCCACCGGCGGGCTGGTCTCTGTGGCCCCCGCGCAGCGCCTCCGACCCAACCGAGGGCACTCGTGTCTGGGAGGAGGGACGTGGCGGGTGGGCACCTGCAGGCGCGGGGGAGCCCCGAAAGCCAGGCCGGCAGGTGCGTCCCAGGGACCAGCATCCGCGCGACCTGGGCTCGGCCCTGATGGGGGGTGGGGGGGCGGTGGCCTGTGTCCAGACCTACGCGGGGAAACGGAAGGGGCTTTGCATGTGTCCACGTCAACACCTGGCAGGCCCGGCGGACACCAGCCACCTTGGGACCAGGCAGCCCCGGAGCGCCGCCCTCCTGGGGCGGGAGAAAGTGTAACCCGTTTGGAGGGTTTGTATCCAAACGCAGGTGAGCGCGCCACACGTGGCCCAGTGAACCCGAATCTGAGAGTCTGTAGTTGGTGCTTTTCTAGCTAAGGTTACACTCCTGTCAGTGAACTGGGGGACCCCAGCCTGCACCCCACCTGGAGCAGTGGGTCCTCTTCCTTCTCACCAAGCCTCTGAGCAGGGGCACCTCACGCCCCCTAAAGCACAAAATGACTTCTTTCCTGTCTCGGAAAGAGCTGAACAATAAAATACAAAAGGACATTCACCTCCATTATAATCAGAAAAATGCAAGTTACATGAAATGCCTCTCCCCCATCTACCAAAAGGGTACAGGTGTGTCCGGGGTCGGGACCAGAGCCTGGCTGGTGAGGCTCAGCCGGGTGGGTGCCAGCCTGTGGGTGGTTGCTGGTGTGATTTCTGCTCAGGGCACGTGCATGGGCTGCAGGCTCCATCCCCAGGAGGCGGCTGATGGATGTTTCGCTCTCACATCGATATTTTTCTCCTTCTCCCTCCCTCCCCCCCCCCCAAAAAAAAACCCAACAACAATAAAAAATCGTAAAGGAAAAAAAAGCAGTTGGAGGCGAATTGGATTCATTTCTGAGTATCTATCAAATTTTAACATGCACATCGTCCCGCCAAGCAAACTACCTTCTACAGAGAAACGTTTTAACTGACGACCTTCAGGATTGCTTATATGCTCACACTAGCTCTATGTTTCTGTGTTACTTGAGTCATTTAAATGTTTATAAAGAGATCCCGGAACTGTAAAAATAAGAAAATAAAATGTACATTTTGGGTTTTGCCCCGAAATGATCAATAGTAAAACTTTTAAACTGAAAAGAGGCTCTGAGTTGGTCTGGGGGAGGGAGAGGCCTGGGGGAGCCAGCGCAGACCGGCACAGACCAGCGGTGACAGGCACTGGCCCCCGCAGGGCGAGGGGGTGGGACCTGGAAGGGCCACAGAGCTGGGAGGGATTAGCCAAACTTTAACTGTCCAGCAGGCACGTGGGAAGCCAGACATCTTACATGCTCAGCCAGTTACAGGGATCCTGAGATACGCACACCAGGCCCCCAAGTAGCTCTGGACCCCCCAGGCACAAATAGGACAAACTCATGAAATCCACAGAACACACCCGCGAAAAATACCCTACCGGGCAGGAAGTGAATGGGAGAGCTCCTCCGTCAGGGCAGTGTGTAAGAATGTTAACAATGTGCGTAGACACACCGTTTCAAACCAGGTCAAACCAGCTTAGCTTCTGGCCTTCAAGGCTCATGGGCTGGATACAGAGACGGGCAGTGGCTACCCACTACACAGTGGGTTCCACGAGCTGGTACCTGGGCCCGACGTGAAATAAACGCTCTGCTGCACAACGCTGAGGCAGCAAAAACCCCTGAGACAGGTTACAAAACACAGCCAGGGTGGAAACACGGCCTCAGGCACAAGGCAAACGGCGCAGGGACAACCAAGGCAGACACAGTTTGTCACAAAAAATTCTTTACAGGTTTCAATGTTTTTTTTTTACATTAACACGATAGGGAATTTACAACAGATATAAATGAAATGAGACTGATTTGTTCTTATTTAGTTCTTATGTTTTTTTAAAAAATATATTTTATTGATTTTTTACAGAGAGGAAGGGAGAGGGATAGAGAGTTAGAAACATTGATGAGAGAGAAACATTGATCAGCTGCCTCCTGCACATCTTCTATTGGGGATATGCTGGCAACCAAGGTACATGTCCTTGACCGGAATCAAACCTGGGACCTTTCAGTCCGCAGGCCGACGCTCCATCCACTGAGCCAAACCGGTTTCGGCTAGTTCTTATGTTTTTATTCCTCACCCAAGGATGTTTTTATTGATGAGAGAGAGAGAGAGAGAGAGAGAGAGAGAGAGAGAGAGAGAGAACATTGATGGGTTCCCTTGGCCCATGCCCCATCAGGGATTGAACCTGCCAGCGTTTGGTGGATGGGACCATCTTCCAACCAACTAGCCACCCAGCCAGGGCTATTTCTCCTGTTTTTTTTTTATGTTAAAACCCCTGCCGTAACCCCACTGACTGTATCCAAATCTGCACGTTGCTGGTGAATGAATAAAGCTCACATTCCTGACATTAACCATAAGGCACGCTGTGAATATTACTAACAATCACATGTATGATCATGTGAAATGTGTTTCCCGGCTCTTTACCTTCCTGTATATTCAAATTAAAAGGTTCCTGGGCAAATACAGCCGCGCCCTTCCCTGTACGGTGACTGTGGGCCGTGCTCACCCTGTCATCTGGGAAGGGGGACCCTCGCAGGGTCAGGGCGGGTGGAGGGGAGGCTGCCTCCGCAGAGCATGCTGGGAGGCTCTGGGGGCCTGGCCGACCCACACTGCGCGTCGGTTTCCATGGTGACCTCCAAGCAGGAAGCTCCCTGCACGCGCTGAGGTACCGCCTGCAAGCTGTGCTCTTGGTCAGAACGCGCTCCTGGAAGGAGCAGCCCTGTGTGAGGAGAAACAGCCCAGCCCGCTCCGGGCGGCCCTCAGCCTGGCCCCTGGGCTGCCTTTCTCTGCGTCCTGTCTGGCCAGCTCTGCAGGAACCACTGAGTCAGCCCGCCCGCTATGCACCTGCCCCAGGTGAGCCTGACCCGGGCTGCCTTCAGCGGGAAGCCCGTTAGGTCAGCTTGGCCAGCAGCCTCTGACCCCAGAGGCTTCCTCTGCTCCTGGGCCTAAGTCCTCCCCCACCCCACCCCAGCTCCGGGAGCCCCTGCAGCCGGCACAGGTCCCTCTGAGTGAGGCCTTGGTCTTGGGCAGCTGTGCCCACACAGCCTCGCTTCCTCATGAGGGCAGCATTCACCCCTCACGTCCGAAACTGGGCGAAAGGGTAAGCCCCACCCCATCCCCCTGCCAGGAGGGCCTTTCCAGGCGTCCACCAGGACACTCACTCTTCCGGGACTGGTGTCCCCCCCCCATCGCTAGTTACTGGCCATTCATCCGTCCATCCTCCTTGTCCCAGACCTAAGGTCTGTGCCTTATCATTCATTCCTGTGTGTGTGTGGGGGGGGGGGGGGGGGGGGATCTGAGAAGAGCATAATCCTATACAGTGGGGCCTTGACTTACGAGTTTAATTCGTTCCGTGACGGAGCTCCTAACTCAAATTACTCTTACGTCAAATCATAAAGTGAATGACTGAGACACATGATGCTGGGCTGATGTGGCGTTCACTGTGACGTTCGCTGTGCCAACTAGCGGTGGGGTATCTGAAGCTGGCTCGTAACCCGAATTTTAGCTCGCAACTCAAAGCAAAAATCGGCCGAGAGACGGCTCGTATCTCGAAAAACTCGTTAGCCGGGACACTCGTAAGTCAAGGCCCCACTGTATAATAAAAGGCTAATATTGAAATAGACCAAATGGCAGAACTGAACAGCCTAACAACCTGTCGCTATGATGTGCACTGGCCACCAGGAGGCGTGTGTGGAATATGGCGGGGGTTGGTCATGCTGGGATGGTGGAGCAGGTGAGCAGGGGCACCAGACCAAGGGGGTGCCAATTGCTATCATTAGGGTGAGCCTCTGGTGGTTACTGAAAATTCTTTGCTCCCGCATACTGCGGTTCTGCCCAGCGCTTGCACCCGCTGCTGGCGCCGTCAGCACCTGGGAGACGGAGGATAGGCCGAGACCTGCCCCTGTGCCTACCGCAGCCTCGTGGCCCACAGTTGCTTTCAAGGTGCATGAATTCGTGCACTGGGCCCCTAGTAACAGAATAAAATACCCAGAACTGGCTCACTGGCCCTCATGGCTCAGTGGTTGAGCACCGACCTATGAACCAGGGGGTCAGAGTTCAATTCCCGGTCAGGGCACATGCCCAGGTTGTGGGCTCCATCCCCAGTGTGGGGTGTGCAGGAGGCGGCCAATGATTGTTTCTCTCTCATCACTGATGTTTCTATCTCTCTCCCTCTCTGAAATCAATAAGAATATATTTACTTAAAAAATGCCCAGGCTGGCCCTCCCACAGCTTCTCAGTATCTTAGTTACTGGATTGTGCCCAACCCGGGGCGGTTTTCCTGGGGGAGGCGGTGACAGCAAACTGAATGTCCTGTTTCTGGAACTGAGGGTAAATGAGTGGAACCCAGTGCGCTCGCTGATTAATACATGTATGTGAGAGCGGCTGGGAGGGAACTCTCCGGTAGGATATGTCCACATTCACCGAATGTCACCCTGAGCGCGGGGAGCGAGTGCTGCCGGCCACCGGGCACTTGGGAGGCACCGTTAACTGAAACCCGAGGTTGTAACTGGAAACAGATCACGTTGCTTCCAAACCAGCAAAATTAGAAGCCAGTTAGAAGAACAGGCGCGAGGAGGCGTCACGGGCTCAGCCGTCGGGGGGACAGGATGTACAGAACCCTGAGAAGCCCGGGGCAGCCCCGCACGGCCCCCAGCTCCCCGGCCGCCGCGCTGCCCCGTTTCTGAACTCAGTGGACATCCGGCCGCGGGCCCATTGTGCCTGCCATTGCGGAGCCTGCTCCTTCCTTCCTCGCGGAGGGGATGTTTTGGTCTGGGGAGGGGAGAGAGGCTGTTTCCAGGCGAAAGAAGTGCAGTTATTGCTACAATCTCTGCCGCCAGAGAGTTCCTTTTGTTCAGACAAATCCGCCTGGGCCAGCAGCACTCCGAGTTGTGCCGCCCAGGGCCGCGGGGGGGGGGGGGGGGGGGGGGGGGGTCCGCTGGGCCTGTCTCCTTATCTGCAGGGGTCGGTGTCTCCGCCCCCCCCCCCTCCGTTTCCTGAGTGAATGCTGTGAAGCCTTTCCCAGGGTCTGTGAAAAGTGGCTGAACTCTAGCAATTTGAAGACAAGAACAGATTTAGGGAAAGGGGTCTGGGTAAGACAGCTGAGGGCCGGGGGTCTTCTCTCAGGCACTGTTGCTCCTGGAGGGCCACCGGCCTCAGGCAGGTGGGCTCCCGCTGACACTCCCCCTCCCCCCCACCCCTCCCCTGCTGCCCCAGCCGCAGCCTTGTCCTTGTTACCTGGGGAGCTGCCCGCAGGGACCTCAAGGGCTATGGGGGGGTGAGGGGGGGGGGCCCTGGCAGAAACCTGTTTGTAAATAATAATGACAAAAGGATCAGCCTTTATGAAACCATCAGCTGTTTAGTAAGCCCTTTAGTGGCTAAATATAAAGTGTGGAGAGGGCAGTATTTTCAAAATTAAAAAAAAGGAAATCCCCCGTAAGCAGAATCCCGGAGGAAACAGGCAAAGCGGCTGTTTACAGCTGTCACCCTGGGGAGGTGAAGAGCTGTGCCCCAGGCGTCTCCTAACAGGCCCCTCTGTCCCCGTCCACGGGACTGTCATTCAAAGATTATTTGAATTTAATGTAATAACATGGTCGGAGCGTGTTTTAATCCTGCCAGGAGAGCCCTCCCTCCTCCCCAGGGGCTCACCTGGGAGGCCTCCTCTCCGGCAGGTTCCTCTGATTCCCGCCCCATCGCAGGGAGCGTCTCCCCTGTCCCCTTCTCCACACTGGCCTGTGGGGACACCTCAGGGGGAGCCCGACTGGAGAGAGGCCTGTGGCTGAGGCGCAGGGCTGGGCGCCGACCCTGCTGGCCGAGACGCCCCTTTGCGGAGCCACCGTGTCCGAGAAAACAGGCCCCTAACCCTGTGGGTGAACAGCCCTCCGTGGCCTTGGGAGGCATGGGCCTCTCCGCCGTCCAGCACGGAGGGCAGCTGCCCTCCCCCCGCAGCACCGTGGTCTGTGCTCAGGGCCGAGTCGCACCTGTGCGGAAACACGTGGCCCAGTCGTGGGGGTGCCCCTGCAGGACAAGCCGCGAGGAGCCATCAGAGGAGCCGTCAGCGCAGCCAGCGCCGCGTGCCTGGGGGTCCCGGGCGGAGGAGGGAGGACACGGTCCTTCAGCACTTCCGCGTGGAGTCTTAGGGAGGAAAGCGCACGCGCCCAACACGTGTGCTCCCTGACCGATGGCTTCATGGGTGTCCCTCTCTGTCCACTCTCCTTGAATCCTACCTATTAAATGGTTTTTAATAGCAGGTATACCCTGATGGAGCTGTTAAAGTATCAAAATTAAAAGTAAAGTCAGATCTCAAGAAAGAGCGGTCATGAGCCTAGACGTTTGGTTCGCCGAGCGAAGTGTAAAAAAATAAGACCCAGAAGTCATCAGGCCCACGGCTTACGGACATTTGCCGCTGGGGCTGAGAAACTCGCTCTTTCTATGGAGGAAAGGTGAGCCGGGTCCCTAATGTGGTCCCGTGAAACGTGGACCTCAATGGGTCAGAGCAGCGGTTCTCAACCTGTGGGTCGAGACCCCTCTGGCAGTTGAACGACCCTTTCACAGGGGTCGCCTAAGACTATCCTGCGTATCAGATATTTACATTACAATTCGTAACAGTAGCAACATTACACAGTTATGAAGTAGCAACGAAAATAATGTTATGGTTCGGTCACAACATGAGGAACTGTATTTAAAGGGCCAGAAGGTTGAGAACCACTGGGTCAGATGGACATGTGAAAAGCAATAGAAGCAAGTGCAGACAGTGGAGATCCGAGAACGGGAAAGGAATTTTTACAAATCATGCAGCAGAACACGGGTGCACGTGCTCAGAGACAACAAGCACAGCACACAGACATGCAGACAGACAGACAGACATCTGCATCCGGAACATGGAGGCAGCAGGAAACCTGCAGGGGCACTGTGGGCCCTCCAGCCCCGAAGCCACCCTCCAGCCCAGGTGAGGGACAGACCAACAGGACAGGCTCCCCTCTTCACCCCCCCCCCCCGCCCCACCCCAAGCTACACCCTCCACATCCCCCAAAGACCTGGAAGCTCAGGAGGCTGGTACCACAGCGGCGGTTACAGCTCACACCCTCGGGAGGAGAAGGGAGGATGCGTGGGGGATGTCGGTGGGCGGGCAAGGGCAGCAGGGACCCAGTAGATGGCAGTGAGACCCTATCAGACGGGCCAATAGCAACACGTGTCAGTGTAATAAGCGCTGGCTCCGGAGGAAGGAGACGGGAGACACCAGAGCACAGCATGTTGAACAAATTGGAAACAGCCGCAGGAATGACGCTGCCCCTTCTAAGGCAGCAGGGGGCGCAGGCACAGGGCACAGAGCGCAGGGTTCTGGGGAAGGGGGGCCTGCCTGCCGTGAGGTCAAAGAGAAGGTGGGCTGGGCACCTGGAGAGGAGCTTTTTAATTTTAAAATGTTTTTATTGACTTTTTGAGAGAGAGAGGAAGAGAGAGGGAGAGAGAGATAGCAACATCGAGAGAAACATGGACCAGCCTCCTGCACGCCCCCCACTGGGGATGGAGCCGGCAGCCTGGGCCTGCGCCCTGACCTCCTGGTGCACAGGAGACACACAACCACTGAGCCACGCCGGCCGGTGAGAGCACTGTAGTCACCCCACCCCCAGCGGGGGCGGGAGCCATGGCTGGGCCTCCCGCAGCGACTGCCCGCACCCTCGGCCCCAGGGGACGGGCCAACTGGGCTCTACATTTGAAAACTCTGGTGAGAAGGCTGCTCCGGGGACAGAAAGGGTCACCCCACGTGTGGATCTGCGGAGAGGCCTGGCTTCTGCGAGGAACGCACACGGGACAGGACAGGAGAGGTGACGGGGCGCCCCGGTCACGTCCGGACTTCCCAGCAGGGAGTCCTGCCCCCCGGCCGTCCTTCAGCCTCAAAAAGAGCGACGGCTGCACAGCGGTGGCTGAGCCTAATACCCCGGACCCGACCCTCATGTTATGGACACTTGACCCGATGCACCCATTTCCAAGGATGGGGCCAGGGCCCTCCTGAGTGTCGCACCACCAGGCGACGGGCCTCAGGCCGCGAAGCTGCTAGCCTGCCTGCTCCCCACGCAGGCCGGCGCTCGACACCATTCCTTCTCCGAGTGCGAAAGGGAAAAAACAAAACCAGCAGCTAGAATCGCACGACTGGAACCACAGCATTTAACAGCCACAGGCACTCTCACTGGAACCACAGCATTTAACAGCCACAGGCACTCTCGAGAGAGACTTTCAGGGATGAGACAATTTGAAACTTTATAAAAACAGCCCCAGCCTCACTGCCGGCTTCCTCACCTTACAGCGCACTTTCGTTTTCACAGGATAAAGACCGCCCGCATCACTGGGCGGTGGTGCAAGGCGTGTTTGGTCGGTGCCTGTGTGGTGCGGGGGGGCCTCGCGCCGGCCCAACACGGGACACGGGTAAGCTTCGTGGCAGCAACGTCCTCCCAGGACCGGGGCCTCGTGTCTTTGTGTCGAGGGCGTGAGCGCAGAGCCTGCCGTCTGTTAGGGCCGCCTGCTCCGCGTCAGCTCTGCTCAGGAGCCGCTGCCTCCGGGTCACCCCCCGTTCTCTCAGGAAGGACGTGGGTGAGCCAGTAACTGAAGAAGGCGGAGACCACCCGGGCTTGGTCTGCAAAGAACAAAACCAGAACAACAGAGAAGGGAGCACTGGACAGGCTACCCTGTGGACAGCAGCCCGTGGGCCCAGCGTGGCCGCTCAGACACCTAGGACTCGCAGCTTTGGTACAAAGATGCCGAGGGAGCCGCCCACGCTGGGAACCACATCACATGAAGAGCACAGCGGGAGCCCTGGCTGGTGTGGCCCAGTGGATAGAGCGCCGGCCTGCGGGCTGAAGGCTCCTGGGTTCGATTCCCGGTCAAGGGCACATGCCTGGGTTGCGAGCTTGATCCCCAGTAGGGAGCGCACAGGTGTCTGCACGGCTGACAGAGCTGTCCCCCCGCCCCCCCTCGCCTCCCCGCAGATCACTCAGTGCTGGGCCCTGACTCCTGACCACGGGTGACCCCAGCCCTATGGGCGCGTACCTGGCGGCAGGGTGCAGTGCTCCTCGAACGCCTGCAGGGCGCGCCGCAGCCCCCCAGGATCCTGCAGGAGCAGCAGCGCCTTCATGTGGCCCAGGGCCTGCAGGTCGGAGGCGGGCACGCTGCCAGCGCCCAGGCCCCTCAACAGCGCCTCCGAGGCGGCCAGGAAGGCGGGGTCCGAGCCCTTGGAGACACCTACACAAAGGCAGGACCCGGGAGACGCACTCGCGTTGTCCTTCCGTCCAAGGAGAACGGCTCCTACTCGGAGGCCGCGAGGGGAGCAAGGCCCGGAGGCCACGGAGCAGAGCCCGCAGGAGACTCGCACCCCGCCGCTCCGGGAACTGGGCGCCGCTCCGGGACCGTCAGGGGGGCAGCCTCCACGCCACTGGGCGCCGCGGGGGGACAGGACAGGCCGCCGGCCCTGCAGACGGTCAGGCCTCGGAGCAGCAAGGAGACGCGGGACCGGCGCTCCGCTGCCGCCTGAGGACGGCGTGTCCTCTCCTCACCGTCCACGCGCCCCCGGCTGCGGGTTCCTGCATGGGTCCTGCGTGCAGTTCCCAGAACGTGCTGAGGGCGTGGCCTGATGGCCTCTAGGGACTCTGAGAACTCCCAAGCGTGACCTCCTGAAAGCCCGTCCTCCCTGCCGTCACCGGAGCCAGGCCTGGCCCTCGCCCCCTCCTCCTGTCGCTCTGCTGGGGCCGGCCTGCCAGTGACTGTCTTTTAGCTGAATCTAATCTGCTGCCTAAACTTGTGTTTGAGTTTTTAATTTATTACATTTTTCAGATCTAGGGTTTCCATTTCATTATCTTAATAGATTCAAATGAACTGGTGAAATTCTGCAATTTCCCCTCTGTTTTTGAACATCATGATTATAGCTATTTTAATTAAAATTCCTTGCCTGATAACATTGGGCGTATTGCACTTTTTTTTAGAAATAGAGCCGATTCCAACGCGGACGTCGGGGTACGCGCCAGGAGACCATGCTGGGAGCCCGGCCGCGCTGTGCCTCCCGCCGTGTGCTGAGCTAAGCGCTGGCGGGTCCTGGTAAGAACTTCAATATTCTCATTTCTGCCTCAAAACTAATGGTTGTTTTGAATATCGGTTATTTTGTATTTTAAACATTTAAATATTATACTATTTTTGCTTATTTTTCCAAATACGTAGATGCCATTATCCAAAAGAAAAACAGGGGAAAACATACCATCATAAAAATACATTTCCTGTGTTGACTTCAAAAAATCGAGGACACCCTCTGCCTGGTCGTCGGAGCCTTTGCCCCCGTCCTGCTCGGCGTCCACGCTGTCTTCACGGTCCTCCTGGTCCCCCGCGCCCCCCGGGTCCTCGGCCTCGGAGCCGCCCCCTCCGGCCCCCTGGCTGGAGTCCCCTGGCTCCACGTCGCCCTCGCCGGGCGCGTACAGGAAGCTGATGCCGGCTGCCCGCTTCCTTTTCATTTGCTGCTTCTTCTTCAGTTTCCTCCTCTTGTTTCTGCTGATGGCGGGGCCGTCCGCGTGCCGCGGCCGCAGCCTTCCTTCTGAGAGGCTCTGCTGCTTCTCTGATTCCACCTCTTCTACGTGAGCGCTGCTGGGACGTCCAATTTTTTTCTTTGATTTATGCTTCCTAATTCTTCTTCTCTTCGGTTGGTCACGAGGATCCCGATCTATAAAACACGAGTTCAAGTCAACAATGTTCTGCCTGATGCACCACAACAGCATGTTAAGCACAGTTCCCATCAGGACCTTGTAACTTTAGCAGAACAGGAATTAAAAACATTTAGTTCTCAACTGTATCTCAACCGATTACACCACCCAGGATTCTGAGACGTGCAATGAGGCTAAGTAACAGCCGTCTTGTTCTTAGAAAGAGAAGGCCTGTCAGACCTGCACCGAGGGAGGGACAGACACCTGCTCAGCGGCTGGGGCTCAGCCGATGGCCAGCCCCTCCGGCCGGAGTGCAGCTTCCCTTCCCTGGCCCTGGCCGAGTCCCTGGCGGAGGGAAACCGGGGAGGCGGGACGTCTCAGGGAGCAGCGCAGCACAGGCCACGGGAGAGGGCCTGGCCCGGCCGCTCACAGCTGTGCTGTGTCACCTTTGAGCTGTTTTGCACTGAATAAAGTTTCCTTCTTCACCCCAAAGGCCATCAGTTGAAAAGATATGTGCACAGTTAATGCAATCGTGACGTACAGTGTGGTTTTAAGGATGCAGTTGCTGCAGTTTTGTTGGGAGTAAACTTCATTCCTGCGGCCACCCACACCAACAACAATGCGCTGTACCACCAGCACCCACGGCGGGAACAGTGGGTGTGAGCACCTGCTGCACTTCGGCTCCTGCTCTGGGCCTGGGCCCTCCACGTCCACCGCCTGGAGCGGCGTGGCTGCAGCCGCTCTGCTGTGACCTGGGCTGTGACCCGACCTGATGGGCATGGGGATGGGGGGGAGAGCCACGCCCCTGCCCTCGCCCCCCTGAGCGAAGCACAGGCCCCGCCCACCCAGTGCCTCCCAAATTCTGTCAGCAGGTTCCAGCAGACTTTAGAGCAGCGGTTCTCAACCTGTGGGTCGCGACCCCTTTGGGGATCGAATGACCCTTTCTTTCACAGGGGTCGCCTAAGACCATCAGAAAACACATATATAATTACATATTGGTTTTGTGATGAATCACTATGCTTTAATTATGTTCAATGTGTAACAATGAAAATACATCCTGCATATCAGATATTTACATGACGGTTCATAACAGCAGCAACATTACAGTGAAGAAGTAGCAACGGAAATAATTTCATGGTTGAGGGTGACCACAACATGAGGAACTGTATTGAAGGGTCGGCATTAGGAAGGTTGAGAACCACTGCCTTAGAGGAAGGTCACGGCCATGGCCAGCAGGTGGCGCTGTCCCCACAAGGCCGTGGTGCCCTCAGATCCTCTGAATGGGACTGGACAGCCCGCTCAGCCCGGAGGGGACACCACGCCTCACAGGATCAGCCTGGAATCTTTATTCCTATCGTTTCTGCCCTTCAAAGGCCCTGCCCTCAAACACAGGCTCCTCCAGCCACTGCCCAGGCGCTGACCTCGCTGGCATCCCTCCCTCCGGCCAGAGCACAGGAGGTCACACTGCCCCAGGTGCTCCAGCACCCACACCCCCTCGTCCTCCCGGCCTGTCACCTGCCTGGGACCCGCAGCCACAGCGAAGCTACCGGAAATTTACTCAGGGAGCCAGAGGCCTGGTTATTTATAACCCAAGGAGCTCACTCATTCTGAAAAGCTGCCATCCCCAAACATACCTTTCCTCACACACGTGCTAATTTTAAAAATACCCGCAGTTTGTCAGAAGTCTCTCTGCCACTGTTTGGCACCCACGCCTGATGAGGCTGTAGTGGAAACAGACTCCGAAATAGCCGCCCTGCAGCTGCACTGTCACGCGGACACGGCGCAGCGACTTAAAGGAAGAGCTTATTCTGGATTCAGCGCTAAGGCTTCCAAGGCGCGTGGCATGTCCCTCAGCCTCCAGGTGCTCCAGGGGCCAGTAACAGCAGGAACCGACATCCACCTTGATCGAAACCACGTGTACCAAGTCAGGTGTTAACTATAATGACATCAGGTGCTTCAGATGGACAATCTATTGCCTTCTTACAACTCAGCACGCATCCTGTCACAGGCACTTAGCGAGGTCAGACTGGGGCCCACAGACCGGGCCCAGCTGGAGGCACAGGTGTGGGAGGAGGGCGAGCTGGGGTGGCGCCGAGGACTGAACCTTCTCACTGAGTGGCTCCGGCGACGGCGCCTGCAGGCAGGGACCAAGCTTGGGGCGGAGACTTGACCTTTTTATTTTTTAAATATATTTTTTTGTGAATTTCAGAGAGGAAGGGAGAGGGAGAGGAAGACAGAAACATTGGTGATGAGAGAGAATCATTGGTCGGCTGCCTCCAGCAGGCCCCACCCTGGGGATATCAAGAACATGTGCCCTTGACGGGAATCGAATCTGGGACCCTTCAGCCTGCAGGCCGGTGCTCCATCCACTGAGCCGATCCATCGGGCTGGACTAGATGCTGCCTTTTGGAGAAACCAAGATGGAAGCATAGGTAAACACCTGAAATTGCTGCCTCGCACAACCATTTCAAAAATACAACTGAAAGACAAAACGGACATCATCCAGAACCACAGGAAGGCTGGCTGAGTGGAAATTCTACAACTAGAAGGAAAGAGAAAAGCACACTGAGACTCAGAGGAGGTGCAGAAGTAAAGTGCAGAGGTACAGAGGCGCGCGGGCGGAAAGGGCTGGCAACTGAGGATGTGGTTGTCTTTTTCAATCGGGAGGGAGACACAAGCTCCCGACTGCTCTGAACTCCAGTTCCGGGAAGTCTCTGGGGACCCAGGACTCATACGGGGAGAAACTGGACTGTCTGGCATCAGGCAGAACTCGAGGGCGGCTTTCTCTTAGAGGTGCTTGCAGCGATTACAACCACGACAGAGAGCAGAGGGCAGGCCCATGTCTGCTGGAGGCTGGGGAGGGAGCTAGAACAGTTTGGAGAGGGAGGGAAGTGGGGTGGAGGGAGGGAGGGAGGGAGGCCCCACTGAGCGAGGAAGGAGCCGAGGTTGGTGGGGAGGGCCAGCCTCAGGAACTGAGGATGGACGTGAGATCCACACAGGACAAAGGGTGGGGAGCCGGGCGGCAGGGCCCGTGGGGCTCAGTGCAGCTGAGGACAGTGAAAGGGCAGGAGCCCCAGGCACGGTCCGCAGGAGGCAGACTCAGGAGGGACGTGAATTCACAGCGGTGGCCATGGAAGGCACGTGAGTGACAAGAGAAGGGCCAAAGGGACACGGGGCCCTGTGACCGACCGCCAGGGAGGCGCCTGCTCTGACCCCACTTCGGACGGGGAAGGAGAAAGTGGCTGGAGACAAGACCCGCATGGGGAACCTCTGCGCTGTGACGGGAAACGGCCGTCTCTTGCACGAAGGTTTGTCCTGCAGGAAGGACCGCCCACCCCAAGGCCGGCGGGCGGCGAGAAACGGGGTTTGAGAGGTGAGCCAGGTGCAGAGTCGAGGCCGTGTGTGCGCGGGAACTTGGTCTGCTATGGAGTGGTTATAACAGCATCGGGGAAAGGAACAGCTGCTTCAAGAGAAGGCACAGGATAAAGGGCAGCGCTGTTTTAAAGGGCGGGTCTGCCTTCTAAGGAAATGCATTGAGAGGAACTGGAAACCATGTAGAGCTGGAACAGGAGGCCCGGGGCCCTCGCCGCTCCGGCGGCTCCCCCTCCGCCTCCCCATCTGGGGCCGGCTGCCCAGCCCATGGGGAGCCTTGCCTCCCCGGTTTGTTCTGTTTTAAGGAAATTAGCTCATCGACCAGGGAATGTGCAAGTATCACTTCCCACCTTGCTCCTTTGTTTTCAACCCTGTTTACTGTGCCTTCTGCCATGAAAAAGTGTGAAGAGACCCACAGCGAAGCCTGTGTGAGAAGCTCTTAGGCTAACGCGCACTCCTCACATCACAGGGAACAGGCATGTTCCCCAGCCATCGGCTAAAACAGTGGCTCCCAAACTTACCTGGCCTACCGCCCCCTTTCCAGAAAAAATACTACTCAGCGCCCCCTGGAAATTAATTTTTTTAAAATTTTAATAGCAATTAAACAGAAAGATATATGTATTAATGTTTCTACCTTTTTCGTAAAATATAGTAAAGAAAGGTGTAAATTAGAAACATTAAAGTTTGAAATTATGAAACTATTTATTGAACTCAGAATAGAAAGGTAATACAAAAAAGTTAAAACAAATGCACCTGTGGCCATCACCGCCCCCCTGGATTGCTGCAGCGCCCACCAGGGGGCGGTAGCGCCCACTTTGGGAATCACTGGGCTAAAACGTAAGAGACTGGCGGTGTCCCTGCTGGGAAGCGCACTTCCTCGCCCCGCCTCCGGGGGCGCACTCGCTCGCGTGCCCAAAGAGCCTGTCAACAGCCCGCATCCAGGGGCAGAGCTGCCGTGTGGGGTCTCAGCTTCCCATCCAAGACCCACCTCCGACCGCACAGTGACGCACAGGCACTCACTGAGGCACCTCAGAAACTTCTGGATGCTTTCAACTGGGCAGGGGGGCTAGTTGTTAACAAGCTGGTTTCATAAAATAGGTCCCAGCTGTTTTAAAAAGTGGTATCAATACATCTCTATGCACCGAAAGGGAAAACCTGCATAACACTGAGAGCAACATCCAGTTACAACACCGGCCGCGACCCAGGGGCAATCTCTAAGTCTGTGTACCACACGCATGGGGAGGCATGCATGCTATGTACCACACGCATGGGGAGGCATGCATGCTGTGTACCACACACATGGGGAGGCATGCATGCTGTGTACCACACGCATGGGGAGGCATGCATGCTGTGTACCACACGCATGGGGAGGCGTGCATGCTGTGTACCACACGCATGGGGAGGCGTGCATGCTGTGTACCACACGCATGGGGAGGCGTGCATGCTGTGTACCACACGCATGGGGAGGCGTGCATGCTGTGTACCACACGCATGGGGAGGCGTGCATGCTGTGTACCACACGCATGGGGAGGCGTGCATGCTGTGTACCACACGCATGGGGAGGCGTGCATGCTGTGTACCACACGCATGGGGAGGCGTGCATGCTGTGTACCACACGCATGGGGAGGCGTGCATGCTGTGTACCACACGCATGGGGAGGCGTGCATGCTGTGTACCACACGCATGGGGAGGCGTGCATGCTGTGTACCACACGCATGGGGAGGCGTGCATGCTGTGTACCACACGCATGGGGAGGCGTGCATGCTGTGTACCACACGCATGGGGAGGCGTGCATGCTGTGTACCACATGCATGGGGAGGCATGTACAGGACCTGAGCTACCTTGGGCTGTGGGCCTCTGGGGACATGTTCCATCTTGTCATCGTCTATAAAATGGGACTTTTCAAAAATAACATTGCTGTTGGAAGAAAACTTCTTTTCATTTTAGAAAAATAACCCTCAGGTGTCCTGAGCTGTGAAATCGGCCTGTGGAGGGAAACGGGCCGCTCCCCCGGGGAGAGAAGACACCACGCTGAAGGCTCATGCTGACGGCCCCGCGCACCCGGCAACACAGGAAGAAATCAATTAACAGAAGGTTTTGCCTCGCAAACAGCATATAAAAATGTAACTTGTAATAACGGTGTAGTCAAAAGTTACCACTGACTCTGCCAGGTTACTATGGCAACTTAAATGGAATAGATGGTACTCAATTCCCCTTTTCTTTACATTTTAGAGGAATCGTCTGCTCTAATGCCCACTGTCAGAGCAGACGGGCACCAGGCCCACCCTGGCCCCTAGCCCCCTTCCTGGAGGCGGCGGTGCCCCGCCCTGGAACAGGAAGCGTGATGGCTGGTAGGGGTTGGAGCACACAGCTTATGGGAGATCCATGTGTCCAGTTGGTACCGTCATCGTCCCGTTTCCTACGAGGCCGTCACTCTAGCTCAGTCCGCGGAGCAGGCTGGGACGGGGCGCTGGTCTGGGACAGCTGGCACGGTCTCAGCCGGGGCCCTGCACACCTGCCCTCGGGCCGACGCCTGCTCACCAAAGCCATTTATCCTCATAAAAACAGTGCAGTGTGGTATGGCATCATCTATTTACCTAATAATTATATTCTAAAGATTTTCAACCAGACCCGGAAAGATGACTCTGTGACTCCTTGGCGACTCCATTTTCGGTTTTGTGGTTTCTGAGCCTTTAATTGGGAAGTCAGGAAGATCAATGAGCTAGAAAACCACATTTTAAATACTCAAGCTAATTAGGGCCCGAGCACAGTTTCCAGCTTCCACCTGGTGAAAACTAGCTGGATCAGGTTTTGTTTGAAAACACGCGCTCCTCTAGTAGCGGTTCTCAACCTGTGGGTCGCAACCCCTTTGGGGGCTGAACGACCCTTTCACAGGGGTCGCCTCAGACCATCAGAAAACACATAGATAATTACATACTGTTTTTGTGTTTAATCACTATGCTTTAATTATGTTCAATTTGTAACAATGAAATTGGGGGTCACAACATGAGGAACTGTATTAAAGGGTCGCGGCATTAGAGAAGGTTGAGAACCATTGCTCTACAGCAAGTCTGGATGATGACTCAGAGGAAAAGCTACCCTTTTGCTTCTCAGGTAGACAATTCCTGGGCAGCATCCGCCTGTGACCGGAGACCAGGCAGCGAAAGCAGAGCAGACAGAGCGGAAATGCCCGCCCAGACCTTGTCAGGTGTTGGAGAAGCAAGAAAAAAGTGACAGGAAACCAAGACAGTAGTGACACAGATGCAGCTAAGATCACACTGCAGAGGGCTGCAATCTCGCCCGCCCACCGTGGCTGTGCGGGGACAGGCTCACCCCTAACGATGAACTGAGATGAAATCAATGCCCCAAACAGGATGGTCGGGAAAGCATGCTTTCTCACCTGCCACGCCCTCGCTGCTGGAGGAGCCCTCGGAATCCGCAGAGTCCGCGCAACTGGGGGGCTCGGGCTCAGGCTCGGGCTGGGCAGAGGCAGCAACGGGAACATAGCCCTCAGGAGGCAAAGCCACAGTGTAGAGCCGCCGGCCAGGCGGGGGCCCAGTGGCGCCACCTGCAGGAGGAAATGGGCACAACAGGGGTCATCGCACTGACCTCCAAACCCTTCCCTGGGAGCCCCACAGCAGTGAGCTCCATCCAGCTCAGCGCTGCCCCACCTCCCCCTGCCCCCCCAGCGCTAGAGCGAGTCGGCGACCCATGTGGCCAGGAAAGGCACGCTCAATGATCATTTACATTCACATCAGGTCACTTATTATGTCAACTTCCAGGCTCTTATGACATAAAGACATAACTAATTAACGAGTAGGAAGCAGAAAATACTCCACAGAACACACCCATCCTTATCACATGAGTCTCAACATTTTGGTGGCATAATCTTCTGGAACTTCATGGACACTAACAACCCATATACACAGTGCATGTGTGTGCGCGCGCGTGTGCGTGTGTGTGTGTGTGTACACAGACACAGACATAGACACACATGCAGATACATGGGATCATGTGCACATTTTATTATAAAACATTTATATATCATACGCTTGAATAAGATTGTATATATATTAATATTGTTTATATATTATACATACAATATCATTCAAAAGTGAATGTTATAAATTATATTTAAATCTACAGTCTTTTTTTCAAGAAAAAAAGATTTTAAATATAATAATACTAGAGGCTCAGTGCACAAAATTTGTGCACTCAGGCGGGGGGGCCCCCGCAGCCCGGTCTGTGCCCTGTCACAGTGCAGGAGCCCTCAGGGGATGTCTGACTGACGACTTAGGCCCGCTCCCCGAGCCTAAGCCGGCAGTCGGACATCCTTAGGACTGCCATGGAGGCAGGAGAGGCTCCCGCCACCACCACTGCACTCACCAGCTGTGAGCCCAGCTTCTGGCTGAGCAGCACTCCCCCTGTGGGAGCACACTGACCACCAGGGGGCAGCTCCTGCACTGAGCATCTGCCCCCTGGTGGTCAGTGTGCATCATAGAGACCGGTCGTTCTGCCATTCGGTGGATTTGCATATTAGCCTTTTATATATCGGATTACCAAACTGTACTAACATAGTATAATATCACAAAAGTTGTAAGAGATATTAAAAATCTGCAAATAACAGGATTACTTTTATTATATTCTAAAATATTTCTTTTCTCTGACTCTATTTTTGTTCATTAGTTTATGTTATTCAGTATATTCCACAAATGAGTGAGATCATGTGATATTTATCTTTCTCCAACTGGCTTATTTCGTTTAGCAGAATGCTATCCAAATCCATCCATGCCATTGCAAATGGTAGGAGTTCCTTCTTTTTTACAGCAGCATAGTATTCCATTGTGTAGATGTACCAGTTTTTTAACCCACTCATCTGCTGATGGGCATTTAGGCTGTTTGCAAATCTTAGCTATTGTAAATTGTGCTGCTATGAAAATAGGAATCAATCCTTTCTGATTGGTGTTCCTGATTTCTTGGGATATATTCCTAGAAGTGGAATTACTGGGTCAAATGGGAGTTCCGTTTTTAATTTTTTGAGGAAACTCCATACTGTTCTCCACAGAGGCTGCACCAGTCTGCATTCCCACCAGCAGTGCAAGAGGGTTCCTTTCTTCACATCCTCGCCAGCACTTGTCATTTGTTGTTTTGTTGATGTATCCATTCTGAGGTGTGAGATGGTACCTCACTGTCATTTTGTAAATCTACAATCTTTCAATAGCTTCATAATAATCCACAGAATTGGCAAATTATATCTTAACCACTGTTTTAAAGTTTATACACGGAGGCCGATTCTAAATTTCTGTCAGAAATGGCTGGTGACCACCCTTGCTGTGGGCAGCTTCCCACACGTTTCTGAATGTCTGCACGTCCTGGGCCTGGTGTCAGCTGGGAGGGCACCACCATGCCGGCCCAACTTAATACCGACCTGCCTCTCTCTCACAGGCCCGCCCTGGCGCCCAGCCCGAGGGTCTTCATAGCGGCCACACTCGGGCTGTGCCTGTGCACCCTGCCCGCCTTCCTGCAGTGGGTGCACCTGGAAGAGGGACAGGCCTGGGCCGGGTGGCTGCGTGGCTGTGCAGGGGCAGAGCCGCCCTCTGGCCCGGTGAGCTCATCCCTGCCAAGTCGCTGTTGGTCATGGTTTTTACGCCTGCTGGCTTCCCAGGCCAGTCTTCTCATCAAGTTCTCCTCTCCAGTCCAAATCCCAGAGTGTGCAAACACAGTGCCTTCTCCAACCTCCACACAAACACAGCAAGCCCCTGGCTCCCCTCCCCGTGCACCCATCCATGCCCTTTGCCCCTGACTCTGTTTCCGCTGGGCCCCACCCCACAAGCCTCTGGTCACATAGGCTTCCAAGTTTCGCCAAACACAAAAAGTCATGACTTCTTCGTCAGTTAGCAGTTCTGTTACCAAGACTTAAAAAGATCCCTTCCGGCCTCGCTGCTTCCTCCACTATCTCAGACCTCCTCTCGAGGCTCCTTTTTTGTTTCTGTGAAACACATGCTTTATTGTTCTCTCAGTGAGGTGTGGGTGGTGAGATCCCTTAAGCTTTGTAAAATGAACACAACTTTAGAGGATTCTATTTATTATATGCTAATAGGTGCTGAAACCACCCGGCGCCAGGTAAACGCAGGACGTGCGGGACGCTGACCCCTCCGCGAGGCAGCTCCCGCGGTCATGTCCTCCTGCCTTTGTTCCTCAGGCGACTCATGTGGGTGCCAACAACACACGCCATTCCCCTCCCAGACCCTGCGGCCAGTGTCTCCATGCTGCTGCCCCTCCTGGCATCAGCCGGCGCTGCCCCTTCCTATGGGCACGAGCGCCTTCCCCGGGACAAGGCTGCTCTTCTTCTCCTGCGAACGGACATGCAGACTCCCGCCATGCTCCTGCTGCTCTGAGCGATGATGTCATGAATAACTTGAACACGCCTGTTCCCGGCCCTGGAGCTTCAAGTTCAGGTAAAATGGCTCAGGTGTGACTGCCGAGCCCTGGTGTGCACCTGTAACCTTTCATGGGTTCCCACGGCCTTCCGTGGACGGGCCGCAGCGATTCTCCCCACAGCCAGACCGAGTGCTTGCCCGCCCTTCCTAACATGTGTCAGCAAATTCCCGACAGCCTTCGCGTGGGCCTCGCGGTGCCAGCAGAGGGAGCCTGGCGTGATGCTGAAGAGCCACGTGGATCTTCTCCGTGACGCCCGTCACTCTCCTGTGCCCGTGTCTCTTTGGAGCTGTGGCTCATGTTCTTACTAGCACACGAGCTCTTGATTCACGACGGAAGGGAACCCTCACCCAGGCCCGAGCTGCCACATCTTTCCAGCTGACTGTTTGCCTTCCGACTTCGCTGCGGGCAGGGTTTTAGTCCTCACGAGGTAGTTACAGTCTCCTGCCCTGTGCTCCGCTGCTGTCCGAAGGCCCTCAGGGCAGAGCTCCCAGCTTCCCCCGGTCCCCGACAGTTTCAACACTTTAGAGTGAAACCCGGCCTCGTCTTGAGAGAGAGTGTGGCTCGGAGTATTCCTCCCGGAGGCGGCGCAGCTGCCCCTCCGTGTCTGTGGCACGAACACGCTCACCGTCCAGGCCACGTTCCAGACCTGAGCGCCCAGCCCTGGCCCCGGCCTCAGGGGCCTGAGGCTCCACACGGACATGGGACGGAGAACCGAGCTCCGAGCGACAACCCATGTCCCGGGGCCCCAACAACAGACATCCCTCTGTCCCGGCTGGAAGTGGAGACCAGGCCTCTCCTGGGGGTGCAGACGGCTGTCTCCCCCGTGTCCTCACAGGGCTGCCCTTCTGTGTGCATTTCGTGTGAGTTTCTGAAGACACCATTCAGCCCCCAACAGGCACATTCTGTGAAGAGTGAGAACCCAGTCCCAAGCCCTCGTCCCTCCCGCAGGGCTGGCCGGCGGTCCTGTCCATCCGACCAGTTTGCAGACAGACGGCCGTGGTGGAGCCAGGTATGCGTCTGTGACTCCCCGTGACCTACGAGCCCCTCACCTGCCAACGGGGGGACGCGCCGGCATCGCTCCTTCTCGGGAGGGGTTTCGGAGGCCGCAGGCGGACATGCCCTCTTTTCTTGGCCACGTGGATCCTGAGGAAAAAGTCTCTTCAGCACTTTTTCAACAAACACTAAAATGTAACCAATTAACAAAAAAACAAAACAGAAAAAGAGAATTACTTAAAGCAGTTTTATTTAAATTGCATATAGAATTTACTTAAAACAAAGACATATTCTAATATTAACACCAGAAAGAAAGGTGACTGTAATTACAGGACCCCAGCCCTGTCCCCAGAGGACCTCCAGCCCTGTTCCCCCAGGACCCCCAGCCCTGTCCCCCCAGGACCCCAGCCCTGTCCCCCCAGGACCCCCAGCCCTGTCCCCACAGGACCCCAGCCCTGTCCCCCCAGGACCCCAGCCCTGTCTCCCCAGGACCCCCAGCCCTGTCTCCCCAGGACCCCCAGCCCTGTCCCCACAGGACCCCCAGCCTTGTCCCCACAGGACCCCCAGCCCTGTCTCCCCAGGACCCCCAGCCCTGTCCCCCCAGGACCCCAGCCCTGTCTCCCCAGGACCCCCAGCCCTGTCCCCCCAGGACCCCAGCCCTGTCTCCCCAGGACCCCCAGCCCTGTCTCCCCAGGACCCCCAGCCCTGTCCCCCCAGGACCCCAGCCCTGTCCCCACAGGACCCCAGCCCTGTCCCCCCAGGACCCCAGCCCTGTCTCCCCAGGACCCCCAGCCCTGTCCCCCCAGGACCCCCAGCCCTGTCCCCCCAGGACCCCAGCCCTGTCTCCCCAGGACCCCCAGCCCTGTCTCCCCAGGACCCCCAGCCCTGTCCCCCCAGGACCCCAGCCCTGTCCCCACAGGACCCCAGCCCTGTCCCCCCAGGACCCCAGCCCTGTCTCCCCAGGACCCCCAGCCCTGTCCCCCCAGGACCCCCAGCCCTGTCCCCACAGGACCCCCAGCCTTGTCCCCACAGGACCCCCAGCCCTGTCCCCCCAGGACCCCAGCCCTGTCCCCACAGAACCCCCAGCCCTGTCCCCCAGGACCCCCAGGTGTCTGGATAGGACAGGAGGCCCGTGAGGAGGTGGCAGGGGCGCTGTGCTGGGTCATTCACTCTGCAGTTAACTGTGCAGTCACCCAGGGCCAGCACCTGCGAGCTGGGGGGGGGGGGGGGGGGGCGCGGGGGCGCGCCCACAAAATGCAGCAGGAGCCCCAGGCCCACCGGCAGCTGCCGCCTGATGGCAGGGTCCCGACGCCTTCCCCACCCCGGGATGCAAGTGCAGGGAGTTCTTTCCGCTCTGCCTCCTCTGAGTGCCAGCACGAGGCCTGCCCGACAGCCCTGCGTCCCGTCTGAGTCCCCCCGCAGTCCGAGCAGGAAGGAAGCCACTGCCCACACCTGGGACGTGGGCCCTCCGGGTTCACTTCAGTTACCTCCCAGGCGATACACTTTCCAGCGCGAAAGAGCACATTTCAAACACACGTACTTCCTACTCAGGGCGTGCTGCTGCCAGGCCCAACCTCCCGCCAGCCCGGAGCTGGGCACCGATTGGGGAATGCGCGGCACCGCCCTGAGCAAGGGGCCCAGGGCTGGGTCTGTCCTTTCCAAACACAAAAAAGTGCTGCTCTGGAGATGCAACCACCCCCTCCCCCAAGGGAACCGGCGGAACGGCAGAGCCAAGCTGCTGGCTGGTCCCGTGGCATCCCCAGCTCCCGCGTGGACCGGTTAATACGGGTTCTGTGTGTCTACTTCCCGGGAGTTAGCGCGTGCTCGCTTCCCTTCCGTAAATGCCCACGTGGCCCGTGTCCTCCCGCCGTGTGGGACCCAGCGCTCTCGGAGAGCAGGGCAAGTGCAGGCCACCGCCCTTCCCGTCACACATCTCCCTAACTGTAAGTCATCCCGAGCCACAAGGTGTGAAAACAGACGACAGGCCGCCTCAGGCTTTCACACTTCAACAAAGCCCAAGCACTCGAATCCGTTCCGACCACAAACTCCCGTAAGTGTGGCTCAGAGCCCAGTGTGGCCCCAGTAGAGTTCTCTTCAGGGGGCTTGTGAAGAGGAGGAGACAGCCTGGCTGGTGTGGCTCAGTGGATAGAGTGTCGGCCTGTGGACCAAAGGGTCCCGGGTTCGATTCTGGTCAAGGGCACGTACCTTTGTTGCAGGCTCCTCCCTGACCTGGGCCCTGGTTGGGGCACATGCAGGAGGCAACCAATTGATGTGTTTCTCTCACGTCCATGTTTCTCTCTGTCTTTCCCTCTCTCTTCCATTGTCCCTGAAAATCAATGGAAAAATATCCATGGGTGAAGATTAATTAAAAAAAGAAGAAGAGAGAAGACACACAGCACTGACATGGTTCCCACATCCACCTTACACTTTGAAAACATATGAATCCAAGCTTCCAAACACAATGTTCTTAAACAGCCTAACTCCACTCCACAATTCTGTCCCATTTCCAACAGAGAAAAGAAGGCTGGTTTTGGGGAAGATGTGTCTTTGACTGATGAAGATAAGAAAGGTTTCAGTCATCTCAGTTCAGTGAGCTGGCCAAGGCTGTAAAAAGTAGACCAGGTGTGGCCTTGCTGGTGTGGCTCAGTGGTGGGGCACTGATCGATGCCGTGAAAAGCCGCGGGTTTGGTTCCTGGTCAGGGCACGTGCCTTGGCTGCAGGTTCAGTCCCCGCTGCAGTGTGTACAATGTTCCTCTCTCACACTGTTGTTTCTCTCTGTCTGTCTTGTCTGTCTCTCCCTCTCTCTACATCAGTGGTTCTCAACCTTGGCTGCACATTAGAATCACCTGGGAATCTTTTTAAAATCCTGATTTCTGGGCCTCATCCTCCGGAAATTCTGTGTCTTTGTTATGGGGTGAGGCCACAACGTTAGTAACACAGAAACCGAATTTCCGGAGGATGAGGCCCAGAAATCAGGATTTTAAAAAGATTCCCAGGTGATTCTAATGTGCAGCCAAGGTTGAGAACCACTGGTCTAAAGCAGTGGTCGGTAAACTCATTAGTCAGCAGAGCCAAATATCAACAGTATAACGATTGAAATTTCTTTTGAGAGCCAAATGTTTTAAACTTAAACTATATAGGTCGGTACATTGTTATTAACTTAATTAGGGTGTTCCTAAGGCTTAGGAAGAGCCACACTCCAGGGGCCAAAGAGCCGCCTGTGGCTCGCGAGCCGCAGTTTGCCGACCACCGGTCTAAAGCAACGCCCCGCTGAGGTGACCAGGTGCATTCAGATTCCAGTAACTTCCTGCACAGGGCCGAGCACTGAAGGCAGGAAACAATGAAGTCCGAGAAACAAGGAAAACCTGGGTGAAGCAGAGGGAACCCCGATCAAAACGCTGGAAAGCAGGTGGGGGTGCGCCAGCCCCTGGGTCAGGCCTGCTCCCAGGGCCCGCACCGTGTGACTGCACAGCCATCCCGCGGACGGTGCGACATGACACGTAGGTGGGTGTCACTCACATCTGTCCGTCCGCTCCGGGGCCTCACCGGACCGGGCAATTGAAAGCCACGACTCTGTGCTCCTGGGGGGGCAGGGAGCACAGGGGGCTCCTCGGAGGCCGGTGGGCGGGTGGGTGGGGAGCTGCACTTCCTGCTCCCCATTCTGCCTCGCTGACACATCAGTCTCCTTTTCTCATTTTAACCAAATGCTTATTGACTATAGTTGCCCCTGGCTTTTCATTTCAAAGGGCCAGAATGCCATCCTCCGTTTTAAGGGTGAGAACAGGCTGGTGTTTGCCGGAGGCCAGGGGGGCACCGGGTGGAGAGGCACCAACATCCAGATGTAAGGGAGCAGGTCCCGGGAGGCGGGCGCAGCGCGGGGACGGCCGCTCACAACCCTGTGCTGCCTAAGTCGCGGCTGCGGAGCGAACTCCACAGCGGCCACCCCACGAGACACGTTTGCCACCACAGGAGGCGGTGGTTGGAGCGGCCACGCCCGTGGCGTCATCAGGCCGCGACCTTAAACTTAGGCAGGGCTGCCAGCCATGGGTCTCGGACGCCGGGCCCCAGGAAGCGTCCCTTTTCCATGGTGACGGTGGTCGCGGGGTCATGGCGACGACGCGCCGCCGCTGGCGCTGGGTAAACACACGGTCACTCAATCGCTACTGGGTGCCCTGCGAGGCACCTAAGCTGCAGGGAAATGCGAGCACCGCCATTTAAGTCGCGAAGTGTCCAGGTAAGTCACCACTGCAGTCCCGGCCTCCGCCCCCAGGACAGTGACTCCTGAGCGGGGCCCGCCGGTCCTGGGGTCCCCACGGGCCTTGAACCCCCGTCCCCGCCCCTCGGACCAGGGCTGGGCTGCGGATCCGGACGCGACCGGGGACCGGGTGTGGAGTCCGGCGGGACGTGGGCCGGGCCTGCGCCGAGAGCTGTCCGAGCGGCGGCCTCCCCCGCGCCCCGCGCCCCCCGCCCCGCGCCTACCGTGCCTCCGCGCCGCAGCCATGCGGGTCCCCGACCTGCCTCCGAGTTCCCAGCGCCGCTTCCGTATCCGCCCCTGTGGACCCGCCCACAACAGCGGCGTGCCCAATCCGGGCCCAGGGCCTCCACCATTGGTGCCACCAGCCGCGCCCCTGCTCCGGATTGGCTCTCGGGGATATGTGGGCGTGGCCTCCGAGCGCTTCTGCTCCGCGCACACGCAGAGGAAAGTGAACCCCGAGGGGACCGGACCGCGCGGCGGAGCGGTCGGGGCCAGAGAGGTCCCCGGGCGGGATCAGCGGGGCGCCCGGGAGCGGGGGCTGCTGCGCGGGCCGAGGGGGAAGGGGGTCCCACAGGAGCCGGCGCCCGCCCGCACACCTGGGCAGGGCCGCCGCCAGGTGCACACCCCCTGCCCCATTCCCGGGGACCTGGGTTCGCCCCCCTCCCCGGGTGTACGCCTTGGGAAACGTATTTCCGAGCTGTGTCGGTCACTGTTGTGCACGCTGGGGTGCCCCCGCGAATGGTGGGGTGACAGTGTGAGGGAGATGAGAGCATGGGGGGAAAGGGCAGTAGGAAGGGGCGGCGGGGGGGAATCGGGGAGCCTCCGAGAATCTGAGCGGGGCTCGAAGCAGGGCCAGCACGTGTCCCCAGGCCCTGAGGGTTGTGTCGGGGAGCAGCGCCCCCCCGTGGCCAGTGTGAGGGCACAGTGCCGGGCAGGGGAGGGAGGAGGGATGGGGTCAGACTCCAGGGCTTGCTCAGGAGGGCGTCCGCCTTAGGCTAAGCCACAGAAGTCCTTTGTCTCTCGGGGTGTTGATGGGTGAGGTGAGGCCCATCCCAGACAATCGGATGTGTCGAGTGCAGTTGTCAGTGACCTTGACGGCAGTGATTCTGTTGGCTGGTGGAGGCCCAAGCTTGATGGGAATTCAAGAGAGAGTCGCAGGAGAGAAACTGAGCACATTGAACGTAGATCCCTCTCCACTGGGATTGGGGAAGTGGGGTCGGAGCTGGAGGGCTTTTAAAGACAGAACACACGCCACGTACATAATCAAAAGAGGGTTAAAAAACACACCGGAACACACACCGCATACACAGCCAATTTGTGTCCGAAGTATCTGGTCAGGTTGAGATTGTAAAAATGGACCATGATTAACAAAAGCGCCAAAGACCTTAATAGACAGACACAGGAGATAGGCAGGTGGTGAATAGCATAGGAAAGGATGTGCCACCATCGGGCAAATGCAATGCGATGCAAATTAAAGCCCCAGTGAGCCACCCCTGCACACCGATTGGAAAGACCAAATTCCAGGCCCTGACCACACCAGGTGCTGGGGAGGAGAGGGGCCGTGGGGACGGCGCTCACTGCTGGTGGAAACGAAGATGTGCAGCCACTTACCCGTTTGACTGTTTCTTGCAAAACGAAACATACTCTTACCATGCCACCCAGCAAACCAAGTGAGGGGAAAACGATTGTCCACACAATTGTCCACAAACCTGCACAACAGTTGGCAGCAGCTTCACTCATAATTGTTAGAACCTGTAAGCAACCAAGATGCCCTTTCTGTAGGTGGCGGGTCAACCGTGGGACCATCAGACAATGGATTCTTCAGCTGAAAAGAAATGAGCTATCAAGCCATGGACAGACGAAGAGGAACACGAAATGCCTGTGACTGAGGGACAGAAGCCAATCTGAAAAGGCTCCGCACGGTGTGACTCCAACCCTACGATGTTCTAGAAAAGACAGAATTACGGAGACAGTAATAAATCGGGGGTTGCCACAGGGGTGGGAGAAAGGAGGGATGAATGGGTGGAACAACTCTGTGTGATACTATCATGACAGACACACGTCATCATACATCTGCCCAAACCAAAAGAATGGACACAGAGTGGAACCCCGATGCCCACTGTGGACTCTGGGTGACCACGGGTCCATTGTGACAGATGTGGGGATGTTGCTAATGGGAAGGTAGGAGTGTGTGGGAGATCTCTGCCTTTACCCCAGGCTTGCTGTGAGCCTAAAACTCTCCAAACTGTGATAGAGAACTTCAGAAACGAGAGTGGTGCAGAGGAGAGGGAACTCGAGCTGGCCCCTGCCCTCGGCGGGGCTGCCTGTGAGTCTGACATTCTCTCCTCTGCATCCCCAGCAGCCCTCCAGCCCTCGACCTTCTGGCCTCAGGACCCACGTGCTTCCTCCTGTCCCGACAGCCTGCCTCCACTCTGTCCTCTGCAATCGGCTCTGCTGCCCAGTGTGTTCTGCATCCTCCGGGGCTGTCCTGCTCCTGCTGAGGCCGGAGGGCTCCACTCACCAGTCCCTGCATTCAAGCTGCTCACTGGGCTCCCAGAAGCATCCACCACCTGCCAAGCACCTGCCGAGCCCGGCCTGGGGCTCAGTGTGCCCTCCTCCCTGCCTCTTCCTCACAGCCCCTCCCGAAACAGCAACCCTTGCGTGCCACCCGCAGCACCCCCTGCTCCCGCTGGCTCACATCTGCAGGGTCACTAGCTAGGAGTGGTCCAGGCATTTCAAATGCGACCTCCCCAATTCCACACTCGTCTCCTCACCCCCAACCATCTCCCTCTCTCCTCCCAGCAGCCACGAGGATGTGACTTTCATTCAAAAGTCACATTTCCAAGCTAAAGAAAAACACACGATCATATCAATAGGTGCAGGAAAATACATTTGACATAATTCAACAAAATGCAAAGTTCAAGGTAAAAACACCCAGCAAACTAGAAAGAGGGTAGGGGGGACATTTTAGACCTGATAAAGGACATCTGCAGAAACCCTGCCGCGAATGCCACGTTTACCAGGAGAAATGAGATGCTTCCTTTGGCCATCATGGCTCCTCCCTCCACCCCTTTCCCAGGTCAGGCTGGGAGTCGAGGCTAATGCACTGTGACCAGTAGAAGGAATAAAAGGTATATAATGATTGTCTATGCAGAACATCTGATTTCCCAGCTCAGAACCCTACATCAAATTTCATTGTGTCCAGCAGACAATAGGATGGTGAAGGCTGGGGGGCAGAGGGGTGTGGGCTGGAGGGGGTCAATGGGGGAAAAAGGGGGGGACATGTAATACTTTCAACAATAAAGAATTATTTAAACAAACTGTCATGTGTCCAGGGTATAATTCGGAGCCTGTAAATGTCCTTTAAGCCCGCAGACGTGCACTGCAGATGTGTTCGTCTGCCCTCCCCCTTCTCATGTTTTCCTGGTTCCTCCGACTCCCACAGCACCAAGTCCTTCCACGCCCCGCACCCCACCTTCCCCCGCTCTCCTGGCCAGCAGCCCTCCCTGCCTGGCTTTTCCTGCTCTGACAGAAGTGGAAACTGTCCTCAGTCTGGTGCTGAATGTCCCCTTGACCTCCCTGCTGGCACCTCAAACCCCGTGGGTGGGCCTCCAGGCTTTCTCTGAAGCTCTGGGAGCTGCTCAGCCAGAGGAACCTGGGGGTTGGGGGGAGGAGGAGATAGGGGTGGGAGTGCAAGTGTCAATCATTGGGTGATGGAAGTCAGACAAAAACTGTCTGCCTGCCAGCCTTCCGGGTGCATCCCCCGGGCCTTCCCGAGGCCCAGCCAGTCTGAGCCCCGTTGTCCACGGGTGGCCAGCTTGGAAACCCGTCCATCCGGTGTCCTCTCTCCTGTTTCCTGGAGGCACCCTCCGCACCAGTGCCTGAGCCCAAACCCACGCCTGGGACCTGCTCTCTGGAGAAGCGGAGGAAGAGGAAGGTGCGTCTCAGTGAGGGCTCCCTAGGCTGTTCCTGACCCACCAGCCCACTGGTGGCCCCTGCAGTTCTCCAGCCTGCCCGCTACCTTCCCTCGGGGAACTGGCCGTGGACTGTGCTGTTGGCCCCTCCGGCCACTGGCTGTTCCTCTGTGCTCTGCTCACACATGGAGAGCCCGTGGCCAGCACCCAGCACCCAGCACCCAGCTCACACATGGAGAGCCCGTGGCCAGCACCCAGCACCCAGCACCCAGCTCACACATGGAGAGCCCGTGGCCAGCACCCAGCACCCAGCACCCAGCTCACACATGGAGAGCCCGTGGCCAGCACCCAGCACCCAGCACCCAGCTCACACATGGAGAGCCCGTGGCCAGCACCCAGCACCCAGCACCCAGCTCACACATGGAGAGCCCCTGACGGCACCCAGCACACTCGGGTCATGCGTGTTGTGCGGTGGCATGAATGAGTATATACATGGGTCTCAGAAAGACGAAGTCATGAGGACACAGACGAAGCGGAGGAAAGTAAATTTTAAAATAAATAAAAAATCGGCCCAAACCGGTTTAGCTCGGTGGATAGATCGACGGCCTGCGGACTGAAGGGTCCCAGGTTCGATTCCAGTCAAGGGCATGTACCTTGGTTGCGGGCACATCCCCAGTGGGGAGTGTGCAGGAAGCAGCTGGTTGATGTTTCTCTCTCATCGATGTTTCTAACTCTCTATCTCTCTCCCTTCCTCTCTGCAAAAAATCAATAAAAATATATATAATAAAATAAAATAAAATAAAAATAAAAAATCGATCTTGCGTCTGGATTTCGGGGTGCGGTCTGGTACACACTGCCCACTGGCTTCTGACGTGGGGACAACACTGAAGGGCGCTCGGTCCCCCCGAATCTGGGCTGTGGGGTGCTTCGCTGCAGGCTGTACCCTCGCGTGTCAGCACGCAGACCTTCGCTGAGCAACCATCACACTTGGAGAGACCTGGTGGGGATACGGCTTTTGGTGAAGGATCCTGCAGTTTCTGGAAAAGGTCGCCGTGTCCCATTCCAAGTCGTTCCATCTCCTGATCTCTCTTCCTGCTCAGATGCCCATCCATTTCCTTGAAAACGTACCCAGATGTTTCCTTGTCTGTCAGCTTTCGTGTCCTTTATCTCATTGGAACCGCTCCACCGTCGGTCGGGTCGGGGCCGCAGAAAGCCCTCTAGCGCAGAGGTGGTGGCGGTGGGGCTCGGTGGCCACAGCGGCGGTGAGGGCCTAGCGGAGCGGGGATAAAAACGGACCCAGCTCCGCACAGCGCGGCCGTCCTCCCGCCCGCCCCCGTCCCGCCTGGGAAGGTGTCCCCAGGAGTTCAGTCCCGTCCATCAAACACGGCCCTTGCGGATGCAGGCTGTCAGCACCACCGGACGGAGCTCATTCCCTCCCTCGTCCCCCGGCTGCGTGGTCTGAGCGGCTGCCCGCGGGCGGTGCGCGCTGCCTCGGGGACGCGGCGGACGCTGCCCCGCGAGGACAGGAAGGGGCGTGGGAGGCTCGGCCGGGGCCCCGCGGCAGCAGGATGGACGGTCCCCCAGCGGAGCCCGGGCGTGCAGGAGACCGTCCCGCGTCCGCGACTCCCTCGCGCGATGCGCCCGCGTGTCCCTCTGCGCGCCCGGAGCGCGCTGCCCCGGCCGGGCGTTCGGGGGCGTGTGGCACCCGCGGCGACTCCCAGGGCTTCGGGCACCTGCTCAGGGGCAGCGCCGGGGCCGCCGGGAGCGCTCCGGACCCTCGTGTCCCCGCTGTCCCCGCGTGACCGGCCGCTCCCCGCGCAACAGTTGGCGGACCGGGCGGTGCGCGCTCCCCGGGTTGGCAGGGAGCGCCGGCGGGAAGGGGTGGGAAGGGCGGCGGAGGTCGCCCCCGAGGTCCCGCGCTGCCCCCGCGCGGCCCCGCTGCCCGCCGGGTGCCTCCGCGCGCGGGCCGCCCCCCAGTGCGCGGGCCTCCCCGGGCGCCCAGTGCGCAGGCGCCGCCGGAGGACCGGGCTCGAGCGCGGTCGGAGCGCGCGGCTGCGGCGGCGGCGGCGGCGGTGGCGGCGGCGGCAGACGGACCCTCGGACAGACCCGCCGACCCGCGAGCCGCCGTCCGGCCGAAGAGGCCGATCGCCATGCGTCCGCGCGCCTGCTGACCGGGAGCGCCGAGGATGTCCGCGCTGAGGAAGGTGCGAGCGGCCGGGGCCGCGGGGACCGGGCGAGGGGACGGGGCGCGGGGCGCGGAGCCGTCGGGAGGGAGCGCGGGGTCCCGGGCTGGGCGGGCGGCCTCCCGGACCGTGGGCCCCGGGGGGCGCGGAGCTGTGACCCACGCGCTCGGCCCGGCAGGGACCCGGCGAGGGGGGGGGCGCAGGGGGAGCGGACCCGCGGGAAGGGACGGGGTGCGGCGGCCGGAGCTGCGCGCGGGGGCGGCGGGGGTCGCGGGGTCGCGGGTCCGGGCGCCTGGCGGGCGGGCGGGCGGGGCGGCGGAGCGCCGCGAGGGGGTGGCCGCGGCGGGTGTGAGCGGCGCGGGGCTTTTTCGGGCGGTTGCTAAGCGAGCGCTCGCGGCGCGGGGCTCGTCACCACCTCCCCCGGCGGCTGCTGTGCGCTCGGCTCTCTCGCTGACGGCCGCGCGGAAATGAGGGGCTGTGACTGTCGCAGCCGCGCGGGCGGGGGCCGGCGGCCAGGTGGCGGGGGGCGGGGGTGGCGGGCGCGGGCGCGGGGCGCGGGGCGAGCGGAGGGGACGCGGCGGGGCCCCGCGCGGAGTGGGAGGTGGAGGGGCGCCGGCGGAGACCCTCGGAGGCGGAGGGGCGGCAGGTGCCGGGGCGGGGGGCGGTGCGGGGGGCGCGCAGCCGGTGACGATTCCCGGGAAACTCGGCGGCGCCGGCCCTTCCCCGGCTCCCGGCACTTCTCCGCGAACCGAACTCCGGCCGCCCGCGCCTCCCTGCTCCGGGGCTGGGATGCGGGACTGGAAGCCACCGGCTCTGTCGCGTGGATGGAGAACGAAGCGTTCGGCCGCGGGTCTTCCTCCGGCCACTGGTTCTGCGGGTGGAGCCGGAGCCGGGACTGAGCGCAGGAGCCTCTGGTCCCGGGGCCAGGGGGCGGCAGGGCGCAGGGAGGCGCCTCCGCCAGGACCGGGGTCTGGGGCCAAGGGTTTGCCTCCAGCGTCCCGCTCCAGGAGCCCTCCCGGAGCCCCGACGGCAGCCAGGGGCTCAAGACCTGTGTGCGGCGGCGGCTCCGGGGTACTGGATGTTAGGGGGCCACCCTGCGTCTCCGCACGGTGTGGGGGGTCCGCGCACCGCTCCAGGAGGGCTGTCCCCGCGTCTGAGCGCAGCGGCGGACCCGCCCCTCCCCCTCTCCCTCCCTTACCCCCTCCCCCGGGAAGGAACACTGTGTGGACCTGAGGTTAGTGCGCGGTATACCTTTCCCATTGTGCTTCCTGTTCTTGGCGAAAGGTCATGGGTAATTAAGGAGACACACGATGGAATGATGAAGGGAATAAAAGGTGATTTATGGCAGGTCAAGTTGCAACTCTGGTGTTTAAAACAACGCCAGTTAAGCAGGAGTTTCCAGCAGCAAACCGCCGGGTGACTCACGGATCTGGCCCGATAGAGCGGGAGGGTGCGGGCCGTTTCCTGTTAGATGGCCTGACCGTTGCATGGCTCCAAAGAGAACAGGTTAGAAGGGTTCACCTCCCGCCTCTGGCAACCTGGCTGGCGGGCCTGGGGGGTGCTGCTGGTCAGGCTCACCTGGCTGGGAGCGTGATGGGCCGCTGATCCCCAGAAGTGAGAACAGCTGGGCCCAAGTACCCCCTCTTCTATCACCACCCCAGACCCCTGCTGCATGGTCCTGGCATTACCCCCCCACTCCCCCCCCCCCAACCCACTTCTCACCCGCTCTCCTGCGAAATGGCTTGCTTTTGGCTAAGAAGCCTGTCAGCCCTCTCACGTCCAGTCTGCACATTCCACTTGAGGTAAAAGGTGTGAGCGCTTTGTGAGCAAAACAAACCGTTGACCCACCCACAGTGAGGAAGTCACTGAAATGAAGGTTTTCTCACCACAAAGGTGGTTCCCGGAGAAGTGTTCTGAGCCAACGGGTCCTACTGTTTGTCACCAATACCTTCCTTCCAGGAACCTGTGCCCCCTCAGCCTACCCATCCGACGTGCTTGGCGTGAGGCAGACGCAAGCGTGTGTCTACTCACCAGTATTCCTGCTGTTTTAAATGTTTATAGTTGTTTTATGTGTTTATGGTTGTGCATACAGGAAACAGAGTTCATCCTGGTATTATTTAGTAACTAGAGGCCCGGTGCATGAAGTTCGTGCAAGGGGCTCGGCCCTCGGAGCCCCGACTTTGTCTGGAAGGTCATAGGACAGTCGTTCTGCTGTTCGGTCTAATTAGCATATTAGCTCTGTGTTATATAGGCTTATTGTATTCCTCCCGTGGAACAGGGAAGCCTGCATTTGCCCCGCCTGGGATTTTGATGCTATTTTCTTAGGCCTTGGGTCACTTGTGATATGGAAGATTTAATAACTTTGAAAGCAAATAATTTAGATGATTTCTTCCCTGTGACATAAATCTGTCATGTTACAGCAATGTATTGCTTCTCCTACCTCTGCATGTTCCAGTTTTGAAATTGTAGAAATTGCAAATGAAATATTAAAAGCAAAAAAAGTGCTTTGCAAAACCTGAGTGGCAGCGGAGTCCCCACACCCAGGTTCCGAGCAGGGCTGGCCCGGCAGGGCTCTAGTACTTTTAGAGGATCACGCTCTCGCTTTTGACCAGAGTACCTTCCGCGATGTGCCCACGCGATGAACCTGGAGAGACGCCGCGATGCTTTATAGCCACGTGCCAGGAAACGCCACGCGTCCTCAGCTAGCCCGGGGGTGAAGGATGTGCACTTGGACTGTCGATTGTAGAGGGAAAGTAATGACATGCACTCGGCATCGCCCGTGCGTGTCTGTGCCGGTCACTCCCTGGATGCGGTAGACGTGGCCGTGACTCACCCTTTGGCAGACGGGCGCGTGTTTAGCGCACAGCCAGCCTGCGGCCTCGGGAGAATCACAGGTTCCGGGCAGGGAGTTAGTGGGCAGAGTGTCCCGTGTAGCTTGGAGTCACTCTTAATCAAGCAGTTCCTCCTGCAAGTTATTTTTATCCCGTAACCACACTCCTAGCTGGCCGCCAACGTCCCCAGTGTGTTCTGTGTGCAGAGCGGAGCGTGGTCGATTGTGTCCATGACGAAAACATACATGCGTTCTCGGGGAGCTGAGCATGCGGGCTCTGGCATCCATGGGGTGGGGTCGTGGTGCGTGCGGGGTGCAGGGGGGAGACCTGCCTCTGCTGGGAGGAGAGCAGTCACCTGTACAGCCACCTCTCCACCTGTCGGGCGTGGAGTCCGTGTTCGCGTCCTGGGCAGAGGCGGCTGGAGTTCATGGGTCAACGCAGTTCTCCCTCTCCTCCATGTCCTTGTTCTGGGCGCCGGCCTCGGTGCATGGACAGGCCTCTCCTCAGCCCCCATTCTCCCAACTTCAGCCCATTTCTCCGATGTCTGACCTCCGCGAAGGCACCGCTGCCGTGCTCAGAAGTGAACAGCCCCCCGGGGTGGCTGCTGCAGCTCTCCCGCCCGGAGTCGGTTAGGTTTGTTCCCGAGCCATCTGTCTTCTGGCTCCTGTGGCGTTTACCGTGGCCCGCACCCGCCCTCGGGGTCACTGTGCACTGAGGTCCTCAGAGAGCTGCCCCAGCCCACGTGCAGGCGTGGCTGTGGGGGGCCCCCCGTGTTCAGAGGAGTCCCGGAGCCCAGCCTTCTCTCAGGAGCGCTCCGGTCAGCGAAGAGCTGACATTTCAGCCAGCCCAG
Organism: Myotis nattereri; assembly: GCF_964212035.1. Classification (NCBI taxonomy): domain Eukaryota; kingdom Metazoa; phylum Chordata; class Mammalia; order Chiroptera; family Vespertilionidae; genus Myotis; species Myotis nattereri. Next base: position 2,334,188 of record NC_138076.1, on the reverse strand, counting down.
CCCTGCCTGTGCTTGGAGGAGGGAAAGGCTTGGGAAGGGAGGGGACAACAGGCGCTGTCCACCAGTGCAGGGTGCTGACGCCCTGTCAGGCCGGCCCGAAACCGTCCGTCATGGCGGGTTGATTTTCCGTGTGTGAACCCAGAAACGCCTCTCTGTGAGCCAGTTTTCTGTCCCCGACGACCCAGTGGATGGAAGGGCTGTGTTTCTCCACGAATCTGCACTTGACGCTCTCGTGGGGCGAGACGTCAGGGATGCTTTTGTCCCGGGTTCCTTTGTGTGTCTCCACAGGAAAAAAAAAAATCAAAATGAAATGTCGTTGAAAGGGAATACACAGCTGCAACCAGCCCATCCATAACATTGTAGCTCAAGTTGAAAAGGTGCCCTAGCCAGTGTGGCTCAGTGGATAGAGCGTTGGCCTGTGGACTGAAGGGTCCCGGGTTCGGTTCCAATCAAGTGAGTGTACCTTGGTTGCAGGCTCTGCCCCGGCCCGGGCCCTGGTTGGGGCTCATGCAGGAGGCAACCAATCCATGTGTTAATGTGTTTCTCTCACATCGATGTTTCTCTGTCTTTCCCTCTCTCTTCTACTCTAAAAATCCATGGAAAAAATATCCTCGGGTGAGGATTAACCAAAAAAAAACCCACCCCAAAACAAAAGTAACCTTTGTGTCTTTGGCACAATGTGCCACGCTCGACACAGAAGAGAAAACACTGGCCCACGGGCATATGTGTCAATCCAGGAAACAGAAGACGAGCCTCCTGCGCTTCGTTAAAATGTCTCCTCCTGCGTTTGCACGACACCCACCAGCAGCTTCCTCCTTCCGTGGGGTAGGCCCCCCGGGGGCGGGTGCTGGACGCCCAGGGCCTGGGGGGGGGGCGGGTCACACCCGGCCACTTGTTTGACCTCAGAGTATGTCAGTCCCGTCAACCCCAGGAGAGGGACAGGCGCAGTGTTCTCTCGACGGGGCTGCACGGGGCTCCGACGGACCGAGGCGGGAAGCGTGGCCACCGCGTCCATAGCAGATGCTCAACAAATGTGGACTATTTTTACCACCAGGAAACAAACTGGGCCCCTTCTCCACATTCCCTTAAAGCTTAGCGATGGATTGTTCCTGGTCTTCTCTTGTTATGTCCGTTTTGCTACTTCTTGCCAAAAACTTTGACTTGACATAACCACAACCCCCTCTCGCCACCCCCTGCTCCAAAAAAAAAAAAAAAAACAGGACAACAACAAAAAGATAAGGGCAGGAACGTTATTAGAAGAGAAATGGACTATTCAAGCAAACAAGGCCGGTAACCACGAGAGTAAACACAGTTCTTTGAGCATGAAATCTTGACTCCCCAGAGGCCAAGTCAACCACAAGACAGGAACCCGCGCGCCCCCCCCCCCCACCGGCCCACGGACCCTTCGCTGGGGTTTAGAAGATGCTCCTGCGATGGACTCCCTCGGGCCTTGTACTAGCAACAGGGTCAGGCACAGACGTGTTTTAGGGCTGGAGTCTTGTAACTGAGTTTGAAAGAAACCAGAAGCAGCGCATGCACCCCAGTCCAGTGGCCTCCCTCCTCCCCGCGCTCACTTCACGCTGCTGGGCTCCGGGTGGGGAGGAGGCCTCACCACCCCGGCCGGGGCAGGGCGCTCACACGGGGCCGCACGGCGTGTGTCCCGCGGACAGCTCGGGGTCCTTAGGCCCCACGCAGCTTCCTTTCCCACAAGGCTCTAAGGAAAGGCCCTGCCCCGGCTTCGAGGAAGCAGGTGTCCCTCTTGTCCTGAGTGTGGCAGCGCCTGAGTGGAGGTGGGAGAGCCGCGGCCAGCAGCCGTCCCCACACCCCTGCGTCTCTCCCTCCGCACTGAGGGAGAAGCCTCCGTCCTGTGAGCCTCAGAGTGGCTTCAGGAGCTGCCTATGCCCCCCCCCCCCCGCCGCCCCCATTCGCGCTTAGTGTGGCGACGTTCTCTGTGCTCTTACCTATGGTGACGCCTCACGCCAGCTGTAGTGCACTCTTCCCTGGCTTCCCCTTTTCTTCTATTTTTTAAAAATATGTTTTTATTGATTTCAGAGAGGGAGGGAGATGGGGAGAGAGATAGAAACATCTACGATGAGAGAATCACCATCATCATCGACTGGCTGCCTCCTGCACGCCCCCTACTGGGGATCGAGCCCACAACCCGGGCCTGTGCCTTGACCGGGAATCAAACTCTGACCTCCCAGTTCACAGGTCGGTGCTCAACCACTGAGCCACACTGCCAGGCTGGCTTCCCCTTTTAGAGTGACGGCTTTTGGGGGAGGGGCCTTGTCTTGCTGGTGCGTGGGTCCTGGCCCAGGAGTCCCCTCTGTCTGCCTGTCTGTCCTGGTGAACTTGCGAGCTCCTAGCTGGGTGCTCCAGGTTCCCCGGACCTGACCACCTCATCCCGTGGCCCCTCCTGGTGTCCGCCTGGCCTCTCGCGGCCATTGTGCTTCTGCCTTCCCGACTTGGGCGTGCAGCCCTGGCGTGCACTGTTCAGCTTTTCCTTCCTGCATGTCCCCACATTTATTCCTCTGCACCTCGTGGAGCTGCGACTCCCACTGCGGCCCGTTTCCCAGCCCTCCGGTGTGAGTGTCCCTGGGCCCCGCCTCCCTGGGGGACATCCTGTGGGCCACGGTGGACAGGCCTCCTGCAGGCGCAGGCGCTGTCCTTGGTGCTGAGGACGGACCGTGACCAGGGCGGATGCGTGGTCTCAGGTTCCCCCGCAGTGTTTTGGGTCCTGTTACACCAGTAGCTGCTCCACGAACAGGGGCATCCACACCCGTCAACACTGGGGGTGCCCTGGCGGCCCGTCCTCCCGTGCCCCCCACTTCTCAGGCTTCGCTAGTTGGGTGTGAGGTGCCCGGACAGGAACCCCGGGCAGGGCCGCGGGGCCGTGGGCCTTGGGTATTGACCGGTAACGTGAAGCTTCTGGCTCTTCATAAACAGTTCCCGTTTCCCGACATTCTCTGTAATGTGTGCCGTTTCTGAAGACACTCCCGAAGGTCTGCTTTCTGACTCGGTCACAAACTTCGTGTGGAGTCCGCACTGTGACGAGGTAGCCGTTTCCACAAGCGGCTGAGGGTTGCGTCTCCTGTCTTGCCACCGCCATGTCCGCACCCGCGCCTAAGCGGCCCCCACCCCCCCCCCCGCACCCCCCGTTGTCAGGGAGACAGACTCAACGTTTCCCTCCGTCGCGGAGGACGGCAGCGCAGTCCTTACACGGACCAGACCGGATTGCTCGGGCCGGCCGCCCACGAGCGCGCTCTTCGATGGCAGTTCATTAAGAGCCACGTCGCTCAGTGAACGAGGCCTGGGAACGGGTCCTCAGGAAAGAACCACGAGTTTCCAGGAAACCGGCTGAGCTGATGTCCACTCGGCGTGGTCTCCTGGTGAAATATTGGGAAGTAGCAGCCGCAGGGGGTTGGGAAGGTGCACTGTGATGTGGCCACAGGCGTCCCACGGAGGCACGTCGGACGTGCGATACTGCAGAGGCGTCCAGACGATGCCGCGTGGAGAGAGCAGGGCACAAGCAGAATGCCCGGGGCCCCACTTCCCGGAACTCCTGGGCGGGCAGCACAGAGGGAAGGTGGACGCGAGTCCCGCCCGAGGGAGGCCTGTTTAACCTGGCGGCTCCTCCACCCGCTCCCGGTCAAGGCCAGCTCCCCGCGGCGTCTGACCCCTCCCCGGCAGCCTCGGAGCTCCCCTCGGCCTCTCTCCTCGCCGAGCTGGCGTCCAGTGCTGTGTGCGGTGTGGTGCTATGTCAGGGAGCCATTCTGTCCCTCCAGCACCCGTCTCCCCAGTTACCCTCTAGTGTACCATGGGATGTATTTACTTATTAAATCTTTTTTTGTGGAAAGTATTACCTATGTCCCCTTTTCCCCATTGACCCCCTCCACCCCCCCCGCCCCCCCCCCCCCGCCCAGCCCCAGGCCCTCACCACCCTGTTGTCACGTCCGTATGTGCATACAAGTTCTCTATGCATCTCTTCCCACCCGCCCTCCCGTCTCCCACCCCCTGGACTTGCTGATGTTTCAATGTTTGTTGCCACCTCCCCCCCTAAATAATAACCAGTGTCCACCGGGCACTTACTATGGGCCAGGACTCGAGGTCAGGTAACGGGTTGAAGGTCACAGGAGGGCCCGCAGAGCCTGGATGATAAACCATTGCTCCGGGCACCGGCCTCACCCCTGGGCTTCTCAGGCCGGTCCCAGTCCCAGAAGCAAGCCCCTGCCGACGCCAGCCAGGAGAGCCCGCTGGGGGGACCGGATGGGGAAGTGGAGAGGAGCCAGGAAGACGAGCAGGAAGCCGGGACCTCGCCGCAGAGGGTCAGCTTCCACGGAGCCGGCGAGCTCCCGGCACGTGGCGCGTTGGCCAGAGGCGTGCAGGCTCGGGGCTGGGGGCCGAGGGCCGTGACCACCGCTTGGCAAGCCTGTGCCCCTCCCCCGGGCCCCCAGCAAAGCCCAGGCGTCCAGCTGTGAGTGTGAGAGGCGTGACCCCCGCACCACCCGGCAGTCCCTCGGAGCTTTTTAACGAAGACACTTTCGCACACACGTGTAGGAAGCGACGACTGGACGCCTCCTGCTGCTGTGCGTCTGCGCACACGGTGGTTCTGACGCGCTGCCCGGACCCAGGCCCGTCCCTTGCGCTTTCCTGTCGGGCCGTAGGCTCATCGCCGTGCACGTGGGACCTCCGTCTGGGCTGACTGACCTCACCCTCCCGTGGGCGCCATGCTTTCCCAGGGACAGGACTGCACAGCCGGTTCCTTCTCCCGGTCCAGCCCCAGACCTTCCGTGGCTCCCAGGCGCCTTCTGGTTGTGACACTGTCTTTAAAAAAATACTGACTTCAGAGAGGAAGGGAGAGGGAGAGAGAGCGAAACATCCATGATGAGAGAGAATCATGGATCGGCTGCCTCCTGCACGCCCCACATTGGGGATGGAGCCCACAACCCAGGCGTGTGCTCTTGACCGGGAATCGACCCCGGGGCCCTTCAGTCTCCAGGCTGACGCTGTATCCACTGAGCCACACGGGCTGGGGCACAGTTGTTAGACTTGTTGCAACTTGTCTCCCGGGTACATTTGATCCCCTCGCAGCTCTCCTCAGCCCCAGGAGAGGCCAGGGCCCGTGTCAGAGCAGAACAGGGCCAAGGCGGGGAGCTTCAGCTCCAACTGGAACGTGGGGAGGTGTTCCCTGCTCACGAGTGAACTGGGGGTGCAGCTGGTGAGCCTGGTCAGTCCCCGTCCATGTAAGATTTCTCCTGAGTTTCGCGCATGAACGTGGACCAGGAGAAAAACAGGAGTGACAATGAGTCTGTGTCGTGGTCAGGATCACTCACGGACAGCAAAAGCCATGGAAATCACTGTCTGACCCACTGAGTGAGTTTTATTCCTAGAGGCCTGATGCACCAATTTGTGCAAGGGGCTCGGCCTGCGCCATCCAGCTTTGTCCGGAAGGTCGTCTGGTCTAATTAGCATATTACACTTTTATTATTATAAATTATTACTACTGTTATTTTGTTAATCCTCACCCAAAGATATTTTTCCCATTGATTTTTAGAGAGAGTGGAAAGCAGGGAGGGAGGGAGACAGACCTACAGACAGACATGGATGTGAGAGAAACACATTGATTGGTTGCCTCCTGAACACACCCTGACCAGAGCCTGGGATCAAATCTGCAACCCAGGTTTGTGCCCTTGGCTGGGACTCGAACCTGAGACCCCTCGGTCCGAAGGCCGAAGCTCTACCCACTGAGCACACTGGCCAGGGCACGAATGAGTTGTTACTTCAACAAGATCACTGGCCACCCATCTTCCACCTCTCCCTCTCCCGGCCGCGGGAGCCTATTGGCGCGCTTCCTCCCGTCATCCCCGTGGCCCGGATGGCATCTGCATGGGCCGCCCGGCCACGGACGGGCTCACAGCCGTCACCGGACACCGTGTTCCGACTCCATAATCAAATGCAGATGTCCTGTTTCAACAGGTTAATGGCCAGCCTCTCACAGAAGGAATTCAGGCTAAATTTAGTGTCTGAGAATGGCCAGGCCGGAAATAGACCTCTGGCCGGCCAGCCGGTTCCTCCGAGAAGGTGAGCGGACGTTCTTCCCGAACTCCGTCCTCCCGGCAGCAAACAGGTGTCGCCGGCCGGCTCCACCTCACAGCCACCATCCCCAGGGCCTGCTGCCCGGCCCTGGCCACGTGGGCGGGTGGCGAGGCCAGGGTCCCAGGTGCCTGGGACACGCGTCCGCATGGCTGTCGCCCCCTCCCCTTCACTCCTCAGCTCGGCCACCTCCAGGGCCCCGTCAGTCCTTGTTGTTTTCCGTTGAAGGAATTAAAAAGGTGACTCATGGGGCTAAAAATGTCTGCCTTTTCCTGGTTTCCTGTGCCTCTCCTACTCTCCACGTTTCTGCTGCAACTGACATTTATTCACGGTTCTTGTTTTCTCCTAAAGCGGCAGCTTGACCCTTAGCTTAGGACAGGCGGCCGTCCACGTTCGGACAGGACCCGCACTGGGCCAGCCCCGGCGCCGCCCGCCCCCCCCTTCCTCCCGCCCGCAGGTGAGGGGAGAGTCAGGGCGCGGCTCTCTGCCCTGCCCACAGCGCCGGCACCGTCACTGGGCACTTTCCTGTCCCGTCACGGGAGCTGTGACACAGGCTCCCAGCGGGTTCGCCCAGGGAGGTGGCAGAGTGGTTGCCGTGGCACCGACCGGGACTTCCGCACTCCACCCGCTGGCTGCCCCCGGGGCTGGCGTGTCCCCCTCAGGTCACAGGTGGCTGTCAGAATGGGCAGTGAGAGGCAGTCCTTGTCCCCTGAGGAGAGTCCCAGTTGGCTGAGGAGCACAACCCCGGGTGGGGCTGGGGGTGGGGTCACAGGACCAGCAGAGAGGCGGGCAGGGCCCAGCGCCCAGCAGCTGCAGCGGAGAGCGGGCCCGGTGTCCGCATCTGTCTGGATGTGCGGGGCCCATGCTCCGGGAGTTCGGGGACTGGGCAGCCGGTGGTGGCTCAGAGGACAGCCTCCCGTCCGTCCACCTTCCTGGCCTGGCTGCTCGGCGTTGGGCGCCATATGTGCCGAGCCGGCACAGCCATGGGCGAACCTGAGAGGGGGCGGTGAAGGATGGAGGAAAGACAGACAAGAGGAGAACGCTGGGTCTGGGGGGGACGCTCCTCTCTGATGGAGACAGCGCCACGGCCTGTAAGCCGAGTCTTTATTTCACAGCAGATCCCACAAGGCAAAGCAAGGGCGGGTCAAGATGTTTACAACGTTCTCGGGGGTTTCGAATCCACTCAGTCACATGCACCTGATCAAGGTTTGTTTACTTGCTGCACCTCCCGCAGCCCACACCACTCAGCCACGTGGGGCCACAGGTTCGGACCATCAGGTCAAGCTCACAGCTGTAGCCTTTGACTGTCATTGTGCTGGGAGGGTTCTGCCCTCCAGGCTGGGACTTGCACGTGGCTATACCACGAGAGTTCCGTGCCCTCTCATTAGTCTGAGGCTTGAACCTGTCCAAACGCTGAAGCTGCTCGCCACAGCTCAGGGCCCACGATTCAACACCAGGCACAGTGATGCCACCAGCGAGGAGACAAGGAAGCCTGGGTCAGGTACGGGCACTCCCCTCTCGCAAACAGGACACAGGAGCCCTGACGGGGGTGCGGGGGAGGCGGGGGATGGAGCGGCCTGGGGTCACGGCCAGCCCGTGGCTGCAGCACAGGCAGGTGGCAGCCCCGCCCACAGAGGCGCCTGGATCTCGCCCAGGTTTAGCTCCTCGGGGCTCACACAGGCCCGAGACGGAGGGAGGGTCCTGGTGGACATCGGGGATGCACGTCCTCTCCCGCCACCTGGGTGCGATGCCGTCAGGAGCAAGGGTGGCGGCCCAGCTTCCTCCGTGGCTGCCCATGAAGGCGTCCCGGGCAACGCCTGCCGGGTGGGTTGTGCAGGCCAGGAGGCACGGGCTCACTCCGCCGGGCGCGTCCTCTGGGCAACGGGGAACAGTCTGGGTCACCCTGGCTGGATTCGCAGAGAGCCGCTGGCCACCCGGTGCTTGGGAACGTGAATGTTTGGTGCACGTGATGGCCGCAAGAGGGGACAGACCTGTCGCGGTCGTGACCGATGACTAACCGTCCATGTGATGTGCTGCTCCGTAAGCTCCCAGTGGGCCGCATGGTGCCGGGTTCTTCACGTTTGGGTGGATGAGAAGTGCGTCCGGGAGGAAGGTAACGCGAAATAAGCAGGCAAACAGTTGAGTTGGTAACACCTTTAAAACGATGGTTCTAATTCGGGGTGATGCCTGCCGCGGAGAAGCGCTGGTTCTGTGAGTGATGGGTGACGAGGGGCGGCGGCGGGGGGGGGTGTGAGGGGGGTTAGGGTGCAGGTGTGTGGGAGTGAAGGCAGCAGAGTGGGCCACAGGGCGGGCGACGGGAGTGCCTGGGCGCTGGGCCAGCAGCCAATGAGCCGCCCGGCCGGGGCCTCGCTGGGTTGGAACTCGGACGCGTATCCTGGTTTGAGTTGAGCTTGCATGGGTACAGTCTTATGCACTTGGGAGGATTTAAAGACACGTGTGTGATACAAACACTCGTGAACTGTCGTCTGCCGGACCGGGCCTGTGGTTCACGCCCAGGGTGGGCGTAGCCTGTCCGTCTCCCTGGATCCATGTTCACGTGCGGCCGGAGAGCTCGCCCGCAGTCACGTGTCACCCAGGACCGAGGCCAGTGCACCTGGAAGTGCTCAGGTGGCCACGCCGTGGGGTGAGGCCTCACGGTGGACAGTGGGGATGGAGGACTGGCCCAGCATCACCCCGCCCGCCCCGCCCCGCCCGCCCCCGTGAGCACCCGGCACGGCCACACCCTCCCCTGCGCCCGAATTAGCAGAACATGCGCTCAGCTGGGCCCCCGCCCCCAGTCTCTCTGGCGAGGAGCCTTCCCACACGCAGCTGCTGGGGAACCTTCTGGAGCCCTTCATCACCCGCATCCCCGCAGGCTGCGTTCTGTGCCTTTTGTCAGACCCAGATCTCCCTGCCGCCTGCCCCTCCCCCCCCCCCCCAGCTCTGCTGCCAAACGTTGCTCCCCTGGGTGGAGCCTGTGTGCAGCGCTGGCCCCTGGTGTGCCAGTCCCTGGGCCGGCTCCCGCCCCTTGCCCCGGGGCTGGCACGTGCCCATTGCCCACCTGGAGCGTTCTCCACCCGCCCCCGTGGTGGCCCATGTCCATTTCTCCTTCCTGCCTGACCCGGGACCCCTTCCTACTGCCGCCGACTCCCAGAGGCGTCCCGCCCAAGCTCTGGCGGTCCCTGTAGCAACTAGGTATCGGTTCTTAACACGCAGAAGACGTCTTACATAAGGTGTCTGAATCCAGCCAACGAGCCGTTATGTAATGAGCAGCTACAACAGATAGACGGGGACTCACCCCACGGTGAGCATCCTTCAAAAGGCCATTTCCAGACCCGGCCGGTGTGGCTCTGTGGTTGAGTGTCTCCCCAGGAACCGAGAGGTTGCTGGTTCGATTCCCGGTCAGGGGTTGGGGGCTCGATCCCCAGTGGGGGGCCTGCAGGGGGCAGCCGATCCCCGATTCTCTCTCATCATGGATGTTCCTGTCTCCCTCTGCCTTTCTCTCTCTGAAATCAGTAAAAGCACGTTTAAAAAACACCACGACCGAGGCCTGGGCTGTTCTCGCGTGTTTGCCAGGTTTCCCAGCTGTGTCTCCCCGAGGCTCTGTCTCCACGGTGCTGGGGCCCCCGCCAGGCGCGATGGCGGGTGTGTGGGGAAGGGCGCGGGCTGCCTGCCCTTGATGTGACCTTGACTCCCTGAGCTCCACTTCCCTGTGAGGGTGGGAGGGGGAGACGGTCATTTCCTCACCTCCTCACGTTGTGGAGGTGGAGTGGACTTGAGTCCCTGAGGCCTGAATGGCGGGCCGAGGTCCCAGTGCGGGCCGTGAGCTAGGGCCCCCGCCTGGCCCCCCGACGGTCCTGTCCCCTGAAACCGCCTGTCCTTAGCACACGGCTCCTCGGCGAGTTTAGTTCGCACACAGGTTGTTTTTACTGTAGAAAGAACTGTGTTTATAAGGTACTAGTATGTTTCCCGTTTTTATGGCAAAGCAGTCTTTTAAAAAATTTGTTGATTTTAGAGAGAGAGAGAGAGTGAGACACATCCATTTGTTGTTCCACTTACCGATTCACTCACTGGTCGCTTCCTGTGTGTGCGTGACCATGACCGGGGATGGAACCCGCAGCCCAGGTGTATCGGGACGGCGCTCTAACCAAGGAGCCACCGGCCAGGGCCTGCAACGCGATTTAATCCCTTTCTGATGGTTCTTGTTTAAATCTAGCAGTCTGTCTGCGACACAGGGTTTCTCACATGAGGACTTCAAAATGAGAAATACACACACACACACCACACACCGAAAGCCCTTCTCAGTTAAGGAGAACATTCAAATACTTTGGAGAGAGAGGCAAAATTGGTGTGAGTGTTTAAGATGGACGTGCGCTGGGAAGACGGTGGGTCCTGGGATTTTCCGTGGAGCCTTGCCCAGGTCGGGGAGAGCAGCGAAGTCTGCATGGCCACTGGCCCCAGCCCCTCCCCAGGGCTTGGGGGCGGGACGGTGTGCCCCCCCCGCCCCCCCGCCTGGGGGGCGCTCTGTCGGGAACCCTGGCCTCTGTCCCGGCCACCCGCTGAGGAGCGGCAGGCAGTCTGTGCAGGGAACGCGGAGGAAGCTGAGCCCCGACCAGCGTCTCCCTGTTCCCCATCCCTCGGGCTCCCGCGTGTGTCTGGGGAGCCGCGTGCTGGTCCTGTTTCCTGGGCCTCGGCTACGGTTGCTGTGGCAACAGCCCGGCTTCCTTTGTGTGCATCTGGTGGCCGAGCCCCCGGAGCACCCACAGGCGCCGCCTGCCTGCTCCGTCCACGGCCTGCCATCTGCCTCCGCCCGTTCAGTTTCTATATTCGCTGTCCCCTCGCGAGCTGAGTCACAGGGCGCCACTGCCTCCTGGGGTTTCCTGCACCAGCTCCCAGGGCCAGTGCTCTCGAGGATGCTCCCCGTTCCCGGTCCCAGACTGGGACTCTGACCGTGGGCGCTGGACGAGGGGTGGCCTGGGTGCGGGTCCAGGCCCTGGGGGAGGGGTGGCCTGGGTGCTGGCCCAGGCACTGGGGGAGGGGTGGCCGGGTGTGGGTCCAGGTGCTGGGCGAGGGGTGGCCTGGGTGCAGGTCCAGGTGCTGGGCGAGGGGTGGCCTGGGTGCGGGTCCAGGTGCTGGGCGAGGGGTGGCCGGGTGTGGGTCCAGGTGCTGGGCGAGGGGTGGCCGGGTGTGGGTCCAGGTGCTGGGGGAGGGGTGGCCTGGGTGCGGGTCCAGGTGCCGGGGGAGGGGTGGCCTGGGTGCGGGTCCAGGTGCTGGGCGAGGGGTGGCCTGGGTGTGGGTCCAGGTGCTGGGGGAGGGGTGGCCGGGTGTGGGTCCAGGTGCTGGGGGAGGGGTGGCCTGGGTGCGGGTCCAGGTGCTGGGCGAGAGGTGGCCTGGGTGCGGGTCCAGGTACCGGGCCCCCCATGTCAGGACAGAGTCTTTCCTGTTGTGTCACGGAGTCCCCAGGCTGGTGAGTGTCAGCAGGCTCTCCGTCCTGCCGAGCCATGGGGTCTCGTTTAGTTCGTGTCCTGTTGGCATCCAGACCTCGGGATGGTCAGTCTGAGGGGTTCATTCCCGGGGAGTCATCCCTGGGGGTCAGTTCTGGGCAGTCATTCCTGGAGCTCAGCCGTGGGGGTCAGTCCTGGCGGTCAGTCCTGGAGGGCCAGTTCTGGGCAGTCATCCCTCGGGGGTCAGTCCCGGCGGTCAGTGACTGTGCCCCACGGAAGGAAGGCAGGAACGCCCTCGGTAAATGACCCCCCGCGCCGTCTAACCCGTGTTCCCCAAGCACGTCCTCCCGCCGGTAAGCCTGCCCAGCGTTTGGGGCGGAGCGCGTCCTTGGAGGAATGTCGGGGAGGCCTCTGGTCTCCCTCTCCGTGGACTCCCTTCAGTGCGCTTGAGCGAGGCCGAGTGAGCGCGTGACCGACGCCACCCGTGCTCGGTGCTCCCGCCGGGTGGTGGGCTGTGCGGGGTGCCCGGTGGCCTCGCTGTCACGCTGAGCCCTGGCCTACGAGCCCGCGGCCGCCTGTGCTTCCTCTGCGCCCCTGCCCTCCTGGCACCGAGTTGGCGCTCGCTGCTCTGGGACTTGCGGCCTCCTGCCCCCCCCCCCCCCGCCCCCCTCGGCCCCTCAGTTTCTCCTCCCGCAGGAGAGTGAGGACGAGGGCAGGTCACAGAGCTCCTGGCTGTGAAGCCATAGGAGGGTGCCCAGCCCCGGCTCAGCGTCTTCTCAGCGGGATCCCTGCCTCCTGTGGAGGGGCCTGACCCCAGGGAGCAGGCGCATCTCTTAGAGAGGAGGGCGTCCTGCACATTCTCTGCACAAAACGCTGCTCCCCATTCTGTCTAACTCGGAGCTGCCCGGTCCCGAGGCCTCCCACCGGGTCTCGCTTTCCTCTGCCTCACGTTTCTCCTCGTCCGCCAGTTACCTTCAGCTTAGGAGATGGGGGCACTGCCACGAGGTGAGGAGCTCACCGACGGCAGGTGAGAAACGCTGCAGGGAGTGCCGCCCTCGGCTCCGGGGGCTGCGCCCGTCCAGCTCCAGCGCAAACACCCCGGAGCTGCGTCCGGAGCGCTGAGGCTGGGGGCGCCCGCCTCCCGGGGGCTGGCCCTGTGGGTGAGGCCCGCTGCGTGCCACCAGCGCAGCTGCTCCGGGGACGGGCCCAGGACCCGGGTGGCTCGGGGAGCCTGGCTCGCGAGGAGAGGACTCCGGCTTCCTGCGCCCGGTCCATGTTCTCTCCAGGAGCGGCGGGCAGCCGGTCCCCAGGGTGTGGAGTTTTGCATTCCTGGGTTCAATATTTCAGCCACAGATGTGTCTGAAGTGGCGGCATTTGCCAGGCCCTGAATCCGGGGCTCCTGGCTGCTTTTTGGGGGAACGTGTGCTTGGCGCTCAGACCATGTGGGACTTCAGGGGGTAGACGACGGACAGAAGCGGGAACAGGGTGAGGAGGGGGTCGCTACAGAGGCTGGTCAGGGGTCCAGGCCTGTCTGCTTGCCTGCACGCACTGTGTGCCCCGGCCCGGCAGCGTCCCAGACCCACGTGCTAGTATGTCTGCAGTGCGGGCCGGGCATGGGGGGTGGGGGGAAGCGGATTGTCCCTCAGGGAGGGGGAGGGGAGGAGTCAGGCTTTGCTGTCACGAAATTGCCGTCACACATGTGAAATCCAGCACCTTTTGAATTTTCGACTTTTGGGTTCGGGGCTGGTGGCTTGTGAGGGCTGAGGAGGCCGAGCACCTCAGGGAGACTTAGTACAGGAGGAAACATGCCAGGAGCACTCCCGTTCTCCCCCTTCCGGGCATATGTACACACATATGCACATGCATGGACACATGACACACACAGGCTCTCAGGCACACACGTACCTCCATGCACATGCATGGACACATGACACGCACAGGCTCACAGGCACACAACGCACATCCATGCACATGCACGGACTCACACGCACACAGACATGTATACATGTGCACACACGTGCACTCACAGGCACACATACACACGACTGCACACATGGCTGTGGGCTCTACACAGTTTTCCAAATTCCTGCCCAGTTAGCTGGTGGGGTGGGCTGCACGCGTGTGTGTGAACACGCGTGTGTGTGAACGTTTCGGTTGTGCCAGAGACCCTTCTCTGGGCGAGCCGGAGCATTTGTTGAAATCGGTCAAATCTAAAGATCCTGGAGCTGAGCTCGGGGTGACCTGAGCCCCAGCACATACGTGTTGAAAGCGGCGAGGCCCCTCCTCCGGGGCGGGGCCTGCGTGTGCCCGGGCTCGGCCCTGGGTGGGGGGCGGCGCTTATTCAGACAGACGGGTCCTGTGGGTGAGGAGCCCCGCGCACCGCGTGTTGGGTGTCACGTCGGGTGACTGGTGACCCCTGCAGCTCGACAGCTGTTCCTTCTCTGATCAGCCCTGTTCCGCCCCATCCCCCCGGAGTCAGGGTCCAAAGAGCTGTGTCCCCGAAACCCGCCAGCGTTTCGGGGAGATGCCGGGAGCACGCCCCGCACGGGACACTCTGTGCCTCCGCAGAACTCGGGGCGGATGCTGCCGACGAGAGGCCTGCGCCTTCTTGGCTGGAAATGAGGCTTTTAAAGCAAAGCCCGTGACCTCGGCCGCTCGGAAGAGGCGCGTTACAGCGGACGCGTCGTCTGTGCGCCAGCAGCCGAATTAACCATCTCTTCCTCCCGAGAGTTCAGCGGGTTCTGCAGTGTCAGGCGCAGTCACAGGCATGAATTGGAGCAACGGAGCTCGCCCGATTTGTCACAAATTCAGGGCCCGGCGGCCTCCGCGGCGGGGAAGGGGCAGGCACCTGCCACGGGGGGACCGCCTGGGTGGAGTGAGGAGCAAGGAGACCTGAGACCCTTTCCTGGGGGTGGTTTGGGGCGGGCACCACGATGAGGGGGGAGGGGGGATGGCCACGCCCTGCAGACGGACGGGCGGGGTCTCTGCTGTGGGCGGAGCCTGTGTCCCCGGCGTGCTCCCCGCTGGGCCTCACGGTGGGCGTCACGGACATTTACCGGAGCGACCCCCCAGGAAGGAGCTGTTATTCTGTTACTGTCTGTGTTCCTGTGTAGGTGTGTGGTGTATGGACATGGAGCCGGGGTGTGTGTGTGTGTGTGTGTGGGGGGGGGGTAGATGTGTTGAAATTGGTGTAAAGCCAACAACTCCTCGTCCCGTGAAACCCTGAAAAGCAGTCTGTTTGAACACCTTACTTTTTAATATATTTTTATTGACTTCAGAGAGGAAGGGAGCGGGAGAGATGGAAACATCAATGATGAGAGAGAATCGTGGACTAGCTGCCTCCTGCACGCCCCCTGCTGGGGATCGAGGCTGCAACCTGGGCATGTGCCCTGACCAGGAATCGAACCCGGGACCCTTCAGTCCACAGGCCGATGCTCTCTCCACTGAGCCAAACCAGCCAGGGCTGTTTGAACACTTGAGACTTAACAATAGAGAAGTTACGAAACTACTTGTGCTGATATTTGTTTGTTGAGTTATGTCTGGGGTTGGGGGGTAGGTCTGTGTGGGGCCCCAGGAGGTCGGCTCCAGTCCAGTCCAAACACGGTGTCCACCTGGCACGTGCGCCTCGACCCCCCAAGGTGGCGCTTCCCCATTTGAAGTGGCGGGTGATGCCCAAGGCGTGTTCTGATCCGCAGTGGCCCGGTGTGGACGGCGAGTAAACCTTCATGGTCAGCTACTGCCATCGGCTAGACCCCCTGGGGCAGAGAATCCGCGCAGAAAGCCTTTCAGGGCGAAGGGACAACGACAGGCCGACAAGCCCGGCCGGAGCTGGGAGCACTTGGAACAGGAGACCGGGGAAGACAGGCTGTGGCGTCCCGTGGGCTCGGGCTCTGCGGGGAGCAATGCCTTCCGGGACGCCCACTCGAGCCCCTGCGCCCGCTGATGTTCAGCACTGTCGCCGGTCGCCTAGCAGGACACCGCCCCGGAGGTCTGCCCGTTACCTTCAAGGGCAGGAGGGAGGTGGGCACTTTTTCAGGGACGTGACGCATAGTCCTCTCTGCAAGCTCATTACACACACTCACATACATGCGTGGCTCTTGATGGAAAAAAACGTTTTTATTGATTTCAGAGAGAGGAAGGGAGAGAGATGGAAACTTCAATGATGAGAGAGCATCATCCATCAGCTGCCTCCTGCACGCCCCCACTGGGGATCGAGCCCGAAACCTGGGAAGGTGCCCCAACCAGGAATTGAGCCATGACCTTCTGGTTCATAGGTTGATGCTCAACCACGGAGCCACACTGGCCAGGCTGTGTTTTTAATCTATAAGGAACATCCATGATGTTTGGGAAGGAGCAGAGGAGTCAATGTGGGCTCATGTTAATTCAGAACCTCAGCGAGGCGGGGCGGGGCGTTCGGAGGGACGCGAGTCGGCGTCTGAGCGGCCTGGGTGACGCACATCTCCAGTCCTGACCCGCAGGACCTAGAACAGCGGTTCTCAACCTACCTGATGCCGCGACCCTGTAATGCAGTTCCTCATGTTGTGGTCACCCCCAACCATAAAATTATTTTCGTTGCTACTTCATCACTGTAATTTTGCTGCTGTTATGAATCGTCATGTAAATATCTGATATGCAGGATGTATTTTCATTGTTATAAATTGAACATAATTAAAGCATAGTGATTAATCACAAAAGCAATATGTAATTATATATGTGTTTTCTGATGGACTTAGGCGACCCCTGTGAAGGGGTCGCGACCCACAGGTTGAGAACCGCTGACCTAGAGGGTCGTTGGGATTCAGGACTTGGGATTCTCCCGTCAGAAACGACAACTTGGCGGCAGCAGAGCCACGCGCCCCGGTTCCCCGGGAGGCTGGTGGCATCACGCAGCTGGCCCAGGACCGAGCTGTCTCGCCCACCACAGGGTGGAGCGTGTGACTCAGCTGCTGGGAGCGATGCACTGGAAAAAGCGCATTGGTTTCCTGAATGGTTCCCCAATGGCTGT
Organism: Myotis nattereri; assembly: GCF_964212035.1. Taxonomy (NCBI): domain Eukaryota; kingdom Metazoa; phylum Chordata; class Mammalia; order Chiroptera; family Vespertilionidae; genus Myotis; species Myotis nattereri. The sequence continues at coordinate 2,317,646 of NC_138076.1, read as the reverse complement.
CACCCTGCCATGGGATTTGGGTCCGTTTCCTGCGAGGCCTGTTGCCCTGCTCTCCTCCGTCCTGGGGACCATGAACGAATATTCCCTGGAAACCTTTTTACTTTGGCTTTGAATGAAATCCACAAACGTGTCATCAGGGGGAGCGCTGAGGTCCGTCCCTAGCGTCGGGGTGGGACAGGCTCACTGTCTTTCTCCACGTGTGGCCTCCGCCCTGGCTGGTCTCCGCCCCGGTGGCCACTCCACGTCCTCCTCCCACGCCCTGGCCAGCATGGAGCGATGTCCAAATTCGCCAATTAGGTCAGTGATGGCTTCCCTTCCACACACAGCGACGTTGGTTGCCTTTTGTCCGTGTCCCGACTGGAGCTCGAACCCGCAGCCTGGGCGTAGGAGGATGACGCTCTAACCATCTGGGCAGACGGCCAGGGCAACGGTGCGATAAGCCTCGCTGACCCCGAGTTAAAATGCTTCGCAGGAGGGTGAAGTCAGTCCCCTCTCGAAGAGCAGGATATGCCTCGGGAACCTCCTGGCTTTCCCCACCTCTGACGGCCTCCAGGCCCCGGCCCACGGCTGCCGGGTGGAAACGGGCTGCCGGCCTTTGCCACTGAATTGCTTTGCATCCAAGGTGTGTGGCTGGCAGGGCTAGCGCTCGGTCTCAGCCGCAAGGCGCTCGGCGCTGGGCTAGGCTGGCGTGCTCGCTGGCGCCGATGACCTGACGTTCGTCCCCGTGACCCCGGTTACACGATTCCACACTGTGCAGCTTCCTCTACGCACCTGCCCTCGCGTTTTAGGAGCCTTTCAGCAGCACTTTGTTTAAAGCCTGTGCAGGTCATGCCTGTTGACCATAACAATGACAGCGGAGCGCACATGTGTCAACAGTGAGAACGTCTGCGCCTCCCATCCGGCCGCCGGGTCAGCCGATCCCGCCCAGGGTCCCCGACCCACGGAGCTCAGCAGAAACGGGATTTAAATTTGCCAGAGGGCACCATGAAACGAGTGGGATAGATAGGTGACATAACGTTTCAGATCCTTTTATTTAAGCCAAGATATTTAAACTGTTAGCATTTCATCTTGTGATCCTTGGAAATATCATTTTAAAATGTCATTATTGCTCTAGCTGGTTTGGCTCAGTGGATAGAGCATCAGCCTGCGGACTGAAGGGTCCTGGGTTCGATTCCAATCAAGGGCACGCACCTCAGTTGCAGGCTCCATCCCCAGTCCCGGTTGGGGCACGTGTAGGAGGCAACCAATCCATATGTCTCTCTCGCATCAATGTTTCTATCTCTGTCTCTCCCCCTCCCTTCTATTCTCTCTAAAAAAATCAATGAACAAATATCCTTGGGTGAGGATTTTAAAAAAGTATTATTATTTTAAAATACATTCTTGCCTGGCCAGCCTGACTCAGTGGTTGAGCATCGACCTATGAACCAGGAGGTCACAGTTCGATTCCCTGAGAGTCACCTCATTAGCATAAACTCAGGTGGGGTTGGAGGGGGCTTCCCTCAGAAACCCCAAGGGTTTCAGGGCTCTGTGCCAGGAACAGGGTGGGACCAAATCTAGATTCTTCCTCTATCACCACCTCATACCCCTTCCCTCAGGAATGCAAGGTGTCCACCCTGAACCAGCTTGGGAATCATGGGGGAGAGCCACAGCGTAACGAATCCACCTGTCAGGGTCTGTGTCAGGGAACCAGCCCGTGGGGAGAAATTACAGAGGAAGGGAGAGGGAGAGAGAGACAGAAACATCAACGATGAGAGAGAATCATGGATCGGCTGCCTCCTGCACATCCCACACAGGGGATCGGACCCACAACCCAGGCATGTGCCCCGACTGGGAATTGAACCGTGACCTCCTGGTTCATAGGTCAATTCTCAACCACTGAGCCATGCTGACCGGGTGCGCTGTGATTTTTAAAGCACTTTTAGCTTTGTTTCAACCCAGGTGTGAAAACCTGTATCTATATGTCTTTATTTACATAAGACTAGGTCTTACATCTGTTAAAGATTTGTACTGGTAGGTCTTCGTATTACTCCTTCATGGTTGCGATTCGTAAGAACTCTGTTGCCTGGCACACAGCACACCAAATAGTGTCAACCTTAAAAATTCATTAAGTTAATTAGATATGAACATTTTGTGTTCAAAATTTTTGCTTCTATTTCCACCATTGTTTAAATGCCACTCACATCTTTGTTATTCTTATTTCTTGACTCTGGTTAATAAAGATGCTTGCTTTCAAAATATATCTTGAGAAAGGTAAAGAACACCAAAGGAAATAATAGATATTGCCTCACTTTTTTAAAAAAATCTTTATTGTTGGGAGTATTACAGATGTCCCTCTCTTTTCCCCTGATTGCCCGCCTCCACCAAGTTCTTGCCCTACCCCAGGCCTTCACCACCCTATTGTCTGTGTCCATAGTTAACGCATCGATACATGTAAGATCCTTGTTTAGTCTCCCTCCCCACCCCCCCCCCCCGCCAACCCCCTTCCCTCTGAGAATCGTCAATCTGTTCCATTTCATGCCTCTGATTTTATTTTATTCACCAGTTTATTCTGTTCATTAGATTTCTTCGTCTATTTTGATTTTTAGATTCAATTGTTGATAGGTATATATTTGTTGCCATTTTGTTCTTATTTTTGATCTTTTTCTTCTTCTTCCTCTTTGTAAAGAATACCCTTCAACATTTCATATAAAACTGGTTTGGTGGTGATGAACTCCATTAGCTTTTCTTGTCTGTGAAGCTCTTTATCTGACGTTCAATTCTAAATATTAACTTTGCTGAGTAATCTTGGTTGTAGGTTCTTGCTATTTATCACTTAGAATATTTCTTGCCACTCTCTTCTGGTCTGCATAGTTTGTGACAGTCATATGGGCATTCTCTTGTAGGTAACTGATTCTGATTTGACTCCCAGAATCCTCTACTGTTGATTCTCTGTATATTTCTTTATTTCAGTTGGTGTATGCTTGATTTCTGACTGGCACTTTTCCATTTTTTTTTGAGGTTTCTAGAAGATTCTTGAGTAACCTTATAACCGTGGTTTTTGCTTTCTTCCATTTCTTTCATTTGTGACATGTTTTGTTGTTTCTGTATTTTGGCTGCTTCCCTGTGTTTGTTTCTATGTATTGGGTAGAGCTGCTAAGTCTTCTTGAGTTGATAGAGTGGCCTTATGTAGTGGGTGTCCTGTAGAGGCTGGTGGCTCAGCCTCCCCAATCACCTGAGCTGGGAGCTCTAGGTGCACCCCTTTGTGGGCTGTGTGCACAGCCTTGTTGTAGTTGAGATTTGATTGCTGTTGGTGTCACTGGGAGGAATTGACCTCCAGGCCAATTGGCTGTAAGAATCAGCTGTGTCTACAGTGAGAGAGCTGCTGTGCAGGAGACACCCTTATGAAGCAGGACTTGCTTCATTGGGGCTTTGGTGCTCACTGCGTCTGCCCCTTGAGTGTGTCGCTTATGGATGTGTAGAGTTGTAATCTGGTATGGTCTCGCACTGACCACTGGGTACACTGGCTCTCGGGTCTCCAGGGAGGTGCAAAGTCAGCCACTGCCTGGGGCCACCCAGCAGAAGCTACAGAGAGATCTGCAGATTCCTCCTCTTTGTATCGGGTTTGGAAGTGCCCAGATGAGGCCCAGCTATGAAGCAAGGCAGGCTGGTGCTGGTGCTGGTTTTGGTTTTTTTTTATTGATAGGTTTGGGGTTCCCTGACCCAGCTGAAGCATGTTTTAGAGATTTTAGCCTGAGCAGGGACAGGCCCTTCATATGCAAAAGCTGCTGCAGGCAGCTTGGGTGGGGTTGTAAAGTGGATGAGACGGAGTCTTAGGGAAACAGAAATGGCTGCCAGTCAGCCCTGCGCCTGAGGAGGTCCCAGCACAGGAAAAATGGTCCCTGTGATCACCTCCATCTGGGAGAAAGCTGGCCCCAAATTCCTGTCCGATGCCAGACAATCCAGTTCCTCCTCATATGTGTCTGTGTCCCCCAGAGCCTCGCCCTGGTGCTGGAGCTCAGAGGACGTGGGAATCTGTAAGTTCAGTTTGTGTGCCGGCCTTTTAAGAGGAACAGCTGGGTCTCCAGCAGCCTCTGTGTCACTGAGCCCCAATCTGCACTGGTTTTTACAGCCCGTAGTTATCACGGCCCATAGGGACTTCTTTCCCAGCTCAGGGGGCCTGGGCTGGGGGTCTGGTGTGGGGCTGGGACCCCTTACTCCTCCAGGCGGCCTCCGCAGAGGTGATCTCCCTCCTGATGAAAAATGTGGCCCACATGGGTGCCAGCCCAGCCTGTTCCACGCCTTTGCACCTCCTACCAGTCTCAGTGAGCTTCCTTCTTGACTTGTCTAGTTGCAGGACTCCCATTCAGCCAGCTTTCCGGCGGCTCTGGATGATGGTTGTTCTGTATTTCAGTTGTAATTCTGATGTGGCTGTGGGAGGCGGCGAGTACAGGTGTTTACCTACGCCGCCATCTTCCGCCTCACTTTTTCTGTATTAAAGAACTGAAAACTGCAAACCATGTATGAAGATGTGAAAGCCTTCGGGACTCGCTTCAGCTGAGATTAAGTGATGCAATTAAGTTTTAGTGCTCACCGCCATCTTAAAACATGAGTGTCCCTGAAGCGCCGCGTCTGCTCCGTGAGGGGCGGGAGGAGGGTGGCGACGGCCCCGGGGAACAAGGACAAACAGGAAAGGGAGTTCATCAGGACTCACAGTCTAGGCCAGTGACGGCGAACCTATGACACGCGTGTGAGAGGTGACATGCGAACTCATTTTTTTGGTTGATTTTTCTTTGTTAAATGGCATTTAAATATATAAAATAAGTATCAAAAATGTAAGTCTTTGTTTTACTCTGGTTGCAAAGATCAAAAAATTTCTATATGTGACACGGCACCAGAGTTGTTAGGGTTTTTCAAAATGCTGACACGCCGAGCTCAAAAGGTTCGCCATCACTGGCCTAGGCCAAACACGTAAACGGCCGGTTAAGAAATGAAGGTTCTTCGTGGAGCCATACACAACCCATGGGCAGACTTGGTCAAAGGGCCCCCATAATTGCTGCTAAGGGAACTACAGTCTCTTTTCTTGACATACGTTTGCTAGCATTTTCTGCAGTAAAATTGTTTAACCCAACCTTGTGCTATAACGTCGTGTACGAGGGAGCGTTGAACGCGTTTAGGAGTTAATGCTGCTGTCGCTCAGGAGACCGACGTGCCCCCGTTCCTGCTTGTTGGGACACAGTTAAGGTCTAAGAGCGGGGCTCTCTCCATAGCCGCCCAGCTGAGTCCTTCTCCTAGACATCACCAGGCTGCAGGCTGCGTCTGGAATCCATGACAGATAATAAGTGCCGTGTCCCTCCAGCCTGCCCTGCGTTACCAACACCTAAAACGTTGTGACATTAAGATGGACCGTGTGAGTCGATATTCTAAGCGCAACCATCCTCAGTGACTAGTCAGTCTCTCGGCACCACTTAATTTTCATGTTTAATAAAATATTTAAAGTCTTAATAAGATAGTTGAGACGCACATGTGGGTTCCGTTATTGTTAGGGGACGTCCCACCCCACACATGTCACGAAGTTGAAGTTGTAGGTTATGTGCTCCGGTCCCTGAGGGCCACCGCCTCACTCCCAGCTCTCCTTTTATCCGCCGCGTCTCCGTGGAGGGTTCCGTCTTATCTGTGCTTCGCAGAGGAACTTGTCTGCCGAGCACACGCCTGCCGTAGACGATGGGAAGGCGTGTGAATGTTTCTTAGACCGAGTCCTCCTCAAGCACAACATTATAGCACAACATTATAGCACACGTTTGAGGTCTCTCCAGACGCCCTTCCTCTGTGGTCAGCTCTCAGGTGACAAGAAATAAGGTGCAGCCACGGCCAGTGTGGCTCAGTGGTGAGAGTGTTGGCCTGTGGACCCACAGGTCCCGGGTTCGATTCCAGTCAAGGGCACGTATCTCCATTGCAGGCTCCTCCCCGGCCTGGGCCCTGGTCGGGGCTCGTGCAGGTGGGAACCCATCGATGTGTTTCTCTTACATCGATGTTTCTCTCTGTCTCTCCCTCTCGCTTCCACTCTCCCTAGAAATTAATGGGAAAATAGCCTCGGGTGAGGATTAAAAAAGTAAAAAAATAAAACAATAGAGGAAGAGCCTTCTTACCCAGCTTTTGTTGGGACAGAAGCTTATTATAAAAAGAGGGAAAAAAAGAAATGAGGCGCGCACCCCAGGCACCGTGGCAGGCGCCGTGTGCTCCGTGCTGTGCTTGCCGAGCTCCTCACCTGAGAGAGCGACACGGGACGGAGCCCTGTGACCGTGGGGAGAGCCACCCACCAACGTGGGAAGCTGCAGCCCCCGTGCCTTCCCCGCCCCGTGAGGCGCCCTGCCTGCCGCCGCCGAGGAGCCTTCCGGCCAGACCGCCTCCTGATGGCTCCAATATCATAGACCGCGGCCTGCTCCCACCCCGTTCCCTTGGACACTCGGGCTCGGGCGAGAACACTGTACAGGGGAGGGAACTGCAGAGGAACACGGCTTCCGTGTGTCCTGGCTTCGTCTTATTTTGCTCTTTAAAGCGACCCTGTGACGCTGTCTGTACAGGAGGAAGCCATCACGGAGGACTGTTTTCCGAGTGTACAGAGCCGGGCACGAGGGACAGCCGCAGGTTCTTGACCTTTTGAATATGAAAAGGAATCTGTTTCATTGTTTCTTGCCACAGCGGTCTCTACACGGCCAATAAACAGAGTTGAACAGGAAGCGTGGAGAAGGTCTGATTGGCTTTATGAAACGGCGTAGGCCAGCATCTCACCCAGCCAGCAGAGGGGTGCTCCGGGGGTTACACAGGACAGTGGGCTTTTATACAACAGGGGGTGGGACAGGAAGTCGCTGCAACAGAACAATGAACCTTCATTGGAGGAAAGTTAGACTTCAGGGGATGATGGCTTCTCACTGGCTGAGCTGCAGCGTTTCCATGGCTGGGCTTGTTGTTGGGCCAGGGGAAAATCTCCCTCCTCCCTCTGAGGTGGTAAAGGAGCTGGACTTCCCGCCTGGAGTAATTGGCATGCTGTGCTGGGCGTGAGATCGCCCTCTACAGGCCTTCCCGACTCTGATTTTAGGATCTTAGTTATGGTTCCTTCATTACTTTGCACAAAAGTGAGATGCTTACTCTTACAATGCACGAAGTTTTTTTAAAAAAATATCTTTTTATTGATTTCAGAGAGGGAGAGAGAGAGAGATAGACACATCAGTGATGAGAGAGAACCATTGATCAGCTGCCTCCTGCATGGCCCCTACTGGGGATGGAGCCTGCAACCTGGGCATGTGCCCTTGACCAGGAATCAAACTGAGAGCACCTGGTTCATAGGTTGATGCTCAACCACTGAGCCACCGTGGCTGGGCTCAATGTTTTGTTTTGTTTTTATAAATATATTTTTATTGATGTCAGAGAAGAAGGGAAAGGAAGAGAGAGATAGAAACATCATTGATGAGAGGGAATCATTGATTGGCTGCCTCCTGCACACCCCCCACTGGAGATCAAGCCCATAACCCAGGCATGTGCCCTTGACCGGAATCAAACCTGGGACCCTTCAGCCACTCAGCCAAACCGACCAGGGCTCAATGTGTGTTTTTTTTTTTTAATGGAGAACAAGATACAGGATAGTTTTAAGGAAATTAATTTTCTCATTTTAATTTTCACCGGTGCTTTTTAAAATATATTAGTCTGGACGGTGTTGAGTTATGCTCGTCCATCCTTTTTCTCCTCCGCCTCACATGCGCCCTCCTCCCGCTCCGTGGAGGAAAAGCATGCGTCTTTGTCCGCCCTGGAAGCTGGCCGGTAGCCCAGGTGTAGGGCTCCCGAGGGAAGGCCAGTCCAGAGCCCGCTCTCTGTGGGCAGAGGTAATGACGGTAATGAATGGGTAAAAATTACTTTCCGTTTCCAAGTTCTTGCTTTTAACATAATTGAAAGATGATATAATGGAGTTATCATCTAATTAATAAAAGAGTTATTTCTGAAGGGGTTCCAGGAATTGAGGGTCATTGCGGCAGCAAAGCGCTTACGTCGCCATCTGCTTGCTAATGGAGCCTGCCTTCGCCGGGCCTGTGGCTGTTGGAAATGTTAGTGCTGCTGGACTGTGCCCCTCGCCGAGAAGGAGAATTCATCCACGAGGACACTAACGAACTGGAGAAAGCCTCTGTCTCACAGAGAGAGACGTTTCCAGTTCAGCGGTAACGTCTACATGTCCTGCCCCTTCATCACACTGATAATACTTCTCTATTTTAGGGTCCGTTATGCACCTCTAAGAGTGATGATGAGTGAGGGAAGCAGACTGTTTTTATCATTTAGAATCTCCGTCACAGAAATTGAAAAACTACATATCGATGGTATGTTCATGTATGTGTGTGCGGTGCAGAGACAGAGAGGGAGCCTTTGAACCCTAAACATGTCGGCAGTGGGGTCCGACTCCGTGGAGGGACAGCGAGCAATGCAATGTGTCAGACCCGAGAGACAGACTCGTCCTAGGTCAGGGGTGGGCAACCTTTTTGTGAGTGCGTGCCAAAACCCGCAAAATCTTCTGCATGCCAACCCTAATTTTTTGAGAACATGTTACGCCTACTTAATATCTCTTAAGGTGTGCGTATGTGAAGAACCTTGAGGAAATAATAAAATTCATTCAAGCAACAAAAACACAGTATATGATGATGAAAAATACATTTATTTTTTAATGTATACATGTACACTGATAGTCCGACAGAAAACTTTATGACTCTGTTTGATATTATCAGTGGGACTTTTGCTGCTGCATCACTGATGACAGATTTTACATCAGGTTTCTATTTCGTGACCTTCAGAGATATGCACGAGCTACTACTTTCATCCGTCAGGCTACTCCTATTACGAGACTTAACAAAATTCATCACTGAGAACAAAGATTCACAGCGTTTGTGGATGAAAACATGGAGAGTAACGCTGTTGCAAAGTTTCTTAAAAAGAAAAAATTTTCTGGAATGGCATTCCAAGTCCTCAATAGTTCGTTTTCGACACTTCTCTCTGGTACTCCTGTCTCTAATCGCTTTTTTTCAATGTTTTCCAAGTCAACTCTAAGGTCAATAAATTTCTGCTTCCAAATTGAGCTACTCTGAAATTCAATCAACTGCATTTCAAAGTCAGCCATGTCTAGGGTCTTTAAGATAACTTGTTATGTAAAATTATTTATTTGTCTAAGATGCACCGACACTGGATTTATCTGAAAAGTAAACAAGTCGATATTAAGAAAAAAATTGTCAATGGAAGATTATAAGAGAGGGTTTTGCGTGCCAGCAGAAGTTGCTGGCGTGCCATGTTTGTTCCGCGTGCCAGGGGTTGCCCACCCCTGTCCTAGGTGCTCAGGTGGGGGAGGGCGGGGTCAGGCTGGTGTGGCATTTAGATTCCAGGAGAGACACGGAGGAGGGTGCGAGGCGGAGGTCTTACGTTAAATCGTCCCGTGTAAACTGGGTGAGACCCCGGGCGTTTGCCACCATTAAACTCACGGAGAAGCGGGTCAGAGGTCGGCTTGGAGACGTGCAGGGGGAGCATGGACCGCGTTCCCCAGTCGGTGCCGTCTCTGCATCTCCTGTCTCTATCCCCGTCGCGGGGTCCGGTGGGGAGATACCACACACTGCTGTTACCGTAGTTTCCTAGTTGGGAAGCAGCACACAAGCAGGCGGAAAGGAAGTAGGCGTGAACTCTGGAAGACGTCCTGGCATTTAACACGGGGGCCTTTTTATTTATTATTTATTTTTAAATATATATTTTTATTGATTTCGGAGGGAGGAAGGGAGAGGGGGAGAGAGAATCATTGATGGCTGCCTCCTGCACGCCCCCTACTGGGGATAGAGTCTGCAACCCAGGCCTGTGCCCTGACCGGGAATTGAACCCAGGACCCTTCAGTCCCCAGGCCGACACTCTATCCACTGAGCTAACCCAGCTGGGGCAGCATGGGGGTCTTTTTAAAATGTGTATTTACTCATTTGTTTTGTTAATGGTCACCTGAGGGTATTTTTTCCATTGATTATTCTGACAGAGTGGAAGGGAGGATGGGGAGGGAGGGGAGAGAGACACATCGATGGGTTGCCTCCTGCACGTGCCTCGAACGGCCTGGAACCAAGGTACGTGCCTTGGACCAGAATCGAACCGGAGACCCGTTGGTCCACAGGCCCACACTCTCTCCACGGAGCCACCCGGCCAGGGCTCATGCTTCTGCTTCTACCCGGCTGGAGTGTTTACAAGGCACCCACGCCAGCGATAAACCAGTGCCCCCCGTCGGCTGCTTTCTCCCGGGAGAAGCCGTGTGCAGAGCAGTCCGTACGGAGTTTGTCGGCCGAGCGAGGGGAGGAGGGTGGAGTCCGTTACTCGCACCTTGAACAACAGCCTCCCGTTACCGACTCAGTATTTTAAGCAGAAACTTCTTGGAAATGCAGTGAATATCTGTGTATATAAAAGCCTAAGCGACCTGCTGACCAGCCAGCACCCATGACGCGCAGCGACCAGCAGGGGGCAGATGCTCAACACAGGAGCTGCTGAGCCACAGCAGCTTTGCAGAGTGCCTTCTCACATTCCGGGACCCCTAGGGGGGTGTCGGACGGCCAGTTTCAGCCCGATCTCCACAAGCCAGGCCGAGAGGCCCCACCTTCTAGAGGGACCCCACTCACTCCAGACACCCCTGAGGCCCTGGTGCCGCCCCAGGTGTGGCCGGCCAGGGAGGGACCACAGGAGGTTGGTCTCAGGGTGGGTTGCCTGTCTTGCCCAGCCCCGCCCCACCAGCCATCTTCTAATTAACTTCTCAATGTGCAGGAATCCATGCACCGGGCCTCTAGCTGATTATAAAGAAATACGCCAGCCCGGCCAGCGTGGCCCAGTGGTTGAGCGTCGACCCATGAACCAAGAGGTCCCCGTTCGATTCCTGGTCAGGGCACATGCCCATGACACTGTCCCTCTCTCTTCTTTGCTTTTTGCTTTTATGCTAATTGACTTTATAGGGGCGACGTTGGTTAGTAGAATTACGTGGGTTTCAGGTGAGCCATCCCACAACACGTCACCGGGCACAGCGGGCTACCTCACGTGCTGCTGAGCCACCCCCTGGGAGGACGCGGTGACTGTTTTCTCTGGAGCAGACAACGCTGTGACAGGCGCCTGGCGTGCTCGCCTTCGAAGACGTGCAGCTGCTCGGCAAGGCCTCGCTGCGCCCGGGATGTCGGGTGGGACCCCGATAGACGCCGCGCCCCTCCCTCAGGTGGTGCAGCCCCTCCCGGGAGCACTGCAGGGCTACTCCCGGTCGGACGGTCTCACGTTGTGTTGCTGGATGTCTGTACTCACGTGGGGATTCGTGGTTTTCACAAATCCCCTCTTCATACTCTTCCCCCCTTTGTAAAGTCATGCAATTCTGTTCCTTTTCTTATCGAGGGTTGCTAGCTGCTTGTCAACGGGTACCCGTGGGTTTTCTGAGTAGATCACTGCTCAGTCGGCTCTGAGTTACTTCTCCCTTCCCAGAATGTCTCTCCTATTGCTGGTCTTGGTGCAGGGTGTGGGGCGCCAGCACGGTGCTAGCAACAGAGCTCACGAATGTCCGGGTTAGATTTCTGGCTCTAGTAGAAACGGCCTGATCACAGCACAATGGCTGGCCAGAGATCCGGAAATCACCTTCCAGGAGTGAAACAGGTCTCCCGCATCTCTAATACCTTTAGAGTAAAAAATGGCTGGCTGGTGTGGCTCAGCAGGTGAGTGTCAACCCCGGAACCAAGAGGTTCTGGTTCGATTCCGGGTCGGGGCACAGGCCCGGGTTGCAGGCTCCATCCCCAGTGTGGGGTGTGCAGGAGGCCGCCGATCCACGATGCTCCTGTCTCATCGATGTTTCTATCTCTCTATCCTCCCTTTCTCTCTCTCTAAAAATCAACAAAAAATATTTAAAAAACAGCTACGCTAGGATTGAGCCATTTTTCAGCTCGGAGCTAAGCACTGCGGTGACACACGGAGGCCTCCGGGGGCTGGTGTTCTGTCGAGAGTGTTTGCATCTTCCCTGACGGGGAGGCGTGTGTTTCGCCGGATTGATTGATCCGGGTCTTTGCACCAGGGTCCTCCCTGCAGAGCGAGGACCCGCCGTGCCAGCATCCTGGGCTGAGAGGCTGCAGGTTGAATCCCTGGTTGTTATCAGTTGTAATTGTGGGTCCACGGTGACCCCCCCCCCCCCCGCCTGCCTCGAATGTGCCGTGGGCTCCTCTCCTGGGCGCCCGGCTTATATTCACGTTCACTTCCCGGCTGTCTCTCCTCTGAAGAGCATCCTGCTAACATCTGTGAGTGGGAACGCGCTCACAGCCCCTGGGTGACTAAAAATATGTTTATTCCCACACGGATCTAATTTTACTCGCGTTGGAATCCGAGTTCCCAGGCATGCGCCCCAGAGCCGCCCCTGTGGCCGGCAGAGGCCTCCCTCCCGTCCAACAGTCTCTCTTAGGGGGTCTGTGTCCCGCTCCTTGTGGTGTTGGGGTTCCTGAGATGCGCCCCAGCACAGCATTGAGGGTTGGTCAGGCTTGTTATTCCCGTTCAGCGGCTCCATCCTCCCTGCGCTCCGCCCTCCCTGCGCTCCGCCCTCCCAGGGCTCCGCCCTCCCTGGGCTCTGACCTCTCTGGGCTCCGTCCTCCCTCACCTTTGTCCTCTCTGGGCTCCACCAGCTCAAGTGGCTGCTTTCCTGTTAATTTGGGGAATTTTCTTCTGTGGTTCTTTCTTGCCCCCAGTCCCCTGGTTTGCCCCTGGGAGGCCCGTCAGAAAGACACTGGGCCCCTCACACTCGCGTTCGTGCTCGTCCCGTCTACGTTGTGTGTGTCTTCTCGGGGACCCTCCAGGTCTGGCAGCTGCCAGCCTCCTGGTCAGTGGCCGGTGGCCAGGGGCTCACGGGCACAGCAAACATGCCCTCCACATCCAAGGCCTGCGGTTCCCTATCGTGGGCGTGAGGACAGCAGGGCCCAGCACTGCAACCACCTTTGTGCGGCGTCTGATCAGGTCCCGAGGGTTGAGAGTGACCTCCTCTGGTGCCAGAGACACCTGTCCGTCTCCGTCTCTGTCCGTCTCCATCTCTGTCCGTCTCCGTCTCCGTCTCCGTGCGTCCCCGTCTCTGTCCGTCTCCGTCTCTGTCCGTCTCCGTCTCTGTCCGTCTCCGTCTCTGTCCGTCTCCGTCTCTGTCCGTCTCCATCTCCGTCTCTGTCTGTCTCCGTCTCTGTCCGTCTCTGTCTCCGTCTCTGTCCGTCTCTGTCTCCATCTCTGTCCGTCTTAGTCTCTGTCCGTCTCTGTCTCCGTCTCTGTCCGTCTCTGTCTCCATCTCTGTCCGTCTTAGTCTCTGTCCGTCTCCGTCTCTGTCCGTCTCCATCTCCGTCTCTGTCCGTCTCCGTCTCTGTCCGTCTCTGTCTCCGTCTCTGTCCGTCTCTGTCTCCGTCTCTGTCCGTCTCTGTCTCCATCTCTGTCCGTCTTAGTCTCTGTCCGTCTCCGTCTCTGACCGTCTCCGTCTCTGTCCGTCTCCCTCTCTGTCCGTCTCCGTCTCTGTCCGTCTCCGTCTCTGTCCGTCTCCGTCTCCGTCTCTGTCCGTCTCCGTCTCTGTCCGTCTCCCTCTCTGTCCGTCTCCGTCTCTGTCCGTCTCCGTCTCTGTCCGTCTCCGTCTCTGTCCGTCTCCCTCTCTGTCCGTCTCCGTCTCTGTCCGTCTCCGTCTCTGTCCGTCTCCGTCTCTGTCCGTCTCCGTCTCTGTCCGTCTCCGTCTCTGTCCGTCTCCCTCTCTGTCCGTCTCCGTCTCTGTCCGTCTCCGTCTCTGTCCGTCTCCGTCTCTGTCCGTCTCCGTCTCTGTCCGTCTCCGTCTCTGTCCGTCTCCGTCTCTGTCCGTCTCCCTCTCTGTCCGTCTCCGTCTCTGTCCGTCTCCGTCTCTGACCGTCTCCGTCTCTGTCTGTCTCCGTCTCCGTCTCTGACCGTCTCCGTCTCTGACCGTCTCCATCTCTGTCCATCTCAGTCTCTGTCCGTCTCCGTCTCTGTCCGTCTCCGTCTCCGTCTCTGACCGTCTCCGTCTCTGTCCGTCTCCGTCTCTGTCCGTCTCCGTCTCTGTCCGTCTCCGTCTCTGTCCGTCTCCCTCTCTGTCCGTCTCCGTCTCCGTCTCTGACCGTCTCCGTCTCTGTCCGTCTCCGTCTCTGTCCGTCTCCCTCTCTGTCCGTCTCCGTCTCTGTCCGTCTCCGTCTCTGTCCGTCTCCGTCTCTGACCGTCTCCGTCTCTGTCCGTCTCCGTCTCTGTCCGTCTCCGTCTCTGTCCGTCTCCGTCTCTGTCCGTCTCCCTCTCTGTCCGTCTCAGTCTCTGTCCGTCTCCGTCTCTGTCCGTCTCCGTCTCTGTCCGTCTCCGTCTCTGTCCGTCTCCGTCTCCGTCTCCGTCTCTGACCGTCTCCGTCTCTGTCCGTCTCCGTCTCTGTCCGTCTCCCTCTCTGTCCGTCTCAGTCTCTGTCCGTCTCCGTCTCTGTCCGTCTCCGTCTCTGACCGTCTCCGTCTCTGTCCGTCTCCGTCTCTGTCCGTCTCCGTCTCTGTCCGTCTCCGTCTCTGTCCGTCTCCCTCTCTGTCCGTCTCCGTCTCCGTCTCTGACCGTCTCCCTCTCTGTCTGTCTCCGTCTCTGTCCGTCTCCGTCTCTGTCCGTCTCCCTCTCTGTCCGTCTCCGTCTCCGTCTCTGACCGTCTCCGTCTCTGTCCGTCTCCGTCTCTGTCCGTCTCCCTCTCTGTCCGTCTCCGTCTCCGTCTCTGACCGTCTCCGTCTCTGTCCGTCTCCCTCTCTGTCCGTCTCAGTCTCTGTCCGTCTCCCTCTCTGTCCGTCTCCGTCTCCGTCTCTGACCGTCTCCGTCTCTGTCCGTCTCCGTCTCTGTCCGTCTCCGTCTCTGTCCGTCTCAGTCTCTGTCCGTCTCCCTCTCTGTCCGTCTCCGTCTCCGTCTCTGACCGTCTCCGTCTCTGTCCGTCTCCGTCTCTGTCCGTCTCCCTCTCTGTCCGTCTCCGTCTCTGTCCGTCTCCATCTCCGTCTCTGTCCGTCTCCGTCTCTGTCCGTCTCCGTCTCTGTCCGTCTCCGTCTCCGTCTCTGTCCGTCTCCGTCTCTGACCGTCTCCGTCTCTGACCGTCTCCGTCTCTGACCGTCTCCATCTCTGTCCATCTTAGTCTCTGTCCGTCTCCGTCTCTGTCCGTCTCCGTCTCCGTCTCTGTCCGTCTCCGTCTCTGTCCCTCTCCGTCTCTGACCGTCTCCGTCTCTGTCCGTCTCCGTCTCTGTCCGTCTCCGTCTCTGTCCCTCTCCGTCTCTGTCCGTCTCCGTCTCTGTCCGTCTCCGTCTCTGACCGTCTCCGTCTCTGTCCGTCTCCATCTCTGTCCGTCTCCGTCTCTGTCCGTCTCCGTCTCCGTCTCTGTCCGTCTCCATCTCTGTCCGTCTCCGTCTCTGTCCCTCT
The DNA here is from genome assembly GCF_964212035.1 of Myotis nattereri. NCBI lineage: Eukaryota > Metazoa > Chordata > Mammalia > Chiroptera > Vespertilionidae > Myotis > Myotis nattereri. The sequence continues at coordinate 2,302,211 of NC_138076.1, read as the reverse complement.
CCGTCTCTGTCCGTCTCCGTCTCTGTCCGTCTCCATCTCTGTCCGTCTCCGTCTCTGTCCCTCTCCGTCTCTGTCCGTCTCCGTCTCTGTCCGTCTCCGTCTCTGTCCGTCTCCGTCTCTGTCCCTCTCCGTCTCTGTCCGTCTCCGTCTCTGTCCGTCTCCGTCTCTGTCCGTCTCCATCTCTGTCCGTCTCCGTCTCTGTCCGTCTCCGTCTCTGTCCGTCTCCGTCTCCGTCTCTGTCCGTCTCCATCTCTGTCCGTCTCCGTCTCTGTCCGTCTCCGTCTCTGACCGTCTCCGTCTCTGTCCGTCTCCGTCTCCATCTCTGTCCGTCTCCATCTCTGTCCGTCTCCGTCTCTGTCCGTCTCCGTCTCTGACCGTCTCCGTCTCTGTCCGTCTCCGTCTCTGTCCGTCTCCGTCTCCGTCTCTGTCCGTCTCCATCTCTGTCCGTCTCCGTCTCCGTCTCTGTCCGTCTCCGTCTCCGTCTCTGTCCGTCTCCGTCTCCGTCTCTGTCCGTCTCCATCTCTGTCCGTCTCCGTCTCTGTCCGTCTCCGTCTCTGACCGTCTCCGTCTCTGTCCGTCTCCGTCTCCATCTCTGTCCGTCTCCATCTCTGTCCGTCTCCGTCTCTGTTCGTCTCCGTCTCTGACCGTCTCCGTCTCTGTCCGTCTCCGTCTCTGTCCGTCTCCGTCTCCGTCTCTGTCCGTCTCCGTCTCTGTCCGTCTCCGTCTCCGTCTCTGTCCGTCTCCATCTCTGTCCGTCTCCGTCTCCGTCTCTGTCCGTCTCCGTCTCCGTCTCTGTCCGTCTCCGTCTCTGTCCGTCTCCGTCTCTGACCGTCTCCGTCTCTGTCCGTCTCCGTCTCTGTCCGTCTCCGTCTCCGTCTCTGTCCGTCTCCATCTCTGTCCGTCTCCGTCTCTGTCCGTCTCCGTCTCTGACCGTCTCCGTCTCTGTCCGTCTCCGTCTCCATCTCTGTCCGTCTCCATCTCTGTCCGTCTCCATCTCTGTCCGTCTCCGTCTCTGTTCGTCTCCGTCTCTGACCGTCTCCGTCTCTGTCCGTCTCCGTCTCTGTCCGTCTCCGTCTCCGTCTCTGTCCGTCTCCGTCTCTGTCCGTCTCCGTCTCCGTCTCTGTCCGTCTCCATCTCTGTCCGTCTCCGTCTCCGTCTCTGTCCGTCTCCGTCTCCGTCTCTGTCCGTCTCCATCTCTGTCCGTCTCCGTCTCTGTCCGTCTCCGTCTCTGACCGTCTCCGTCTCTGTCCGTCTCCGTCTCCATCTCTGTCCGTCTCCATCTCTGTCCGTCTCCGTCTCTGTTCGTCTCCGTCTCTGACCGTCTCCGTCTCTGTCCGTCTCCCTCTCTGTCCGTCTCCGTCTCTGTCCGTCTCCGTCTCTGTCCGTCTCCGTCTCTGTCCGTCTCCATCTCTGTCCGTCTCCGTCTCTGTTCGTCTCCGTCTCTGACCGTCTCCGTCTCTGTCCGTCTCCGTCTCTGTCCGTCTCCGTCTCCGTCTCTGTCCGTCTCCGTCTCCGTCTCTGTCCGTCTCCATCTCCGTCTCTGTCCGTCTCCATCTCTGTCCGTCTCCGTCTCTGTCCGTCTCCGTCTCCGTCTCTGTCCGTCTCCATCTCTGTCCGTCTCCGTCTCTGTCCGTCTCCGTCTCTGTCCGTCTCCGTCTCTGTCCGTCTCCGTCTCTGTCCGTCTCCGTCTCCGTCTCTGTCCGTCTCCGTCTCTGTCCGTCTCCGTCTCTGTCCGTCTCCGTCTCCGTCTCTGTCCGTCTCCGTCTCTGTCCGTCTCCGTCTCTGTCCGTCTCCATCTCTGTCCGTCTCCGTCTCTGTCCATCTTAGTCTCTGTCCGTCTCCGTCTCTGTCCGTCTCCGTCTCTGTCCGTCTCCATCTCTGTCCGTCTCCGTCTCTGATCGTCTCCATCTCTGTCCGTCTCCATCTCTGTCCGTCTCCGTCTCTGTCCATCTTAGTCTCTGTCCGTCTCCGTCTCTGACCGTCTCCGTCTCTGTCCGTCTCCGTCTCTGTCCGTCTCCGTCTCTGTCCGTCTCCGTCTCTGTTCGTCTCCGTCTCTGTCCATCTTAGTCTCTGTCCGTCTCCGTCTCTGTCCGTCTCCGTCTCTGTCCGTCTCCATCTCTGTCCATCTTAGTCTCTGTCCGTCTCCGTCTCTGTCCGTCTCCGTCTCTGTCCGTCTCCGTCTCTGTCCGTCTCCATCTCTGACCGTCTCCGTCTCTGTCCGTCTCCGTCTCTGTCCATCTTAGTCTCTGTCCGTCTCCGTCTCTGACCGTCTCCGTCTCTGTCCGTCTCCGTCTCTGTCCGTCTCCGTCTCTGTCCGTCTCCCTCTCTGTCCGTCTCCATCTCTGTCCATCTTAGTCTCTGTCCGTCTCCGTCTCTGTCCGTCTCCGTCTCTGTCCGTCTCCGTCTCTGTCCGTCTCCATCTCTGTCCATCTTAGTCTCTGTCCGTCTCCGTCTCTGTCCGTCTCCGTCTCTGTCCGTCTCCGTCTCTGTCCGTCTCCATCTCTGTCCATCTTAGTCTCTGTCCGTCTCCGTCTCTGTCCGTCTCCGTCTCTGTCCGTCTCCCTCTCTGTCCGTCTCCGTCTCTGTCCGTCTCCATCTCTGTCCATCTTAGTCTCTGTCCGTCTCCGTCTCTGTCCGTCTCCGTCTCTGTCCGTCTCCATCTCTGTCCGTCTCCGTCTCTGTCCGTCTCCGTCTCTGTCCGTCTCCATCTCTGTCCATCTTAGTCTCTGTCCGTCTCCGTCTCTGTCCGTCTGTCTCTGAAACCCTGGCCTGACCCGCGAGTTCTCCGTGACCTGCCCCCGCCCGGTGTGCCCCTTGGAGGCGGGTAAACTCTTAAGAATTGACACCTATGTCTGGTTCGCGGTAGGGCTCTGCGTGTGGGCCCCATGCCAGGGATGCCCGCTGCGCTTGGTGGTGAGTGTGGCTCAGAGCGCGCCCCGTGCTGTTCGCTATCTCTCTGGTCGTTCATTAAGAGGCTAAGCAGAATGGCAGCCCTTGCTCGGCGCCCACCCCTGCACATGCAGGCTCTCGGTGACGGCGGCCACGGAGGCTCAGATCGGAGGGAAGCCTCGCTCCGGGAACTGATGGCACACGGAGCTCGCGCCGCCCCTTGGGCCTGCGGACGTGCCGCCATGAAGCTTCATTAGCCGCCAGGGGCTTTTCTAGAAAATTATCGCGTCGTGCGCCATGTTGCAAGTTCCCAGAGCCTCTCTTTACTAAACATGTTTATCCCTGTTTTCGACACGCCGATCTCCTCTAAAAAGCCATCATTGGCTTCTCTTGTTCAATTCACTAACGACCTTTAAACCCGAGGACGGAGGGAGGAGAACAGTGGCTCCCGGGACGGAGAGCCGGCCTCCGAGTGTCGCCTGCAGGCGGGCGTCGCACTGGACTCAGAGCGGGACGCAGGCCACCACGTGGGCGGCGAGGAGGACGGACAGATGGCCAAACTGGGCCACCGGAGTCGTCGCCACCCAGGAGAGAAAGCACGGGCTTCGGAAAGGTGGCCTCCTGCTAGGTGGCAGGACCAGAGAGGACGTAGGGAAAGGCCTCCTGTCATCTCGGGAGAGTTCCGGTTCCGCCTGCGAAGGAGGAGCCAGGATCTTAGAGACAATGACAACTCGCAGGCGGGAGCGGCAGGGTGGGCGTCGCTGGCACCTGGATTCGTGTCATCGAATTAGGCAGCCCGTCCGCGGGTGGACGGGTGTCCGAGCGGAGGGGGCCTCTGGCCCCGGAGACCATTTGTTGAGCTTTGAGGGTGTTTCCCGCGGTGTTCTGGGGGCTCCCCCGCGTCATTCACTTGATCTTTACGGCCACCGTGGGGGCCAGTCTGTTGTTACCTCCACGTCTGCCCAGGCCCCCGGCTCGGAGGCCTTCCCTGTGACGAGGGTCCTGGATTCACTGTCCTTCCGAGCAGTGTGATAAGTGAACACAAGTAAAGCGAGAATCGGAAATTAGGTCAAAGGACCAACTAGAGCTGTTATAGAAACGACAGCCCTTGAACCAGAAACTCAAGACATAGCTGGAAAGCGAGTGAGCTAGAAGATGGAGTGGAAGAAAGTCCCAGATTAGCAGCAAAACGCCAGGGAGAGACCATGAAGCAGTTAACGACTGAGCGGATAGCCCCGGACGGGAGAAGGTTCACGTGATAAAAGCCACAGAAGGAGGTAATCGGCAGGAAGGCGGTGAATCAATATTTGAGGTAAAATGGCTGGTAATTCCCCCGAAAGTGAGGAAAATTGTTTTCAGGTTAAAAAACTGTGCCACCTGCTGGGCCGGAACAAAGACAGATGACAGGCACACCCCGACCTTTCCTTGTAAAACGCAGCATCCGGGGCGAGGAGCGAGTCTGGAGCACTTAGGGGACGGAGATTGCTCCCCGACTGGCAGGAAGGCCCGTGTAACCGTAGCTCGGGGGCAGCTACGAGTGTCTGAATTCCATGCCTCGCCTGTCACTCAGCGTGGACGGCAAAACACAGACACTGTGAGACCCGCGAGCGCGTGGAGAGTTTGCCACGGAGACCACGTGGCAAGAAAACCAAGGTATTTCTGAGCAGGAGGAAAAACGAACCCAGGAGGATGCTGGCAAAGAGACCAAAGACACATGAGGAGTTACAAGTATTTGAATAAGTAACACGTTTTTCCTTTAAAAATAAAAGGATTTCCGGGAGAGAGAGAGGAAGGGAGAGGGAGTGAGGGAGAGATAAACATTGATGTGAGAGAGAAACGTGGATCCGTTGCCTCCGGCAAGCGCCCTGACTTGGCCCTGAACCCCCCAACCTGGGCCTGTGCCCTGCCTGGGAACCCATTCGCTGTAGGGGGGACAGTGACCTCGTACTTTCATAAGCCACGGCCACAGGAGCAGCGCATTTACAACTCACCCACGTGTCCGACCACCACCTCCTTGCTTTTCATGTCACACGCACCTTCCTCTGGGGTAGCGCCTTTTCCCTGGAAACACAATGGTCAGCTGTCCATGCCCTGGATGGCGCTGCTGCTTCGCGGAGTCTGCCGGCCTCCGCAGGACCGGCCTCCGCTGGCAGACGCTGCTTATCCGGGTCACATGCGGGGGCCGCGGCCGTGGGCACAGGGGATTTTATTCTCTCCAAGGGCCGGGACAGCGCAGGTTGTGAGACCTGCGTATCGTCATTCCAAACGCTGCTTGAGAACCCAACCCTTTTTCATGACGTGTGCGGGGCTGCGGCTCCGGGTGATGGCATGATCGCCTGCTGTCAGGGTTGGCTGTGCATCCGTGGTTCACCCCCCCTCGCGCCCCCTCCTCCCTTGGGGAGGTTGTTCACCCTTTTTATCATCTTCCCATTTCTGTCCGTTCCTTGCCTTAGGCCTTCCCGCCATCTGAGGCTCCGTAGCTCCCGGTTCCCAGCAGCTGCCGGCGACCGCCCTCGGCCCGCACCCCGTGGCCCGCGCCCCGTGGCCAGCACCCCGTGGCCAGCCCCCCCGGCCAGCATGGGGACCGCTCAGGTAGGTTTGTTTTCATGTTTTCCTGCGCCCGGCTTTACACGGCCACCATGGACAGCCATGGACCGATGGTTCCAGTAACAGGTGTTTAAACAACGCGGCACAGCCTCTTAGGGCAACGCTCCCACTCCGTCGCAGTATCGAAACGGCGGTAACAGCTGCGAGCGGGGCGCATCGTGGTCGGGGCGCCCGGCCTGCGGCCAGCGGCTGCTGGAGTGGCGTCCAGTGCTCGGCGGCGTGAACACGCTGGGCGGGTTTCCTCTGGTCGGTCACTGATTTCCTGGAGACTTTTCTGGACTGAAATATTTAGCGGTCACGCAGCTGTTCGAGGTTTCCCGTGTGTGTCTCAGTGTGATTTCCAGAAAACGCACCTGCTTCCGTCCCCCAAGACTGCGCACTGAACGCCGGCTTCTGCAGTTCCCCTGCAGTGGCTGTTCCGACACCCGTCAGCCGGGGGGTCCCCTTCCCTGTGGCGGTGCCGCCTTTGCCAACACGTGCACAAACGTCCAGCCACGTTGTACGTTAACATTTTCTTCTCACGCTTCACCTCCCGTGGGACCTGGGTCGGTTTCGGGTTCTGTGTGGCGCCGGGCCGTGCGTTACTGAGGAAGGTGCCACCCGCGTCCCTGTCCTGGGCTCTCCTATCTGCGGACACGCTCGCGGGGTCCGTGGTGCCTTGTGTCTTTCTTCCTTCCCTCCGGTGAGTGAGCATGGAAAGCTCTTTTTTCTTTCTGGTCAAAGTGCCTGTCAAGGTAACAAGTGTCATGTGTGTGAGTGTGAGCTGTGGTGTGAGTGTGAGCTGTGGTGTGAGTGTGAGCTGTGGTGTGTGGGGTGCGGTGACCCTCAGGGCGCTGGTGCGTGGCTCTGGGAGGGACCCCGTGAGGGCGCGTGGTCACAGGTATGAGGGCGTGTGGTCATAGGTATGAGGGCGTGTGGTCACAGGTGTGAGGGCGTGTGGTCACAGGTGTGAGGGCGTGTGGTCACAGGTATGAGGGCGTGTGGTCACAGGTATGAGGGCGTGTGGTCACAGGTGTGAGGGCGCGTGGTCACAGGTGTGAGGGCGCGTGGTCGCAGGTGTGAGGGCGTGTGGTCGCAGGTATGAGGGCGTGTGGTCACAGGTGTGAGGGTGCGTGGTCACAGGTGTGAGGGCGTGTGGTCACAGGTGTGAGGGCGTGTGGTCACAGGTATGAGGGCGTGTGGTCACGGGTATGAGGGCGCGTGGTTGTGGGTGAGAGGGTGTGTGGTCACAGGTGTGAGGGCGCGTGGTCACAGGTATGAGGGCGCGTGGTCACAGGTATGAGGGCGTGTGGTCACAGGTATGAGGGCGCGTGGTCACAGGTGTGAGGGCGCGTGGTCACAGGTATGAGGGCGTGTGGTCACAGGTATGAGGGCGTGTGGTCACAGGTATGAGGGCGCGTGGTTGTGGGTGAGAGGGCGTGTGGTCACAGGTATGAGGGCGTGTGGTCGTGGGCGAGCAGGGGTCAGGCTTCCTGCCGGTGAGGTCTCTGTGAGGACGGGATGTGTGCAGGGCACCGTCCACTCTGATCTGTGCCCAGCGCGTCGATGACTCCATGGTTGTGGGGACAGTTCATACCCACAGGCCCGCTGGGAGGCCCGCTTGCTCCTGCGGCTTTAAGCGGTGACAGTGCGAGTGGCGGGAAGAAGACAAGAGGACAAGCGGTGGTTGGAACCAGCGTGGTCAGGGCGCTGACCGGCCCGAGCAAACAGGCCGAGCTCCCAGTCCCTGTCCTGGGGCGAGAGCACGTTACTCAGACCATTTCTTGTTGAGTGGAACGGACGACGCTGGGTGTGAAACTGCAGATCCCACGGCCGTGGGCCGCCCCGCGCTGGGCATGTGTGGGTGGGTCTCGTGTATCAAATGTTAGACTTTTCAAAATCCTCACCTGAGGATGTGTTTGTATTGATTTTATAGAGAGAGGGAGGGGGAGAGAGCGCGGAACCTCGATGTGAGGCCCCGCAGCCCCCGCCGTCTGTTCTCCCGCCAGCCAGGCGAGGGCCGTGGTCCCGGTGGCTCAGTGTCTTCCCAAATGAGCTTTACTCCCGGAAAGTCATTTCACCGGAAGTGAGGACTGTCAAGACCGAGTCTTCATGAACTCAGGCGCGGCTGTCCCATTCAGTGTTGCGTGTGTACATGCACATGTGCTTGTGTGCATCTGTGTGTCTCTATGTCTCTCTGTGTGTGTATACTAGTATGTGTGTGTCTGTGTGTATGTGTATATGTGTGTGTTTGGCTGTGTGTGTGTCTGTGTGTATGTGGCTGTGTATGTATGTATGGCTATATGTTGCGTGTATCTCTGTGTATTTGTATATGTGTGTGCATGTGTGTTTGGCTGTGTGTATATGGCTGTGTGTGTGTACTAGTATGTGTGTGTGTGTGTGTGTTTGGCTGTGTGTGTATGTGGCTGTGTGTTGTGTGTATCTATGTGTATGTGTATATAAGTGTGTGTATGCATGTGTCTGGCTGTGTGTGTGGCTGTGTGGGTGTACTAGTGTGTGTGTATGTGTGTGTCTGGCTGTGTGTTGTGTGTGTCTCTGTGTCTGTGTGTGTGTCTGGCTGAGTGTTGTGTGTGTCTATATATGTGTGTGTACTAGTATGTGTGTATGTGTGTCTGGCTGTGTGTGTCTGGCTGTGTGTTGTGTGTGTAGACAGTGGGTTTGGAGGAGTAGCTTCACTTATGCCTCATGTTTAATACTCATCTGAGGCTATGCATTTATTGAACAATCCATTCTTACTTGAGCATCCAGCAGTTAACCTTTGCCCACACACTTGCACACTATATTCATGGTTAGTTAGTGCATTATGGGTTTAATAACAAAAGTTTTTTTTAAATATGTTTTTATTGATTTCAGAGAGGAAGGGAGAGGGAGAGAGAGAGAAACATCAGTGATGAGAGAGAATCATTGATCAGCTGCCTCCTGCACACTCCACACTGGGGATGGAGCCTGCAACCTGGGCATGTGCCCTGACCCAGAATCGAACTGTGACCTCCTGGTTCATAGGTCAATGCTCAACCATTGAGCAACACCAGCTGGGCACAACAAAAAGTTTAATAAGCATTTAAATACCAATTTAAAAAGTGTTCATCCATTTGTAAGCATTTAATTTAATTCACAGTCTCACAGAGTAGATTCTCTGACACTGTGTTCTGAACTTATGACAAACACAGACAAAATACCACAATGGTTACAATACTGATGTAAACCCTTCCATTATAAGATAGTATAAAATGTTATACTTTTTAAAAATCCTCACCTGAGGATATGTTTTCTATTGATTTTTATAGAGAGAGGGAGGGAGAGAGAGAGAGAAACATCAATGTGAGAAACATCCACTGGTTTCCTCTTGTGTGCACCCCGACCAGGGATCAAACCCATAACCTGAGTACGTGCCCTGACAGGGAATTGAACCCGCAACTTCTTGGTGTACGGGGTGATGCTCCAATGGAGCCACTAGCCAGACCAAAACATTCTGCTTTTAATTAAACATTTAAAGATGCGGGGGTGGGGGGAGGGGGAGGGTAAGAGGCCAAGCAAAGGACTTGCATGCATATGAGCATAACCCATGGACACAGACAGCAGGGGGCGAGGGCAGGTGCTGGGGTGGGAGTGGCCGGGAGAGGTCAGTGGGGGGAAAGGAGACCCATGGAATACTCTCAACAGTAAAGAATGAAATTTAAAGGAAGGAAAATAAAACGCAGGTGGGGCAGAGCCGGTGCAGCTGCGAGGCGGGGCAGCGGATTCCTGTACCGTCACCGTAGCGCTCTGCTCTCGGCAGGAGCAGCCGCAGGCGCGTGTGCCCGGCCCGCGCTCCCTGTGCGTCCTCCCGTGCGGAACGCGCCGCCATGTGGAGTTCTGCTCCCACGCCGTTACACGCCAGGTTTAGGCTTCACCCCCAACACACCTGAAAGCCAGCGCCTCGGGGCGGGGACGGGGCCTCGGGGCGTGGACTGGGGCAGGGACAGGGTGTGGACTGGGGCGGGGACTGGGGCAGGGACAGGGCGTGGACTGGGGCAGGGACTGAGGCGGTTCAGACACAACCGCTGCTGCTCAGCCGCTCAGCCGCGTCCCTTGGCGCAGCCGCCCCCATTTTGACATCCCTGGCCCCTGGCCCCTGATCTTCATGTGGCTTGGGAGGTTTGTTTTTATTTCCAGGACTGTGGCTTTTTTTTTTTTTTTAAAGGTTCGTACACCCTATATTTATGACGGCATGCTGACCTGGTCTGTTATGATAAACACATGCGTGTCCCTTTAAACACGTCCACGGTGAGCAGGAGGGCTGAGGGCTTGGTCTCCTAGGAGACAGGGCCGCTCCTCCAGGAGGGCCGGCTAATGTGTCATTTTGGAATAAACCTGCCTTTGTGACAACTGGTGCTGCTGGGCGGTTGGGCCCTTGCTCTCGGCTTACTGTGTGTGGCTGCTCCGTGGCCTCTTCGTGGAGGCTCCGTGGCGGCTCCGTGGCCGCGCCCATCTGTGGTGCCTCTGCTTCCTCAGAACTGTTTGTCTCACTCAGACTTTTAGTCACGTCTCTGCTTTCACAGCTGAAATAAAGGACATGATTGCACGTCACAGGCAGAGTAGTGCCAGCGGAAGCGCCGAACATCACCACATGCCCGTGGCTTCTGTGCGTTAAAGTCAATAACAAGGGGTCATCCAGTTATATTTTTCTTGGTATTTTTATTTTTAATATATTTTATTGATTTTTCACAGAGAGGAAGGGAGAGGGATAGAGAGTTAGAAACATCGATGAGAGAGAAACATCGACCAGCTGCCTCCTGCACACCCCCAACTGGGGATGTGCCTGCAACCAAGGTACATGCCTTTGACCGGAATTGAACTTAGGACCCTTCAGTCCGCAGGCCGACGCTCTGTCCACTGAGCCAAACCGGTCAGGGCAGTATTTCTTTTTTTTTTTTAATTTATTTTTATTGATGTCAGAGAGGAAGGGAGAGGGAGAGAGTGAGATAGAAACATCAGTGATGAGAGAGAATCATGGCTCAGCAGCCTCCTACAGGCCCCCTCCTGGGGATGGAGCCCACAACCTGGGCATGTGCCCTGACCGGAATCTAACTGTGACCTCCGAGTTCATAGGTCGACGCTCGACCCCTGAGCCAGGCCGGCCAGGCCATCCGGTTGTTCCCTGTTGTTGAGAGGCTCTCCGGCCCCGTTCGGTGGTTTTGGCGTTCCCGGTGAGAGTGAATTTGCCATAAAACACGGGTTTACCTGGATTCTCAGTTCTGGTGCCTCGACCTCTCTTTGGGCCACGACCACACCATCTGGATGGCTATTGATTTTGAGTCCTTCAGCGTTGCTGTTCTTGTTCAAGCTTGTGCTGGCTATTCTGCATCTCTCGAAATCCCGCATGAATTTTAGAATCGCCTTGTCAGTCTCTGCAAGGAAGAGGGCAGCTGGGCGCCTGGGATCCGTAGGATCTGAGTAGCGTCGCCACCTCACCCAGGTGACACCTTGAGGAGGGATGGCTTTCCATTTGTCTGGGTCTTTAACTTCTCTCAACAACGTTTTGTTGTTTTGGGAGTATGTTCTTCACTTCTTTGGTTAAATGTATCCCTAGGTGTGTTATTCTTTTTTTTAAAAAAATTATTTTTATTGACTCAGAGAGGAAGGGAGAGATAGAAACACCAATGATGAGAGAGAATAATGGATCGGCTGCCTCCTGCGTGCCCCCTACTGAGGATGGAGCCTGTAACCCGGGCATGTGCCCTTGACCGGAATGGAACCTGGAACCCTTCAGTCTGCAGGCCGACGCTCTATCCACTGAACCACACCAGCCAGGGCTGTTACTCTTTTAGATGCCATTGTAAATGGAATTGTTTCCTTGGTTTTATTTTCAGATTGTTCATTTCAAGTATATAAAATTACAATTGATTTTTTTGTATTGATCTTGTGTTCTTCAACCTTGCTGAACTCATTTGTTCTAATTGTTTTTAATTGATTTCTTGGGATTGCTTACACACATGAGCATGTCATCAGCAAGGCAGGCAGTTTCCCTTCCTCCTTTTCGGTCTGGATGCCCTGTATTCCTTTCATTGCCCAGTTGCCCGGCCAGGACCCCCAGGACAAGGTTGGACAGAGGTGGCGAGAGCCCTCGCCCCCCCTCCCCCCCACCCCCCCGCCCCGGTCTTGTTCCTGATCTCAGTTGTTCACCGGTAAGAGGGATGTTGGCAGCGAGCTTTTTGTACCTGTCCTTTATCAATTTGAGGGAGTTTCCTTCTATTCTTAGCGTGTTGAATATTATCAGGAATGGATGGCCATTTTTATACGTTGCTGGATCATGGACAGTTTCTGCATTCATATTCACAAGCAAAATTGATCCATAGCCTCTTTTTTTCTTCTTATGATGATGATGTCTTTGTCTGGTTTTGGTATCGGGGTAAACTGGTCTCATAAAGTGAGCTGCGAAGCGTTCCCTTCTCTTACGTTTTTGGGAAAATTTTGCGAAGAATTAGCACTAATTCTTCCTTCCATTTTTGGCAGAGTTCCGTGGAGGAGCCGTCTGGGTCTGAGCTTTCCTTGGTGGATAACGTGTTGTTACGAACTCACTGTCCTCACTTGTGGCAGGCTCGGTATCAGTGTCTGTCTCCTCTTGAGTCCGTTTTGGGAGTTTGTATCTTTCTCGGAGTGTGTCCCTTTCAGCTCAGGTGTCCAGCTGTCGGCACCCAGCTGTTAGTGTGCACCTCGCACTGCTCGCTTCTTCCCGGTCGATGGCAGTGTCTTCTTTCATTTCTGACCCTGGTAATTCCAGCCTTCCCTTCTTTTCTTGGTCAGCCTAACCAAAGACGTGTCAGTTTTGTCGATCTTTTTGTCGAACCAGCTTTTGGTCTCACTTTTCCTTTGTTTTTACATTCTCTGTTTCCAACGTGCCTGTTTGAGACGTTCCTGTAGTTCCCCTTCTCCCCTCTGCTCCTCTTCTCCCAGTGTCTCCGGCGGAAGGTTAGCACCCACAGCTATGCACTTCCCTCCAAGCCAGCGGTTCTCAACCTTCCCGATGCCGTGACCCTTTCATGCAGTTTCTCATGTTGTGGGGGCCCCCAATTTCATTGTTACAAATTGAACATAATTAAAGCATAGTGATTAACCACAAAACAGTATGTAATTATACATGTGTTTTCCGATGGTCTTAGGCGACCCCTGTGAAAGGGTCCTTCGACCCTCAAAGGGGTCGCGGCCCACAGGTTGAGAACCGCTGCTCTAAGCACTGCGTTTGCCGCACTCAGTAAGTTTTGTTCTGTGCATCTTCATTTCCATCAGTTTCAAAGTATTTCCCATTGGATTTGTTCTCCATCCATTGGTTCTTTAGGAGTGTGCAAATGTCCACACATCTGTGAGCTTCCCGACTTTTCCCCGTAACCGATTTCTAATGTTACTCCATTGCGACCAGAGGACGTAACTGGGTCATTTCTATCCTTGCCCATGTGTGGAGCTCTGTGTTACGGCTCAGCGTGTGGCCCGTTCTGTGGGACGTTTCGCGTGCCCTGGAGACGATTGTACGTTCTGTTGCGTATTTGGGTGGGATGGTCCCCGGTGGCTGCTGGGCCTGGTTGGTTTATAATGTCGTCCACACCGTCCGTCTCCCGTCCAGCTGGCCGGCCCCTGGTGGGAAGCGAGGCGCTGAAGTCTTCGCGGGTGCGGTGGAGCCTCTCCCTTCGTGCTTGTCAGTCTTTGCTCCGGTACTTTGTTGTTCTGTTGCTGAGGGGCATGTATCTTTACAGTCGTGTTATGTTTCTGATGGACTGACCCTTCTGTCATTCTGAAACACCCCCTTTTGCCTCCAGTGACGGTTTGTTTTAAAGCCTCTTTTGTCTGATCAGTATCAGGGCCCTGGCTTCCTTGTGGTTGGAATTCTCATGGAATGTCTCTTCCTGTCTGCCTGGGTCTTTGGACGTACAGTGTGTCTCCCAGGAAGCATAGAGTTGGGTCATGTTCTTATTTTAAAAATCTATTCTGACAATCCATGCCTTTGACAGGATTGTTTAGTCCAGTGGTCGGCAAACGGCGGCTCGCGAGCCACATGCGGCTCTTTGGCCCCTTGAGTGTGGCTCTTCCACAAAATACCGACTTCTGCGCATGGGCCACGAAGTTTCAATCGCACTGTACGTGCACGCCTGCACATGGTATTTTGTGGAAGAGCCACACTCAAGGGGCCAAAGAGCCGCATGTGGCTTGCGAGCCACAGTTTGCCGACCACGGGTGTAGTCCGTTCACATTTAATGTTATTTTGATATCTTTGGGTTTACATCTGCTATTTCACTTTTTGTTTTCCATGTCCCTGAGTCTTTTTCATTTTTTTTTTATTCCTTGCCACTTCTATTTTGTATTAAGTGACTATTTTCTAATGTTGCATTTAAATCTGCTTAGTGGTGTGTTTTCCACTATATACATTTTCGGTTATGTCTTTTGTGTGATGCCACCTTTCTGAGGCTCTCTTCGTTTTTCTTTATTCTGTTTTCTCCTTTTTCTTCATCTTGCACAGTTTCTGTCCGTCTGTCTTCACGTTTATTCGTGTATTCTTCCTTCTGTCAGCCCAGGTCTGCTGCTGAATCCGTAAGTGGTTTTATTTTCCTTGTTTTACTTATCAGCACCAGCATCTCCGTTGTTTGGGTAATTTCCACCTCTTCATTCGTGTCCTCCTTTTGGGCCAACCTTCCTCGACTTCTTCACCCATAGTTCCCGTTAGTTCTGTGAGCACGTTTATAATGGCTGCTACGAAGTCCTTTTTAATAACGGGTCCCTCTTACGGCAGTTTCGTTGCTTATTCTTTCCCCCTGGTGTACGGGTCTTACTTTCCTGTTTCTTCGCATGTTCTGTCATTTGAATGAAAATTGTACACGTCCATGGCATATCGTAGCAACTCGCAGCCCGGACTCCTCCTCTGGCGACTGCCCGTATCTGCGTCGGACCAGGGATGGCGTCCGAGGTCGTACACGGGACTCTGTCCACGGCGACTGTCCGTCTGCGTCCACGCCACCGTCCTGGTGACATGGTCAGCCGTGCCCGGGAGACTCTGGGGCGGGGCCTCAGCTGAGGGTCCCTGGGAGAGAGCCCCGCGCAGTCTCCCCAGCACACCCTGCACGGCGGGCGCCCTCCCCAGCACACGGGCCGGCCGCGAGTCCCGCCAGAGCAGCGTGCGGGGCCAGCCCGCCTCCGGCCGGACAGCTGCTGCTGCCGCCGGGCCCTCCGTGAGCGGGGAACGCGGGAGTCAGAGCCGCCCCGTCTTGTTCTCCAGTGACGTTCGCGAGCACCTGCGACACGGCACGCGAGTGACGAAGAGTGGCACACGCCATCTCACAGGTTCTGAAGCGCGTCATTCCTTCTGAAAAAAACTCAGCAGCGTTATCCGCCCAGGAAAGGGTTGTGCTTTGCAGAAACTTAACAGACACGCGTGAGCTACGTGAGCTCCCCGCTCCCACGTGTGACGCGCCTGCCTGGACGCGCCCGGCCGCGGGTCTCGTTGCCCCCAGTTCTCTGCAGGACGCTGGCCCTCTGCCCTGTGGCTGGCGGTCGGTTCCCCCAGAGGATCTCGCTTCTCTTCTGTGCACGTTCCTCAGGTGGTTGTGTTTGGAAGGGAAATGGCTTCCGTGGAAAGAAATGCACAAGGACACCCAGTTTCTCCTCCCCTCCCACCACTTCCCCTCCCGTTTTATTGGTAACATACAATCTGCCACTTTGATTCCCGGGAATAAACTGTGAAAAGGAACAAAAAAATATTAGTCCCGCCCCCTCACCTGGCTGAGCCGATTCATTCAGAGACGCCCGGTTCGCCCATCTGCGCCTCGGGGCGGCGCACGCGTCGTGTGTCGGAGCCGTCGCTGCTCCGTCTCTGCCCGTTCTGGGCACCGACGTCGGGATGTTGGCAGTCGGGCCCCAGCCCACGCGTTCCTCTGTCACAGCTGAGATGGCTCCTTATCAGAGACGTTGATGCCAGCCGGCGGGGGCATTCTGAATGAAACCCCTGCCTCGTGCTCGTCCGTGTACTAGTACATGCACACTCAGGCGTACACGCACACGTATGCACACATGTGCTTGTCGTCCAGTTAATCTCAGTGCCACTGTCTGTGAGACCAGGTGGGTTGCTTATTCAGGTAGCTCCTCACCAGAGAATCGTGCGCACCCTCTGAGCGAGCGTCTCCGTGCGCACCCTCTGAGCAGGTGGCTCCGTGCACGTCCAGCTCCGTTCACACCCCTCTGAGAGGGCGGCTCCGTGCACACCTTCTGAGCGAGCGTCTCCGTGCACACCCCTCTAAGAGGGCAGCTCTGTGCACACCCCTCTGAGTGGGCGGCTCTGTGCACACCCCTCTGAGAGGGCGGCTCCATGCACACCCCTCTGAGCGGGCGGCTCCGTGCACACCCCTCTGAGAGGGCGTCTCCGTGCACACCCTCTGAGTGAACGTCTCCGTGCACACCCCTCTGAGCGGGCGGCTCCGTGCACACCCCTCTGAGCGGGCGGCTCCTTGCACACCCCTCCGAGAGGGCGGCTCCATGCACACCCCTCCTAGAGGGCGGCTCCGTGCACACCCCTCCGAGCGGGTGGCTCTGTGCACACCCCTCTGAGAGGGCGGCTCCGTGCACACCCTCTGAGTGAACGTCTCCGTGCACACCCCTCTGAGCGGGCGGCTCCGTGCACACCCCTCCGAGAGGGCGGCTCCGTGCACACCCCTCCTAGAGGGCGGCTCCGTGCACACCCCTCCGAGCGGGTGGCTCTGTGCACACCCCTCTGAGAGGGCGGCTCCGTGCACACCCTCTGAGTGAACGTCTCCGTGCACACCCCTCTGAGCGGGCGGCTCCGTGCACACCCCTCTGAGCGGGCGGCTCCTTGCACACCCCTCCGAGAGGGCGGCTCCGTGCACACCCCTCCGAGAGGGCGGCTCCGTGCACACCCCTCCGAGCGGGCGGCTCCGTGCACACCCCTCCGAGTGGGCGGCTCCGTGTACACCACTCTGAGCGGGTGGCTCCTTGCACACCCCTCCGAGAGGGCGGCTCCGTGCACACCCCTCCGAGAGGGCGGCTCCGTGCACACCCCTCCGAGAGGGCGGCTCCGTGCACACCTCTCCTAGAGGGCGGCTCCGTGCACACCCCTCCGAGCGGGTGGCTCTGTGCACACCCCTCTGAGAGGGCGGCTCCGTGCACACCCCTCTGAGAGGGCGGCTCCGTGCACAGGGGCTCCTCTGAGCCAGTGCTGCCCTGGGCCTTGCGCTTTGCCGTTTGCAGGTGTCCCTGCTGGCCGCTCCCACTGGATGGGGGGGTCTCTCCGTGGCCCTGCTTCAGCCTCCTGCTGAGCTGAGGGTGATGGTGACACTGCGGGTGACAGCTGACGCTGCGGGGTTCGCTTCCTCCCAGGGACCCTGGTGCAGTGCAGGCAGCTGGGCTGGGAGCGCCCCCTCCCGTGCTGAGTGGCTCTCTGAGGTGGTCTGAGCAGAAACCCCACCCAGTGCCCCGGGATGACTGTCACCTCGCCGCTCCGCTCGGGCTGACTTGTCCGCTCTCAGGGTCCCTGTTGGCTGAGTTCCACCGGAGCCGTGGGGCTGACACAGGGATTGGCCGTCCTGTGAGCTGAGCTGGCAGGGCTGGGCCGGGACGCTGTGGCGATCGGCTTGCTGCTGCCTTTGGCGGCACAAACGTTAGCGTCATGGTCCTTCGACACTAGTTTCTGAGAGACATTGGAGAAAAGCTGTGCAAGTTAACCGACCACAGAGCCGTGCGCAGGCCCCCAGGTCCGCGAGCGTGTTCCTGCAGGACTTCTCAGGGCCTTTAACAGGCTCAGCGAGATCCGTCACCAGCCTGAGCGTGTGCCAGGCGGGGTCCTCAGGTCTGACCCTCTCCCCCATGGATACTCGGGGAGGGGAGCCCTCCTACTCTCTTCCCGTCTTCTGTCTCTACTCGCCCGCGTGTGCGGTTCCTCCCTGGGCCTCCCGCACGCACCTGCTCTCCATCCCGCCATCGCCCCTGGCACGTCTCTCGTCACTGCAGCCTCTCGGGTGCCGGTCTCAGGGCCGTCGCTCCCTGTGACCACCCCCCAGGCTCTGAGGGGCCCCCACCGGCCCCCCGGCAGCCGCCTCACCGGGGCGTTTCCTGTCTGTGTCCTCCACTAGACCCCAGCGCCCGCCGTCCTTTCTCCGTGGTGCCATCCCCTCCGCCTTCTTCCTGAAACACTGTCCCTCCTGCCGCTCCCGGGTGACCTCTGGGTGGCGGTCCCTGCCCGCCAGCCCCGCACACTCCCCGGGCAGCGTCTCCTTCCTCCTCCTCCTGTTCCGGGGCCCTGTCTGGGGCTCTGCAGGTCGGGGTCCCCGCCCCTGCGCTGTGGGGCACAGGCTGGGGGTGTCAGCATCGTGCCCCCGTCCCGGGCTCAGGGGTGAAGGCGGCAGGATGCTCGCCGTGAGGCTGCGGACACCGAGGGCCTCACACAGGCCCAGGGGCTGTGTCCCAGGTGGGGACTGCCTGGGGCCTGGGGTAGGGAAGCCTCTGAGAGAGAAAGGGGACCCCTGTGTGGCGTGGAAAGGTTAGGCCCTGCCTGAGGTTCACGTGGGAGGATGCTCGAGCTTTTGTCAGCGGAAGAGGAAGGAAGGGCACCGGGCTCAGGGCCAGGGTCTGCCGGTCCGGCTGCGTGAGGGTCCAATACCCCTGTCGTCGGGGCAGGAGGGACAGAGCCTGAGGCCACCTGGGGTCTCCGTTGTCGTCCTGGGGGTCGGGCAGTAGGTGACCTGGGGGATGAAGCTCGAATACAGGGTTCGCCTCTGTTCCCCCAAATGCCAGCCGACGTGGGGCTGGGGACCGAGCCTTATCCGTGGGGCTGGGGACTGAACCTTATCCGTGGGGCTGGGGACCGAGCCCTTATCCGTGGGGCTGGAGACCGAGCCCTTATCCGTGGGGCTGGGGACTGAGCCCTTATCCGTGGGGCTGGGGACCGAGCCTTATCCGTGGGGCTGGGGACTGAGCCCTTATCCGTGGGGCTGGGGAGCGAACCCTTATCCATGGCCGTGGGGACTGAGCCTTATCCGTGGCCGTGGGGACTGAGCCCTTATCCATGGCCGTGGGACTGAGCTTTATCCATGGCCGTGGGGACTGAGCCCTTATCCATGGTCGTGGGGACTGAGCCTTATCCGTGGCCGTGGGGAGTGAGCCTTATCCGTGGCCGTGAGGACTGAGCCTTATCTGTGGGGTCTGGAGGCTGTGCAGGACGTCCCCCTCTGAGCTGGGGCACAGCAGGGGTGGGGGTGGGGCTGGGAGTGCCTAACAGGGAAGGGAGGTGCCGGGGAGAGGCACATTCACAGGGAGGAGAGGTGTCACTTCCTGCGGCCACCGGGGGTCCAGGAGGGCTGGTGCGGAGCGCAGGGGCTGTCCTGAGCATCTCAGCCGCCCGCGAGGATGTTGGGGTGCCCTGTGCGTGAGAAAGGCCACCTCACGCACAAGAGGGAGGAAGCCCAGAGGTGAGCGGTGTTGACAGGACGTGGGGATGCCCTCATGCCCTGGGGGTGAGATGTGAGCGGGCGCAGCCCCCGTGGAAACCGGAATGGAGGCTCCTCCGAAGGTAACAACAGACCCACCACGTGGCCCAGGAACCCCGGACTGCGAGCTGAGCTGCAGCTCACCCTGGGCCCCGTCTCCCAGCAGCCGGGCCTGGACCGGCGCTTGCGGTTACAGAGCTAAGTGTCTGTGTGTGTGTGTGTGTGTGTGTATACTAGTGTATGCGTGTATGTGAGCCACACACATGCACACACCTACACACACGCACATACTTACACACATGCACACACACATTCACAAACACATACACATGCACACACTCTCACACAAATACATTTAAACACACTCACACACATGCACACACCTACACACATGAACACACATTCACAAAACATACACATGCACACACATACACAAAACACATGCACACACACTTATACACACTCACAAAAATACAAACACACCCACACACTTGCACATACTCACACATGGACACACTCATACGTACACACATGTCACACATGCACACACATATGCACACACTCATAAAACCACACACACACAAAATCACACGCACACAAATACACTCACATACACTCTCTCACACTCACACAAAACTCACACGCACATACACACATGCTTATAAACACGCTTACACACGTGCACACAGACTCGCTCACGCTCACGCACAGTCGCACACGCTCGCACTCGCCCTCCGCCTCTGGGGAAGCTCACATCCCCGCTCGGCAGAGGGAGGGAAGCGTGCAGCGGGCGGAAGGACTCGCCAGGCCTCTGCTGTGCCAAGGCGGCCGATGAAGTGAACGCGTCTTGTGGTTTCTGTCAGGGCACGCGGTCCGGGCACTCCAATGCCCTTACAGGCAAACACGTGATTGGATTTAATTAACCAGGTGGAACCGGGTGCACGCACCGTTGTTCGTGGTGGGAAGAGGACAGGATGGTGGCCGGGCCCAGGTCCCGGGGGGAGCCGTCCGGCCTCGGGTCCCACAGGACCAGGCCTCGGCCGGGAGTGCGGGCGGCCCCCTGGAGGCCAGTGTTCGCAGGGGATGCTGCCACCGCACCGCCGAGTCCTCCCCTCCCGTCTGTGCCTCGATGAACCGTCTGCTCCTCTGGAAACTCTCCTGACCCCAGCCCCATGCGAGGCACTGTCCCTCGGGGGCGCGAAGGTGGGGGTGTGATCAGGGACAGCTCCTCGCAGGGCCAGGCCCTCTGCCTCCTGTCCCTGCTCCCCGGTCGTCTGGGAGCACAGGCGGTTCCCGTGGCAACTGATGAACCCAGGAAAGTCCAGCCTGCCCGCCCGGCTCTAGCCTCAATGTATGTTATGACCCAGCGTTCAGTGGCAGAGCAGGTGATGGTCAGTGATTCTCACTGCACAACACACACGAACACACGTATGTGCACATATGTGCACATTCACATGGATATGCACACACATGCAGACACATGGTCACGTGGACATGCACATGCGCACACACATGTGCACAAACTCGAAGTGGCTTGCACTTTTCTCGGTCATGACCCACTGTGCCGGGTGACACTTGGACAAAGTGTGTGTGTCGGAGCGCCCCGTGCGGGGCCTCCCGTGCAGTCGGAGGACAGGGTTCAGTCTCACTCTGACATGGACTGTTTGGCTCCTCCCTGAGCCCTGGAGGTCCCGGACGTCAGGCTGTCCTCACCGGGAAACTCACTGACCCCCAGCGTCACCCGAGTCCACAGTGGGCATCAGGGGTGCTCTCGTGCTGTACATCCTATGGGACAGATGTACAGCGACGTGTGTCCATCATAGTATCAGACAGACACTATACCGTATACTGTGTGCTGTATAGTATGCTAGTGTACTGTGTACTGTATGCTATATACTGTATACTGTGTGCTGTACACTGTGTAGTGTATACTATATACTATATACTGCATACTACTAAGGCATATACTGTATACTACATACTGTATAATGTGTACTGTGTACTATATAATGTATACTATATACTGTGTGCTGTATACTGTGTAGTGTATACTGTATATTTTATACTATATACTATTCTAGAGGCCCAGTGCCTGCTTTGAGTGTCTGCCCCCTGGTGGTCAGTGCGCGTCATAGCAACCGGTCGTTGCGCTGTTTGGTCGATTTGCATATTAGCCTTTTATTGTATAGGATACTATACTGCTCATCCCTCCCCTAACCCCCACAACCACTGGTCATTTTACTGTCCCCACAGGCCTGTCTTTCCAGGACGTCACAGAGTTGCAATCACACGGCGTCTGGCCTCTCAGATTGGCTTCTGCCCCTTAGTCACATGCATTTCAGGCTCCTCTGCATCTTTCCGTGGCTTGAGATCTCTCTTCTCAGCGCCAAGCAGTAGCCCGTTGTCTGGACGGACCACAGTTCATTTTTCCACTCACCTACTGTAGGATGTCTTGGCTGTTTCCAAGTTTGGGCGATTATAAATAAAGCTGTAAACACCCATGTGCAGGTTTTGTGTGGACATACGTGTTCACCTCATTTCACCGAGGAGCGTGCTTGCTGGGTCGGGGGGGTGAGAGTGGGTGTAGCTTTGTGGGGCACCCCCACACTGTCTTCCTCCACGGCTGCGCCCCCCGTGTCCCCACCAGCAGTGCGAGCGGTTCCTGCCACCCGCGTCCTCCCCTTCCCCGCCCGGGGTGGTCAGTGCCTGGACTGTGGTCTCCAAAGGTGGCAGGGCCTCCTTGTGGCTTTCGTGTGCATGTCCCTGACGCCGTGGGACGTGGAGCATCTTTTCATGCGCTCCCCTCTTCTTTGGTGGCGTGTCTGTTACAGTCTTCGGCCCATTTTTAATAAAACTACTTACTTTTCTTTTTTTATTGTTGAGGTTTAAGAGTTCTCTGCATGTTTTGGACAACAGCCTTATCAGACGTGTCTCTGTAAGGATTCTTCCCGTCTGTGCCTCGTCTTCTCCTTCCCTTGGCAGCGCCTTCCGCAGAGCAGAACGTTTTAGTTTCGGTGACGTCCGGGTCATCAAGTGCTTTCGCGGATCCTGCCTTCGCCGTGGTACCTAAAACGCCGTGGCCGTGGCCGTGCCTGTGGCCGTGGCCGTGCCCGTGGCCGTCCAGGTTTCCTCCTGTTGCGGGTGTTTATAGTGTCTTGTGTTTTACACTCAGGTCTGTAGTCCACGTCGGGTGAAGTTGTGGGGAGAGTGTGCGACCCGAGTGTGAGGCTCCCGCGTTGGCACGTGGCGCCGTGTCCCGCGCCATTTGCCGAGGAGACTGGCTTTCTCCACGGGTGGCCCTGCTCCTTCGCCGAGCCCGGTCGGCCGTGTTCACGCGGGTCCGTGGCTGGGCTCTCCCCTCGGTCCCTGCGACCCGACTCACGGTTGACACGCCCGTCCCCCATCCCGACGGCTGTAGTTTCAGCCTGAGCACGTGGCTCATCACGACTTCCTTGTTCCGCTGCCCTCTGCTCATGTTGTCATGGTGACTCCGGGTTGGCTCTGAATTTTCGCGGGTTGTGCTCTGGCTTCTCACCCAGGGCTCGCTCTCCGCTGGGCTTCCTGGGCACGGGTTTTGGGTGAAGGGGCGAAGGTGTGAGTGTGCAGACGCGTCTGAATTGTGACGGGGAAGCTCTGAAACGCCCGGTAGAGACGCTTCGGTTCCACACGCGTGTCTCGTCATCTTAAATGTCCTCGGGCACATGCGGTGCCGCCGCTGCCTGGCGGTACACGTCCCGGTGCGCCGCTCTCTGATGAGTTAGTTTCCGTGTCGTTGAACCGGTACGTGCGGCACCATAAGGAGTGAGGGGCCGCATGAGGCACAGTGGGCCCTGCGCCCCCACCCGTCCTGCTGCTCAGAGACCTTTCCCATCTCCCCCTTTCCCACCTCCGGGGTGGGGGCCGCTCTCCTGCACCCCCGGCCCCTCCCCGATGCTCAGCAAGGTCACACCCTGATTCGGGACCAGGGGTCTGAGTAGCCACATCACGTTCAGTGCAGAGGACTGGACCCCTTCTGTGTAGTGTGTGTGCTTCCCTGTTGGCTGCTTCTTCCTGGATGTCTTCATCACCTCTCTCTCTCTCTCTCTCTCTCTCTCTCTCTCTCTCTCTCTCTGTCTTTTCCATCCGAGATGCGTCCCTCCTTTTCCCCCACCCTTCTCGAGTTGGTTCACAGCCGCCCACCCCCCTCCACCCGCCCCCTCAGCCCCCCGAGCACAGTCACCTCCTGGAGGCCCTGCCTCTCGAGGCTCCCGGCTTCTCCTTAGCGCAGAGCTGCTCCTTGGCGGCTCCGCCACACGCGTGCGGGCCCCTGGGCTTTGCTCTGTGCCGGCTGGCGGAGTCTCCCTCACGGATCGCGGATGTCGGAGGCGTTTTTCCGCAGGACCCCGAGCACCGTCCCGACCGCCTGTGCCAGCGTCTCCTCAGCGCCTCCCGTTCTGAGCTGCACAGCCGGCGTGCGAGGCTGGGCTTGGCGTGGGCTGTGCGGGTGCTCGCGGCCGTTGAGCCAGAAAGCCCTGCCGTGCAGGCAGGAGGACCTGCAGCGGGCGACGGTCTATTCCAGGAACAGCCGTGATTTTAAGTTCCCACCCCTCCCGCCTCCCCCCCACTGGATGGGTGTTTTGGTCTGCCTCCCGGGATAGTCCCTTGAATTCATTTTAGATGCTATCTGAAAAGAATGTGTTCTCCTGTTTTTAACTCCCCTTTTATAAGCACAGCCTCCTCTCCTGGGTCGTGGGTAAGCGATCCGCCCTCGTTCTGAAGTGTGGTCTTTATTTCACAACGTCCTCTTGTTTCCTGTAATGTTCCTGGCTTTGTTTTTCTTTCATTTTTCTCTGTTTTGGTCTCTCAGTGGGGTTTTCTCTAGGCGTGAGCGCCCTCAGCTGCGAGTCTTCACTCGGTGCAAGACATGAACCATGTGTGGGCAGTTTGGCTCAGTGGATAGAGCGTCGGCCTGTGGAGGAGGCAGCCAATCGATGAGTTTCTCTCACGTCGATGTTTCTCTCTGTCTTTCCCTCGCTCTAAAAATCAATGGGGCCCTGACCGGTGTGGCTCAGTGGATAGAGTATCAGCCTGCAGACTGAAGGGTCCCGGGTTCGGTTCCGGTCGGGGGCATGTACCTTGGTTGTGGGCACATTCCCAGCAGGGGGCATGCAGGAGGCAGCTGATCGATGTTTCTTTCTCATCGATGTTTCTAACTCTCTATCCCTCTCTCTTCCTCTCTGCAAAAAAAAAAATAAAAAAAATATATTTAAAAATCAGTGGAAAAATAGCCTTGGGTGAGGATTAAAAAAATGTCTGGGGAGTGTCTGTGGCGAATGAATGTGCCACACGGAGTTCACAGGGCTGTTGGTGGGAGGCGTTGCTCTCGGCCCCTGTCCTGTGTGGGGAGAGGGAGGGGCAGGTTTCTGTGCACCTTTGCTGACCAGCCCCCACCCCAGGGCCGGTCCTTGAACCCCGTGCTGTCTGGTTTCCGGGGGCAGGGGACTCCGAGGTTCGCCCTCTGGGTGTAGATTTGCAGCCGCGGCCTCACCCCCACCTCGGGGAGACGGTGCCTGGGGCCAGGGCCTCTCACCGCTGCTCCCAGACGGGGCCAGATTCCGGCTCTCTGAGAAGGCCCTCTGTCCGCCACCTTCCTTTCAAACTCTGCTCCCACTTCTTCCGCTGAGGCTGCACCTCTGTCCCTGTGGGTGAGGCTCCCCGCGGCTGCTCCGCCAGCCTGCACCCCTGGACGGGGCGACCGAAGGGCGGCGGATGGGATGGGCTTGCCTGAGGCCTGGCTGAGCCCGGTCCTCACGCGTCTCCCAGCCCAGCAGCGGCGGTGGCACCGGGAGCTGGGGGTGCAGATTCTGGTGTGTGTGCGTGTCTGTGTGTATCTGTGTGTGCATGTCTGTGTGTATCTGTGTGTGCCTGTCTGTGTGTGTGTCTGCATGTCTCTCTGTGTTGGTGTGCATGTGTGTGTGTGTGTGTGTGTGTGTGCGAAGGCACAAGCGGGAACTGACTGTACGTCTCCAGTTCTGTTGAGTCTGCTGGACCGTCCGGGCGTGAGGACCTGGCAGGGCCGGCGGTCTCATTAGCAGAACGTGCGCCGGGGAGGCCGTGTCCGCTGGGCGGTAACCGCGTGTCCTGTCTCCACAGGTGCTGCCCGGAATCCTGCAGAAGCACTGCTGCATCTCACCCGACAGGAACACCGGTGAGTGCGCGGCCGGGGCGGGGGCCGCGGGGGGGGGGGGGGGCTTTGTCTGCCGGGGGCCTGGGGGTTCATCGCTCGGGGCCAGTCCTGTCCTCTCTGAGATGAGCGGACGGAGGCGCCTCCCGTTCCACGGGGAGCGAGGACCTGAGCGCGGGAAACACACGCCCGTGGTGGTTGTCCGGGTGCCGAGGGAACTGGGTGTCTTATCTGGTTGAATGCGTTCGTTCCGGAGTGTTCTGTTGCTGATTATATGTATTTATTACGGAAAAGCACCGTATCGCTGCCTGGACGCACTCGGAGTGTCTGCCATCGGCTTCCCTGGCCGTCGGGTGGGAGCAGGCAGGCGCCCCGTCTCAGACCCTCGGGAACTCAGATAGGACTTGAGGTCTTTCCTGGGAGACCCTGTGCTGGGTGACCTCCCCTTGGGTCATTGTGGGGGCAGAGGGTGCCAGGGAGGGGGTTGCACCACTTTTAGGGAAGCCCGATGGGGCGGGGGGGAAATGTAAAAACAAACCATGGGGCTTTGTTTTATTTAATTTAATTAATTAATTAATTTATTTATTTATTAATTTATGTTTCCTTCCAGTCTTTTTTTTTTTATCTTTATTGTTGAAAATATTACATACGGGACTTTGTTGTTTTAAAGTTAGGGAACCGACAGAAAGAACCCGCGTGGGGGGAGCTGTCCCGAGGGGCCGCCGGCCCTATGCTCTGCGGCGGGGCTTCTAGCGGCGGGCGTTTCCCTCGGAGAAGGAGCAGGAGCAGGTCCCTGGGAGAAGGGGCGCTGTCCCTGTCGCGGAGGTCTTCATTCCGGGGGCCAGTGGGCCTTGGGCCCCGGGCTCTCTGCCTGGGGGGGGAGGGTCGGGGTGACGCTCTCCTGCCCAGCTGTCCCAGAAGGGACCGTCCCACGAAGCGAGTCCCACGGGCGCCTCTGTGGGGTGGGAATGTCACCTGCGGGGCCAACTCGAGCGTGGGGCCCACAGCACCTTTACCAGACGGCGGAGCCCTCCCATCCCTGTGCGAGGGGCCAGCGCGGGGCGGGGGCGCCTGATGCGTCCGAGGCCAAGCCCTGTGTGTTCGGGGGAATGAGGTCTTTATCGTTATTATTACGTTTTCTTCTGCACATGGAGAGATGACGTGACTGACCCTCTGATTGTCTCAGAAACGTCGCCAGCCCCGGCTTGTCCCTCACGCTGTTCTTTCTCGGCCGAGAGGCTCCGCAGGCTCACGGCTTCCGGGGAAATCTGTGTAGAACGCGGTTCATGTGTTTGAGCATCTATTTTCTGAACGTTTTCATTCACAATGAAAATAAACGAACAACTCCCCCGAGAATAAACAAGCACTTCTCAGACCATGCCCGCCAGCGCCCGCGAGTGTCGCGCCGTCTAGAGGATGAGTGTCCACTTCGGCTGACGACGTCTTCCGAGCGCGTGGTGGCCCCGGAGCCGAGGAGCAGCCGCGATGTCGGCAGAATGAGTTAAACGCTGAGTGCTTTTCTCTGGGAACTCAGTGGGTTTTTAATACTGAGATGAATTCTCTATCTTCAGACAGGTTGTTTTAAAGGAAAGGCTCAAGTTGATACGGGAAATAGGGCCGAATTGAGAGGTTTTATTTGCGTTTCATACGGATCCATGAGGCCCCAGCCTCTGGGCCCACGGACGGTGTGCCCGTGAAGACTTGGATGTCGGGGCGTTTGCTGGGCAGTTTCCCGGGAAAGGTTTGATGTGATGGAGAGCTTCACTCTGAAGGGCCCGAGGCCATGACATTAGGTGCGGAGAAGGGAAGAAATTGAGTCAAACGTGAAGGAACGATTGGGTGGAATTGTAGCTGTGAAGAGTATGCTAAGTGAAGTAAGCCGGTCAGAGAAGGATAAATACCACATGATCTCACTCATTTGTGGAATATAATGAATAACATAAACTGATGAACAAGGTCAGATCCAGTGACGGAGAGGCATCAATCAGACCTTCAGGACTCAGAGGGGAAGGTAGGGGAGGGTGGGGGTAAGAGATCAACCAAAGGACTTGTATGCAAGCATATCGCCTAACCAATGGACATGGACACCAGGGGGGTGAGGGCATGAGCGGGGGGATAGGAGGTAATGTGGGGATCAGGACACATATGTAATAACTTAATCAATAAAAAATTAAAAAGATGCAAAAAGAAGAATGCATTCATATTGAGAAAGACCTAAACAAAAACAAAAACAAAAGAACAAAATCAGTGCAGAAATCTGTACCGCTCTAGTATTAAACCATTCATCAATGGATGCATGAGCTAATTAAGAGAGAAGCACCATTCGTATCATTTCAAAAGAAACATTTTCAATGACATTTTATTTTTCTGCTTAATAAATTATAAAATATTATAATTTAAAAAAAAAAGAGTGTCAGTTTACGGAGAGTGGAAAGATTCTGGAATTCCAGCTTTTGCTATGAGTTTATCTGAAATGCCCAAAGCTGCCCAATTATTTTGGAAATGTTTGGGGATTGGAGATTCGGACACAGAGGGTACTGCTTTTGCTTTTCAATGGCCGTGAGGGTCCTTGCGAATGTGGGTGTCATTTGGTTTTATGTGAGTGGGTTTACAGAGACTTTTCAGCATTTTGATTAAGAAGATTAACTCTGGCCTGAGCCTGTTTGTCTCTGGCCACAGCACTGGCCTGCGGGCTGAAGGGTCCGGGGTTCGATTCCGGTAAAGGCCATCTACCTTGGCCCTGGTTGGGGTGCCTGTGGGAGCTAACTGATTGGTGTATTTCTCTCACATCGATGCTTCTCTCTCTCTCTCCCCCTCCCTCCCTTCCACTCTCTCTAAAAATCATTGGAAAGATAGTTATTTTGTTTAATCCTCGGGTGAGGATAAACAAACAAACAAAAATGAACTTTGGAATGAATGGGTCGGAAGATGAAAACCTTGGGGGGTTCTCACCGCGGATGGCGGGGGGAGCGTGCTTAACCCCCTGAACCACACGCTGAGAGGCAGGCAGGGGGGTAACTTTCATGGTATGTGTGACTTTAGCACGTATCAGACGAGTCATGCCCTTTTTTGCTGTACGATGTGCAATCTGCACTTGTGTTGAAGCGCTGCGTTCCTCGAGAACTCGCACCTCGCGGCTGAGCACCGGAGAAGACGCCCCTGTCCAGGGCTTCTCATTGCTGGCAGGGGGCCCGGTTCCTGCTTCCTCCAGGAACCTGTGGCCCGGAGAACCAGCCTCGGTTGGTTCTGTTATGAGCAATGAGAGGCGAGTGCTGGCAGGACCGCGTGGAGACAGGCGATGAGGCTGGGCTTGTGCAGAGAGCGGGGGCACGAGGAGCCGCTGCAGGGTGCGGGGAGCATTTTACATCTGCGAGGGGGCTCGCCAGGTGCCGGCCCAGGCCCGCCTGGCACACAGGCCCGTCTGATGGAGCCTCGCCTGGCGCCGTAGCCTGCTCTGCCCCCCAGGCGGTGGCGGGAGGACTCAGGGACGCATCCCGTGGCCCTCCCACGGGCACCAGGTTCCCGCGTCACCGGGGACTCCTCCGTGGGGCGGCTGGCCGCTGTGGGTCCGGACTCTGCGTTTCTCTGTCAGCGGGGCTCACTCACGCTTCTCGCCCTGTTCTTTCCGCAAGTTTCTCTCTTCTCCAGAGTCCCCGCCCTGACTCCCTCCGCTTCCCAGGGAAACGTCTTTAAGGCCCGGGATGGTCTCCAGGTCACGTCAGGGACGGGCACAGATGGCCCGGTGTCCGCCACGGGGCGCAGAGCGGGGCTGCGGGTCGGGGCAGCAGGGAGCTGTCTCCCAGCAGCAGGCCCCGCGGTGAGCAGTGTGTCTCCCGCAGCGGAACTCCGACAGGAAGGTAGGCGTGAGGAAGACGTGACCTGGGCACCGGGCGTTCAGGGACGTTGTTTAAAGGAGGCACCAACCCTAAGGCGGGCGGGACAGGCCCGGCAGCATGGCCCGCTGGCCGCTCCGAGGAGGGGCGGTGTCGGAGGTGCGTGATGGACGGGGTGCCCCGCCCCCACTGGGAGCCGCGGGCCGGACCCAGAGATGCGGGGGAGCCACCCGGTGGCTCGGAGCTGCCTCCTCGGGCTCCTGCCTGAAGTGACGAATGTGCCCGAGATGCGCCTCCTGATGCCGTGTCACCAGCCCGGGAACGCACGCCCGGTGTTGCTCTGCTCGTCTGTTCGGCAGGGACAGAGCGGCAGGGAGCTCGTCTCCGAGGGGGGCGGCCAGGGTCACGCGTGGAGCTGAGGGTGTGGACCAGACCCCGGAGGGTCCCGGCTTTCCCAGCCCCACGGGCCCCGAGCATCGTCGGCTGCGCGGGTGAGAACAGGCGGGGGGAGACGCAGCGTCGCTGCGGATGGGAACCCGGGAGGAAGCTGCGCTCGGCACGACCCCGCCCTTCCCGGGAGGCCCCTGCAGGGTGTTCCCTGTGAGAAGCTCAGCGAAGAAGGTGAGCGGGAGGCAGGCCTCCTCGACCCGCCCGCCGTCCAGTCCCGGCTGCTCCTTCGGCTGATGCCATCCGGCGGCCGTCGTACCCGACGTCAGTGAGGGCACAGGCGTCCCGTGCGGTAGGACTTCCCTTGCCATCGGTGTCAGCCACAGGCCAGCCGGTCGGAACTGAGCGGGATGCTCCGGCGCCCTGCGCGCGCGGGGAGAGCCCGGGCTGAGACCCAAGTCCTGGCTTCGAGGTGCAGCAGCGCAGGGACCCCGGGCGGCACAGGCCGTGGCCGGCGTTCCTCCCAGGGAGAGACGGCGGGTGTGTGTGGGGTGCTGCCCACCGTTTCTGTGGGTCTCGGAGCACCTGCTGCACCGTCACTGTCACCGCCAGTGCCTTGGGCCCCGCTGCCTGCGGCCGCGGCTCCCACCTGATGGCGGCGGCCTCGCGCCGCAGGCTGTGGTTCCGGGCTCAGGTGCAGCTTGCTCTCCACGTGGCTCTAGTCAGGGCCGCAGACCAAGCCCTGGGCCCGGCACCACCCACTGACGGGCCTGCGCCCCTATCCCCGCCCTGGGAGCAGGTGGGCGGCCCCCACAGGCAGGACGGGGGGGCGGGGAGACTGGGGGAGACGTGTTTAGATCCGAAGCTCCCGTGTGGGCATCGGTGTCATGCTGTTCATTATTTAGGGTTTGGGTTCTGAGCGTCCTATGAGCGATCAATAAAGCAAAGTAAACGGAAGCTGCGTAGAGGAGGGCCTGGGTTTCCCTTCCTTATGCGGGGAGGGCGCCACGTCCGCCGTGGTCACCGCCGGTCACCCTCAGAGGCAAGACAGCCAGGCCGCGGACCGTCCCCCGGAGTTACTGCGGCCCCTGGTTACCTTCGCGCTGAGGCGAGCTGAGCTGATGCTCGCGGCCCCGGATGCGCCTCCAAACAGGCCTCTGGGTTAGTGAGCAGATGCTCGCACGGCGCTTCACAGTCCGCATGCAGGACCACGGGTTTCTGCCGGGACGGGGCCTGACGCCGCGTGGATCCTGGCCTGACGCCGCGTGGAAATCCCCGGGAGGGCTCCGGGCACGGTCAGAGCCGGTGTGACTGTCCCCTCCCGTCCTTGGTAACTGCCCGTCAGAGCCCAGCGCCAGGCTCCGCGTCTCAGACCCAGTGCTGTGCACACAGTTCTTTAACTCCAGGACCCGGTTTCCACTGTGGGAACCACGGCCACGGCAGCTGCCCCCGCGCTGTGGGTTGTGGGGCGTCCATGTGCACTGCCGTGGACGGCAGGGACGTCGAGGCTGCTGTGTCTGTGGCTACCGCTCCCCGTGGCCCTCACGGCCTCAGTCTCGGGCGTCACGGTGTGGATTTCACAGGAAATGCACCCCCCGTCCCTCGTCCTTCTCCTCTGCGTAATGTCCTTTGGGGTCCCGGCCGAGAAGGCAGGTGCCGATCACCCTCCGTGCGCCATCGGCCTTAGCCACGTGTGTGCTGGACAGGAATATGGGTTTCAGCTTCAGCGTCACTGTGAGAGCAGCAGCTACAGGTCTCCGGCCGCATGTAATTCCCCGTTCACTTCTCCGAGGCTTTGGCGAACGCTCGGCCTAAAATTATTTATCACCCGCCAAACTCAGGTTCCCTCGCTGTTCCTCTCACGTGAAGGACAAAAGTGTGATTTCTTCTTCGTGAATTAAGGTTGCTTTGGCAGCACAATGGGTCGTAAATTCATTACACTGGGGTGGTGGCCACACAATACAGCGTACAGATGATGTGTTATGGAATTGCACACTTGGAACCTATATAATCCTATTAGCCAATGTCACCCTGAGAAATTCAATGAAAAAAGAGATTCCTTACCGATCTGTCTCCTTCCAGCCTGAGCTGGCTGGGCCCTCAGCGTTTGCCGGCACAAGGCCTCCCTGAGGCCGCCGTCCGGGCTGCTTGTGTCCCCGTTGCTCCCCACCCTCCGATATGGCCGTGCCCGGGGCTCGACCCCCCCACCCCCTTTTAAAAAATATTTTTATTGATCTCAGAGAGGAAGGGAGAGGGAGAGAGAGATAGAAATATCAATGATGAGAGAGAATCATGGATCGGCCACCTCCTGCACACCGCCTACTGGGGATCAAGCCTGCAACCTGGGCATGTGCCCTGACTGGGAATCCAACCCTGACTTCCTGGTTCATAGGTTGAGGCCCAACCACTGAACCCACCTTGTTCTTGATGTGACACTGTGTGCCTCACCCCCAGGGCTTTGCGGGTTAATCTTGAGTCAGCCCCACGGTGGCACCTTAGAGACGGAAGTTTATTCTACACTTGAGTGCCTTGTGTCTTAGTGACAGGAAATAGAATGTCTAAAGCAAGTCCCACGCTGGTACGGTCGGTTTCACACAGGTTGTGTCGTACATGTAGCACCTGAAATGGCTGTGTTCAGACTGAAATAGGCTCCAGAGCAGAACGTAATAATCCCAAGGTCCGTCCTCGTGTCTGCAGGGGTTCAGGAAGCATAGGGGAAGTCTTGAAACGAAGGTGCTTTTGTCGCCTGAGATCAGGGTGGGATGCCTTCTCTGCTGAGGGCGATTGGGTATTTATGTCATTCCCGGGCCATACAGAACGATCAGCTTAGCAATTAGCCTGCTCTCTGTGGGCAAACATTTAATTAGCTCCCCCCTACGGCCTTGGCAGGGCCAGCCCAAATGCTTCCCAGGGCCTTCCGCACCCACAGGCAGGAGCATCCCCACCCGGGCTCCAGGGTGCGCACACCTCAAACCCTCCCCGCAGTCCTGGTCACCGTGCAACCAGCAAGAAGCAGAGGCGAGCTTGGGACTCGGGACACTGTTGCCGCGCAGGTGTGGGGGGCTGGGAGCCCCCGTGGACGGCCTTGGGCTCCTGGACAAGCTGGGTGTGGAGAGTTAACATAAAAACAATCAAACCTGTAAAGAATTTTCGTGAGTTTATTTGAGCCGAACTGTCGGCAGTTGCCGAGACGCAGAATCTGGGATAATGCTCTGGAGGATGGTGGCTTTCATCTTGTTTTATGCGTTACCATCAGAGGAGGAGGCCTAAGTGCCTTATAAGAAATCCATCGGTGATGGATTAGGGAGGCAGGAGAATGCGAAGGGGGCGCCTCTGGGATTGGGTAAAAAGTAAGATGACAGACACATGCCTCTTTCACTCAGGTGCGTGCGGGACAGTTGACAGTCAGCAGGTAATGTGATAGCAGTAACAGTGAAGGAACCTGTGGTCTCTCCTGGCGCCCCGCATTTGGTTCTGCCTGAGGCGTCTGGAAAAAGGGAAGTTACCAGTTGCCCTGACATTTCAAGGCTGTGTTGTCTATGTGATGGTAGATGCAGAGACAGTGTGCTCAGTGAAGGTACAGATTGTCCGGGAAGAGACCGGCCTGGGACGTGAGGACCCACCGTCACTGCTTTCAGCTAGAGTGTAGTTTCAGACCATCCTGGTGGTGACTGTCGGTCTGAGTTTGCAAGACCGCGGCGCAGGCCTCCCCTGAGCGGTCAGTGCGCAGGCGGCCCCTCTCGTCCACAGCAGTGACAGCATAAAACCTGGTCTGAGCTTAAAGAGGGACCGTGTGAAGCAGGTAAACGGCCGCCTCCGAAAGGCGCTCCTTTCCCTGTGCTGCGCTCACCGCGGTCCTAGGGACGATGCTGCACCCCCAGGAGGACTTCTCAGCCTCCTGGGTGGCCTCGCTGTCTCCCAGTTACAGCCAGAGCCTCTGGGCTGCAGGCAGGGCTTCAGGGGCGGGGCTGCGGGTGTGGCTGGGGCGGGGCTGGGATGGGACTATGGGGCGGGGCTCCTGGGGCGGGGCTTCAGGCAGGGCTTTGGGGGCGGGGATTTGGGGGCGGGGCTTCAGGGGGTGGGGTTTCAGGGGACGACTTTGGGGGCGGGGCTGCAGGGAGGGCTTCGGGGGCGGGGCTGCAGGCAGGGAGGGCTTTGGGGGCTGGGCTTTGGGGGCGGGGCTTCAGGCAGGGATTTGAGGGCGGGGCTTTGGGGCGGGGCTGCGGGCAGGGCTTTGGGGGCGGGGCTTCAGGGAGGGGCTGCGGGCAGGGCTGCAGAGTTCGGGGGAGGAAGGGTTATGGCCCCTCCCTGGGCAGGCCACCCAACCTGGTGTGTTTGGCTCCTCACTGCGTGGGAACAAAGGGCGACACAGAAGCGGTCTCTGGCTGGCGTTCAAAGGGCTTTTTCACAGTCGGCGTGGCCCTGTGACCACATGCTGTACCGGAGGGGGAGGTCTTTCTGAAACAGTCACAGCTGACACGCGTAGCGGAACCCTCGCTGGGAACCTCATCCAGAGAAACGACTGCTCTGCTGTCAATGAGAGCCGAGCTCTCCCCGAGGCCAGAGCTCAGCCGGCAGGCGCCTGGGCAGGGTCCCGGCTGCTGAGGGCATGGCCGCCGCAGCAGGTGCCGGGTGCCGGAGGTCCCGGGAGATCAGGCCAGGGTCCGGGATTTGCCTTCAGGACTCGGGGGAACGTGGCTGTGGTGGGGAGCATCCTCTGGGCCATAAGCCTGGGGGCAGCTGTGACGTGGCCAGGAAGCCCGAGTCCGGTAACTAGTGGGCGTCCCCTGACCTCTAAGCCAGCGGCCACCTCTGAAGGGGACGCGAAGGACGGACGCGAAGGAAGGACGTAAGAGAGACACCAGAAGTCGTGGATGAGGGGCGGCCCTGTATTTCAAACCCATCGGCAGGACAAGCTGCGCATCTTGGGGCCCAGCGCTGCCCATCCTCAGCGGGTTGTCAGGCTGCGGGGCCCGGTCCTGCCCCCGAGCCCAGCGGAGGCCCATGCGTTGGGGAAGAGGCAGCGTGGGCCTCAGGGCTGGGGAGCCGGGCGCCACAGCCTCACGTCCTGCGGACCCAGCGCACTCTTCGGTATTCGCAGAGGCTGTCACTCAGGGCAGCGCCAGACACTCCGGGCGCGCCCCGTGCCTACAGGTACCGGGGCGCCCGTTCTCAGCCCCCGAGGAGCAGATCCCCCCGCGGAGAGCTGTTATCTCGGGAGTTTAAGCCAGAGAGCCGGGCTGAGCCAGCTGCCTCACGTGGGGCACTGACGTGTTCCTGCGCCGCCTTCCTGCTGTGAACCCCAAGGGCCACGGGGTCGGGGTGGGTCTTAAACTCAGCTCCCTGCCCCCCTCGCTGCCAGGTGGCAGGGCTGAGGATTCCCGGTGCTGGTCGGTGTCCTCGGGCGACCACGGGCTCCGCTGAGGCTCCGTGGCATCGCCAGGCCAGGGGCTTGGGCAGGGCAGCCCGAGAGCTGTGACACACACTGATCCGTGTGGCTCCCACACCCGTAGCCGTGTGGCTCCCACACCCGTAGCCGTGTGGCTCCCACACCCGTGAGCCATGTGGCTCCCACACCCGTGAGCCGTGTGGCTCCCACACCCGTGAGCCGTGTGGCTCCCACACCCATGAGCTGTAAGTGCTACACCCTGTGTGTGCCCTCGTCCTGGGGGCCCCGGAGCAGCAGACGTGGGGAGCCGTGCGGCCGGGGCCTTGGTCAGATGCTGGTGGCGGATTGCAAGTGTTTGGACAATACTTTTTCCCTCTGTGCTCCGGGCTCAGTCCTGGGCAGGCCCGTTCAGGAATGACCAGGGACGGGGTACTGCCCGCGCTGGGAGCATCAGTGCAGACACCGTCCCTGCCTGGAGAACAGACACCTGGTTCTGCCTGTGGCCCAGCGTGGCTTCCCCTTTGCTCCCCGGAGCCTCTGCCAGGCGCCCGCTGGGGGCCGAGCGGCAGCAGGAGACCGTCCTTGAGAACCTTTTCTGGGCAATAAATAGACATCAAGACTCAGCAGAACTTCTCCAGAGGTGCCCCCATCTGGGATTTGCTGATTTGGGTAAATTAGAAGCCCCTCTGGCTAGTGGTTTGATGCCATGGCTTCCTGCCCGGGGTTTCTGTGTCTGTAGGAGGGTGTGAGGTGGGGGCCTTGGGAGAAGTGATGGGCGAGGGGTGGGTTGGCGGGGGGGCGGGGGGCGGGGGAGTCGGTGACGGACGTACCTGCACCTGGTCCTGCAGCCTCAGGAGTCCAGGTCAGGAACCCCGACGTGGTAGAGTCAGGAGCTCCCAGGTCACACGGTACCACCTCTCTGCAGGTGTCCCTGGACCGTCCCTTTGAGTGGGACGTGTCTGGATCTCTCCAACTCACGTCCGGTCCTCGGGCCGTGGGGGGCCCCACCTGGTGGGAAGGCCCTAGGATGTCGTCATCTGTGCTTGTTCAGGAATTATCTCAGTTTCCTCATTTATCAAAAGGAAACAGCAGCACCCGCGTCAGCAGAGCCCCGAGCGCTCGGTGGGTGAGGCCCATGGGCGGTGACCCACGGGACAGACAATCGCTGTGTCTGGGAGCCGCGTGTCCCCGGGGCCGGGTGGGAGGGGACTTGCGGTCCCTCCCTGACGAGGAGCCTCTCGGTCACCGACCCAGGGAAGCCGTGTCGTCCAGGGTGAGTCCCCCCTTGTGGCTGCCCTGGTCGTCTGGGCTGAGCCCCAGGGTGGCCTAGGTCCCCGGATTTTTTCATAAATAAGATGCGTCAGACCCGCCTGATCTCTCGGCCACTGTCGTGCTGAGCGCTTTCCGCTTTCCGCAGAATCTGGTCACGGGAGGGAATTGCGTCCCGTCTCCTCTGGGGAGAGCGCCTCTGCCCTTGGCCCTTCAGATGGTTCGTTTTCAGCAAAGCTGACAGTGCGACCTGTCACTGCAGGGCGTTTAAATCTGGGCGCTAGAGCAGGACCCGCCCAGCCCCCAGGAGCGAAGGTGTGTGTGTCATCACCTCCCCCAGCTCGTCCCACCGGCAGCCGCCTGTCCTGCCCTGTCCTGTCCTGGGAGTTCTGGGCGCAGGGTTGGTGGCACTGGCCTCTGGGTCTGCAGCTCGGGCTCCGTGCCGCGTGCGGAGGAACCTGGAGGACCCTGCTCACCGTCTCTGTCCCTCACACCCAGCAGCCCCCCCCGCCCCCCAACCTGGGCCTCCTGGGGCAAGCGGTCCTCTGAGACCTTTGCTGCAGGTACAGGCGGCCTCGCCAGCGGGAAGAAGCCTGCTCCAGGGGGGACCACGCCCTCCTCCTGGGGTCCAGGGCCCTGCAGGTCCCCCAGGGCTCAGGCTGCAGTATCCGTGTGGCCCCTAGAGGGAGCCGTGCACCTCCCTGCAGAGCCGTGGGCCAGGGAGGCAAACGGAGCTGGCAGACCGGCCACAACGCGGGCGCACAAACTTGCTGTGGGGGGCCGTGTCCCGCACTGCGCGTCCCCCACTGCACGCCCCCACTGTGTGGTGCGCCCCCCACTGCGCATCCCCCACTGCACGCCCCCACTGTGTGGTGCTCCCCCCACTGCGTGTCCCCCACTGCACGCCCCCACTGTGTGGTGCGCCCCCCACTGCGTGTCCCCCACTGCACGCCCCCACTGTGTGGTACGCCCCCCACTGCGCGTCCCCCACTGCACGCCCCCACTGTGTGGTGCGCCCCCCACTGCGCGTCCCCCACTGCACGCCCCCACTGTGTGGTGCGCCCCCCACTGCGTGTCTCCCACTGCACGCCCCCACTGTGTGGTGCGCCCCCCACTGCGTGTCCCCCACTGCACGCCCCCACTGTGTGGTGCGCCCCCCACTGCGCATCCCCCACTGCACGCCCCCACTGTGTGGTGCTCCCCCCACTGCGTGTCCCCCACTGCACGCCCCCACTGTGTGGTACGCCCCCCCACTGCGTGTCTCCCACTGCACGCCCCCACTGTGTGGTGCGCCCCCCACTGCGTGTCCCCCACTGCACGCCCCCACTGTGTGGTGCGCCCCCCACTGCGTGTCCCCCACTGCACGCCCCCACTGTGTGGTGCGCCCCCCACTGCGTGTCTCCCACTGCACGCCCCCACTGTGTGGTGCGCCCCCCACTGCGTGTCCCCCACTGCACGCCCCCACTGTGTGGTACGCCCCCCCACTGCGCGTCCCCCACTGCAACGTCCCCCCTGTATGTTTTTCACTGTGCGCCCCCCACTGTGCATCCCCCACGCAAACCAGCTCATCATGTCCCCTTTCTTGGAGGAGGGGAGCCTGCTGTCCACTCAGGTCCGATCAGCTGGCCAGGCCACCGCTCTGGCCAGGGACCCAGGTCTGGGCTGGGTCCCCGCAGGGTTCCTGGACCCAGTGCCCCTTTGGACTGGGATGTGGCCGGGGTGGGGGACCACAGCGGCCTCTGGAACCCACAGCAGCTCTGTGCTGGCTCCTCACGGGTTGAGGGGAGACTCCCTGGGATGCAGGGACGGCACAGGGTTAACCCTGACCCTGGGTCCCTGTGGAATCGCTCGGTACCGTGTGAAAGTGAACCCTCAGAGGAGGCAGCCAGTCGGCCTGGAATCGTGTTTTACACGGAAAACGGCCGAGGGGGCGGCCGTGGAGCTGCTCAGTCGCGAAGAGAGGGCGATGGGGCGCCCTGGCTGGGCCGCGGGGCCGCTGGCAGGCTGGTCTCAGGGGCTCGGACTCTGGTGTCTTGGGGCAGCGGGCTGCGGAAGGACAGGCCGCATCCCCACCTGTGTCTCCTGCCCCCCCACCCCCCCCACCCCCCGTGGCCTTTCTTCCCGGCCCCACACTGATGTCTGTCCTCTCTGTTACCCCAAAGAGGAACAAGCAGGTTCATTTTGCTCATCGCTCCCGCCACTGGAACGTCAGCTCAGGCCACAGGCCTTTCTGTTTTGTTCCCTGTTCTGTCCACACCTGGACGGTACCTGGCGCATAGTAGGTGTTTGCCGCAGGGAGGGGTGTGCGGCTCCGCCCCTCCGACCTGCCCTCGTCTGGGCTTTGAGGTGCGGGGTCCCCGTTAGTGGTTCACAGTGAAGGGGCGCCCGGAAGCCCGGAGCAGGGGAGGGACGGCAAGAAACAGGCTCTCGGTTTTATCGAAGGTTTTCCTGCTCAAATAACGACAGCGCCGGCAGCGTGAACGGGGTCGGACGGAGCTGGACTCGCCTGGACCAGCGCAGACGGGCTCCAGGGCGACTTCACGGTGACAAACCTGAGCCTGGTCCGTTGTGGTTTGGAAATGCCCCCAGGACTGCCCTGAAACTTCCCACGGTGCCGGGGGAGCTCGGCAGACAGGCTCCCACCCGTCCTCGCTGCCTTCCCGGGATGGGATGAACGTGTCCCGAGGAGACGTCCCCGCGAGGAAACCCGCGGCAGCGATCGCCACCCTGAGCCCCTGGCGAGGGGCGCTGTGAGGGACCACGGCTGACCACTGAGACCGCTCCGAGCTGTGACCTTATGCTGAGGATTCCGTCGCCGCAGCCTGTGCACCATCGGCCTGCGAGCGATCTGGCACCAGGACACGCGGGCCGCCTGCTGCCCAGGCAGGGGTGCTGACTGGGGTTGGTGCGAGTGACTCACACTGCGTCCCAGGACTCCCGGCGACCCCGGCGACCACGGGTCAGGTTGGTGCAGAGACGCAAATGCCGCGTGCACTGCCCCCCCTTCTAACGCGTCTTCCCTGCGCGGTGTGAGCCGGGCCCAGAGGGGTCCGACCGCCTGCCCCTCCGTCTGTGGGTAGGAATCGCGCCGCCCCGAGCCCCGGGAGTTTGTCTGCCGCCTCCCGCGCTCCCTCGCTGAGCTGTGTCTTCATTTCCTAAGTTTACCTCTGAGAGGAGATGAGGCCAGAGCGGTCCTCCTGCGGCTAGCACGGGGCCAGGCAAACAGGAGCGCGCTCCTTCCTCGGAGGGAGGGAGGTTTGTTTGCCAACGGCTTGCGCCTCCCATCTCTCAGCGTCGGGCTGCCTCGCTGGTGCCCACACGGGGTCCACGCGTGCAGCTGCCCGGGAAACAGAAGGCGAGACTCTTCCGTTTGCTGGAGCGACGCAGAGGCCGGTGGGAAGGCCGCGTGCGCGTGCGAGGCTGCAGAGTAGCAGGCGCGGGGCCCAGCTCCCCGATGCACCGTCCTGTCCCCCCCGCCTGTGCCGGGCTCAGAAGGGGGGCTGTGCTCTTTGCTCTGTGGTTCTGCCTGAAGCCTGGCGGAGCAGCTTGTGACCGGGCCTGGGACGATGGATGTCGCGTGGCTGTGCCGTGGCCCCGCGGGAGGGTGTGGGGCGTGAGCTCGCGGCGGGCTTCCCCTGGGCATTGGTCTCGTTCACTAACAGCGGCCTCGTTTGGGCCGCGGGGCTGCACCCCTCCTCCTGGGGCCGCAGTGCTGCACCCCTCCTCCTGGGGCCGCCTTGCTGCACCCCTCCTACTGGGGCCGCCTTGCTGCACCCCTCCTCCTGGGGCCGCCTTGCTGCACCCCTCCTCCTGGGGCCGCGGGGCTGCACCCCTCCTCCTGGGGCCGCCTTGCTGCACCCCTCCTCCTGGGGCCGCGGTGCTGCTGTGCGAGCCGGTGGTCGCCACGTGGTGCCCTGAGAGCTGGCGTGGTGGCTGCTTTGTGTCCATTTGACTGGGAGGTGGGAGCTGGTGAAACGTGGTTTTTGGGGGTGTCCGGGAGGGGTGTCCAGGAGAGGTGTCTGAGGGGTGTCGGGAGGGACAGTGTGTGCATTTGTAACCAAGTACAGAGGGGACCTCCTGTGAGGGGTGTGACAGTCCCAGGACCCCCGGGCGGAGGGAAGGCAGACTCGCTTGCTCGCTGCCTGCGCTCGGCACCCCCTAGCTGCTGCCCACCCGCGTGGTTGCTGGGTTCCCGCCGGGTCCAGGTCTCACGCCTGCAGACGGCAGATCAGGGGACCTCCCGCCCCACGTCACGTGAGCCGTTTCCGGGCACAGTCTCGGCTGTGTCCCTACCGGTCCCGTTTCTCTGGAGACCCCACGACTTCTGGACCCAACACAGCCACGCACCCCGAACGGCGGTGTGGCCGAGCCTGAAGCCCGTGCCGACCGGCCAGACCCTCGGGGGGATCCCCAGGTGGCCTGGTCGTCCCACGCAGCCGTTCCCAAGTCCCGAGGGCCTTGCGACAGGCCGGACAGCCGCATGTGCTTCAGGAAGATGAGCCGCGAGCGGATGAAGAGGGAGGAGATGCCATGGGAGGCACCTGGCTGTGGGGGTCCGTTCGTGCAGCGTTGCTGGCCTCCCCTGGGGCGGGGACCCACCTGCCCATTGGGCTCCTGAGGTCACTGCCGACATGGGTGTCAGTGTAGCAGGCGGAAGCTCCCGTCCAGGGGGCTGTGCAAGGAGCTCTCTGCCCAGGAGGGGTGAGAGGCACAGCCGCGTGCCTGTCGGTGACCTTGCTGTAGAAGACGGAAGAAACCCAAGCCACGCTCAGAGAAATGGAGTCACACGGCTTTATACGCCCGCGGTCTCAGAGGAGTCGCCTCCGGAGTCTGAGCAAACCAATATGGTGGAAGCCCTTCTTTTATCCCCTTTGGTTTCTTGGTCCCCCAAATAAGGATCAGACTTCCGGACCTTTCTCGGGCTTTGCAAAAAGGCCCGTGTGTGGGGATGGGGGCCATGAGACCATATCTAAGGGCCTGGCGCCAGTGCTAATAACCCCTCCGGGGGTTGTGTGTTGTTCACTGTGGCCTCTGTAAAATGGGAGCATTTAGGTAACAGGTCTTGCAAGACCAGACTGGGGAAAGGGGCAGTGACTTAACTATAGGCCATCGAGAGTGTGCATTAGGCTCCTGCACAGATTCGGATTGCCAGCCCCCAAACATCAGGGTTACATTGGAATTAGCCTTTTAGCCTTCGAAGCGTGACTCTCTGACCATCAGCTTCCCTCCATGGCAGTGCCCCCCTTGGTGACAGGGCCCCCCTGTGTCTGCCTCCATGGCAGTGCCCCCCTGTGTCTGCCTTAAAAAGCTGATGACATAGGTTCTCTGTGGCCACGTCCCTGCTGTTCCTCAGGGCACGTGGCTCCGTGGATGGCTGTCTGCGCACGGGCTCTCTGTGGCTCTGTGGCCTCCCCATCCTGCGAGGAGGCCATTGCATTGAGGGCCGAGCCCCGTCCACCAGGATGGCCTCTCAGCGCCCTACATTCATCATCTCTGCAAAGACTGTTTCCAAGCAACGGGACATTCTGGTTCCAGGCGGCAAATGTCTAGGCGTCGTCCCCGCAGGGTGAAGTGCCCCTTTTTGCAGGGCGGCCGGCAGGCAGGCTGCCTTCCCTCAGGTCAGGCCCGAGGTCACTCGGGGAGGGGACTTGGTCTCGTCGGCTGGGGTCGTGGGCTGTGCGTGGGTTTCCGTGTGGGTACTGTCCTGGGCCGGGCCCCTCGCGGTCCCTCCCGGGGGACAGGGGCAGAGCCGGTGCCCGTCCCCAGCGGAAACATGGCCCCGGAGCCTGTGCAGGCGGAAAGGTGGCCCCAGCGCCTCCCGGGCTGCCCAGGTGCATCGTCCCCGCAGTGGACTGGGGAGTGGGTGAACCGTGTCCTCGTGCACAGCCAGGCTCGCCGACGGGTCAGACCGAGCCTGGGGGTCACTCCCAGACCTCAAGAGGAACAGGATGGGAATGTCCCGAAACCCCTTCCCAGCTCCCCGTGAGCCCCCGCTTTGGGCGTCCATCTCTGTGGCCAGATGACGCTGAAGCAGAGTCTGGGTCGTCCACTCCCTTGAGTGTCCACGTAGGGACTGAGCCCGTGCCTGCTCGGGAGGTCTTGCCTCCCCCCACGCCCCGGCCCTGGTCTGATCCCTCCCTCCGTGAGGCGTCCTGGGCACGGGCTGTGTGCCCGCGTGGGAGGTGGGGAGGCCTGGTCACAGCCTCGCCGCAGCTCTCTCTTTGTCAGGCGCGGTGGAGGGTCTGCACAGGCACCAGCCAGGGCTCCGGGGCCCACTCCCCGGGGAGGAGCAGTTGGGGGAGGGAGCCCTGCGTGGAGGGCTTTCCTCTCTGCCGGTAACTTTTCAGATGTGGAGCCCTGGGCACGGCCAGGGGCCTCGAGGACGGGCACTGCCCCAGCACCTGCCTGCACAGCCTGGCGTCAGCGTGACGCTGCGAGGAAGCTGCCCATGTTTGGGCGCCGCAGATGATATCACCACAGTGGGCGGCTCCTCCGGACAGGGAGCGCTTGTGAAATGAGATTACAGACAGCTCAGCCTCAAAGGCAGGGCGGCACCTGCTCCCTGTCCGGTCCCCGCGTCCCCGCATCCCTGCGTCCCCGTGTCCCTGTGTCCCGGTGCGCGCTGAGAGGTAATTAAGGCGCCGGCTCCATGGCCGGCTCTGCCGGGAGCGCGGAGCCTCCCTCGCGGGCTCCGTAGGGGCGCCCCCGAGTCCACAGGGCGCGCGCTCCAGATCCGTGTTTTCTGTGGAGCTGGAATACATGGGACATGCCTCGCCAGCCTGTGCCACCGCTGCGCTGCAGTGCCCCGGC
The DNA here is from genome assembly GCF_964212035.1 of Myotis nattereri. Lineage (NCBI taxonomy): Eukaryota > Metazoa > Chordata > Mammalia > Chiroptera > Vespertilionidae > Myotis > Myotis nattereri. The sequence goes on along the minus strand of NC_138076.1, from coordinate 2,259,404 downwards.
CGGCCGAGCCCCGAGCCGCTGCGTCCTGGCTGCCTGACGCCCGGGCCCCCCTCCCGCAGAGCCCTCCCGTCCTCCGTCCTCAGAGCCAGCGCGCGGCTCCCGGTGGCCGAGGAGCCTGGCTTCCTGCTTCCTCCCGGCGGGTGTCTGGATGCTGCAGGCTGGGCAGCAGGCTCGCTGCCGGGGTAAGTGCCCATGACTCACCCCCTCTGTCCCGCGGGCGCCCCCCCCCCATGGGCAGCGGCATCAGGTAGGCAGTGGGCGGCGGCCCTGGCCGACCTCTGGGCAGCGCCGGGACCTTGCACCGGCTCTGCCTCCTCCCTCCGTAGGCGGCTCTGCTTCCTCCGTGCGCTGCTCCTCTCCCCGCCACAGCCCCATCCCGAGGCAGCGGGAGGGCGGATTCCGGCCTCGGCGCCTCTCGGTTGCCATGGAGGAGGGGGTGAAGGGCGGCTCGCAGGGCGCCTGGAACTCCTCACTGTGGTTCTGAGCAGACAAGTTCGTTCCCCAGTGAACGGTGATCCGTGAGCCCGCAGCCAGAGCGCGTGCAGGGCGAGCGCGTCTGCTCTGTGATCGCAGCCGCGATGCGATGCGGGAGCCCCCAGGGAGCGAGCCAGCGGGAGAAGGGGCCGCAGCCTTGAGCCTGGTTTTGGAGGGAGCACAGGCCCAGCAAAGCCAGGCTCCCTGGCGGTGCCCTGCGGGGTCAGGCCTCTGCCTGAGGCAGGGTGCAGGGAGGGGGGCCGGGACTGAGGCTGGGAAGCGCAGCCGGTTTTGTGCCGTGAAAACCCGAGGCCTCTCAGAGGCAGGAGGCTGATGTCTGTGCTGTCCCAGTGGCTGCCCTCCGCCCGCCCCGCCGGGGTGACCGGGTGGGGGTGCAGGGGGCATGGCTGAGGCTGGCGGAGAGGCTGGGGTGCACAGGCTGGGATGAGGGTCCCCGAGCCCCGGGCGGCTGACCCTCCCGGCTTCGTCAGCGGGAACCTGGTGGCCAGTGCCCCGCGTGGGTGCAGGGAAGAGGGGGTTTGTGGGCTGGTTCGCCTGTGCGCTGCCCGCTGTCCCTTGTGCAGAGCCCGCGCCCCTCTAAGTCGCGGTGGGAGCCCGTGTCGCCCGCGGAGAGGGCACAGGGAGCTGCGGGGCGATGGCTGGTGCTGAAAGTTCCTGCTGTAAACGCCCGGCGCCTGCTGCGTGGATGTTCGGCCGCTGGACGGGACTGAGCATGTGCACTCGGGAGACGCTGGGCCGGCCCACGTTCAGGTGGACGCTGACAGCTTCATTCATAATTCTTCCCGAGCGCAGGGCGCCTCGCGGGGCGGCTGGTGTCGGAGTGGCAGCTGCGTGGCCTCCCCCAGTTCGCTCTCCGCGACACTTGCCACCCGGACCGCTGCCCACAGGTCTCCCCCAGAGCCCTCACGGGGGTTGGGGGGGTCTGTAAAAGCTCCTCCAGGAAATGGGGGTGGGGGAGGGGGTGGGGGTCTTTTCCGTGGGATTCGGGCTGAGGAGGGAGAGGCACCCGAGGGCACTGCCTACGTGGCCGGTCTGGGGTCCAGGGTCTGGGGTCTGGGGTTCGGGTCCGGGGTCTGGGGTGCGGGGTCTGGGGTCTGGGCCCTGGGCTGGGTGGCGGCTGCCCAGGAGCAGCAGTGCCGACCGTAAATCCCGCCGCGACCTGTGGCCGAGGTTGAGCTACTTCAGTTCGCTTGTGGCGGAGCAAAGGGGGAGCCCGCGCCTCTGTAGGTGCCGACACCGCGTCCGGTCGGAGTGGACGGTCACGGGAGGTGCGCAGTCCCGTGGACGTGGCGGTGACAGGTGACTGAGTGTGTGCGGCCACCTGGGGTCCACCCACTCTCATCTGTTAAACCACCAATAACCTGCAGGCGCCTTCCCTGCCGCAACGCAATTCTCCTCACACACGTTTCACTCGATGGCTTTCTTCGTAGGTGAGTGAGTCTGTGCTAGTGGGTGAGACTGACCTCTAGCACGTGTGTCCACACAGACATGCACGCACAGGCACACACCACCCCATTGCTCACACATGCACATACATGCACACCACCCCATTACGCACACGTGTGCATACATGCTCACACATGCACACACCACCCCATTACGCACACACGCACACATGTGCATACATGCACACATAGGCACACCGCCCCATTGCTCACACATGCACACACGTGCACCCATGCACACACAGGCACACATTGCCCGATGCTCACACGTGCACACATAGGCTCACACGTGCACACATGTGCACACAGGCAATGCAGCCCCATTGCGCACCTCACAGCTGTGAAGCCTGATTTCAGATGTGAGCCGCAGGCCTTGGGAGAGAAGCTGGGATCCGAGGCTCCGTGAGGATGACGGGTGAGGGGGCACCTGCGCGTGTCCGGGAGGCACAGGGAGGAGTGTCGCAGGCTGAGGTGTGGTCACTGTTTTCTGGGTGTTTGGGTCGGAGCGAACACCAGCCCCCCCCCCCCCGGCGTGCTCCCCACCCGGCGTGCTCCCCCCCCCCCCCGGCGTGCTCCCCGCCCGGTGTGCTCCCCCCCGCCCCCGGCGTGCTCCCCCCCGCCCCCAGCGTGCTCCCCCCCGCCCCCAGCGTGCTCCCCACCCGGCGTGCTCCCCCCCCACCCCCCGGCGTGCTCCCCCCCCCGGCGTGCTCCACCCCCCACCCCGGCGTGCTCCCCGCCCGGCGTGCTCCCCCCCCGCCCCCGGCGTGCTCCCCCCCCCCGGCGTGCTCCCCGCCCGGCGTGCTCCCCACCCGGCGTGCTCCCCCCCACCACCCCCGCGTGCTCCCCGCCCGGCGTGCTCCCCACCCGGCGTGCGCCTCGTGCCGGGGTTCGTGCACCAACACAGCTCCGCGCGCGGTGACGTCCTGTGTTCACGCTCCCGTGCCCTCCGTTTGTACCGCAGTCCCCGTCGCAGCCTCTGTGCCCACAAACACCCTCGCTGGGTGGGGCCGGGGCCGCCTCAGCCCCTCTTTTCAAAGACGGGCCGTGCTCTCACTCCCAGATCATGACTGGGAGCGAAGCTAGCGCCAGGGCAGCGCCGGCCTTTCTGCAGAGCAGTGCTCGCAACACGCCTCCCAGCACACACCGTGGGCAGTGCCCTGTGTTCGGGGGGTAGGAGCAGCGTGTTCAGGGAGGCACCCCCCGCTTCCGGGGTTTCTCACACGGCACAAGCGCTGGGCTGCTCAGCGGTGCCTGGGGGTAGGCGTCCTTGTCAGTCCTGGGCCCTGGAGCAGATGCGAGCTCCCCGTCACGCGGGGTCCTGAGCGCCAGGGGCTGGTCCCCCGTCACATGACCCGGATGCTCTGCCACTCCGGGAGCTACTACGCGCCTGGCTTGCTGCCCCTCCGTGCAATCACGTGACTGTTCAGAGACAGAACTGCGGTCATCCAAGCCCCCAGAGTCGCACGGGCCGTCTGTGGGGAAGCCGGGCCCGGGAATTCCCGGAGAGCCTCCTCGGGGACTCAGATGTGCAGAGGCGTGTCCCCTCCGTGGTCAGTGGGGTCAGCGTGCCTCCTGCCAGTCCATCCTGAGCGTCCGGAGAGGGACAGGCCCTGGCGGGGCCTCGTGTCCACAGGGGGCTCTCCCGCGCCTGGCTGGCTGCGCATTTGTGCACGCAGCTGGTTTATCAGTGGTTTCCCAGCTTTGGGGGACTGGCTGCCGGTTCCGGGGCTCCCCAGAGAGGCTTTGTGTTCTGCCCTCACCTGCTGTCCATCATGGCGGGGGGATGAGACAACCTCACAGCCCAGGCCTTTCACTGATGCCCACGTGCAGGTCCAAGCGGTTCCGTGCCGAGGGGGGTTCACGGGGCAGCTCAGGGGCGCCCGCCTCTGCCGTCCACACGCCACCCCGAAATCCGCGGTGGGAGAGCAGCACCTCCAGGTGGGCTGTGTGTGCCGTGTCCATTGCGGGGACCATCCAGTGCTTGCTCACGTCCCGAACAGAGGCCAACTTAAAGGAGCAGCCTTGTTCTTTTAAAAATAGATTTTATTGATTTTTTACAGAGAGGAAGGGAGAGGGATAGAGAGCTAGAAACATTGATGAGAGAGAAACATCGATCAGCTGCCTCCTGCACACTCCCCACTGGGGATGTGCCTGCAACCGGGGTACATGCCCTTGACCAGAACCGAACCTGGGACCCTTCAGTCCGCAGGCCGACGCTCCATCCACTGAGCCAAACCGGCCAGGACTAGCTTTGTTTTTTTAAAATTTCCCTCCATCACAGAGAACCACCAGGGAACACTTTGAAACTCCCCTCAGCTGGGGTGTGGGAGGAGGGGCGGGTGTGTTCAGAGCAGGGACACCTGCAGATGGAGGCGCTGGGACAGGCCTGAGGAGATGGGGGAGGTGCGGAGGGATGAGGCCCCCTGCTGGGCTGTCAGCTGGAGGCCGGGAGGGGCGTGTTCTGGGCGCTCTGGCGGCCGCACTGGCACTGACTGTGCCCGCTGGCTGCCTGCCGAGCAGAGTGGGCGCCTGGGGTGCTGGTCCCCAGGAGGTTTGTGCTGAGCCAGCACCCCTTCCTGGCAGTGAGCGCTGGGAGCCCCCTTCCCTGGAGCCTGAATCCCCCCACACAGACCACTGTGCTCACACCCTCCCTTCCAGCCACCAGCCGGCCTCGCCGCACAGGGGGCCTGCAGCTGCTCCCCGGCTGGTGTGTCCGTGTGTCTGCCTGTGTGCCTGCGTGTCTGTGTGTCCGCACACGGAGCTCAGCTTCTGGGATCCGAGTCAGCAAAGCCTTCGCCGCTGGACGTCCGTGTGTCCCCAGCCGTCTGTGTCGTGGCCCGTGGCCCTGGACACGTGGAGAGAGACGCGGTGTGAGAGCTGCCCACGGAGCCCGTCCCGGCCTGCACGGGGGGATTCCCCTTCCCCATCCACCCTCGGACAGACACCCCGGCAAGTATCCGTGATGGTTTTCGGAGTGCGTCCTATTTACCAGGAACACCAGGGCTTCCAGAAGCCCTCATGGGGGTAACGGAACAGCCACACTGCGTGCTCACTAGCCACGGACGCTGAGGCTGTGCAGGCAGCTGGTTGAGGGGCCCGCTACGCATCTTTGTCTACAGAGACTGCGTTGAGGTTGTGTAGCAGGTGCCGAAGGCACAGGCAGGCCGTGTGACTCCGCCGCGGGCAGCGGTGCTGGGCTCAGGCCAGAAGGATGGCGAGGGGCCCATGAGGAACAGGCTCCTTCCCCTGGGGGAACGGATGCTCGTTACCAAACGCGGGGAAGGGCTGTTCCCACCTGTCGGCCAGTGAGTGGCCACGAGGCAGCAGTGGGTGGAGGGGCCACTGGTTTGTTCTTGGGGATCATAAACCCGGGGCAGCTCTACCCACGAAAAGTCAGTGCGTTTGGCAAAGGGGTGCCGGCCTCGCCTCCGTGGGCCCCGACTGACAGCAGGGTCCTGTGTGGGTCAGAGGGTGGGCCCTCGGGGAGGCCCTCGCAGACCTCACGCTGTGCTGGCGGTGGTGGCCATGGAGCCTGCGCCTCCTCGCTGGCTGTCAGGGGACGCTGGGCAGGACGAGGCCCAGTTCCCCCAGGCTCGGCAGGCAGACCAGGGCCTCGAAACACTCCAGGGCCTCCGTGACTCACCTCCTCCTCCCTCCATCCTTCCCTCTCCCTCCTCCGTGTGTGTGTGTGTGTGTGTGTGTGTGTGTGTGTGTGTGTTCTCTCTCTCTCTCTCTCTCTCTCTCTCTAATAGCCACAGATTGTTCCATTTGGGCAAAATGGAAAGTTCCTTTTTCCACGAGGGGCCTTGCAAAGCGTTGGGGGAGCTCCTGCGTGCTGAGCAGTCGCTGCCTTTCAGGGTGGGGGCATCTGGTGTAGGATTCGGGGGCGTGGGGCTCAGGCTCAGGTGGGAGCTCACCCGGAGAGCAGGTGCTGGGCGGGCCCAGGGCAGGAGGCCTGGAGTCTCCAGAGCTGTTTCCTCCCAGCGCCCTGCAGTGGTCCCTGATCCAGCCCCCTCCTCGCCCTTCCTCTTCCCCTCCCCCCTCCACTCCCTTCCCTCTCCCCTCCCTCTCCTCTCCCCTCTCTTCCCCCCTCCCTTTCCTTTCCTCCCCCCTCCCTCCCAATCCCTCCCCCCTCCCTCCCTCTCCTCTCTCTCCCCCTCCCCTCCCTCCCTCCCTCTCCCCTCTTTCCCCCTCCCTGCCCTTCTCTCCTCTGCCCCGCCTCCCTCCTGGCCCCTGGCCCCTGTCCTGGGTAGTGCCTGTCATGTCCCCATGGGGTGGGCAGAACTCTGAGTCCCGGAAGCTCTGTGCGCAGGGGGATCCGAGGGCAGCGTTGGCTGTGAAAGCGCGTGGAGCCCGATCCAGGGTCTTTGTGCATCTTCACCTTCAGGGGCACGGGGCAGGGCGGGGAGCCCGTGGCCGAGGGCGAGGCTGGTCCCGGCCCCACAGCACCTGCGCTCCCCTCATGCTGGGAACAGAGCATCCTGTGTAAGGAAGCTGGGTGGGGTCTGGGGGGTCCTTAACGGTGATTACGGGGGTGGGGGGTCGTCGAGGGGAGGGCAGCCTGAGGACACGCGAGTGTGCCGTCCTAGGGAGACGCCACCCCACACCAGGCGTGTCAAACTCGTTGATGGGGCCCGTTAGCCTTGGAGCTTGACGTGCTTGCCCCACACGGTGCAGAAGGCGAGGGAACGTAACTCCGGTTCTCCTGGAAACCCGTGAAAACCCCACAGGATGGAGGCGCCTGGCCTGCGGGGCCTTCACAGACAGCGGGCGGGGCCACGCGGGTGGTGAGGGGCGGGCAGCGGTGCGAGGCCCTGGACGGGCTGCCCCAGCTTCACGGCTGAGCTGAGCGCCCGGGCGCTTGGCTGCCTCCTCCCCGCAGTTTGCAGATTTGGGGGAAGAAAGGGGCTCGGCTCAGGGTGACGGCATTGCCCTGGGTGCCAGCCCTAACCGCCCGCACGGGCTTCACGGGCAGCTCGGGGCCGGGGGTCTGGCCGTGGGACACAGCACGCCCCCCGCCTGGCTTTGGGGACAGGGTGACGCGGGGCTGTCAGGCCCTCTGCTCTAGAGTGAACCCCGCTCTCCATTCTGACCATCACCGAGACCCCGACGCTGGGCTCGGCTCCACGTTGCATGTTCTGTGGGTTTGGACAGCCAGGTTTCCACGTTACGTGTCACAGAATGAAACCCTCTGGGCTCCGCCTTCATCCCTCCCCTGCCCTGCAGCACTGACCTGTCCGTGTCCCTGTCCTCCGTGTCCAGGACGCCACGGAGTTGGAGTCACACGGTGTGTGGCCTTTTCATTGGCTTCTGCCACCTGGTCACGTGCATTCGGGCTCCTCCGCGTCTTTTCGTGGCTTGAGATCTTCTCTCCTCTTAGCGCCGAGACAGCCCTGGTCTGGACGGACCACAGGGCCCCCGTCGCCTAGTGAGGGACGTCTGGTGCTGTGAGTCCTGGCGGTCCCGGACGGAGCTGCTGTAAACACCGCGGGGGGGGGTTGCGTGGACGCGAGTTTCCGCTCTTTTGGGCGAACACCCGGGAGTGTGGCTGCCGGGCCTGTGATAAGAAGACGCTTCGTTTGCAGGAAGCCCCCTCGGAGCCGCGTGCGGCGGCGGCGTCTCTGGGGGGGCCTCTTTGTCACCGGCGCGCACCCCGTCTCCAGTCTCCAGCGTCTTTCCCTGCGTGGTCTGTTTCCTGACGGTGTGACGAGTGCGTTGGGTCCCAGGCCTTGATCAGATAGGAGTGTGCAAGTCCTTTTTCTCAGAAGGTGACTTCTCTTTCATCCTCTAGGCACTATTTTAATATAAATACAGGCCAGGGCTGCTTTCTGCGGGTCATTTTGTGGAGACTGTGTTTCCAGGGAATGGAAGCGCAGGTGAGCAGGGGTGCTGATGCCAGCCGAGTGGCAGGGGCGCCGGTGGTTTTGTTCACGTGCCCGGTTCCCCGGCGAGGCCTGTGTCCTGCCGTCACGCCTCTGCTGCACGGACCCCTGAGACTGTGCGCCCACTCTCCCGGCTGCCGGGGGCGGACAACTGAGATGGGGCTGAGGTCGGGGAGAGGTCTGACCCAGCTGGGAAGGCAGGCGCAGCCACAGGTCCCCGTGACCCACGCGAGGGAGCAGACCTTCCTCGGCCATGAGCACAGGGGGCGGGGACACCAGTGGAGTCAGTCAGTTTGGGTCTGAAGGATTCGCAGCAGCTTCAGGGGGAGGAGCTTCAGGGGGAGGAGCTTCAGGGGAGGAGCTTCAGGGAGGAGGAGCTTCAGGGGGAGGAGCTTCAGGGGAGGAGCTTCAGGGAGGAGGAGCTTCAGGTGGAGGAGCTTCAGGTGGAGGAGCTTCAGGGGGAGGAGCTTCAGGGGGAGGAGCTTCAGCGGGAGGAGCTTCAGGGGAAGGAGCTTCAGGGGAGAAGCTTCAGGGAGGAGGAGCTTCAGGGGAAGGAGCTTCAGGTGGAGGAGCTTCAGGGGAGGAGCTTCAGGGGGAGGAGCTTCAGGGGAGGAGCTTCAGGGAGGAGGAGCTTCAGGGAGGAGGAGCTTCAGGGGGAGGAGCTTCAGGGGGAGGAGCTTCAGGGGGAGGAGCTTCAGCGGGAGGAGCTTCAGGGGAAGGAGCTTCAGGGGAGAAGCTTCAGGGAGGAGGAGCTTCAGGGGAGGAGCTTCAGGGGAGGAGCTTCAGGGGGAGGAGCTTCAGGGAGGAGCTTCAGGGGGAGGAGCTTCAGGGAGGAGCTTCAGGGGGAGGAGCTTCAGGGGAGGAGCTTCAGGGGAGGAGCTTCAGGGGAGGAGCTTCAGGGGGAGGAGCTTCAGGGAGGAGCTTCAGGTGGAGGAGCTTCAGGTGGAGGAGCTTCAGGGGAGGAGCTTCAGGGGGAGGAGCTTCAGGGGAGGAGCTTCAGGGGGAGGAGCTTCAGGGGAGGAGCTTCAGGGGAGGAGCTTCAGGTGGAGGAGCTTCAGGGGAGGAGCTTCAGGGAGGAGGAGCTTCAGGGGAGGAGCTTCAGGGGAGGAGCTTCAGGGAAGAGGAGCTTCAGGGGAGGAGCTTCAGGTAGAGGAGCTTCAGGGGAGGAGCTTCAGGGGGAGGAGCTTCAGGGGAGGAGCTTCAGGAGGAGGAGCTTCAGGGGAGGAGCTTCAGGGGAGGAGCTTCAGGGGAGGAGCCTCAGGGAGGAGGAGCTTTGGGTTGGACTTGGGAGTGAGGCTGGCGCTTTCATACAGAATGGAAGGGCATTTAAGGGAAGACAGTGGGGTCGTGGTCGGAAGCGCTGGCATCCTGAAGGCCCGGAGGCGGCTCAGGGACCGTCCAGCTAATGCCCGAATGGGCGCGGCCCTAACCTCAGGCCTATTCTCCCTCCCGTGACGCTGCAGTGTGGCCTTTCCTCTGATTCTGCGTGGAGGGGCAGGAGGCAGAGAGGGCTGGGACGTGCGTTTGGACGTGGGAGCTGGCGAGGGGCCGGCGTGGCCTCTGGCGACGTCTACACGGGAACTCATGCAGCTTTATCTCCCGTGAGGAGCCGAGCTTTGTCGGCTCAGGCGGGCACAGGTGGGCACGCGCCCGTCCGCGTGGATCTCGCTCTCCTGAGGGCTCCTTCCTGGAGCCCCTCGCGCGGCCGCCTGCCACGGAGGCTCCGAAAGCCGCGTGTTACGCGTGAGAGAGTCCCGCTGGGCAGCCGTGTCTGCCCTCGGGGCTGTGTGCTGGGTGTCCCCTGCCACAAGGGAAGGGCAGGAAACCTGGCGCCCGGGGCCCTGTCCCTGGTGCTGAACCGCCGTTTCCTCAATGGACCGTAGATGCGAATGCGATCAGTTCCAAGAAATAGCTGTTGAGTGGTCACTGGGTGCCTGGCCAGTCCACTCGCACCGCACCCTGAGGAACTGCGCGTTTAGTGCCCTGGAAACCTGTCCTGCGGAATAGTGCGGGGGGGGGGGGGCACCTGTGCCTGGACTTCCACCCCTGGCCTGGCCGGAGACGCGGGGAGCTGGTGGTCACTGCACGATGGGAGATTATACGTATGTGACTTCACTTGCACACGGTGCTGTGATTGGCATCTGAAAGTTTTTAAAATTATGTTTGTATTGATGTCAGAGAGGACGGGAGAGGGAGAGAGAAACATCAACGATGAAAGAGAATCATGGTCCGGCTGCCTCCTGCACGCCCCCTACTGGGGATGGAACCCGCAACCCGGGCCTGTACCCTGAGAGGGAATCAAACCGTGACCTCTTGGTGCATAGGTCGACGCTCAGCCCTGAGCCACACCGGCCGGGCTGGCCTCTTAAATTTAAAGTAGGGCTTCCTTGAGGGGCTGGTCACAGGGCCTGGTGAGGTCTGCACTCAGGCTGGGCCTGCTTTCCTGCGGTTGGAGTCATGAGGCCTGAGCCTGCTGCATCCCACTGTTGGCTGGGCCCTGAACGGGTAATAAGAGTAGCCGTGCGTCGGCCCCATGAGGGTGTGGGCACGTCAACAGCCTGAGTCCACATGTCTTCCCAAGGTCCCTCCCCGAGGAGAGGCTCGACGGCCGCCGTGGCTATCGTGCGACTCACGTCTGGTTAGTAGCAGAATAGATACGAATGTTTGCAGAGGGAATGATTCCCGCCGGTTCCTTCACCCGTGGTTTGCCAAGCCTTCCCCACGAGCAGGCTGCCCACTGAAGGAGGAGGTTGGTGAAATGGGAACGTCACGTGTATAAACACAGTGTCACCCTCAGCTTCAGACCGACGGAAGGCCGCGCACGCGTGGTCCGCTCTGTGCGGCAGGAGTGGACCCCGGGGCGTTGCTGGCCTGTCCCTGACCCTCTAGGCCCAGACTGGGGGGACAGGACACTGCCCACTGACCCCCAGACTAATTCGGAAGAGATGCCAGGGGAGGAAGACACTGGGACCCCTCCTCCTCCTGTGTCGTGTAAATGTGTGTGTGTGTGTGTGTGTGTGTAGGTAGAACTCGAGGAGGAGGTGAGAACCACCCTGGAAGTGTGTTGTGTTTATAATTCAAAAGCAATTTCATAGCCCTGGCTGGTGTTTCCAAATGGTTCGAGCCGTGGTCGGCAAACTGCGGCTCCTGAGCCACATGCGGCTCTTTGGCCCCTTGAGTGTGGCTCTTCCACAAAATACCATAAAATACCACATGTGGGTGCGCACGTACAGTACGATTGAAACTTCGTGGCCCATGCACAGAAGTTAGTGTTTTGTGGAAGAGCCACACTCAAGGGGCCAAAGAGCCGCATGTGGCTCGTGAGCCGCAGTTTGCCAACCACTAGGTTAGAGCATCAGCTTATGGTTTGATTCCAAGGGCACCTACCGGAGTGCGTGTTTGCTCCCCATCCAGGTCAGGGTGCGTGAAGGAGGCAGCCAATTGATGTATCTCTCTCACATCGATGTCTCTCTCTCTCTCTCTCTCTCCCTCCCTCCCTCCCTCCCTCCCTCCCTCCCTTAGACTCTCTCTCTGAAAAGCAATGGAAAAAATATCCTCGGATGAGGATTGGCAATAAACACCAAAACAATTTCAAAAACTTTTTGCAGAAAACAAGAAAAACGTTTTTCCAGACTCTCTGTTCTCCTCCGCCTCATCCTGGTCTTCCCGTTCCTACACGCTCTTTATTTTTTAATGTCCTTTGCGGGGAGGAATAGTGCCGTCTGACCTGGGAGGGTGGGCAGGGAATCTGGGACACCCGGGCGGAGAGATTAGACCTCCACGGAGGGACGCTGCGCCCCGCGGCGGCCTAATGACACCCGCACGGACCATTAGATGCGCAGGAGAAGCACCTGCCCGCCCAGCACACTTGCCAGAGAGCCCGGCTGGCAGGGCGGCGGTGACCGCACGCTGGGCCCATCTGTCTCCTGGCCACCGGCTCCGGGAGAAAGCGAGGACGGCTGCGGGCGGGCAGGGCGCCAGGGGTGTTGGCCCTGCGGGGGAAGGCACATGTCCCCGTTCCTGATTGCAAGGTTTTACCTGGATTAGCAACCCTGGTGGGAACATAATGCGTCCGTGTGGAGCTAATCGGCGGAGACTAATTTGATTTGGGAAAAGTGGAATTCGAGACACGCTCTTGCCAGAGCCTTTTAGAAGGAGGTAGGGGAGCCTGGCCCGTGCTGCTCAGTGGCTAGAGCGTCGGCCCTCGGCTGAAAGGCCCCGAGTGCGATTCCAGTCAAGGGCATGTCCCTCGGTTGCAGGTTCGATCCCCTGCACTGGTCGGGGCGCGGGCAGGAGGCAACCAGTTGATGTGTCTCCCTCACATCGATGTTTCTCTCTCTCTCTGTCTCTCCCTCTCTATTCCACTCGCTCTAAAAAGCAATAGAAAAAATATCCTCGGGCAAGGATTAACAAAAAGAAAGAAAGAAAGAAAAGACACGTTATTCCTGGTCCATTTAAACATGAGGATAGGGTAGAGTTTAGTTATAATCTCCTAGTTTTCTTCATTTAAAAAAAGAGTTTGATGAAAGTTCTTTTTAAAAGGGTCTGCTATGGGCTTATACGGAATTATATTGGAATGGTAAAATATGTGTCCAAGTTCATAAAGGGAAGAAAGCATGGCCCTGGCCAGGGTGGCTTGGTTGGGTGTTGTCCCTCATGCATTGAAAAGTCGCTGGTCCAATTCCGGGTCAGGGCACATACCCAGGGTGTGGGCTCAATCCCTGGTAGGCAGCGTGCAGAAGGCAGCCGATCCATGATTCTCTCTCATCCTTGATGTTTCTGTCTCTCCCTCTCCCTTCCTCTCTCTCTAAAAATCAACAAAATTAGTTTCAATAAAAGAAAGAAAATAGGTATCAACCAGAGCAAATCACTTCTTTGTGAGATTTAACCGCAGATTTACCATTCGTCAAGGCAACAAGAAATGAAATGTAGCTACGTGTAAAATTATTTCTTCCTCTAAATCAGCGGTTCTCAACCTGTGGGTCGCGACCCCTTTGGGAGTCGAACGACCCTTTCACAGGGGTTGCCTAAGACCATCGGAAAACACATATATAATTACATATTGTTTTTGTGATTAATCACTATGCTTTAATTATGTTCAACTTGTAACAATGAAAATACATCCTGCATATCAGATATTTACATGACAATTCATAACAGTAGCAACATTACAGTTATGAAGTAGCCACGAAAATAATTTTATGGTTGGGGGTCACCACAACATGAGGAACTGTATGAAAGGGTCACGGCATTAGGAAGGTTGAGAACCACTGTTCTAAATAGTCACCTTTTGAGGGGAGTGTGCTAGATTTTGAGAGGAATTTCCCACAGAGGGCCTTACATCAGGGACACTGGGTGACATGAACACCAGTTCTCCAGCATGGAGCTGTCCCCTCCCGTCCACGCCTCTCCTGACCCTGGGGTGCAGGCCCCAGGGGGACATGCCTCTTCGCTCCTCTCTGGGGACACACCCTCGTTGCTGGGACAGCTGGCATCTCTCTCTCTTTCTGACCCTTCTTTGCTTGACTTTCTGAAATACCAGGCATTAGGGGGAATTGGCAGTCATTTTATTTTATTGTCTTAATGTATCTTCTATAATAATAAAAGCGTAATATGCTAATTAGACTGGAAAGCTGAACAACCTTCCGGACATCATTCTGGATGTCCTTCTGGATGAAGCCACAGTGGCAGGGGCCGAGGCAGAGGCGGTTAGGGGCGATCAGGCAGGCAGGCAGGCGAGCAATTAGGAGCCAGCAGTCCTAGATTGCGAGAGGGATGTCCGACTGCCGGTTTAGGCCCGATCCTGCAGGGCAGTCAGACATCCCCCAAGAGGTCCCAGATTGTGAGAGGGTGCAGGCTGGGCTGAGGCACCGCCCCCCATGCATGAATTTCGTGCACCGGGCCTCTAGTGTGTGTGTGTGTGTGTGTGTGTGTGTGTGTGTGTGTGTGTGTATAATTTTTTCCCCGCTTTCCCAAACTTTATTAAAGAAAAAGCAATGATGATAAATCTCTAAAACATAGCCAATTCTCTGTGATTCTTCCCTTGAAAAGATGATGTTTGATTTTGAAACACATGCTCCATGGGCAAGAGGCGGAATCCCTAAAAGGCTCCCCTCCCAACTCTCCTGTCTGTGGCCTGTCTCGGGGGCAGCAGCGACTGCCTGGGCAGCTGCCGTGGCTACACCAGCTCTCCGAGCTCTTCTCTATGCAGCCATTGCGGGATGTGAGCAGCTTTGTGACGAACTGCATCTCCCGCGTCCAAACCACGAAAGTGCGCGTCCAAAGCAACAGGCGATCCCGCTTTCGCTTGCTTTGCTTCAGCGACCGCGTCCGTGTCAGGCGCTCCTGGACCAAGCTGCGCATTGCCTTCATTAAGCGTTGCCGGCCTCCACCGCGACGCTGGGTCTGAAGCGGGCTGGCCAGAGCCATCGCACCAGCCTTAAAAGCGGGATTATTAACGTCCGGATCGGTCAATGGCTCTGCAGCTTTAGCTGCACCGTCAGCACGTTTCGTATCATGAGAAGCCGAGTCCTTCTCAGCGTTGTCTCCATATTCAAGCCGAACGGCGAAACCAGGAGGCCAGTCTACTGCTTCTTGTCGAGCGTGAATCTTGAAAGGACAGCTTATGTCTGGGAGATACTGTGCCAAGCACCGGGGCGAGTCACTGCTGTGATGTTTCCTAAGTGACCCCTGTCTTCAATCTTGTAGTGTCGGATCTCCTGGTCTCCAAGCCAAACAAGAAAGTTTCTGAATTCTGTCTCGTCTTTGCCGCTGAAGCCGGCGGGGTTGTGGTAGGCGAGGGCCGTCAGCTTGTGGCGGAGCGTGGCCCCGGCTTCCCGCTCTGTCCCCTGGGCTTCGGCCGGGAGACGTTTTATAAATATATTTTTATTGATTTCAGAGAGGGAGAGAGTGGGAAAGAGGAAGGAGTCACATTGATGAGAGAAAATCGTAGATTGGCTGCCTCCTGCACGCCCCCTACTGGGGATGGAGCCTGCAACCCGGGCACGTGCCCTTGACCTGAATGGAACCCGGGACCCTTCAGTCCGCAGGCTGACGCTCTATCCACTGAGCCACACCGGCCAGGGCACATTGGCAGTCATTTTAGCTCTTTTGTGAAGTTTAAGTTTGTAGTGACTTCCTTACCCAAATGCATACTCTGAGCATTTTGAGTTGAGATCGCTCATTCCGTAAAGTGCGCATTCATTCACGTTCTGTGAATGTGCTAAACCCGCGCCTAGAAATGGCTTTTCCCCTTTCCCTGGTAATTAAACGAGCCGACATCACGAATCGTCGGGGCTCCGAATGCCATGGCTGGCTGCGTTGGGCAATTTATGTGATCTTTGTTCGTCTTTTGCTTGGGCACACGTCCGTAAAGTAGATTATTAAAGAGAACTTAGGAGCGTTAATTTCACGGCAGGCACACGGCACGACGCGGCAATGACATTGCGTTCCAGAAGTTAGAAAGCAGCGCCCTGCATGCGTGCTAATGGAGGACGGGCCTGAGGTGCCGCCACAATGGAAGGCTCCCGATTTAGAAAGGGACTCATGCGTCTCGGTGGCTAATGCCGGCGAGAGCTCCTGCGAGGCGAGGCGGCGTCCCGGCCCCCAGGCCCCTCCACGGCTCCGGGGCGACCTTGGCACGGGCGGCAGGCGTCTGTCCGTGAGATGGGGCCGCCCTCCACTCACGCACGGCTCTGGGTCCCTGAGAACTTAAATGCCTGCTGAAACGGGGTGGTTTCCAGGGGGTTAGGCGTAGCCGTGTGGTCCTGTCACCTCGCAGAGGCCGCGGGCTCAGACCAGGCCCCCAAAGCAGACAGCCCGGCGTGGAGACTGAAGGGTTTGCGGTGAAACCAATCGCTTCCGGTACAGAGAATAAAGAATTGATTTTGTGGTGGGTGTTTTTCTTTTTTTTTTCTGGGTAAACAAAAAACCTTCAAGTGCTTTTCTCTGTTTTCTGCTGAGGCCTAAGTTTCTCAGCCCTTTGACAACATCCCGTTTCTATGGCGACTCCAGGGAACGGCATCTTGCAGTCCTGGCTCATCACAGTGGCGGGTCCTTCCGGGCTTGTGGCAGCCCCGGGGCCGGCTGTGTCCGTGTGTTTGCCGGGTGCTGGGCGGGCGCACGGCGACCTGAGCGCTCCCTGTCTGCGCTCGCTGTCCGGCACCGGCTCCCCCGGACGTGGGCACCGCGGAGCGCGCGGCCCCTGGGGGTGGAGGTGACAAATGGCAGGCAGAGGCCCTCCGGGCAGCGCCCGACTGGGACCCGCGTGCGTCCCTGCTTGTCTCCGCGCTGCTCTGTGGGGGCTGTTTGCTGTCTGAGGGAGGAGCCGAGCCCCGAGGTGTGAGGTTGGTCTCCGGACGCGAGGATGTGCCGGCTCTGAGGGCCAGTCACCAGCCCACTGGGACCCACTCGCTGGGGCCTCTGTGGACTTGACCTGGGATCGGGCCAACCCCTGGTTCTTCGGCTCGGACCCAACCTCTTGACCCCTGAGTCCGGCTGCTCTCACGTCGCGCACCTTCACCCGGACAGAACTCCTCGCGAGCCACGGTCACTGTAGGAGGCGGTGCCTCCCTTTTAGTTGGCTAATCCTCACCTGGGGACATGTTCCCATGGATTTTAGAGAGAGGGGAGGGAGGGGAGAGACAGAAAGAGAGAGAAACATGGATGTGAGAGAGACACATCAATTGGCTGCCTCCTGCTCTTACCCCATGGGAGGTGGGGAGTGAACCCAAACCCCACAAATGGGCCCTTGACTGGAATCGAACACAGGACCCTTCAGTCTGCAGACCAATGCTCTATCCACTGGGCCATACCAGCCAGGGCAGTGATATATATATATATATATATATATATATATATATATATATATATATATTATTGATTTCAGAGAGGAAGGGAGAGGGAGAGAGAAGGAAACATCAATGATGAGAGAGAATCATTGATCGGCTGCCTCCTGCACGCTCCCTACTGGGGACCGAGCCTGCAACCCTGGCATGTGCCCTGACCGGGAATCGAATCCGGGACCCTTCAGTCCACAGGCTGGACCAGCCAGGGCGGCGCCTCTCTCTTTCAGCAGCAAAGTCTGGAACGTTCTGGACCCAGCTCCCTCCAAGCACGGCCCGCGCCCCAGCTCCGCTCGTCACCGGGGAAGGTGTTTCGCGGGACGTGGTTTCGCAGCCTGTGGGCCGGTCTGGGAGCGTGTGACCGGGTGCCCGCCGCACGGAGCCCGCATGTCAAACGCAAAGGCTACCATGGGCCAAATAAACAAGGTTTAAGTTCACGTGGGCCGCAAAAAAACAAAAGCTTCAGTATTCATAGAAACAGGTTATTTCGATAGAGACATGCTGAATACAAAGGACTGAAATAAATGAGTCATCGTTAGCAAAAGAATAGAACATTTTAACAAAAATTCATATTTTTTCTTGAACATTAACTTACCAGACACGGAACAACTGCACAAATTAATAAGCGTCACACAAATAAACCTATTTTTCTTGTTCTCCAAAAGCGAAATATTTCCTGTTGCGCACACCAAACAAGTCAGTCCAAGACTAATGACGTGGCCATCGGCTGCTAGAATATTCGCTGCTGGTATTAGTGGGGAGACATGGTGTGCCTGCGCGTAAGGCCTGTAAGGGAAATGACTGCAACACGGTTAATCAGTCATTAGTGAACGTTGTAGTTCGTTATTAATAATTATGTATAACAGGATATTGTAAAAGTCAAGTCACAAAATTTTTATTAAACCGTTTCTTACAGACCGTTACATTGGCTGGGCCGCAAAAATATTCGTTGTGTCCGCATGCGGCCCGTGGGCTGCCAGCTTGACAGGGTTGGTGTGATCCCTGCTCCTGGACAGGTAACCACCGGCTCAGTGGGTTTCATTTTTTATTTTCTCAAATCAGCTAAGCCGTCAGGCTTGTAACTAGGTATAGCTTTGGGTTTTGGCATGTTCTGATTTCGTGTGTGTGTGTGTGTGTGTGTGTGTGTACGCACACACTCTTTAACATGACAACAGGAATCCTGCCATTCACAATAGGAAGGAAGTGTTACTTGTGGCAACGACACACTTCAACGGAGCAAATGGATTTACAGCAAAAGGTGTGATTCTGACGTCAGAAGCCGTGTTCGCTGTCTGTGCCTCGGACCCCACCTCTGTAAGATGAGGTGACAGTGGCCACCTCGCGGGCGGCCGGCCAGTTGTCGTCACAGCCAGTCCCGTACCCGCATCCCCTGAGCTCAGCCAGCGACAGCGAGCAGGTGCCAGGTAGCCTCCCGCTCAGTCGTGACGGTGCCTGTGTAACGGACATAGCTGCCGTCGCTCCCTGGGCTACCAAGGGGCGCTTGGAGAAGCGGGGTTTCAGATGACGGGGACTTTAATGCTCTGTTCTGTGTCTATGTATAAGTGGCTGCATTATCTACTTATTTAAAATTATTCCTTATTTAAAAAAGAAACAACACATAAAAAGCAGCTCAGAGATGTGCGTTCACACTGAAAAGGAAGCAGAACGTAACAGATGAAAGGACAGGGATGACCTGAGAATGAAAACGCTGAGCTGGCCGAGCCGCGGCCCACCTCCGAGCGTGAGCAGCCGGGATGCGTGGGAGGGGAGGCTCCCCATCCTGTGCCGTCAGATACAGACAGAGGCCGGGTCTCCTGGGACCGACCCCACCGGGTCTCCACTGGGAGCCGCGGAGGGAGGCAGGGCAGCTTCCCGCAGCATCGCCATTGCCATAGCAACCAGCTGTGGACTTTTCTCTGGATGGGTGCCCTGCGGAGGGCTGAGAGCTGAGCTGGGAGAGGGGATGGGGGTCCCGCCTAGAGCCGAGACGGACGTCCCCTCAGGGGCTCCTGAACACGGCGCTGCGGGCTCTCTCGTGGGCTGTGCGTCCTTGGTGTGCCCTTCGCACTGGGCTCCAGGCTCGGAGCGTGAAGGGTTCCCTCCACACGTGTCCCATGGGCACGCGATTGGCTTTGAAAGGATGTGCACTCGTGTCCTTAACTCTGAGAAGTACACAGTGTTTTAATCACATACAAAGCACAGCCCACACGCAGGTAGTGGAAGAACAAAGGCGGTGAGCCAACCTTCTGGGGAAAACAAGGCTTTTCCAGCTGCTTCCCCGATGTCAGAGGCCCCTCGGCGGCCGCACTGAGTCAGGGAGCGTGTGGGTGCATGTGTGTACATGTGTGCACGCATGTATAAGTGTGTGTGCATGTGTTCATGTGCGTGTGCACACCTGTGGCGCATGAATAGGTGTGCGTACATGTGCTCATGTGCGTGTGCACACCTGTGGTGCATGTCTGCAAGCGTGAAGGTGTGTGTTCATGTGAGTGCACACGTGTGCTTGTGTGTATGCACATCCGTGTGCAGACATGCCTGTGTGTTTCTAAGAAAATGACTTCCATGAGAATGAGTTCTGCGGCGTTTCACATTAAATGCAACACCTTGCTGTGCGGTGCTGGTGAGATAGCCTGATGTTAAAGACACTTTTTCTGGCTTCTCGGCTGTGAAGGGTTTTATCAAGTGTGTTACGAATTTGATGCTCCTTGGGGGACATCCGTTATAAGAATGAGGTCCCCCCGATGCATCAATTACGCGGTGACACTTCCAAAGCGGAGTCACGCCTCCGCCCCGGCATGTGGCCGGCGTGACCGGGACGCTCCTTCATGCCCACCGGCTGTGCGTGAGCGCGTTTTATCTGGAATCTGTGCACGTTTCTTCGGAAGCCGGGCTGTTGTGGATTAGCATGCTGGTGGCACTGGGAACACGGGCCGCATTTCCCCGTGGGCACAGACTGGAGCCGGGAGAGTGTGGCCGTCCCCGCGTGGAGCTGGAGGCAGGGCGGGCGGGGACCCCGGGCACGAGCGTTGCCCTGTCCTGCGTGTCCCTGCGGCCTCCACAAGTGCGCCCGCTGCCTCCGCGTGGAAGCCGCTTGTGTCTGAAACAGAGGAACCGCGGGAATCAGCAGAGCTCTGACGGCTGACTTGTAAATCCCACGGAGCCCACTTCCTGTTGGTGGTTCCCATCGCACAGTCCCTCGTGCACTCAGCTTCCCCTGCAGCCGGCGCTAAGCCAGCCCCGACCTGCCACGTGGGAGGCGGGCGCCCGAGGGCCACGGAGCCAGCTGGGCCCGGGGCCCTATCACACCGCGCGGCGCTTGGCTTTCCTGTGGGTGGAAGCGCGCGTGAGCGGCCGCAAGACAGTGGAACGGCCTGGCCCTGGTCAGGGCTGAAGGGTGGTGTCTCTGGGCCACACGCGTGTCTGCTGTGGAGCCAGGAAGCCACGCGGGCGCTGGTGGTTCTCCGGGTCGTCGGCAGGAGGACTGACCCGGACGTGTGTGTCCACACGCAGCCCCCCAGCCCCTTTTTAACTTCAGACGGGACCGTGGATGACACCAAATAGAGACGCACTTCCTGGAGAAAGTGAGTCCCAAGTCCTCAGAAACAGGTTCTGGGCCTGGGCCATCGATCGGGCCAGTGGGGGCGGCTGGCTGGGATCACGGAAGGGCCTGTGTCCACCACTCGGCCCCAGTCATGTGGTTTGTGTGTAACTGGTCGGTTGGTCAGATTTTATTCCAGCATCACACGCTAGCTGCGCAGCCAGGAATTCCTGTTCACACAAACCCTGTTAAAGCGAGCAGGGGAGCTCAGAGGGAGGCATCTGAACGAGGATCTTAATCAAACAGCAGGGACGAGCTGCGTCCCATGAAACACTGATGGGGTTGCTCAGGGCCAGGCGCCTTCTGGTGAGATGGGGCTATTCCTCTTCGTTCTGATTGGATGGAAACCTCCCATTTTCTCCGATGCAGCCGTGAAAAGGTGTCCTTCCCCCAGCGTTTCAGTGCCTCCGCCAGGAAGCCTTCTTGGGTTTCGTTTACAGTTTTATTCCTTTTGATCACAGAGAACCAACGTGCAGGCACGTGGTGCAGACGTCCATTATGCAGCTGCAGGGAGAACGGGATCGCGCCATCGGTGACCCGTGGCGGCCCTGAGGGCGTCACGCCGAGTGAGATCAGTCAGGGGAAGGCAGGCACCGCGTGTTCTCGCTTACACGCCGGATCGAACCAGTCCAGTCGTGGAGCCACAGGCAGTGTGGCTCCCAGGGGCTGGGGGAGACGTTGGTCAAAGGGGACAGCTTTTCCGTTGAAAGACATGCATTCTGGGGTCTGACCTACAGCACGGCGACCACAGCTGATAATACTGTGTTGTGTGTTTGAAATTCACCCCGAGCACAGATCTTACCTACAAGCAACACATCCCAAAATAATAACGAAACTCTGGGGGTGGGTGGGTGGCAATATCGGCCTCCTCGATGGTGGCCATCATTTCACAGCATACGTGCCCCGTAGGCCGGCATGGGGTGCACCGCCGGCACAGCCAGTTCCGTTTCTCACTGACCGCAGTGACGCGGGGAGAGCCGCCCGTGGGCACCGCTGCTGGGAGAGCGGGAGGGCTTCCTTGTTCTGTTCCGAAAGAGAAGAGACAGGTCAGCGTTTTCTGGGAGCAAAACCTTCGGCCCCAGAGGCAGCTGCAAGAATGAGAAAGACCCGGCAGGGCTCATGTCACGGAGGCGCAGTGAGCCGGGCGGGAGCCTGCTCCGTGTCCACGGTGAGTCCCGCGTGACCAGCCGGCAGCACGTGAAGGGGAGGGTGAGGGGTGTCGATGAGCCACGTGACACAGTTACTCACAAGCTCCTCACCTTGGATTATGGAAGGGTGGTTTTGTGTGTGTTTTATGTCTTTTTGACCGGTTTCTTTTTAAAAAAAATATATTATTGATTTTTTACAGAGAGGAAGGGAGAGGGATAGAGAGTTAGAAACATCGACCAGCTGCCTCCTGCACACTCCCCACTGGGGATGTGCCTGCAACCAAGGTACATGTCCTTGACCGGAATCAAACCCGGGACCCTTCAGCCCACAGGCCAGCGCTCCACCCACTGAGCCAAACCAATTAGGGCAACCTGTTTCTTAAGAAGTGGGCAGCTCTGGCCCGACTGGCATGGCTCAGTGGCTGAGCATCGACCTATGAACCAGGAGGTCAGGGTTTGATTCCTGGTCAAGGCCACAGGCCCGGGCTGTGGGCTTGATCCCCAGTGGGGGGCGTGCAGGAGGCAGCCGGTCCATGATTCTCTCTCATTGATGTTTCTCTCTCCCTCTCCCTTCATCTCTGAAAGCAACAAATATATTAAAAAAAAGAAGCGGAGGCTCTGGAGGAGGGGCCGGTTCGGAAATGTCACTCACGGTGCCGGGACCAGGACGTGTTCTTTCTCTCTCGCCCAATGGGGACCTGGCAGAGGCGGCGTGGGGGGCAGGGGCGTGTGTCTGTGAACGGCTCGTTGGATATTACATGAGCCTTTGGGCAGAAGAGCCACGGCGCACGGGAGACGTCAGCCCGCGGGCGCGGGAGGGGCTTCTCCATTTCCACTCGAGTTGGTCGTGTTTCTCATAGAAGAAACGTAAGGAGCGGGTCGCCGTGGTGAGGGCGGGGCACCGGGGAGAGTGACAGCGGGAACGGTGAGTCCCTTCCTCTCTCGTGGTCACTCTTTGGAGCTGAGACACTGGATTGAAACTTGCCACGTCCGTGTCGAGCCGGTGAGCTGTTTCCTCCAGGAACCAAACCTTATTCAAGAAAAGCTGGGTGTGGAGAGGAGGACGAGGTGCCTCCTCCACTCCCGGGGAGCCCAGCCCCAGCACCCTGACCCCTCCCCGAGGGGGGCTGGCTTTGAGTTCTTCTCAGCACCCCAGGGTGTCCGGTTCCCCCGTAGGCCCCATCTTTTTACTGTATTGATGCCAGAGAGGGAGGAAGAGAGAGACACAGACAGAGAGAGAGAGAACCATCCATCGGTTGCCTCCCATAGACGCCACGACCAGGGATCGAACCCACAACCTACGCATGCGCCCTGACTGGACGTCGAACCCACGGCCTTCTGGTGCACAGGGTGATGCTCCAACCCGCTGAGCCAACCGGCCCGGGCTGGACCCCACCCGTGAAGCGTGTTGCGTCTCGCCTGGCCCCTGACATAGCATTTCCCTGTAAATTCCATGTCTTCTCCTTGAAAGGTGACGGCGACGTCCCTCGATCGCCTGGCTGGCCTCCGCTCAGCCCTCTGTGAGGAGACGTAGGTTTGTAATCAGACGGCATCCTCTAGAATTTAATACAGAAGCATTTATAAGTAAGTGCCTTATTTTTAGGTATTAAAAATATTCGAAAATGTATATCAAGCTTTTTTGCCACTCCCTGGCTGTGGAAATGTAAGGCCCACTCTCTGTCCCGGTGTCACAGTCAGACACGCGCCTTCCCCCGGGACTCCGTCCGCACATTGGCAGTAACAGCTTCGCTGTTTTATTTGAGGGTCAGGGGGTCTGCGAGGTCCTGGGAGGCTGCTGGCGAGGGTTCGTGCACATGACCTGCGTGACGCCACGAAGAGCTGTGGGCTGGCTCCGCCGCCAGTCGCAGGGTCAGACCACGTTTCCTTCCCTTCCCAGAGAGAGCGTGTGATAAGGGAGCCAGGGCCCTGCGCACACGTGTCTTACCGTTTACACCCGACAGAGAGCGAGTCCGTAGCTCGCTCAGCGGCCCTGCACCGGGAGAGAGGACAGGAGGACAGGGTGGGAGCCGCTCCCCAGGAAGCAGCGGTGGGCATTCACGAGCGGCCGGTCCACGACACCTTCTGTCAACGTTCTGTTCCGCAAGAAGACAAAGCCTGGCGAACGTTCCCGCCTCTAGCACGGCAACGGGCCGCATCGTAGCGGGTCCGTTCCCGGGAGCCGTGGGGTCAGGGCTCGGACAGGTCAGCCTTCCGGGGCACAGCACGCGGCCGTCCCCGTCGCCCCCGCGATGACTCATCACAGCAGCGCAGGGTCTCAGAGACGGTCCGTCTGTGCCGATTGGCGTCGGGGCCTCTAGGCATGGGGAGACCTGGGCGTGTGGAAGTGGGACCCGGGCCTGTCCTCAGAGTCGTGCCTGCGAGGGAGGCGGGCGTGCAGGACGCAGGGGCGCCAATGGGTGGCCGCCACCCTGCCCTGCAGTCCTGTCTCCTCCTCGCCAAGCGGCTCACCCTCCTGACAGAGATGCCCTCAGAGAAAAGGGCCAGCACACGAGGGAAGGTCTGCCTCCTGGGGTTTGACCTCAGCACACTCAGGGGGCCTCGTCTGGTCTGTGGGAGCCACCGCCGGGCACCCAGGACCCCGGTGGGGAGCCCCGTCGGCCACTTGTTGCGCTCGCCTGTTTGCTTTTAGTCAGATCGTCACTTTATGGGCCAACATGTTCTCTTGTAAACCGGGGAAGGATCGCTCCTGTGCTCTGTACACGGTCACTGTGAGAATGAAATGCAAACACGGTCAAGGGGCCTGAAGGGGAAGGTCCCATCAGCGGACCTGGATCGTGCGTTAGGACGTGGCCACCACCCAGGCTTTCTCTACGAGGCGGCCTTAATGAGAGAGTTCCCACAGTCCCTGCACTGACACTGTAAGAACCTGTATATGTTTATTATTGAATTTTTCTGAGAGAGAGGAAGGGAGTCGGAGAAATAGGAACATTGACGAGAGAGACTCATTCATCGGCTGCCCCCTGCACGCCCCCTACTGGGGGTCCAGCCCGAAACCCAGGCCTGTGCCCCGACGGGGAATGGAACCGTGACCGCCTGGTCCATAGGTGGACACTGAGCCACGCCGGCCAGGCCACACTAACTCTTTCAATCTTCTGCTCCACCACTGTGATCGCCACCTTCGGGCCCTCGTTGGCGGAAGGGGAGGGAGCACTGGTTTCTCTGTAAGGACACAGGTCCCATCGGGCCCCACACTCCCAACCTCCTCACCGCCCCAGTGCCCACCTGGCACCCTCACCGCGGGGATAGGATTTGAACATGAACTGACAGGGACCCACGCATTCAGTCTATAGCAGCTCGGATAACAAATTAGAAAGTAAACACAAGTGTGATTTCAGCAAGAGCCCCGAATTGAATGCCATCCGCTCTGAGTCCCCAGGTCCTGCATTAACCTGGGCTGAAGTAGCAGTTCCTTCCGTGGCATCCGGAATGCTTCGGCGTGGGGCCTGCTTGACCTCTGCGTCCCTTTCCCACCGTTTGCCACACGTGCCCTCCCCACCAGCCACACTGACTCTCCGTGCGTCTTCCTCTTGTCCCGGAGCTTCCAGCCCCACCTGCCGCCAGGGAACAGCCCTCTGCTCTGCGGCTTGTCCGCACCGTGCGAGCGCCATCACCGGAACACGTGCAGAGCGGCTGCGCAGGTTCAGCTCCGACCCTCCAGTCCTGAGCTCGCTGACCAGCGCGAGGCAGACGTGAGGGGGCAGGCAGGGAGGAAAGTGCTCCTTTCCTTCTACCCTCCGGCTGGGAGCCCAGAAATTCAACTGACAAAAGACACATCCGCAAGAGAATAACAAGGAGTGTATGAACGTGTGCATGACGTAGTCACGTGGGAGCACAGAGACGGGTAACTCAAAGGAGTGGTTAGAACTCGGGCTCACACCGCAGATAGCTATAACTCTGTGGAGAAGACACGAGACGGAGGAAAAGGTCGGTGAGTGTCCAGGGCGGCAAACCGAGGGAAGGCAGGTGTGTGGGCGCGAGAGGTGGACGAGGCCTGGTAGCTGGTTTGCTGTCAGGCTCCTGCGGGGCTGTCTCCAGCTGATAAGCGTCCAGACTAGTTTCCGGTGATTACTGTGTCTTTCCTGGTAGAGGGTGCGGGCACTTTGTAAAGGCGAGTCCAGTCTTAGGCAAACAGCGGGGAGGGCAGGGAGTTCTCCTCCAGTCTGCTTCTCCGTTGCCTTCAGCGCACGTCGACCCTGGGGTCACGTTGGGAATCGGGGCCCTGCCCCGGATTTGTGGTTGAACAGCTGGACAGAGGAGGAATGGCGAGGTCAGCACACAGGATTTAGAATGCCTGCCCCCGGGACCACATCCCACACGGCGTTCCTCGGAGCTTGTCCTGCCAGCCCCGGTGTCCACGCCTCTTCACGGCCCTGCGGAGCAGGAGCAATGACAGCAAGTCAGTTAACGAGGAAAGTCACGCGAGAACAAAGACGAGGCGGGAAGGGGGCGGGCTCCCTGGTGGGGCCCAGGTCAGGCCATGTGCTGGGCAGGCCTTTGTGGAGATAACGAGCATCAGCGTGCGCTGGCCGGAAACAGAAGAGCAGGGGAGCCTCGGGCGGGTGGTTAGAGAGGAAAGCAGGTCGGGAGGTAAGTGCTGCTCACAGGCCGGGAGGCGTCGGGCCGTGCGCGGGCCTGGGGAGGCGCCGTGAGGAAGTCTGGGCGGAGGGCCGGCGACGGGGATCGGTGACGGCCACAGTGAGGCCGCATCCAGGATGCTTCCTCGGCTTCTAAACGCTGCTCCCCAACCTGCATCACAGCGACGAGATGTGGCCTCTTCGCCCCGCTCGCGTAGAGGTGTCGTGCTCCTGTCTTTGCCCGCGGGGCCAACCCCCGAGGTAACGGGACAGACCCTTTTCCTCGTGCGTGTCCCAGTTCCCCACAATATGGAAATCGAGTCTACACAGTGCGTCCTCCTGCTGGGACACAGGTGCTGTCCGGGGGCTCTGTCCTCAGAGGGTGATGGGAATCGGCCGTGTCTGTCCTGCCCCCATCCTGTGACTGTGACTCCTGGCTGCGCTCCCGTGTCGGCGGGTGTGGGGCTGCGGCGCTCTGAGCTGAGAGGGAGCGTGTCTGAGGAGAGGCCCCTCCTTCTGTAGGACTTTTTGTTTGTTTTCTGTTAATTCTCACCAGAGGATATTTTTTCCATTGGTTTTTAGAGAGAGTGGAAGGGCGTGGAGGACAGAGAGAGAGAGAGAAACACATTGATTGGTTGTCTCCTGCATGCGCCCCAACTGGGGCCAGGGATGGAACCTGAGACCCTTCGATGTGCTGGCTGATGCTCTAACCACTGAGCACCGGCCCGAGCTGTACAGCATGTTTATCTGCCTCTCGTCTCGGTTCAGCTGTGCAGTGACACACACGTGGGGGAGGTGTGCACACTTAGACAATGACCGTGGGGATGGACAAGTGGTCCCCGGCCAGGTACCTGCCCAGGTGGGGAATGAGATCTTCATCCGCACGCGCCCTTCGCTGTCCCCGCGGGGAGCCCCTATTGACTCCCTCCATCCATCCACCGTGTCCAGGGGATGGAGCGGGAGCACATCTTTGCAGGCTGCCCTTCCTCACGGCTGCCCGTCCTGCTCAGTGTGCGGCGTGTGACCTCCGTGTGAGCCGCGATGCAGCACGTGCGCCGTCTCGTGCTGTGTTGGCGGCACCGCTGCGTGTGGACCGTGGTCACGTCCGTGGCCACCGTCCTTCTCCCCCTGGTTCCTCCAACTTGTTTCCATGGGCTGTCTTACCCACAGCACAGCCGTGAGCACCACGCTCAGCGATGCCGTGGACCCTGCCGTGGACCGTGGCCGTGCGTGTGGGCCCGGGTGCTGGGTCCGGAGCACCTCGGCTGCTACATAGAAACGGACGTCTTACTGACTTTGTTTCCAGTCGCGTTGCCTTAGTCACTTTCATTTATTCAAATTATTTTATTTTCTAATAGAGTTTCTACATCCCTAATGAGTTGGCTACAAATGCCAGCTGTATTTTTCCTGATGGTTTTATTCATTTTTGTAGCTTTATCGGGCTGGCCAGGCTGCGGGGGGTGGGGTGGGGGGGGAGGGGGTAGAGTAGAGCCGGCATTCTGGGCGCACAGCTCATCCTCGGATTCAGTGGGTGGGGAACTTCCGATGCGTCCGCGTTAACTGGCACGTGCACCACAGAGCACGCACGGACCGTCAGCCTCAGCGCACTTCTTTCTAGGGCTGCTCTGCTTAGCATCTGTGGCAGACGTTGACTTTCATATGATGCGTTTTCTATGGAGACGATTGTACAACCTCCCTTTACTCTCTTTCCTGGTGTGAGGTAATCTCCTTTCGAGCCATACCTACACCCCTGAAATAAGCACAACACGTCTGTGCTTGTTCTGTTGGCATATTTATTGCGTAGCATTCAAGGACAAGGTGTTGAGGACTTTTGCCCGTTCACAACAGGCTGCCTTGTGTGTGTGTGCGTGTGTGTGTGTGTGTGTGTGTGCACACGCGCTCACCCCGTTGGTTGGAATGAAGGTTGCTCTGACCTCACCACGAACGGAGGAGCGTTCTTTCCCCTGTGCTCTCAGGAGTGTGTGTCATTAGTGATATTTCTTCTCTGAAACACCGGAAACATTTGGGGGGTGGCCATCTGTCTCGGTGATGCTTTTATGAAAAGATGTGCCAGGCCAAAGGTGATGTCTTTCTCGGAGATAGGATTGTTCATGTTTTCATTCCTTCTTGTAGCAATTATCATTTGCTTTTTTCAAGGGAAATTTCCATTTCAATTAATTCAAACACTTGTGGCATTCAGCTGTTCGCCCAATCCTCTTAAAATCTCTTCATGACGATTCTTCTTTTTCCATTTCCGATGTTGCCCTAAGCCTCCTTTGGTTCATTTCTTAAAGTTAATAGGGGTTTATGGATTTTATTAATCTTTAAAGACTAATGATTTTTTCCGTTGTTGATTTTTCTCAACACTATGTGTTTTTCTGTTTAATTAATTTCTGCTTTTATCTTTCTTACTTTTCGTTTGGTTTTTGTGTTCTGTTGTATTCTTCCTTCCTGTGTTGCGGAGTTAAACCATTGATCGTTTATCTTTACTGCATTTAAGGTGGCACGTTTTTCTTACGTTTAGGCTCAGTCATACGTTCGCAAACTTCAGTTCAAAATACCTCCTAATCCTTTAGCTTCTCCTCTGACGATAAATTTTTGGAAGGATATCGCTTAGCTTGAAGTGGCCGTTCATGAGTCATCTGTGTTGTTCCAGTCCGACTCCCTGTGGTCAGCTCCATCCTCTGATGTGTTCAGTGTTGGAACGTGCTGGGCCCGCCCGCGGCTGCTGCGTGCGGCCAGCTCAGGCAAGCGCTCCGCTTGTACCTCAGTGGGGCGGAATGGCTTTGTTCGTGGATCCTGGGCTTGGCACAGACTGGCAGCTCAAGGTCATTAACCCTTCTGTTCCGGTCTCTCCAATCCTCACTGTCATTTCCTGGTCAATCAATCCGATTTATCTCTTTTTGTTTATTTTTTTCTTAGAGATGTGTTATTGCGAGTTTTTGCTTCTTATATTTTGAGGTAACAGAGTGGCATATCCATCTGGGTGCTTGTATCTCCCTGGAAAAGGCGCCCTTTTATCCTTATGAAATGCTCCGTCTCTCCCAGTGGTTTGTGGCTTTAACATCTGTGTTATCCGACCTGCGTGTCTGTCAGCTTCTCTGCGTTAATGTTGAACAGTGTCTTTTCTCCATCACGTCCTCCCCGGCCTTCTCCGCCCTGACGTGCAGGCTGCGCTCGCACACAAGTGGCCGCCTGTGTTCTGTCCCCGGCCGCCCGTTCATGCTGACTGCGGAGCTGATCCGCGCGGATTCGAACCTGCCACTTCCCCGGGCACATTCTGTGTGTCGCGTCTCCTCAATATTCTGTCTCCCCTCCTTTCTTGCCTTCTGCCGTGTTAACCACGATTTATTTTATTGATCCTTCTGTTGCTATAAGCCTCTCTTTACACAAATCTTTGTCTTCATTTCTGGTTATTTCATTAGCATAAACTAGTAGGAGTGAAATCATAGATCAGATATCACAACACTTTAAGGGTCATGGTGAGTAAAAGCAAATCACCTTTCTGATTGTTTGAGCAAATGTATGTTCCCATGAGAAGTTTATGAGGACTTTTCTTTTTTAATATTTTTGAAATGTTTTTTAAAATAATTCTTCACTGTTGAAAGTATTACGTATGTCCGCCTTCCTGCCCCATTATGAGTACTTTTCTCATCCCATCTCACTGGCATTCAATCATAGTTCATTTTTCATCATCCCCAAGTTAAAAGGCCATGATATGTCTTCCTTCTTTCCTCCCTCCCTTCCTTTTACTGAATCTATTGGGGTGAAATTGGCTAACAAAACTGTACAACTCAACAAAACGTCGTCTGCACACGGCATCATGCGCCCATCGCCCCAAGTAACGTCTCCTTCCGTCCCCGTATCCCCCCCTTTGCCCTCTCCCACCTCCCTCCACCCCATTGTATCTTATTTTTTGTTTTTAAAAAGTAATGTCATTTTAAAAATATGTTTTTATTTATTTCAGAGAGAGGAAGGGAGAGGGATAGAGAGATAGAAACATCAATGGTGAGAGAGAGAACCATCGATCGGCTGCCTCCTGCACGCCCCCCACTGGGGTTCCGGCCCACAACCCAGGCGTGTGCCCTGACCGGGAATTGAACCGTGACCTCCTGGTTCATAGGTTGATGCTCAACCACTGAGCCAAGCCGGCCGGGCTATATCTTGTTTTAATTTGCAATTCTCTCTTTCCTAGCGGGGCTCAGAGTGTGTTCAGATATTTACTGGCTATTTATAGTTCTTTTGTAAATTCTATTTGCAGACATGTATCTGCTTTGCGAAGGGAGTGTGAGAGATTTTCTTACCGTTTCCTAGGAGGTCTTTGTATACTATCGGCACTGCCATTTTTGTTATTTTTTGAAATCTGTTTCCAGTTGGACTTGGGCCTTTTTATTATGCAAATGCTATTTTTAACATCTATCCATGGCGCTACATTCTTCACTTCTCTCGGGCATCCCGTCCGCTTGCTGAACACTCGGTCGCAGGGGTGGGGGGGGTGGGGGTCATGTTACCTGAGGAAACGGCACCGAACATCCATGTGGGTCGGGGCGGGGGGGGGGGGGGGGACGGCGCCCAGGCCGCCAGGGGCTGAGCGGCGCGCGTACCCCGTTGTCCGGGTTCCGGCCTCTGGTTCTGATGGACAGGAAGTCGTGGGCATTTCTTCCCTGGAAGGGGGAACTGGAACTGTCCCTCTGCCCTCCTGCATTCTCGGCTGAGACCCTAGGAATGGAAACACTGACGAGAGGAAAGCACCGTCTATGACCCTGGGCACCTCGTGTGCCCCTGGGAGGCCCGGGAACATGCGGGGTGCCCCGAGGCGGCTCAGAGGTCAGGATTAAGTGCCAGCTTAACAGGGAAGGCGGTCGGCTGGAGGTCTCGTGGGGGAGATACTGGGGAGGGGGAGTGTCGTTGGTCGAGCAGTGGAGGCAGCACAGTGTCTGGGTGTGGGCTGGCTGCTGGGGTCCCCTCTGTGGCAGGAGTCCCCCCTCCTGGCTGGTGACGTTCAGAGGGAGCGGTGCCAGCTGGTTCCCTCAGGCAGAGAAGGGGGCGCAGAGAAACCGCTCCCTGCATTCCCTCTGCCACCCCCGCCCCTCCCCCCCCCCCCCCCGCAGTCACCACGCCAAGCTGAGCGGCAGGTTGGGGGTGGCGTGTGCGGAACCCCTGGTCATGGTATGGGTGGCACCTTCTGCTTCCCTTCACCCCGGACACTGTTGTTTCGATGACTCATAAGACACAAAGCCATCTGGCTGGTGTGGCTCCGTGGCTGGGTTCGTGGATCCGGGCGCAGCACAAACTGGCAGCTCAAGGTCCTGAGTTCAGGGTGTGGCCCCTTTGTCTCTAATGTGGCGCATTTGGTTGTAAGTTTATAATGTTTCGTTTTTTGTTTTTTAATATGTTTTTATTGATTTCGGAGAGGAAGGGAAGGGGGCAGAGAGAAACATCCGTGATGAGAGAGAATCATGGATCGGCTGCCTCTTGCACGCCCCATACGGGGACCAAGCCTGCAACCCGGGCATGCGCCCTGACCAGGAATCGAACCTATGACCTCCTGGTTCCTAGGTCAGTGCTCAACCAGGGAAGCAGTGAAGCCCGGTGATAGTGCAGGTTTTTCACTTAAAAACCATTCTTTTTACCAGAGTTACAGCCGAAACAGACAGCAGGATGAGACCCCTGGCGAGCGTGCCTGTCCTGGTGGGTGTCTGTGGGTTGGGTTACGCCCAGGGCGCCCTGTGGCAGGGTGGGCGGCTCTATGGCGGCTCTTAGCAACGATGGGCGCTAATAAATACGGCGAGGCCCACGCTCACGGGCAGCTGGCATCGCGGCGATTTGCACGGGGCTATCCCAGGGGGCTCCTCACTGACTCACAGAGGTGTGAGTGGACATCACTGGCCTGGCTGCCATCTGGGCTGTGGAGCCAGAGGGTGGGTGGGAAGGTTTAAGCCTCCCAGGAGGCAGCGTGGTTTTGCTGAGCCGTCGGAGGCTCAGAGGCTCCCTGCCGCCGCGATGAAGAGGCTGACCTCCCCGAGGGCTGTGGGAAGGCCGCTGGCCACAGCGGGAGCAGGGACGCCCCTGGGAGGGGCGGGGTCCGGGCACAGGGCGCTTGACTCCCCACGGAAACACATTCAGGTTCCTGCTAAGAGCTGCCTGGCCCAGGACTCGGTTTCCCCTGCTGGGGCGCACCCCTCCAACTGGCCTTTAAAGAAATAGAAAGTGATTTTCCTACACCTTGGACTAGCACCAAAGACCTACGGTATTTTCTGGACTTATTTCTTTAATCCCTTCAGCGCCCAAAGAAAGTAGGTGGCGACCGGTGCTGTGTCCATTTGCGGAGAAACGATCGCTTAGTGTTTCAGGGAAATGGATGCAGAGTGACTGGGGCTTGCTCTGCAAAGAGCTCACCCCCAGGCCCCGCCCCAGGGTGGCCACCAGCGCGGAGGCCATGCCCACCAAGGCGGCAGCGGGCCGTCGTTTCAGCAGAAGAGACGAGATGGCCGTTTCTGAAATCGAGACCAAGGTGAGCTCCCAGCGCCTCACCTTCAGTGGGTCCAAATGAAGACGCACGGATCCTGCAGCTCCTTTCCCGGCAGGGGGCCCGGTGGAGTCCGTCCTAAAGGCTCAGTTTATTTCCCAGAGGCCTGGCGCTCAGATCCGTGCACCGGTGGGGTCCCTCCGTGTGGCCTGCAGGGATTGGGCCGAAACCAGCAGTCCAACGCCGCCTGCCGCTCCCCCTCATGCTGGCCCCGCTGCGCCTGCCGCAGGCTCATGCCCAGTCAGCCCCAATCGGGAGAGGCTCATGGCGCCGCAGCGGTGCTC
This sequence comes from Myotis nattereri, assembly GCF_964212035.1. Lineage (NCBI taxonomy): Eukaryota > Metazoa > Chordata > Mammalia > Chiroptera > Vespertilionidae > Myotis > Myotis nattereri. The sequence continues at coordinate 2,226,585 of NC_138076.1, read as the reverse complement.
GCCAGCCGTGAGCCCTGCGTCTGGCACCCATTAGTCAGCTGAGCAGCGCTGCCGCTGTGTGAGCGCACTGACCACCAGGGGGCAGCTCCCGCGTTGAGCGTCTGCCCGCTGGTGGTCAGTGGGTGTCATAGTGACCGGTCGGCCAGTCTTTCGGTCGCTTAGGCTTTTATATATACAGATGTTTATTTAGTAGCATTGGCACTAAAAGCATATTAATTCTTGCTTTAACTCAGGAAGAGAGCGTGTCTCATGGGCCTGCACCACTCACTCCCCCGTGCACCGACGGTTAAATAGGCCTGGTTTTCTGTGCACTGCGGTCATAATTTAAAGCATATGTTCACTGATCCCAGAATACCAGTGTCTACGCTGACACACCTGCACAGATGGCAGTGTTTTTGTGAAGTCTGTGAGGATAATTTTTTACTAAGCAGTAAAAGGCGTTTCTGCGTTTATACCGTACCCTTAAACGTGCACCCGGTGGTCGGCAGGACTGGCGTGAAGACGTTCAGCCTGCACCACCCGCTGCAGAGCACAGGGGCCGCGTGAAAGCAGGTGCCCCGCCCGGGAGGACCTGAGCCCCCTGGAGAGGGTGGGATTCCTGTTGGAGCCAGTCACCCGTGTGCTTGGTGTTGGGCACCAGCCGACGACAGGGAGACACAGGCTCGCTCGTTTTCCTTTGAACGGGGACACCTTTGCGAAGGGTTCCCGAGTGTTCGCGTGTCTCTGTGAAGTCGGTCACGTCAAGTAAACAAGTCCGAACAGACAGGCCTGTGCAGTGGCATAAACATCCTCTTTTTCCAAACTAGTGAGCAAATTGCAATTCCTTCTGCTCCGAAAGCCGAGCTGTGCTTTCTCATCGATGCGTAACTTACACACGGTGACACGCCCGGGTCCGGGAGCCCCCGTGTGCCCACGTGGCCCACACTGGCCGCCAGGGTGTAGAGCTCGTCCACATTCTGGAACATCCCCCCCCACCCCCCGCCCCGCGTTTCCAGGGACGCCTCGGCCACCAGAGCAAACGGTCGCCTGGTTTCTGTCACCGGAGGTTTCCGTTCAACGTGAGGACGTGAGCTTATTGCGTGGATGGCGTGGGAGGCATTATACCGTCTTCCGTGGTCCGTAGGGAAATGAAGGTGAACCTGATGGTGCTATCCAGTCCGTAAGCACGGAAGGCCATGTGAACCCACAGAGGTGAGGAGAGGAAGCCGTGGCCGCCTGGGAGGGGCCGCGGGTGCGAGAGGCCAGTGGGCGGAGACGGTCGCCCCCCCGACGCCCCCCCCCCACCCCCGGGGAGACCCAGGACATTCCTCTGCTGCTTGTACCGGATGCGAGGCGGACGTGCCCATGTTAGGTGCCCATAGATACTGCGAAACAGTCGCGGCGGACGGAGGAGCGGCATTTCTGGGGTACGGCAGCCTGTGGCGAGAGCCGCTCCCCGGACAGATGCTCCGGCCTGGGGAGCGACCTTCAGTTCAAAGGCGTTTCTGTTTCATATTCTCTGCGTGAGGCGCTAAATGATGAATGACTGCCGCCGTGTCCACGAAGTGATCTCTGTGGTGGGTCCTGAGCACCGTGGTAGCCTCTGCGGTTCCCGGCGGGGGCGGGGGGGGGGCGGCTGGCATGTCCCCGTTGGGTGCAGGGGTGAGAGGATGCCTGACATGCGTGCCCTGGTCCCCTGGCTGTTTATGGCCAAATAAAACCGAGCCTCCCTGCGCGCGGCTGACACCTGAGTTTACGGCCCTGTCGCTGGACCCAGAGCTGGTTTTATGGCCGGAGCAGCATCGTGTCACTAGGGATCCGGAGTGTAGTCAGGGGCCGTCCCTCCCCGTTGCTCTGTGGCCACTGCCTGGCAGGTGGGCCCTTTCCTCCCACAGGTCCCTGCATCTGCCCCCACTGGGGTCTCGCTGCCCCAGAGCTGTGGGGTGCAAGGCTCAGCCTCTGACGCAGCCTCCGCGCCAGGCCTGGCTCCCCCCGCATCCGGCAGGACAAGGAGTCGGGACTTCCTTCTGCCCGCGCCCGCAGAGGGGAGGGCCCAGGGAGGAGGCTGCTGTGCACACTGTGACCCCTGACTCCTGTGACCCCTGACTCCTGTGACCCCTGACCCCAGCTTGCTTCTGGGTCTTCTGAGCGTCCCGCCCAGGGGGTGCTGGGAGAGCAGATGGGGGGGCAGGTGTTTTACCAACAGCAGCAGGTGCTGCGTAAATGCCAGTGAGAATAAAGCAAGGGGCCTGGCCTGCTTGGTGTCTGCCCTTGGACTGAAGGGTCCTGGGTTCGATCCCGGTCAAGGGCACAAACCAGGGTTGCAGGCTTGATCCCTGGCCCCAGTTGGGGTTTGTGTGGGAGGCAACCAATCAATGCACCTCTCACATCGATGTTCCTGTCTCTCTCTCTCTCTCTCTCTCTCTCTCTCTCTCTCTCTCAAAAAAAAAAAAAAAAAAATCAATGGAAAAAATACCCTTGGGTGAGAATTAACAACAAAATCCTCAAAATATTAAACAGAAACCCTCAAAACTACAGATACACGTGGCACAAGATATTCTTTTTGGCATCATCAGGTTAGGAAGCACACAGACCCGGCAGCTGGTCGAGACCCCATGTGCCTGAGGCTGTCCCCCGAAACCCCGTGTGCCTGAGGCTGTCCCCCAAAATCCCGTGTGCCTGAGTCTGTCCCCCGAGACTCCGTGTGCCCGGCACAGTCTGAAACCAGGCCCTGAAGCCTGGGGATGAAGCCCAGTGCCCAAGGGCAGGGTTCAGGGCGAAGGGGCAGCTGGTGGGGTGTTGTGTTTCATGATATTCCCTGTGAAGGGCGCCAGGTCATCTGACATAGCAAGAATTTTATCCGAAATAATTACAGCAATTTAAATGTAATAATTACACATACACGTGACAGTCTGAGCTACTCAGAGCGCCGGGCTGCTAAGAAATTCCCAGGGCGGGAAACGCAATGTCGTCACGCTCCGTGGGAAAGTGAAAGTGTGACCGAGCGGGTGTGATTGAGGAGCAGCCCCGTGGAGCCGCGTGTTCTGGGCAGTGTGAGCAGGCGCACTCCCGGTCACCTGTTGTGGCTGCTCTGGTGACAGGTTCCCTTTCTCACACTTCGTGGAAAGGAGATCAGGACCCTGGAGTGAGCGCGCACTGCGATTAGCAGGCATCAGATCACAGCTTTGGATGAAAGATGAAGTTCAAGAGCTCAGCAAAGACACACACACACACATGCAAACATGCACACACATGCACAAACACATGCACACAGACACCACTCATGTGCACGACACACACGCACATACACATACTAACACACATGCACCCACTCGCACACATGCACCCACTTGCACACATGAACCCACTCGGGCACACATGCACACACATGCACACACATGCACACACATGTGCACACAGCCAGCAGAGCCCAGGGGAAGCCTTTGGCTCGCAGCTGCTTCTCTGGCCAGTAGGTGAGAAGATGGCGCCGTTGTCCTCAGAGAAGTAGTGAGATCTTGGGGGAATGGCATTACTGACCCACTCGCCTCCATCAGACTCGTGCCAGGAAGTGACTCCGCCTTCGCCGGCAGAGGCACCGCTCTCAGCCGAGCCTGTGTGGGTCGGCCGCTGCCTCTCCTGCTCAGTGCTGGGGGTGGGGGGGGCAGGTGCAGGCACGCGACAGGTGGACTGTCCTGGGCTCAGACAGGTGACTCCGACAGCGGGCGCAGCCGCCTCCTGTGCTGCGTGCGGGGCCCTGCGGACCGAGAGCCCGGCTCTTGCTGTCTCCTGGGCTCGAGGTTTTGGAATCACTTTACAGAAACCCTGTGGGGTGGACAACAGAGCCAGGCGGCCCTGGCTGGACGCGGCCGCAGAGCCCACGGGCGGAGTGGTCTGGGGCCTGGGCGTGGGACGAACAGCGCCCAGAGCCGGCACAGCCGTGGAGACGCCCACCCAGCTCTGCCCAGGGGACCCTCCCGGTGACTGTCGGTGCGTGTTCGGTGCAGATTGTGTGTGTCCTTCTGCCATGGGCGCAGCCCTCGCCGCTGCCTCCCTCCCGGTGCTGCCCAGTGACGCTGCTTGTCCTCCAGGACGTGCCAGCAGCGTTCACGGTGACTCACGGTGTCTCCATTCGCACCGGCCTATCCATCACACCGTCTCTGTCCAACCCTGCTCCCTGGGGACGGCTGGCTGGGACAGGACGTCACTCCCTCGTCCAGCTGCTGAGTTCTGCAGCCACGGCCCTCTCAGCGCTCCGGGGGCTGCCACCATGCTCACCCCCCCCCACACACACACACACGCACAGGTGCCTCCCCTCCATCTCCTTTTTCCCCAATCGACCCCCACTCCCCCAGCCATTCCCACCCCGGGCAAGCCCCCACCGCCCCAGTGCCTGTGTCCATTTGATATGCTGATGTGCATGCGTACAAGTTCTTTGGTTGCTCTCTAACCCCACCTCCTACCATTTGTCTCTGGATCGATCTATTCTTGTTCATCAAATTATGTTGATCATTACATCCCACACATGAGTGAGATCATGTGACATTCCTCTTTCTCTGACTGGCTTATTTCGCTTAGCACTTCCTTCCTTTTGCATTTGCCTACCTTTCACGGGGCATTTGCTCTGAGCCAGGAGGATGTTTTAAACCCACGAGAATGAGAAACGTATTCAAACAAGTCCACGTACGTGTGTGTTCACAGCGACACTGTTTCCAGTAGCCACAGGAGGTGTCCACGGCCTGACGGACGGACAAACAGACTTTGGCACACACGCACGGTGGACTGTTATCCGCGTAAAGTGGGGGGAGGTGCTGGCGCCTGCTGCTACAAGGAAACCCAGGAGCATATGTTAGCTGAAGGAAGGCGGACACAAAAGGTCGCATTGTGTGTGATGTCACTTACCTGAAACTCCCAGAGTTGGTGAATCCATGGAGACAGAGGTGTTCCCCGTGACAAAGGGGAGAGGCAGTGGGAGCAGCACCCCCACAACATGGGGTGTCCTGGTGTCCCTTGGGCATGCTACAGTGTTACAGCACTTGATAGGGATCACTCACTTTTAAATGGTGAACTGTATATTGTGTGGATTTCACCTCAATTTTAAAGGAAGTTTTAAAACAAGAATTATAAGGGACTACCATGGACCATTGTAAGCCAATACATTGGGAACTTAACTGGAATGGGCAAATTCCTAGACAGACAAAACCTGCCAAAACTGACTAAGAAATAGAAAATCTGAATAGATATCTAAGAAGAAAAAAGATTACGTTCATGAAAAAAAACACAACAAACAGAATAAAGCACCCTCAGAGGAACGCTCTGGCCCAGGTGGCTTCACTGGTAAATTCTGCCAAACGTTTAGAGAAGAGGAGACGCCAACCCTTCACATATCATCCCGACATCAGAGCAGGGGACTCCAGCTCATTCTGAGGCCAGTGCTACTCTGATGCCAATAGCACGGGGAACGAATGACAGGCCAGTGTCTCTTAGGGATGTAGACACAGAGACCCTCCACACGAGACCAGAGGACCGAATCCAGCCACATGTCAAAGGTCACACCAGGTTCAATTGGCTCTCTCCAGGAATGCAAGGTCGGCTTGACATCAGAAGGTCAGCTAAAGTAACGGACTACATGAATGGAATAAAAGGCCAACAATGACGGGATCAGCTCAGTAGATGCAGCAAAAGTGTTTGACAGAATTCAAGACCCCTTCATGATGAAAACCCTCAACAAACTAGGAATAGGTGGGGAATCTTCACCCTGATAAAGGGCACCTGTGGAAGACCCAACCAGGCGCAAAGCCGGGTCTGCTCTCAGCACCGGTTCCACAGCCACCTGCAAGTTCTGGCCAAGGTGGCGGGGCAAGAGGAGAGAAGGTGTCCCCCCGGCCAGTGTGGCTCAGTGGTTGAGTGTCAACCTATGAACCTAGAGGTCACAGTTCAATTCCTGGTCAGGGCACATGCCCCGGATTGCAGGCTCAATTCCCAGTAGGAGGCATGCAGGAGGCAGCCGATCCATGATTCTCTCTCTCATCATTGTTATTTCTAACTCTCTCTCCCTCTCCTTTCCTCTCTGAAATCAATAATAATAATAATAATAACAAAGATAGAAGGTGTCTGCATTGGAAAGTAAGAGGCAATATTGTATCTGTTTTCAGACAATGTGAAATTGTCCTAAGATATCCACTAAAAATTATTAGAAATAATGACTGAGTTCAGCCATTGAACAATTCGAAAGTTAAAAAAATAGCTGAGCCCTAACCAGTTTGGCTCAGTGGATAGAGCGTCATCCTGCGGACTGAAGGGACCCAGGTTCGATTCCGGTCAAGGGCATGTACCTTGGTTGCGGGCACATCCCCAGTCGGGGGTGTGCAGGAGGCAGCTGATCAATGTTTCTCTCTCATCGATGTTTCTAACTCGTTATCCCTCTCCCTTCCTCTCTGTAAAAAATCAATAAAGTATTTTTAAAAAATAGCTGTGGCTAGGCTGCTCAGTGATTAGCACGTCAGCCTGTGCCCTGGAGGGTCACTGGTTCGAGTCCCAGTCAAGGGCACGTACCTGGGCTGCATGTTTGGTCCCCGCCCCCCAGTTAGGGATGTGTGTGAGAGGCAACCAATCCATTGTCTCCACATTGATGTTCTCTTCCTCTCCCCCTCCCTCCCACCCTCTCTAAGTATCAATGGGAGGATTAATAATAATCCTGTATAATAGAAGCGTAATATGCTAATTAGACCAGACGTCCTTCCAGATGTCCTTCCAGATGAAGCCAGGGCTGCGAGGGCTGAGGCAGAGGTAGCCACCGCAGTGGGTGGGGGCCGAGCCCTTTGCACGAATTTCGTGCAATTGCCTCTAGTAATAACAATAAAGGAATAAAGGAACAAAGGAGATACAGAACTCCCACTCCGAACACAGTGAACTATTGCTGAAGGAAAGGAAAGCACATTAAATTAGTAAAACCACAGCCCTGTCCCTGGACCAGATCACAGGACGTCCTGTTGCTGAGAGGGCAGATCCCCACCTGGACCCCCAGGTTAGCGAGTCCCCGAGTCCCTGCCAGGATCCCAGCGGCTTTGGTCTCAGAAACGGACCTGCCGATCCTAAACTTCACATGGAATTCGAGGAACTCGGTCCAACTAGTCTTGGAAAAAGAAGGATTTGAGTAACTTTGTTCTGTCCCCTTCAGAATGGAGCGTGGTTTCGGCTTAAACTGGCAAGAAGTGTGTATGTGGTGGGAAAGTCATCGATTCTGGAAGCGCTCGGATGGCCTTGTTTAGGTTTAAGGTTTGGGGTGCTTCTCTGCAAATCAGGCGATTCGGGGTTCACAACAGAGAGGAGCCGGGGCCGCGGGGCTCGGGTGGCGTTTGTGTAAGTGTGCGCAGCTTCGGTAGGACAGACAGAGCGCGTCATCAGGGACAGCGTCTCTTTGCGGCGTTCCTGACGGCGGGAGACATCGCTGAGGGCTCTCCGGGGAAAGCCGCGCGGGCGGCGGAGCCGTGCTCTGATGATTGGCATTCGGAGTGATTGGTGTGGTGGGATTTAATTTGTTTGTAGATAAGCCTACCTAGAGGGACCATCACAGAACAGAAATCCCCAGCTTATCCAAACAACAGAAAATTAATTAACGAGGCAGCACTAATTAGCTTATCCAGTTTGCGGGCAGAGTGGGTGCCGAGGGCCGAGAGGGGGCTGGTGCTTGTGTGAGCTGGGGGTCGGGAGGGGCTGTTCCCGGACTCTGGGCAGTGGAGGGGATGGGGGGGGGCGGTTCAGGGGAACCACAGCCACCTCTGCCTGCTGGGACCGGAGAGGACCTGGAGCGGAGAGAACACGCCCAGGCCTGGGTGGCAGGCAGGGCCGGGCCTGTCTCTGCCAGGAGGGGCCTTGGTCACCTGTGCAGTTCCTCTGAGTCCCCGTAAATGGGGGACAGCCACGTGCGACTTCACCTGCTTGGCATCAGCGCTGCCTCGCTCTGCGCCTCCCCATCCTCTTTCCTCAGAGAAACTTCCCTGCCTTCGAGGTAGCTCGTCTCCTGCCTCCTCCATGGGTCTGTGCACCCCCCCCCCCCATGGTCACAGGGGCTGGGGTAGCGGACACCTCTCTCACCTGAGGGTGAGCCCTTTGAGGGAGGGGCTGGCAAGGAGGGAGGGAGGGAGGGAGGAGGGAAAGGAAGAAGGAAGGAAAGGAAGGAGGGAGGGAAGGAAAGGAAGGAGGGAGGGAGGGAGGGAAAAGAGGGGGAAGGGAGGAAGGAGGGAGGGAGGGAGGGAGGGGGAAGGGAGGAGGGAGGAAAGTCCTCCGGCTTCAGATGTCACCCGTCTCCCTTCTCCGAGGAGCCACTCCTGAGGCCGGCAGGCGGGTGTGGGTCCCTGTTCTTCGCCCCCTTTACTCTCGGGTTTTGTTCGCCTGCATGTGTGTCTGCCCGTGGAGTGGTGGTCCCAGCACCTGGCATGGGGCCTGCAACATGGAGGCGGGGGGGGGGGGGGGGGGGCTGTGGCCGCTGTGTCAGCTGATTCCTGGGGCGAGGGGGGACTGGGGGCTGGGGTGACCTCGAAGCTCCCTGCGGCCTCCCCACCAGGGCCTGCCCTCCATGGCAGGTGTGCTGAGCCTCACCTGTGCCCAGGGGGTGGGACTTCCTGTGGCAGCTCTACTCCGCCCCCCGATGCCCAGCACACGCTGGGCAACTGGACAGGGGCCTACGTTGTTGCATAGACGATGCGTTTCAGGCCCTCTTCACTCGGAGTGGTGCGCTGTGGACGGACCATGTGCCCCAGGGCCCTGGGGGTGCAGGCTGGGATAGAGCGCCCCGAAGGACAGACAGAGGGGCTGGGGCTGGGGAAGGGGGAGGCCAGGATTGGTAGGGTTGGTATAAAAATCAAGAAAGAGCCCGGCCGGTGTGGCTCAGTGGTTGGGCCTCGACCTATGACCCAGGAGGTCACGGTTCGCTTCCGGTCAAGGGCACATGCCCGGCTTGTGGGCTCGATCCCCAGTAGGAGGCGTGCAGGCGACAGCTGACCAGTGGTTCTCTCTCCTCATTGATGTTTCCCTCCCTCTCCCTCTCCCTCTCCCTCCCTCTCTGAAGCCAATAAAAACGTACTTTTTAAAAGTCCGCGTTGCAGGCAGTTAGGCTGTGGCCGCGCCGCCCTGGGGGCTCCGCCGTGGGCAGAGGCGTTTCCTCCGGGATGAGTCGTGAGTTGACACAGAAATAGCAGCTCCGTCCGTGGTGCTAAGAGACGCGGCCTCACCAACCCCGTGGTCCCAGCGACACACGGGCGCCTCGCCACAGGCGCAGAGGGGCTTACAGGCCAGGGCTGTTTCCCTGGCAGCTTCGGGCAGACGGAGGGCGAGTGACTGGCAGGGACAGGGCCTCTGACACAGGAGGTTCGGTGGGAATACTTGTGGCTCAGGGAAGGGGACCCCTGGGCGCCCTCCCCCGCGGGGCTCCCCCTAAGGCTCCTGTCCCAGGGGTGCCCACAGCATCGCAGCATTGCAGACTGCTTGGTACCTTGGCTCTTTCATGCAAAAGCAACTTAGGTCAGTTCCCCGAGGCCATGATCGGGAGTAGATGTGGAATATGACCGAATACCCAATATTTTTATGTTTATTTTTCTTTATTTTTATAACTGGAAGCCAGCGGAGGATTTGGCTTCCTTTTTATCTTTATGTTTTATTGATTTTTACAGAGAGGAAGGGAGAGGGATAGAGAGTTAGAAACATGGATGAGAGAGAAACATCGATCAGCTGCCCCCTGCACGCCCCCTCCTGGGGATCGAGCCCGTGGCTGGAATCGAACCCGGGACCCTTCCGTCCACAGGCTGGCGCTCTATCCACTGAGCCACACCGGCCAGGGCCCGAGTGCCTGTTTTAAAGACAGTAATAAGCACTGGACGGGGAGGACGCTGGCTGCGAGGCCCCGTGTCGTTAGCAGCTCAGGATGTTCTGTGAACATGTTTGTGTGTTTTTGCTCTCGACGCTGCTTATTATTATTATTGCGTTTTCATTTTTCACTGCGCATTGCATTTCCCTTTCGTGACATTTACACCCCATGTCCTCTCCGTTTTTCTTGCGTTTGTTTGTGGGTGACAGTCCACGAGGCAGGTGCTGTGTCTGAGAGAGGCTGAAGCAGGGCACCCTTCAGGGTCCGGAACGGTTGATTCAGTTTGCACATGATTCACTGTTCGAACAGCCTTGGAATGAAGTTCCAGAACCAAGGTCCCACTGTACCTGTATCATGCATTTACATGTAAACACACACACATGTGCTGCTACAGTCAGGCCCTGTGGAAACAGTCCCTGTCGTGGGCACAGACTCACGCGGTGTGTCCGCGTTGCAGCGTGGGATTCGGGCTCAGGACGCCCCCAGTCCAGACGTGGGGAGAGCGCGCAGCACCGACTGACCAGTAAAGACCCTCAGGGCCCACGAGGGGCGTCCTGGGGCTCCGCCTGGGGCGCTGGCGGGTCCGGGGCGCGTCTGTGAGGCTGGTGTGGGGCGTGGGCACAGCCGGGCTCTCCGCTTCCCGCGGGCCCCTCGCGGCCGGAATGGAAGGCGCCGCGGGAAAGCCGTGTCCTGCGCTCACTGATCTTGGACGGCCTCCCGAGTCTGGCAGCCGCTCCCCTCATGGGGCCCCCGGGAAGCACCCTGGGCTCTGCCTTCAGCTGTACCCCAACCCCGTGGGTCCCGGGGGGCCGCTGGGCACCGCCACACGCCAGCCGGAGGGGGAGACGGGGCAGTGTGTGTGTATGTATGTGTGTGTGTATATGTGTGTATGTATGTGTGTGTATGTGTCTCTGTGTGTGTATATGTGTGTATGTATGTGTGTGTGTGTGTCTCTGTGTATGTGTGTGTGTATATGTATGTGTGTGTGTGTGTGTGTGTGCACCTACGTCCGGGGGTAAGAGTCGCCTCTAAACACCTGTGCACACGTTCAGTGGCTGGTAACGGGGAGTCACACGGAGATGCAGGCCCCCCTTCGGGAAACAGGGTGCGGCGAGTAGGAGAGACCCTCCCTACGGCCGCCTGGGGGCAGGCTGGCCCCCGCGGGCTGTGCGGGGCGGGGACAGGTCACACGCGGGCAGGATGGCGGCCGGTTTCTCTGCCGGGGCCATTACATACCCGCCCGCGGCCGGTCCCTTCAGACGAGGCTGCGGTCACGCTGCTGCCTCCACGGGTGCAGCTGTGTTCCCTCCCCCGCGGAGGCTGTTGGTGGGTGCGGCTCGGGGAAGGGTGGCCTCCGCCAGGCCCTGCCCCGGGTGGCGGTGCCAGCGGGGAGGGGGCTGCCGGCCGCGGGCGCTCCAGACACCCCGACGCTGGCTGAGCCGCGCAGACCGGCGCCTGCTGCGAAGTGCGCTCGGGCCTCAGCGCCGGGCGCTCGGCTCCGCCTTTGGAGGACAAGCGGGGACGCGGAGGCCGGGAGCGCCCGCTGGGAGCCCGTCCGTGGGGCCGGGTCTGACCAGGGTCCTCGGGGCGGGAGCCTCGCTCACCGGGGATGCGATCCCTCAGCCCTTGCTGCCCCCGGGCAGGGCGAGCTCCGCCCTCGGGGCTGGCGTGGCAGGAAGGCCAGCCCTGCGCCGGCCCTTCAGCGCCTGTCACTCACCCCCCGCCGGCCCCACGTGCCGATGTCACTGTCCCCATCGCAGAGCTGAGGGGCAGTCACTTCCCCAAACTCCCTCGGGAAGGTGAGTGGCGGCCTCGTCTGCCTGCCCGCGAGTCTGCGTCCCTTCCCAGGAGGAGCGGCGTGCGGGAGCTCGGCGTGTGAGTCTCGTGTGCGTGTGAGTCTCCTGCATGTGTGAATCTCATGTGTGTGACTCATGTGCGTGTGACCCTCGTGTGTGTGACTCTCACGTGTGTGACTCATGTGTGTGTGATTCTCATGTGCACATGACTCTCATGTGCGTGTGAATCTTTATGCATGTGAATCTGTGTGCGTGCGACTCTCATGTGTGTGAATCTCATGTGCATGTGAATCTCATGTGCGTGTGAATCTCGTGTGTGTGAATCTTGTGTGCATGTGACTCTCATGTGTGTGTGAATCTCGTGTGTGAGTCTCGTGTGTGTGTGAGTCTCGTGTGTGTGTGAATCTCGTGTGTGTGAATCTCGTGTGTGTGTGAATCTCATGTGTGTGTGACTCTCGTGTGTGTGTGACTCTCGTGTGTGTGTGAATCTCGTGTGTGTGTGAATCTCGTGTGTGTGTGAATCTCGTGTGTGTGTGACTCTCGTGTGTGTGTGAATCTCGTGTGTGTGTGAATCTCGTGTGTGTGAATCTCATGTGTGTGAATCTCGTGTGTGTGTGTGAATCTCGTGTGTGTGTGAATCTCGTGTGTGAATCTCGTGTGTGTGAATCTCATGTGTGTGTGAGTCTCGTGTGTGTGTGAATCTCATGTGTGTGAATCTTGTGTGTGTGAATCTCATGTGTGTGTGAATCTCGTGTGTGTGTGAATCTCATATGTGTGTGTCTCTCGTGTGTGTGTGAATCTCGTGTGTGTGTGTGAGTCTCGTGTGTGTGTGAGTCTCGTGTGTGTGTGAATCTCGTGTGTGTGTGACTCTCATGTGTGTGTGACTCTCCTGTGCGTGTGTGAATCCTCGGACCGAGGGCAATGCCGTGCCCCTGCGCATCCCAGTCTTTCCTGCAGAGCCCGGCGTGAGTCCCGGCTGCTCCGTGAGCCTCCGGCGACCCCTGCATGTTTCGGCATTTCCTCCAAAACATAATATTACCCTTTGCTTGTAATGATGTGCCTGCAGGAGATATAACTGGTCATCAAAGTGAGGTTTACCTGTTACATTTGAATTATGCCCTGGCTAGTGTGGCTCAGTGGGTAGAGCCTTGGCCTGTGGACTGAAGGGTCCTGGGTTGGATTCCGGCCAAGGGCACATGCCCAGATTGTGAGCTCAATCCCCAGTGGGGGTCGTGCAGGAGGCAGCCGATCCATGATTCTCTCATCATTGATGCTTCTATCTCTCCCTCTCCCTTTTTCTCTAAAATAGAAAAAATATATTTAAAAACATTTTTTGAGCCCTGGCTGGTTTGGCTCAGTGGGTAGAGTGTCGGCCTGCGGACTCGGGGGTCCCGGGTTCAGTTCTGGTCAGGGGCATGTACCTCGGTTGCGGGCACATCCCCGGTGGGGGGTGTGCAGGAGGCAACTGGTCGATGTTTCTCTCTCATTGCTGTTTCTAACTTCTCTGTCCCTCTTTCTTCCTCTCTGTAAAAAATCAATAAAATATCCTTAAAAAATTTCTTTTGAGTGGTAAAATAGACCGGTCTGATTTCAGCACCGTGATCTGTGTATCCAGCCACATGCAGGCGTGACAATGTCTGTGGCGTGTGCGCCGCATACGACAGAGGGACGCCGGTTAAGAAGGTGTGAGACATCCGCGCTCGCCCGCCTGGCTCTGTGACTGCAGCCGCTTTCTCCCGGGGAGGCGTCCCTGGGCCGAGCCCACGTCGGCCGGAGCAGCTCGCGCCGTCGCTGCTGAGCGTGTGAGGGTGACGGAGCCCGAGAGTAATGCTTCTCTCTCTCTCTCCCCGCAGAGTCGCAGTGCACCCTGTGCGGGGAGCCGGAAGGTGAGTGTGCCGCCCTCGGGGCGGGGGCCGGGTGGCGCCCACGGTGCTGGATGGAGGGAGCAGGGCCGGGCGGAGCGCGGACGCGAGGTGGTCCGGGAGGATGGCTGACGTCACGGCCGGATCGCAGCTTGCTTTCTGTTTTGCGTTTAGAAGTTTGGCTGGTTTTCTCCAGATCACATGTCAGTGTTAGAAATACCGTATTTCTTGGCTGTAGATACACCAGCAGAGGTGTGTGTGGGGGGCGGGGGGTTAGGTGAGGTGAACCCCAGGCCAGTCCTGCTGTCCGTGACCGGGGCTGTGGGTCGGCCGGGACACGGAGCAGCGCCGGCCCGACAGGGAACTGCGACTCGAGTGCCAGCCTCGCTGCACTTGTCAGGATGCCCGCAGAGTGGAGCTGCGCCCGCTCGTGTTAATCCGTCCAGACCTCCGTGCTATCTGCGGGGACGGACGAGAGAGGGTAGGGGGCGGCGGGGACACCCCCCCACGGGGCCCAGGACCCAGGGTCCCTGTCGTGAGCTTTCAGCACAAAGAGGCAGCTGAGCTGAGCTGAGCGACGGGCCCGCCTCAGGGGCCACGGGAGAGGCCAGCCCTCTGCCCGCGTCGGGACGGTGCCGGCGCCCAGTGCCCGCCGCGTGTGCGGTTAAGTGGAAGCTCCGTCGACGTGGATTCCCGTGACGGGGTTGGCTGGGACGTGAGGGTCTTCAGGTTCCTTTTGAGGCTGTTTCCAGAACGAGATGCACAGATCGGCCGCGATGACGCCGTTACCTCAACGCGCACATTAAAGCCATAGCATCTCTGCGGCGTGGGCCGCGAGACTCCGGGCCTGGTGTCCCCGGTGCCTGCCCGGGCGACCCTGCAGGGGGTCAGTGGGGCGCCGCTGCCTGGCGAGGCCCAGGGAGGTGCTGGGGACGATCAAGGTCCGACTGTCATGCCCTCAGGCACCTGGGACGCTGTCATTTCTCATCGTTGTAGCTCCATGACCACCCGCCTTCCCACACGGACCCGCATCCTGCCCCGTTTTCTGTTTAGTTCTGTTACCACCCAGCACACTCACACTCACACACACACTCACACACACATCCACACACACACACACACACACACACACATACACACTAACAACACACAGTCACTCACACACACACACACTCACACCACTCACTCACACATATACACATAAACACACATAGTCACTCACACATATACACACCAATGCACACAGACACTGACACATACACACACACTCACACATACACAATAACACTCACACTCATACATACACATACACACACCACTCACTCACACATATACACACAGTCACACATACTCATGTACACACACACACACACACACACTCATACACACTAATACACATGCATAGTCACACTCACACATACACACTCACACATATACACACTAATGCACACAGACACTGACACATACACACACACTCACACATACACAATAACACTCACACTCATACATACACATACACATACCACTCACTCACACATATACACACACTCAGTCACACATACTCATGTACACACATACACACACACTCGCACACTCATACACACTAATACACATGCATAGTCACTCACACTCACACATACACACAGTCATAGATAGACACACAGAGACACACACACACCATATACACACAGTCACACATAGACATACACATAGTCACACACTCATGCACACTGTACACACACACTCACACACCCACATGCACACACACAGTCACACTCACACTCACACACACTGCTTGTGCTGTGTCTCTGGGCCGTGGACACTGACACAGTGGCCATCCTCAGCGCACTGTGGTTTCGTCGGCTTCTGTTCACAGACGTGCTCTGTTTGCCGAGTGTGGGTCTTGCTGCCTCTTGTCACGGACAGCAGGTGTGTCCAACACGCCAGCACAGCGGGGCTGGCCGGTGGCGGGAGGTGACCGGGCTGGTAGCGCCCTGGGGGTCCTGGCTTGGCGAGGGGTGCTGATGGTTTCTGTGGGCATCACGGGAGTGGGTCAGACTGGAGTGGCCCCAGCTGACCTCGGTGGCCGCGCAGCCTGCGGCCTGGCTGGTCCTCCCGCCCGAGCGTCCCGGGCCCGGCCAGAGCCTGGGGCCCAACCCCTGCAGCCAACAGCCACCCCACCTCCTGGACAGTCTCCGGCTGCTCCCCGGCCGCCCGCTCTGCTGTGGCCGCCAGGCCACGCCACACACGCTGCCCGCCTGCACCAGAGGTTCCAGTGCCTGGAGAGGAAGGGAGAGGCGTGTCCGTGTCGCTCTGGGCAGGTGCGCTGCCAACATTGGGACCAGCCCAGGCAGATCCAGGTCAATACTTAGAACAAGGCCACACGGCTCTGTCCCCCGCGGGCTGGGCCCTCGCCGGCCGGGCGGGACCTGGCGGGCCCTGGAGGCGGGTCGGACGGACCCCTCCCCCGTCTCTGCTGCGATTCTCCGAAGCCTTTTGGGCTCGGATAGGCAGGTGGCGTGGCCCCTCGTTGGAGGGAGGGAGGCAGGAGGGAGGGGGGCGGGGGCGGGATGGCATGGTCTCAGCTGTGCGTTAGTGTTTGAAAAGCGCGAGGCATGAATATGCATCCGGCTCTAAATCATTTAAGCAATTAGCCTAAGTGAGGGCTGGCTGGGCGCAGTGAGTGGAATCGGAAATCAGCCGCTTTGTGCGGCGTTTCTTCAGCAGCTTCTATCTGTTAACTCGTGACAGGTCGCCGCGGGGAGGGCTCAGGCCGGAGGGCGAGTGGGCAGCGCTCCCAGCCTCTCCGTGGGGACCAGGGGATGGGGGACACCTGCTGGCACCTGACGGTTCGTTCTGGGAGAGCGGTTCTGTGGGCGCGATGGAGTCATTAGCACCTCGATGCTCCTGTCTGTCAGGGGGGACCGGGGGCACCGCGTGCGGGACGCTGGCCATCGGGAGTCCCGGCAGAGGTGCGGCCTGCTCTGCCGAGAACGTAGGGCTCAGTTGTGTGTAACGTGCGTCACGGTTTCATACGCAGCCTGCCGGCCCGGGTCGGGGCGAGGCTCTGCGAGTCGGACGGCTGTGGGGGGCGCACTGTCTCGGGGGAGCACGCTGTCTGTCCTATGTGTCCGTGCCTTCCTCCCTCCTCAGACAGTTGGACTGCGAGCTGTGAAGGAGAGCGGGAAGCAGCTTCCTCGGGTCCACGCCCGGGGCAGAGGGCAGGCTGTGCGTCTCAGGGGCTGGGGCCCGGCGCCAGCAGAGGAAAAGTTTACAATTCACCGAGAACAATCTCGTTTGCTGAAATGATTTGCTAGAGCCCTGCCAGTTTGGCTCAGTGGTTAGCGTGTCGGCCCATAGACCAAAGGGTCCCGGGTTCGATTCCCATCAAGGGCACGTGCCCCACCCAGGCCCTGGTCAGGGTGTGTGCAGGAGGCAACCAATCGGTGTGTCTCTCTCACATCGATATTTCTCTCTGTCTTTTCCTCTCTATTCTACTGTCTCTAAAAATCAACGGAAAAGTATCCTCAGCTGAGGATTTGAAAAACAAACAAAAAATTTGAACTAACTGTTTCCTCTCTCTGTGGGACCAGGCTCACGTGAGGTAACGTGTGCGGAAGAAATGGTGCGTCTTTTTATTATTATTGATTTTTAGAGAGAGGGGGAGGGAGAGGGAGAGAAACATCAATGATGAGAGGGAATCATTGATCAGCTGCCTCCCACACACCCCACACTGTGGATCGAACCCGCAACCCGGGCATGTGCCCTGACCTGGAATTGAACTGTGACCTCCTGGTTCATGGGTTGACACTCAACCACTGAGCCACACCGGCCGGGCATTTTCAAACATCTTACAGCCTGTACTTTTCTGCAAACATACTATAGGCGATGGACTTGTCCCCATTCCTCCGACAGTAGAACTGGAAAGAAATGTGGAGCCTGGAGCATGTCTGTTGACTGATAGGATGCAGCAACATGGGTGTGGCTTTAAAACTAGTTTCTGAAAACCAGTCATGGCCTCAAAGGACAGGACACACCCGTCCCGAGAGCGTTGCCCGGTGGTTTTGTGCTGTGCGGACGTCAGAGGCTGAGGTCCCCCCGACCTGCTCACTTGGTTTTGAATAATAGAATGATTTGAATCCCCCATTGTCTTGAATTCTAAAATAGCTGCTTGGGTATCGTGAAGCACAGCAAGGCAGCCAGCACACTGGCGTGTAAGAAGCATGCGGAAACCCTAGTTTAAGGCGAAACAGAGGTAAAGGGAACTTGAGTTGCGATCTCTGAGGTTAGCACTTGTTTTAGGTTTTGAACCGGCTGTGAGCTGGGCTGCGATCCGCCGACCCTCAACCCTTCCCATCTATGTGTCCACATGCCTCGGTGCGGGGGCTGACCCGGGCACACCTCCCGGGGGCACCGCGAGACCTGCCGGCCGCTCTTCACCCCCTCCCTTCCCGCCAGTGGGCAGCTACCGCCTTCCCTGCGACAGGGGCCGCCGCCCCTGGGGAGGTGCGGCTCACAGAGGCAGGAAGTGAAATAACGCCGGGAAGGGGGCGTGTGCTGGGGAAGCGGGGCTGTCTGGCAGAGAGGGCACGGGAACAGGCGAGGTGGTCACGCATGGAGGGCAGAGAGGGCACGGGGCACGGCCCTGGCGTGACTTCAGGACGTGGGCTGCCGAGGGGCTCAGGCAGGCTTTCTGGGCCACCTGCCTGTGGGCAGATGTCACCTGCCCACAGAGACCTGTACGTGGGACCTGCGAGGGCACCCCCAGGGTTCAGGGGGTGTTAAAGTCTCCCCGAAGCTACACTCAAAATCGTGTGAGTTTCCTGGGGTGCAGGTGCCCCGTTTTGCTGGCTGAGGCTGTCGGGGACTTGGTCTGAGCCGGCCGGACGCGCTGGGACCTCGGAGGCAGCCACGCCCTCCCGGGGGGTGGGGGTGGGGGGGGATGGGAACGCGGTGCTGGCAGAGGACTCTGTCAGGCCGGACGCGGCCACGCGCGGGCAGTTCTTAACGTGGCGTCAGGCACGTGGCACCAGTTCACGTAAAATCCCCCTGCCCTGTGGGCTTCCCGTCAGCCTGTGTCCTGTCAGCGCTGGCCATGCTGACGCAGCGGCCGCAGGGGCCTCCTGCCCAACGTGCAGCCTGGGCCTGAGCCAAGTGCCGGCCGGTTCCCGCGGCGCCGCCTGCAGACGGGCTCCCTACACCGACCTTGGCCCGGCTCCCTGTCCTTCAGGCAGCGAAGCCGCTGGCAGCTCAGCGCGTGTCCCCGGGACGGAGCCTCCCCGCCCTGCCCCTGGCGCCCCGGGGTGCACACAGCCCCCGAGGCCGCCCTGCAGGCCCTGAGGTCGGAGCGGGGCTGAGCCGGGGTCACCGGGCAGAGGCCCAGGGAAGGGCCGGCGGCTCCAGGCGGCTGCGTCTTCCTCTGGAGCCGTGACAGTCAGACCCGCACAAGCCCGCGGCCCCGGCGTTGTCATGAAGAGCGGCCGCCAGACCGGGCGGGATCTGGGGGGCGCTGGCGGGCGCCATAGAGCACCCTCCCCGGCGAGTCCCCGCGGTCACAGGGGAGACTGTGTCGGCCACACGCGTTGTCTTTGATTCTCTCGGGAGAAGCCGGTGTCTGGAGCCCTGACTGCGGGCCGGGTGGGCCCGGGATCAACCTGCCGCCGGGTTTGTCTCCTCCCAGCTTCCTCCGTTTATCAAGGAAGAGCCTGATGCGTGGGTGCTGACTTACTGAACAGGAGGTGTTTTAAAATAAAGTAAAGTAAAATAAATAAAATAAAATAATAAAATAAAATTAAAAAATAAATAAATAAAATTAATTAATTAAATCAAATAAATAAAATAAAATAAAACCTGACCTCCACGCTGCGCGGGGCGGTGGGTCAGCTGGACGCTCCTCCTGCTTTGCCCCGTTTCCCGCTTTCCGTTTGGCGGTGACTCCCAACAGGGACGGTGACGGTGCTGACGAGGCCTCTGTCGACTCTCGGACTTGCATTTGGTGGACATTTTCTCTGCCACCGAACAGGCATCTGCAAAACGTCCCTACGCCGTGGCCTCGTGACCACAGTTCTGGGATTCCACCCATGAAAATGAGCCAACGTGCAGAAAACCTTCGATGCCCACGTGTGTGTTGCGATTTTGTTTATAAAGCAAGTAATCGGACACCCCTCCCATGGATGGCAGGGGCTGCGGCGGGTGCGCCCCCAGGCGAGGGGGCGAGGCGGCCCGCGTCTCCGTGAGCGAGGGAACGCTGTCCCCGCTCCGCTGTCCCCGCTCCGCTGTCCCCGCTCCGCTGTCCCGCGCTCCGTGCCCACGTGCCTCACGGAGTTCCTGGGCGATTATGTGAGAAGCGCGTCTTCCCAAATGGACTCTGAATTCTCGTTTCCTTCCCTTTGTCACATGTTCTCCAAGTGCATTTGTGACGTTTTGACGATGGAGACGGATTGTTTATAAATCGCTGCTGTCTGGTCCTCGCACCCCAGGGAAGCGACGGGCCCTGCGCTCGGGGTCACGTGGCCTGTTCGTTCCCGTGGCCGAGCGTCCTTCCCAGGGCGAGAGGGCCCAGTGCTGCGGGCACGGACGCCGTCCGCCCATGGTCCGTGTGCCTGTCCGGCGCGGACTTTCTAACGTGCCTCACAGGGCCCATTGAAACGGCCCTCGAAGGTCGTGGGGCCGGACGGGAGAGGAAGGCAGGCCACGCCCATGGCTGCTGCTCCAGCATCCCGCGTGGAGTCAGGTTTCTCCAACAGATGGACGGGCCGACACAAACCCAGAACCCTCACCCCACCCCGTCGTCTGTTCTTTCTTCGTCCCAAAACGCCTTCCCCCTCCCTCCGTGGCCTCGACCTTCCACGTTTCTGTCCTGACCGAGTTTCGTGTCTCTTCCTGACCAAGTCTCCACACGAATTCCCGTGAGCTGCTCGTCGCCGCACCTGCGCAACCCGGCGTTTGCCCACACGTGGCGGTTACGTGTGGAACGGACTCTGCCTGGCCAGGTGGTGTCCGCGCGAGACGAACGAGGAGAGCGTACGTTTGCGCCCGGGATTTGGTCCCTCGGAGAGTTCACGGCCTCCTTGTCGGAGGTCCCCACGGGGAATAGGAATGGACGTCATGGAAAAAGCTATTTAATATGGAAACACCTTGGTCTCGGCTATAGGAGCGGCTCGTCCCAGAGGCCAGCGTTCCTTTTCTGAGATGTCTTGGGATCGTTGTTCTCAGTGAGCTCCGCCGCAGTCAGAGTGGGCCGGACGGACAGGCAGAGGCGCGGCTGTGCCAGCAGCCCTGTGCTCTAGGACAGTGGTCAGCAAACCGCAGCTCGCGAGCCACATGTGGCTCTTTGGCCCCTTGAGTGTGGCTCTTCCACAAAATACCGACTTCTGCGCACGGGCCACGAAGTTTCAGTCGCGCTGTATGTGCGTGCCCGCGCGTGGTATTTTGTGGAAGAGCCACACTCAAAGGGCCAAAGAGCCGCATGTGGCTCGCGAGCCGCAGTTTGCCGACCACGGCTCTAGGAGATGCTGAAGAGAGCGTGCTTATGACAGACACTGCCCTGCAGACATGCGGGCCTGGCTCGCAAGCCCACACCCCTCCCCGCAGCGCATGCGGCCCGGCCACCTGGGTCACACCTGCCCTGGGAGGTGGTGAGAGCAAAGGTGGGAGCCCGACATGACCACGCGGTGTCCTCTGTCTCCACTGCCTTTGCCAGGACACGGCTCACGCCCACCAGCTTGTCACATGACTTAACCTCATCTGGCCTCTGCGAAAGCCTGAGCGGCGTGGCCGTATCTCCGCTGTGCCCGGCACTGACCGACAGACGGCGGCACCTCTGGCCCCTTGTCAGCATGCAGCCAACAGAGCCGGAGATCAGGTGCCATCTATAATAATAAAAGTGTATTATGCTAATTAGACCGGATGCCCTTCCGGACGACCTTCCGGATGAAGCTGGGGCTGCGAGGGAAGCCCGGGTCCCGGGAGCCAGAGGGAAGCCCGTGCTGGCAGCCGGGGAAGGAAGGCCTGCTCTTGCACGGATTTCGTGCATCGGCCTCTCGTCTCCTATAAGAAAACAGTCTGCTCCTGGCTTCATGAGATGTAGCCCTTATTTCATTGTACCACTCTCTTGAGAACAGTGTCGCCGGCCTTCGGAAGCAGTACTGGTTGGGACTCGGGCCCTGCCCTTGACAAGTTCAGGTGGTATCCGGCCTCAGTTTCCCCTTCAGAAAACGGGCAACCGTACGCGATTTGCATGAACGAGTGCCATGCAGTGTCTGGTCTGCCACACAAGCTGGCAGCCGACGCCGTTGTCGCCACGGGTGGCTTTCTGTGCGTGTGTGCGTGCGTGTGCATGCGTGCATGCGTGTGTGTGTGCGTGCATGCATGTGTGTACGTGCGTGTGCATGTGTGTGTGTGATGATATCTGTATTCCTTTAAAGCAGAGGTGGGACCTTTTCTCTGCCCAGGGCCGTTTGGGCATTTGTAACGTCCTGCGTGGGCCATACGGAATCATCCACTTAAACATCAGCCTGCTGTATTTGGTCAGACATGTAACTAGCTCACCCGTAAGGCCCTGGCAGGGCCCGGCCGAATGATTTCACGGGCCTCATGCGGCCCGCGGGCCGGGGTTCCCCACCCCTGAAAGCGTGTTCTTTCTCTTCAGTGTTCAGATTCCAACAAAGCAAGCGTAACCGGTTGCTTTTCAAAACCGTTCCTGTGTGTTTCAGTTCTGACGTCAGTGCCCTGGTTTGGAATGAGCAAGTCAGCACGTTCCCCCTGAACGGAGCCTTCTCTCCTGGCCCCGAGCTGGTTCCGGGTTTTGTTTGCTGTGCAGTAGCCAAGCGGCCGCTTCCCTGGGGACAATCGTTAGATCGGAATGTCCAGCCGCTGTCGCCCAGGGTCACTGCAGGTCACAGCAGGTTCACGGCTTCGAGCAGCGATTCTTTTTCTTTTTTTAAAATATATTTTATTGATTTTTTACAGAGAGGAAGGGAGAGGGATAGGGAGCCAGAAACATCGATGAGAGAGGAACATCGATCAGCTGCCTCCTGCACACCTCCCACTGGGGATGTGCCCGCAACCCAGGTACATGCCCTTGACCGGAATCAAACCTGGGACCTTTCAGTCCGCAGGCCGACGCTCTATCCACTGAGCCAAACCAGCCAGGGCAGAGCAGCGATTCTCAGCTCCCGGCACATACACGAACCCCCGAGATGCTGCGGGGCACCCCAAAGTACAATTCCTGCCCGTCTGACAAAAAATGAGATGTGGTTTGGCTCCCTCACGCCAGGAGGCTGTCGCTGTGCCGGCTGTCGCTGGGTTCTGCTGGGCGATCTAAGGGGAGGAGGTCGTGCCTGACTCGGTGGTCGGGTGCTGCACGTTGTAAACATTCCTGTGGCCACCGGCAGACAACCGCCCGCCGGGCGCCTTGGTCGCGAGGAGCAGCGTGCCAGCACCAGCCAGCGGCTCGCAGCCAGGAGCCCAGAAAGCCCGGGGCCGGATCGCCAGAGAATGGACGTTCCGGGACACGACAGCCCGAGCCCGTGTGGGGCCCCTGTGTCTCAGGGAACGGGGCCTTTTCCCCTGAGAGACGGCCCCGCTGCCCGGCTCTCCTCGCCGCGACGAACCCACGGAGGGTGGCGGCACCTGCCGGTCTCACAGTCCGCCGCGGCCGGGCGGTTCCAGAAATAACGTCTCGGATGTGGAGGAAACTCCGGTGTCCGACCCGGCACCCGTCGTGCTGACGCCTCGGTGTGACACACGCGTTTCCCGGGCAACTGGAGAGAGTGCGTGTCGCTGGGGAAACCGAGGACCAGCAATGCCCGAGGCCGTCAGTGCTGGTGCGGCTCCTGCGGGAAAGCGCCCGCAGCACAGCCGCCCGGTGACGGGAGGGCGGACGAGCCGCTGTTGAGGGGGTGCGGGCCGCGGGGAGCCGGGCACGTCCCAGGCGGAGAGCCCGGACTCAGCGGTTTCAGGCTCGCGGGGGTGGTGCGGTGTGTGTATGGGTTAGAGCAGCCGTGGGCAAACTACGGCCCGCGGGCCGGATCCGGCCCGTTTGAAATGAATAAAACTAAAAAAAAAAAAAAAAAGACTGTACCCTTTTACGTAATGATGTTTACTTTGAATTTATATTAGTTCACACAAACACTCCATCCATGCTTTTGTTCCGGCCTCCGGTCCAGTTTAAGAGCCCATTGTGGCCCTCGAGTCAGAAAGTTTGCCCACCCCTGGGTGAGACAGTCCCGGAGACGTGCTGCAGGTGAGAAGGTAAAGCAGGGTCCGTGGGGTCTGGAACGGACGAATTCCCCTCACGCGATTTCTAGTGGGGAAACATGATTTGGTGGCGTCTTCTAACGTTTCCAGCGAAGGGGGCTAGTCAGTGTCCCGGGAATGAAGCAGAAAGAGGACAGCAGTGAGTCCACGTCGCATGCAAACCGGAGGCCCGCGCCCCAGCCTCGTTAGGGCAGCCCTCTGAGTGACCCCGTGTTCTCCGCTGGGCGTCTGTGCTGTGGTCCCACCCCCGCCCCTCGCTGTGAGTCCGCTCCTCCCCCTGCGTGTCCCCCCCCAGTGTCCCCTCCTCCCCCTGTGTGTCCCTCCTCCCCCTGCGTGTCCCCTCCCGCAGGCAGGCCCCCGGTTGCAGGTAGAGCCAGGCGGGACAGCGTCGTTCACCGCCGAGGGAGCCGGCACCTTGGTTCCTCTGTGCAGTCACTGCGCTCACTGGTTTGCTGACGGTGCAGAGTTCTCTGTACAAACCGTAACAGCGGTTCCTAAACGCACAGAAAGATGCTCGGCCGTTCTGATGGTGAAAGAAATATCTCTGTGAAGTGCTGTAGATTTTCTCATCCGATTGGCAAAGATCCAAACATCTGTTAGTGCCCCACCGAGGTGCCGGCCCCGGCGCCCCTCCCGCGGCAGCTCCAGCTTCTCCGAGGGGAAATGTCAGTGCACAGGAAAGCGCGGCCGGTGTGGCTCAGTGGTTGAGCACCGACCTGTGAACCAGGAGGTCACTGATTGATCCCGGTCAGGGCACAGGCCCGGGCTGCAGGGTTGATCCCCAGTAGGGGGCGTGCAGGAGGCAGCCGATCCATGATTCTCTCTCATCATTGATGTTTCTATCTCTCTCTCTCTCCCTTCCTCTCTGAAATCAATAAAAATATATTTTTTTTAAAAAAAGAGGCACAGGAGTGACAGAAAAGGGTGGAGCGAGTAGCTTCGAGGGCCTGTCCACCACAGAAACATAGAAGCACAAGCAGAAGCAGAAGCAACACGTGGTCAGGCCCCGGAAAGTTGTCAGAAGCTCCCGCCGCTGCAGACAAGCAAATGCTGAATCAAGCAGCGGGCAACCTGAAGTGGCAAGAACGCTGTGCGGAGCGTTCACCGCCTGGGACCCCCTCCCCCGCCCCCCCCCCCCCATCCTACGCTGCGTGCGTGCAACCTGGAAGGCGCTCCCGCCGGACCTGCTCTGAGACCGGCCCGGACTCGGAGAGCAGAGAGAGCCCGTTTCCCTCGGCGAAGCCCCCACGTCGGCTACCTCGCACGGCAGCTTCTAGCCACGCGTGCGAGCACGTCCACAAATCGTTTCGGACAGGGATTGGAGCTTCTCACATCTGTCGTCCATTTCATTGTTTGACGGGTGGACTTTCTTTCCGGCGTGTGAACCACAGCACGAGGTTCCTGATCGTTTTGTTCAGTTAAACTGAAGCCGGGCAGTAGCTCTGCTCCCGTGTGAGCTGTCGAGCGAGGGAAGGCGTTGATGGCACAGACAGTGACTGGGAGCTGTCCACGGCGGCGGCCTTCAGGGTGAGCCCCACCGGAACCCGGGCGTGGGGAATGGCGATTCTCCCCAGAACCCGCGATCCGCGCTCAGCGATGACACGCGTGTGCAGACACGCCTCGGAGTCTCTCGTGTCAGTGGCCTGCCTGCGGTGCCGTTCCCCGTCCGATCAGACACTCGTCAGCGGCCCCGGCGCCCCTTCTCCCGGCATCGGGCCGGGCTGTTACAGGGTTGATGAGCTCATCAAGGAGCCGGCACAAAGCAGTTCAGAGAAAACAGCAAAAGAGTATGGTGACCTCTGTGTGGGGAGGTGAACACTAGGTTCAGCTGCAAGATCCCCTCGAAACGGCATTCCTGTTTCAGGCTGTTTTCACCTGGAGGTGTGTGTGTGCCCCCCCCAGGTGTTGACCCCTGGATGGGCGGGGCTTCCCGCTGGTGGGCGTGACCTTGAGAACAACACATGCCCCTGACCGCGGGGTTCTGTCCTTGAATGGCGCCTTATTCCGTCAACATAACAGAAACAGCCCTCGTTTTGCGTTTAGGGGCGAAGGTGTGAAGACTTGGGTATACTGGGCCGTCTTCCTCATTTCCCTGGGACAGTCCTCTCTGGGCGCCCCCACCCCCCACTTCCCCCTCCCCCTCCCCCCTTCACTCCCCTCCTCCCCTCCACACCCCCCTACTCCCCCCGCCCCCGCGTCTCCAGGACATTCTCCTCCAGCCGCAGCCTCTGAAACGCACAATGAAAGATGCCCTCTTACCACCTGTCAGGGCTCGGGGCCCCATAGCTCTTGGGAGGAGGAAGTCAGAGCTGAGCATTGACTTTTCTCCCCTGGAAGATGGGAATCGATCGGGCCCTCCTCGGTGGTTTTGTGGGGATTTAGGTTGTGTGTCCGTGAGGGCTCGGTCACACAGGAAGCTTCCGGTCGCTGGTTTGAGCAGAGAGGGGCGGGGAGGGCTGGAGGGCTGCCAGGCTTTGCTGGCGGGAGGGCGGGCTCCGCGAGCTCAGGCTCTGCAGGGACCCAGGAACCTCCTGGCCACGGCCTTGCCTCCTGCCCGTCCGTCAGGGCTCTGTGGCTGCGGCTGCGGTGAGCAGCGGAGGGATGCGCTCCCCTCCCCTGCAGGAGTCAGGACCCCTCCCGGCCTCATCTGCGCTGGTGAATGGGCCCCGGGGAGTGGAGGCCGACCCACTGGACTCGGATTCCTCAGACACCGGCAGGTGCGGCTGACAGGGGCAGACATCCGTCTGGACCAGGCACCTAGGAAGTGCCTTCTCCCTCTCAGCTGTCGCTGTCACTGTCCACGTCTGTCTGTGGCTGCCACCTGCGCCTCCGTTATCTGCGTATCTACCTCCGCCTACCGCCTGGCTGCGTCCCGGCCCACACTCCACGGGATGGATGGGGCAGCGCGGCCAGTGCAGAGCCAGCGGGCTGTCCATTCATTGCGGGCGGGCGGCAGCGCCGAGAAGCCGGGGCACCGGTTCCGTGGGGCTTGTGTTCTGCCGGGAGGGAGGGCTAGTCAGTGAGCGTGTTCACGGCAGAGCGTGTGCACGGCAGAGCATGTTCACGGCGGAGCGTGTGCACGGCAGTGCGTGTGCACAGCAGAGCGTGTTCACGGCAGAGCGTGTGCACGGCAGAGCGTGTGCATGGCAGTGCTTGTTCACGGCGGAGCGTGTGCATGGCGGTGTGTGTGCATGGCAGTGCGTGTGCACGGCAGAGCGTGTGCATGGCAGTGCGTGTTCACGGTGGAGCGTGTGCACGGCGGTGCGTGTGCATGGCAGTGCGCGTGCATGGCAGTGTGTGTGCACGGCAGAGCGTGTGCACGGCGGTGCGTGTGCATGGCGGTGTGTGTGCACGGCAGAGCGTGTGCACGGCAGAGCGTGTGCATGGCAGTGCGTGTTCACGGCGGAGCGTGTGCACGGCGGTGCGTGTGCACGGCAGAGCGTGTGCATGGCAGTGCGTGTTCACGGTGGAGCGTGTGCACAGCGGTGCGTGTGCATGGCAGTGCGCGTGCATGGCAGTGTGTGTGCATGGCAGAGCGTGTGCACGGCGGTGCGTGTGCATGGCGGTGTGTGTGCACGGCAGAGCGTGTGCACGGCGGTGCGTGTGCATGGCGGTGTGTGTGCACGGCAGAGCGTGTTCACGGCGGTGCGTGTGCATGGCAGAGCGTGTGCACGGCGGTGCGTGTTCACGGCGGTGCGTGTGCACGGCAGAGCGTGTGCACGGCGGTGCGGGAGGAGGTGGGAGACCAGTGACTGGGAGGAGCTGGTGGGGGAGGCGGGGCCCGCTCTGTGGAACCGCTGGGAGCAGACGTGGAAGGGAGGCACGAAGCAAGACTCCAGGTGCTTGGAGGAAGGAAGAACGTCCCAGGCGGGAATTATCGAGTGTCAGGGAGGCGGGGGGGGGGGGCGGGACACGGGAGGAGCAGCCAAGAGCTGGGTGTCCCTGGGGTCAAGGTGGGCAGGTCAGAGGCGGTGGAGGCAGGTGTGTGGGGCCCTGAGGGATGCCCTGGAGGCAGCTCCCCCCAGGGCTCAGGGTGACACTGCTGGGGTGTCTCCGGGAGTAACCTGGGGGTGACCGGGGAGTAAGTGGGAGGGGCTCCAGAACCGGGCAGGGCAAACCGGAGGTTATTGCACGTCAGGGAAGGAGACAGTGTGGCCTGGACGCCCCCCTCCCCTGGCCCCCGGCCCCGCATTAAGAAATTCGATGTCGGGGACTCCGGTGGGTTTACAGTGCATGACTGGCCCATCTGATCTGAGCGTCGAGGGGTCTGTCCCTGAAAGGGGGGCATGAGGAGGGGGATCCTCGCAGTGTCACCGGGGGCTCAGGAGGGTGCAGATCCCAGCGGACACGCGCAGCTCAGCCCCAGTGCAAACCCAGCTGAGCGGCCGGACGGGAGGAGGGTCTGGGGCAGCCACATATAGAGGGCACTTTACAGGGCAGCACCCAGCCAGGTGGGTGGGCGCGGGTGGAGGAGGGTGGAGCCCGGGGAAGCCACGAGGTCCGCAAGGTGCAGAGGAGACGAGGAAAGACCCACCCAGCAGACGGTTCTCCGCACGTGGGCGATGCTGGCCTCTTGATACTGTAGCGCAGTGGTTCCCAACCGTGGCTGCACATGAGAATCCCCCGGGAATCTTTTTAAAATCCGGATTTCCGGGCCTCGTCCTCCGGAAATTCTGTGTCTTTGTTATGGGGTGGGGCCACAACACGAGTAACACAGAAACAGAATTTCCGGAGGATGAAGCCCAGAAATCAGGATTTTAAAAAGATTCCCGGGGGATTCTCATGTGCAGCCACGGTTGGGAACCACGGCTGTAGGGAGTGTGAGCTCTGGGGGTGGGGGGCGGAGGGCTCGGTGGCCTCTTCCCGCCAGTCCCCCTCCTTTGACGCACACGCTGCCCCTCACCCCCGAGCTCTGGCCGCGCAGGGCTAACCACAGCTTCCTCCGGGCGCCTCTCTCCTTCCTCCCCCTGGACAGGCTCCAGGAGCCCCATGAAGCTGCCGGACGGTCTTGGGGTCTTCCCCGAGCAGAGCTGGGGCGCCGCAGCCGGAGTCCCTGCACTCGGCAGGTGGACTCCCACGGGGAGGGGCCTCCGGCGTCCAGGTCCTTCCCCACGTGGGCTGCCACGCCCGGCCGCGCCGAGTCAGCAGGAGGCCGCCTGTCTGCACGTCCGCCTCCTGCACCAGAAGGACTCGCAGGCTCCCTCAGCGTCTCGGGGCAGCCGCGCCGAACAGGGTTTCTCCGGACCCTGCTCCCCTGTCTGTGAGAACCGGAAGCTTAGCGACTCTCTGACATCAGGGTCCGGGAGAGGAAATGAGCGACCACCTGTGTTCGGTGGTGATCTGGGCGCTGGGTTCATTGGAGCTTCATGTTAACTTTGTGGAATCCGTTTTCTTAGACTCATTCTTCAGCGTCCAAACAGACACACTAAACGCAAGCCTTTCGCCTGTACCTCCTGGTGCGAACTCTGCCGTTCCCACTGACCCTGTGAGGGAATCTGCACCGGCTCCGCCCCCGGGTTCCCGGGTGAGTCAGGCCCCGTCAGCAGGCACCGGGGCCACGGGAGCAGGGAGGGCGCCGGGCTCGGGTCAGTGAGGTGGCCGCTAAATGCCCAGGTGCCCGCTTCATCGGTGTTGGAGCGCGTCCTGCTTTATCGGCTGTAACTGCAGTTCGAGGACAGGCCTGTTGGAGAACTCTGGCAGCCCAGCCCTCAGATGCTCGCCCCTGACCACGACGCGCCCGGCGAGCCCCCGGGAAGCAGCGAAATGCCCACGCCATGCGCTCAGCTGCCCCCGGCCCTGCCCCTCGTCGGGGCTGGGCCCCCCACGCTTTCTGCCTGGAAACACCTCCTCTTGCCACACAGACGGGGGCTCCCCGTTCCCTCAGGGTCTCCTCTGATGAGCTGAGTGCTGACGCCTTCGTTAACGGTCGTCTAGCCATGGTGTCTGTGTTGCTTCACTGATCACCCTGTTTAATGGCTATTTTATGCGTCTGCCTCGGTTTCTAGAACTTGATCTCCTTGAATGTGCTCTCAGCTTCTCCCGAGAGCACCTTCCAACTCGTGAGAACGACGTCGTCCCAGATCCCGGTGAGAGCCCCCCGCCTTGAAAAGGCGTTTCCGATGTGGCCCCCCGTTGGCACGCGCTCTCCTGTCTTACACACGGTAAGGCGGTGAGCGTCTGGATTCTTGTAAGACAGTCCTCAGGTCCCGCGCGGCCCCGTGGCTGGGTTGCTCAGCGAGGGAATTGGAGGTAGAACATCACAGGGCATTCACTTACCTCGGCGGCCTCCTGGCCTTGGTGTCATTAACTCGATCTGCGCACAGGAGCCCTGGGGTTCGGGGAGGGGAGAGGGGGGTTCCCATCTCACAAAGAGCCCCCAGTGTGGCCTCTGCAGGACTTTGAATCACAGACACTTCAAATGCAGATGATCCCGGGGTGCGGGATGCCTGTGGTCGGGCTCCCTGGGGGCTGGGGAGCCAAGAGCATGCTGGGAGGAAAGGGGGCATGTGGCGTACTTTCCACAGCGAAGATCTCAGAACGTACAGGGCAGCGTGCTTGTCTCGGGCTCCTGGGCACCGCAGCCCACCTGGGAAGGAGCTCCGTGGGGCGGTCTGAGCGCTGGGGGAGGCAGGAGGAATGGGGTCGGGACCCACGTGGGCGCGTCTTGTGTTTCAGTGGAAAGTGCGGTGTGTGGCCCACTGAGCGGTGTCACTCAATGTGGAGTGTCAGCGGGTCCATCTCCTGTGGAACCGATGGGGACCGAGTGCTGGAGGGGGCGGTCCGGCTCTTCCCTGCGGGTCCGCTCGGGACGTATCCCTGAGGGCGCCGGATGGTGGGCCGCTCCCGGCCGTCAGCTCCCGCGGGCACAGCACGTGCGCCGTGCACGCAGTGGGTCGTGCCCGTCCCATTAAACATTAAGCTTCCATATGAAGGTGGTCGAGGAACATAACACAGGTGCCGGAGAGCGGCCGCCTGAAGCCTGAGCCGCCGCCTTCGTCCAGGCCCCAGAGGAGGGCGCGGCTGCAGGGAGCGCAGGCGCCTGGGAGGGCTCGGCTGGCAGGCACACCTCGTGGGTTCTGCGTCTCCGTCTCCCGGCCCTGCCCTGAGCTCTGCGGCCGGTCAAAGGGAATATTCTGCACACATTTGCTTAATAGTTGAGGAAGCCCATTTGCTTCTGCCTCCAGGCCATGCTCACGCATCTGCTGTACGTATAGCCGTTGTGTTTCTCCCCAGCAACCAAGACAAATGCGACTTTAAATCGAATATAAAGAGAAGAACGGCCTTTCAGCAGAAACAGGCTCCTTTGTCAGGCAGGTCATTTCTCTCCGCATCAAGTCAGCCGGTTGCTAAAACCCAGGAAGAGATCAATGGCCCCACCGGGGCCTCCTGCCCGACTCACAGGGGGAAGGGGTGGGGCGGAAGGGTGTTGGGCTGCACCCCAGGGGGGCCTCTGCGCTGGTCCCCAGCCCGGCCACGGCCTCGCCTGGGGCTCACGGGCGCCTCCCTGGTGTGTAGAGGACGCTGTGAGTGCCTGTCCTTGGCCCTCCTGCCCCCTCCCCCTCCAAGTCCCCGTCACGCCCAGACCCGTGTGCTGGACAGCTCCCCGGGGGCTGTGGGCAGACGCCCAGAGCGTGGCGTCTCTGTCGTCTCTCCCTGCTGCACAGCCTCAGTCAGAGGGCGAGCGGCCACCAGCAGCAAAGCCAGAGAAGACCTGCAAATCGCCGGCCGCGGCTCAGTGGCTGAGCGTCGACCTAGGAACCAGGAGGTCACGGTTCGATTCCCAGTCAGAGCACAGGCCCACGTTGCAGGCTTGATCCCCAGTGGGGAGCGTGCAGGAGGCAGCCGATCCACGATTCTCTCTCATCTTTGAGGTTTCTATCTCCCTGTCCCTCTCCCTTCCTCCCTGACATACATCTGAAATCCCTGTGTGTCCAGATGTCCCCCAGCTGGCACTCCCGGAGGGCGGGAAGCGAGCTCTGCGGGCCCTTCCCTGTCGGCCCCGTGGTCGCCGCGCTCGGGGCAGGAGCCAGGGGCACGCTGTCCACGGGACGGAAAGTTCGCGTGACCGTGGCCGGTGCCTCCCCGGGGCCTCATGACCAAGATTTATGACCGTGTTCCTGCCGCCGCCGCACCCCAGCGCAGTGGCTGCCGCCGGTGACCGTCCCGGGCGCCGTGACTTCTGCAGGACCGCGCGGCCCCGTTCTCTGAGCCCGTCACGCATCAGGCTCCCCCCGGGCTGTGGCTGGGACGCGACCTTGACTCACAGTCTCCACAGCAGAGACGCCGAAGGACGCGGCTCCTCTTTCCCGGGAGCTTAGGGGCGTGAGGCAGAAGGCGGCCTGCTGCGGCCCTCAGCACCTCTTCGCTAGCGGGCCCTCGCGCGTCAGGCCCCCTGGACGCCGGCCCGAGAGCCTGTGTGTGCGGGCGCCGCGGGTTTATTCTGTTTGTCAGCAGCGCTCAGGGCACTGGGATCAGGCGCGTTAGTGGTTTGGAGGAGGTCCTGGCTCTGCACAGTGTAAGTAGAACCAGGAATCCATTAGCGCCATCTCTACCATGTATGTGTGCACCCATCTGTCAGCAGATGCCCTACCAATCACCTATCACCTATCGCCTAACATCTATCCATTCACCGATTACCTGTCTATCTATCTATCTATCTATCTGGCATCTATCTATGTATCATCTCTATCATCTATCATCTATCCATCCATCAATCATCTACACATCATCTGTCATCTATCTATGTAGCAACTACATATCATCTATCACAGTGACGGCGAACCTATGACACGCGTGTCAGAGGTGACATACAAATTCATTTTTTTGGTTGATTTTTCTTTGTTAAATGGCATTTAAATATATAAAATAAATATCAAAAATATAAGTCTTTGTTTTACTATGGTTGCAAAGATCAAAAAATTTCTCTATGTGACACGGCACCAGAGTTAAGTTAGGATTTTTCAAAATGCTGACACGCTGAGCTCAAAAGGTTCGCCATCACTGATCTATCATCTATCTATGTAGCAACTACGTGTCATCTATCATCTATTCATCATCTCTCTATATAGCACCTACATATCATCTATCATCTATTCATCATCTATCTACGTAGCAACTACGTGTCATCTATCATCTATTCATCATCTATCTATGTAGCAAATACATATCATCTCTCTATCATCTATCAACTATCTATTCATACATCAATCATCTATATGTCATCTATCCATCATCTATCACCTATCTATCTAAATTACACTGAGATGCTATGTGCCAAGTACCGATAGGGGACTTACTTACAAAAGTAACTTTTACTCAGCAGACACGCTTCTCTACCATGTTGCGTGTCCCTGCATGTCCCTGCCATGTGCGGCCTGTGTGCGGCCACAGTGTGTTACCTGCTTTCAGCCTGTGCTCCCGAAACCTGCAGCCCCCCACCCCCGCTGCGTCCAGACCCTGTCCTCAGCTTCCCCTCCACCTGCGCAGCCACCGTCCCATCCCTCACGCGAGGACAGACACGGAAAAGTGAACGGGCCAGGCGTGTGTGCCATAGGACCCAGCTCTGAAACCCCAGGGACACGAAAAGCAACAACACTGAGAGCCCCCCAAGGTCAGGAAGGTCACGGCCGAGCGGGACCTGGGAGCCTGGTCGGGAAGGGAGTGAGCTCGGGGCCTGCGGGCGGCTGGGCTGCTCCGGGCACCTTGGCACCAGCTCGTCCCGCGCGTCCCTCTCAGGCATCTGTTCCGAGTGAGGACACACCTGTCCCTGGAGGCCGGCTCGGGCTCACGGGCCGTGTGAAGAATGGGCTTCCGTCCCAGCAGTGGGTTCGCGTGGCTAGGAAGTCAGCGACGTGGCACGGCTCCAGCGGCTGCGGGATCTGAGCGCCTGGCGGGGGGGTGACCAGACGCTTATGCAGCAGGAGACGCGTGCTCTGCAGAGAAAAGTGGGGAGCGGAAGCTGGGCCTGCAGCCAGCACCCAGCACCCTGTACCCAGCACCCAGCACCCTGCACCCTGCACCCAGCACCTTGCACCCTGTACCCTGCACCCAGCACCCAGCACCCTGCACCCAGCACCCTGTACCCAGCACCCTGCACCCTGTACCCAGCACCCAGCACCCTGCACCCTGCACGCAGCACCCTGTACCCTGCACCAAGCACCCAGCATCCTCCAAGCCCAAAGTGCAGGACGGCCTCTCGCCATCGCTGCCTTTGGGAATACAGGAAACGGGGGCCCAGATCGCGCAGCCAGCCGTTCCTCGCTGACGCCACGCCCATGCTGCGTGGCAGCAAATGGTCTCGGCCATAAAAAAGAAGGAAATCCTAGCATCTGAAACAACAAGGATGGACCTGGAGGGTGTGATGCTAAATGAAATAGAATTTTTATAATCTTCCAGACTTTAATAAAAGAGCTGCAAAAACCCAGAACAGACATGACTGATGATCAGCAATCAAGCATGTGCCCGGCCAGCGTGGCTCAGTGGTCGAGCACCGACCTATGAACCAGGAGGTCACAGTTCAACTCCCACTCAGGGCACATGCCCGGGGGGCGGTCTCACCGCTCGTGTTTGATTGTCCCCTGAGGGGTCACGGGTCATTTCCTCTTGAAGTCGCCACCGAGATGGTTGCCTGGCGGGAGGGCAGATGCGGTGGCTGCGGGAGTAAGGGCGTTGAGTTGTGGGCGCCATCCCCAGTGGGGGGCTTGCAGGAGGCAGCCGACCCATGATTCTCTCTCATCATGGATGTTTCTCCCTCTCCCTTCCTCTCTGAAATCAATAAAAATATATTTTTTAAAAAGAAGCAAGCATGTATGTTAGTGTATGTAACGGCGGCCTATAGAAGCATTAGGCACCGTCATGGCTGGTGGTCACAGCACATCGGATCCTCGCCGGGCCTCCAGGGTCGGGGGAGCCCAATGTTCCATTTAACCCTCAGAACACCCCAGCGGTGCCTGGCACGGTGCCTGGGACGCTGCCCAGGTTGCAGGCGGCGAAGCTGAGCTGGTGGGCGCGGGGCTGATGGAGTCTGGGGGTTCCCTGACGTCACATCGCCGCTGGTGGGTCAGTCACCCCAACCACGAGGCTTCTTAGAGTCCCAGCAGAGCATCTCGGCCGCTCCAAAGCCTCTGGCACCAGGCCCGCCACGGCCGCTCTGCCGTCGTGGGCACAGGCAGCCCTGCCGCTGGGGGACCTGGGCGCCCAGGGCCCTGCGCAGGGTCTCCGCCCCGCCCCCACCCCCGTGCACCTGGCTCCAGCTCGGAGGCTGCTACACGCGCACTGTGTGTGGCTGCACTGCCGCCCACCACGCCGGCGACGCTCAGGGCAGCGGCCTAGACGGCAGGCGCACTGCTCAGGCCGCCCGCACACGGACACACGCGGTGTGGCCTTGGGGGGAGACCTGTTATTAAAGTGGCGAGTGGCAAACGCACCTCAGCAGCTAACGCAGGGGCGGCAGGTGGTGGTGTAATGTCTGTTTTCACCTTCGCTCAGCCAGAGTTAACGCTTCAGTGGGACGAGGCGTGTGCAGCTTGTCAGCTCCTGCGGTCCCGGTCTGCCCCCCGCTTCCCAGCGTCTCCCAGGAGGCAGGGTTCCCGATGGGAGCCGTGCGGGGAGCTTCTGTGGGTGTGGAAGCTGGGGAGCACCGGGGGACCTGGAGACCACCCAGAGGAGCTGGCTCCGGGGTGGATCTATATTCCCCTGCACTCACTGGGGCTGAAGGCCACGCACACCCGAGAGGGACCACTGTGCGCGTCCCCACCAGCTCCTCCACCCCCACACGTTACCGTGTCCAAGCCCTGGCCCCAGGCGGCCCGATGCCAGCCCTGAGCGGTCTGGGCCGCCGTCAGAGCTGACGCAGCGGGTCTCGGTGGCCGCGGGCGCCAGCACCGGCTCTGCCTTGCTGAACTCACAGAAGTAGCTCCTACAAGTCAGAGCCTGGCACCGGGCTGGCCCGCGGCCCCGGGCACAGGGCCTGGGGGGAGTGCCTGCTACCCAGCGCTTGAACGTGTTGCGGGCCGATCACAAAAATCGCACCTCGTGTCATCCGACCCAAGGTTAGGATCACTGTGTTTAAGCCCCTTTCGATTCTCTTGGGTTTTTCAAAGGCTGAAATCGCCGACTTTAACTTGTTAGCCATTAGCGGAGCACGAGTTCTGTGCATCGATCCGTGGACTGGGGGAGAGGGGGGCCCGCTCGGTGGGTGTCCACACTCCGCTGCCCGCAGCCCCGAGTGCTCACCGGGCAGACCGGCTTGTGAATAGCTAGTAACTCGGCGCCGGGAAGGGGAAACGGGAGGAGAGATGGCGCAGCCGCGGCCCCTGGCTATGGGGAACCCTCGCCCCACCCCCCCTTCTGAGGGCCCCACCCGTCCCCATCTGCCTGCGCCAGCTCTGCCCTCATGGTCCCTGCATCTGAGCTCAGAGCAGTCAGACCGCGGTCACACCACGCAGGCAGATGTGGACGAGGTGGGGCTGAGAACTCGGGGTGCAGACTCTCTGTGGCCTGGGGGCCCTGGGTGAGCCGACTCCTGGCTTCTCTCGGGGTCGGGGTGCAGGCAGCTCGCTGAACCTTTCTTCCTGGTGTTTTCATCTCTTAAACGTACAACCTTCCTGACGTTCGGATGCATCATGATGCCCGAGACAGAGGGACAGGCTGCCTGGGCACCTCGACGGTCATGGTCGGCTGTGACACCCACGTTCTCACCTTCGGGTGCTGTCTGCCCCCCCCCCACGTTATGGGAGCAGATGTTTCCCTCTCTGCCTCTTTCCTGCGTATTCCACGGCGTGGACATCTGTCAGGGCTGCTGCCAAGACCCAGATCACAGCATCCGGGAGCCCGTCATCGATCTGCTTTGCTCGCTACAAAAGCAGCTGCCGGCGTTCAGCTGAGAACGTGCCCGGAAGGAGGAGGGACGAGGACGCGGCGACTGGACTGGAAGGAGTGAGCGTCCAGACGGAGCGGATCAGGGACCGCGGGGCGGTCTCGCCGCTCCTGTTTGATTGTCCCCTGAGGGGTCACGGGTCATTTCCTCTTGAAATGGCCACTGAGATGGTTGCCTGGTGGGAGTGCAGATATGGTGGCTGCAGGAATAAGGGCGTTGAGTTTATGGAACTTTTTCTCTTTTTTTCTGGGAAGCCAGGGCCAGGGTTTTGTTTGTTTTTGTTAATTCTCACCTTGGTTGCAGGTTTGAGCCCTGGCCCCGGTTGGGGCGCGTGCGGGAGGCAGCCAATCGATGTCTCTTTCTCTCTCTCTCACTCTCTCTCTTCCACCTCCCCCTCTCCTCCTCTCTCCCCCTCTCCCTTCTCCTTCGCTTCCAGTCTCCAAAAAACAATAGAAAAAAACATCCTCGGGTGAGGACTAAAATAAATAAAATAGAATAGAACCAGTCTTTTAAAATAGGGGAAACCCTGTCCGCCGTGCAAACATACGCAGGGTGCGTGCTGGGAGGAATGTACGGCCCACGGAGGGAAGGGCAGGAATGCAGAGCCTGTGGAGACAGGGCTGAGCGTGATGTCCCCGGGGCTGTCTGTCCTGCGCCTGAGGACGGCGGGTCCCTCCCAGCGCTCACCCCGTCGTCACAGGAGGGCGGCACCGGCGGGGAGCAGCGTCCGCGGGCGGGTGTCCGGCGTCTGGGAGTGAAGTGGTGATCTACCCGTTTAGAGCTGAGGAGTGTGTTCAGGTGCTCGGTCCTGGTTTATAACAGATTCGGATAGACGTTCATTTAAGGCAGCGGTTCTCAACCTGGGGGTCGCGACCCCTTTGGGGGCCGAACGACCCTTTCACAGGGGTCGCCTAAGACCATCGGAAAACACATAGATAATTACATATTGTTTTTGTGATTCATCACTATGCTTTAATTATGTTCAGTTTGTAACAATGAAATTGGGGGTCACCACAACATGAGGAACTGGATGAAAGGGTCGCAGCATTAGGAAGGTTGAGAACCACTGATTTAACCCCTAGAGTCCCGGGGAGTCTAGTGTGATCGCGCTCCTCCTGTCTTTTGCCAAAAGTGCCGGGAGCGCTATCAAAGCTCCGAAATGGCGTCCAGTTCTAAGTCTGCTTTTATCGGTGATGATGATATTGCTAAATATGTCAGTGCAGTAACGGTTTCCTTCAGTTTTTGAATATGGAACTTCATTTACGTGCGATTCATAATTTTTTTCCTAAACTGCTGTAGAATCAGCAAGAATGCCTCGGCCATTCTAGCACCGTTCCTGGGATACTGGTTGGCGCTCGGAGGGGTAAGGACACGTCTCCAGTGGCCGGCTTGGAGGCGTGCCTCCGGACTGTCTTTTGTGAAATGAACCGATGTCCATGCACACGCCAGCCCGGCGGGGCCCAGGTGGAGAAGGGGCCGCTCGGGCTTGCAGGGACGGGTGTCCACGCCCCGAGAGGGCCGCTGTGCTGGGTCCGAGAAGCCGTTGGGAGGAAGCCGCGTTGCGTGGGGGATGAGCGGATCTGACCGCCGCGCGGTGCTTAGGGAGTGCTGACCTGCCGGTGAAACGGGGTCCGAGTTCTGTAAATCCTGGAGGTTTCGTTGCGGCCCGTGGTCTGCACGGCGTGATAACATGGCGCCGTCGGTGCCTTCCCGTCTGCGCTCCGTAAGTAGCACCGAGCCCTCCAGCCCCAGGTTCCCCGTCCCTTTCGGAGACGCAGTGACGTGAGGCTCCGCGGGAAGTAAAACTCAGACCCGGAGTCGCTGCTGCACCTGGAGCCCCTTCTCCAGCTGGTAACGCAGAGCAGAGGCGGCTTTCACAGGGGCGAGTCGTGTCCACGGGACGTGTCCATGTGGTGTCCACGTGGTGTCCATGGGGCATGGGGGACTAGAGTCGGGAGCTGAGGGGACCGGGGCCTGTTGGCCAGCCAGGGCCTCGTGGGCACACAGGTCCCGCTTGCTATCGACTGGCCCCCGCGAAGCGCCAGTAGCGGGACTCCCGGCCGCGAGGCGCTCCGTCCGTGGCCGCCCTGAGGCTGCCCGGGGGTCAGAGTGTTACAGAGGCACAGGCGTTGCTGACTCGCCTGGGGTTTCATGCGCTTTACTCAGAATGTAGTGCGTCCCCTTCGCCAAGCACCACTAGTGATGTTATTATTGTAATGCCACAGTCACACTGGGTTAATACTGGGCAGCCCTCGTGTGTACGGAAACAATAACTCCAGCCCGGCCGGTGCTGCTCAGTGGATAGAGCCTCAGCCCACACACTGAAGGGTCCAGGGTTTGATCCCTGGTCCCGGTCGGGAGGCAGCCAATCAATGTGTCTCTCTCACATCGATGTTTCTCTCTCTCTCTCTCTCTCCTCTTTCCCTCCTTCCTTCCACTCTCTCTAATAATTGATGGAAACAATATCCTGGGGCCTTAGCCAGTGTGGCTCAGTGGATAGACATGGGCCTACAGACCAAAGGGTTCCAGGTTTAATTCTGGTCAAGGGCACATGCCCAGACCGGGCCCTGGTCAGGCTCATACAGGAGGCCACCCATCGATGTCTCTCTCTCACACCGATGTTTCTCTCTGTCTCTCCCTCTCTCTTCCGCTCTCTCTAAATTTCAATGGAAAAACATCCTTGGGTGGAGATGAAAAAAAGGCATCTTTGGGTGAGGAGTAACAAAATAATAACTTTAATATGTTTCCTGTTGCAAAAGTAATTCATAAGCAGCACAGAAAATTCAGAAAATCTTGGTGAACATGGAAAGCCTGAAACAGGAGCCCCCGCCCCGGGGGGGAACCCGGTGGACTCGTGCGTGTTTGCGTGGCTGCGCCTCCCTCCCTCCCACACGTGTGTAATCGTCGCATCAAACACCATCACCCGCACTGCTCTCACTTAACCCGTCATGAATATCCGTTCATAGCAACACACCTTCTCCGTAGGCAGAGGAGGCGTGACTGCTTGGAACAGACCTGAAAAGTAACAGCCGACCTGGATTTCTTAAAAAGTCCCATCTTCTCTCTAACAAAACAGACGGAGTCTGGCAGGAGCCTCAGGCGGCGACTCCGGACAGTTCTGTGGCTGTGAACGTGGGGCCACCTGCCCTCCGTGGGTCTGTGGTGGAGGAGGCGGCTCCGAAGTTCTGGCCTGTTGGACCGACGCTGAGCTGGGCCCGCTCGGGCTGAGGGCCGGTTCTGGGACAGGATGGGACAGGGAGGGCTTCCAGGCTGGGCCCGCTCGGGCTGAGGGCTGGTGCCGGTACAGGGCTGGGACAGGGAGGGCTGCCACGCTGGGCCCGCTCGGGCTGAGGGCCGGTGCTGCTGTGGGACAGGGGAGGGCTGCCACGCTGGTCGCTCACCCACGCGCCACGGCCACGGCCACGGCGACTCCATGCTGTGCTCGGCGTGTGTCACAGGAAGTCACAGCTGGGAGAGAAGAGGAAACCGCGGCCACATGTGCGTGTGTGTCGGACGCGTGTGGGGGCCGGAGGGGAGGTCCACGCGGGAGAGGCTGGGGCTGGCCTGCGGGTGGAGAGGCTGAGTGTGAAGTGAGTGTTTCGGGACGTGGAGGCGGGGAGTCTGCTGGCCTCGGGGACCTGAGGGTGTGTCGGTGGGGCCGGAGCCGGGCCACCCAGAGGCTCCTGGCCAGGCAGACGGGGGAGAGGCTGCCTGGGGGACCGGACCTGCCAGGCAGCTGCCGCACCACCGAGCGTGAGGGGGGAGACGCCTTTCTCGGGCCCCTGCGGACTGGAATGAGCTCGGCTCTCCTCGCGGGGAGGGCAGTGTCCTTGCTCCGCACCTGAGTGGCCGGACTGGGCAGGTGCCTGTGTGTGTGTGTGTATGTGCCTGTGTGTGCCCGTGTGTGTGTATGTGCCTGTGTGTGCCCGTGTGTGTGTGTGTATGTGCCTGTGTGTGCCCGTGCGTGTGCGCGCACATGTGTGTATGTGCCTGTGTGTGTGCCCGTGTGTGCGCGCGCGCATGTTCCCGTGTGTTCCCGTGTGTGTGTGCGCGCGCGTGTGTGTATGGAAGGGGGCGGGAG
The DNA here is from genome assembly GCF_964212035.1 of Myotis nattereri. Lineage (NCBI taxonomy): Eukaryota > Metazoa > Chordata > Mammalia > Chiroptera > Vespertilionidae > Myotis > Myotis nattereri. The sequence continues at coordinate 2,185,868 of NC_138076.1, read as the reverse complement.
GGGTTTGCTCTGAAACCATTACATCTTTTCAAGGCAAGACCCGGACACTAATGGTTCTGGAGGACAGTCGTTTGCAGAGTGAACCTGGACTTGGTGGCGTCTTAGACGCCTCGGGGCCTCAGAGGAGAAGGTTGACTGCCCTGCGCTGCGGCCAGCCCCGCACCAGCCTGGGAAGGGGGAACGTGTCTCGGAGCCACGCAGCGGGGCCACCTTGCAGTGCACGGGCATTTGGGGGGTCAGGAGGGCACGTGGAAAGAGCCGCCAGCTACACGCCTGGTGTCAGCAAGACATGCCCGGAATAAAGACGGCTCCCGGGAGCTCACGCACCCCAAGCTGCACGGCGTCGGGCTGCGATTATTACACAAAACAACTCTCTCATTAGACACTCCACTCTGATTCCGGTCTCCATGGAAACTGGGTATTCGGATGCATTAGGATATTTTTGTCTTTGGAGCTTTTGCGTGACTTGGAACGTGGACACGTGTGCAGACAGCAAGTGAGGCCCAGTGAGCCGTCCGTGGACGTGGCTGGGAAGGAGCCTGAAACTAGGGCCGGTCACCCACGGCCCACACCTCCATGGCCACTGTGGGCCGGTGGCTCCAGAAGTGGAAACTGAGGATGACAAAGCCTTGGAGACGTCGTAACACTTCCTGGGCCCGGGGGCGGGGGGAGGCGAGTGGCGAGGGGGAGGATGTGTGTGTGTGTGTATGTGAGTGTGAGAGTGCGTGTGTGTGTAACTGTGTGTGAGTGTAACTGTGTGTGTGTACGTTTGTGTGTGTGTGTCTGTGGTTGTGTGTGGCTGGGTGTGTTTGTGTGTGGCTGGGTGTGTTTGTGTGTGTCTGTGGTTGTGTGTGGCTGGGTGTGGTTGTGTGTGGCTGGGTGTGGTTGTGGCTGGGTGTGTTTGTGTGTGGCTGGGTGTGTTTGTGTGTGTCTGTGGTTGTGTGTGGCTGGGTGTGTTTGTGTGTGGCTGGGTGTGGTTGTGTGTGGCTGGGTGTGGTTGTGTGTGGCTGGGTGTGTTTGTGTGTGGCTGGGTGTGGTTGTGTGTGGCTGGGTGTGGTTGTGTGTGGCTGGGTGTGGTTGTGTGTGGCTGGGTGTGGTTGTGTGTGGCTGGGTGTGTTTGTATGTGGCTGGGTGTGGTTGTGTGTGGCTGGGTGTGTTTGTGTGTGGCTGGGTGTGTTTGTGTGTGTCTGTGGTTGTGTGTGGCTGGGTGTGTTTGTGTGTGGCTGGGTGTGGTTGTGTGTGGCTGGGTGTGTTTGTGTGTGGCTGGGTGTGGTTGTGTGTGGCTGGGTGTGGTTGTATGTGGCTGGGTGTGGTTGTGTGTGGCTGGGTGTGGTGGTGTGTGGCTGGGTGTGGTGGTGTGTGGCTGGATGTGTTTGTGTGTGGCTGGGTGTGGTTGTGTGTGGCTGGGTGTGTTTGTGTGTGGCTGGGTGTGGTTGTGTGTGGCTGGGTGTGTTTGTATGTGGCTGGGTGTGGTTGTGTGTGGCTGGGTGTGGTGGTGTGTGGCTGGGTGTGGTGGTGTGTGGCTGGGTGTGGTGGTGTGTGGCTGGGTGTGGTGGTGTGTGGCTGGGTGTGTTTGTGTGCCTTCTAATCCCGGACGGTGGGGCGGCGTCTCCGAGTGCCAGGCCGCCGATGTGCGCTTCCCTTAGAGGGGGTGAGTGCTGTCCGTCCCCAGGTGAGGAGCCGCGCGCGGGGGCCTGACAGCCGTGTCCTCCCGGCCGCCTCCTCGCTGTTCAGACGCGACTCGTGTCTGTGTTGTTGCTGGGCTGTCAGCGCCTCGGGGGAGTGGCCGGTGTGGCAGGAGCAACGGTTTTAAAAGTAACTGTCAGAAGCAGCCTTTTTTTGTAGGAGACCAAGCTTTTTAATTTTTGTTTAAAGTACCGGCTGGCGTGGCTCAGTGGTTGAGCGTCGACCTATGAACCAGGAGGTCAGTCAGGGTTCAATTCCTGGTCAGGGCACAGGCCCAGGTTGCGGCTCGATCCCCAGTGTGGGGTGTGCAGGAGGCAGCCGATCCGTGATTCTCTCTCATCACTGATGCCTCTCTCTCTCCCCGCCTCTCCCTCGCTGAAATCAATTAAAAATACATATTTTTAAAGTCCCGTCAAAGAAACATAAACCTGGTTCTTCACAGAATAAAGAGCCAGGTTGTGACCGGGTGTCTAGAGGCCTGTGTGTTAACCGCCGCCAGACGCCGGGTGTCTGTGGTGGAACTTGGTCTGCGCATCGGAGTCCTTCTCTAGGGGATCCCCGTGGAGAGCTGGTGAGCCCCGTGTTCCGGGTCCGGCCCGAGAAGCCGGGTGACACAGCAGGCGACCGGTGCGTCCAGTGCCCGGGCCCGGCCGCCGTGAGCCCCATGGGGTTCCACTCCGAGGCCTGAGGCCGCACGTCCTGTCCCCGGGGTCCGTCCGCTCTCGGAGCCTCAGGTGCCGCGCTCTTCAGCGGGTTTAGTGGATTGTGTTTGGCGGGAGTTTTGTGTTTTCTCCCCCCCACCCCCGCCTTATTCTCTTGCCTAGTTACATGGGTTCAAGTAGCTCTAAATCGGAAGTTAGAGCCACAGCCCAGGACATGGTCCTCGCTGGCAGCCGTAGACGTCGTCTCGGGAGGAAGAGGGCCCGGTGTCTCCGTTGTTCTTGTCCGAGAGGGATGGGGACTCCGGGGGCCACAGACACGGGGCGGGGGGCGAGGTAAGCAGGCGGCCGTAGGTCTGTCCCTGCCCGCGGGCACACAGGCTCACTGCCTGAGTTAGCGGCGTAAAGATCCGTTTGAATGCTACCAGGGCAGCCCCGCCCCAGGCCACAGCCTCCGTTCTGAGGAGACAGACGGCTCCTTGAAAGACGGCCTCCCCCAGCTTCATTTGAAATAAACGGTGTCTGGTTTTTACTAAAAACGGCATCTTTCCGCCCTGCTGGTGCCGCTCAGTGGGTAGAGCGTCGGTCTGTGCACCCGAAGGGTCGCGGGTTCGACTCCTGTCAAAGGCACGCACCTGGGTTGCAGGCTCAATCCCTGGCCCCAGTCGGGGCGCGTGCAGGAGGCAGCCGATCGGTGCGTCTCTCTCACGGCGATGTCTCTCTCTCTCTCTCCCCACTTCCACTCTCTCTAAACATCCATGGGAACGTGCCCTCAGCTGAGGATTAAAACAGAGCGGCGCCTCCTTACAGGGGCTCTTTCCCGCCCTGGGACGCTTCCTCTGACACAGACTTCACTTCCTCAGTGCCCAGCGCGTGGCAGCCCCCCTCCCCCCGGCTCCTCCCGAAAGGTCCCGCCCGCGTGTCTCTGTGTGGCTGCGTCTGCCACGGCCGTGGCCTCGCTGTGGGCCATTGCCTTTGTTCGCCCCACGTCCAGGGCGCGCAGTCCACAGCTCACGGAACCGCTTAAACTGCGGGGCGGGGCGCGCTCGCCGGCCGCTGCGTGACTGACCCTGCTCTCGCGGCCCCACACGCCCTCGTTTTCTCTGCAGCGAGTCTGGGAACACACATGTTTGAGTGTTTAGTCCCCTGGCTATCTAGGCCAGGGTGGTTGGCTAGCGTTCCGACTAACCGAGCGTTTCCCACCGTCGGATAAAAACGTGGACTCTCTTTCACGTGACACATCTCTTTGCGTGACGTGGAATCGGGTGCGATGGCTGGCACGTCACCGCTTATGACCCCCAGGAAGGTCGGTTAACAGTGGTTCCCCGGGATGTGCGGAGACCAGGGGTCCGCGGGCCTCGGGGACAAAGGCGGGGCGTCCCAGGTTCACGAAACCCTCGGCATTTCTGCCAGACGGTGCGTCCACGGGCCTGTGGCCTTCACCCCCTGAGAGCAGGGTCTGCCTCTCGGGCCGAGGTGCCTGAGCGGGAGGCCGGGTGCTCTGGACTTGGTCACAGGTGCTGCCCTGGGGAGGCGGACGGTGCTAACAAGGGGGCCCAGGAGTGTCCCAGCGCCGGGAGTGCACGTGGCGTGCTCCCAGCACCTGACATGCTAAGCCCCGTGGTGAGGGGCTGTCGCTGCCACACGCGTCCCGTTCCTGTTTGAAGCCGGGGTGTTCGTTATGTGTAACTGACACCGCAGCGAGGGGTCCTGAGGGACCGTGCGCCTGGCACGCGTGTCCGTCACTGTCAGGGAGACTGTAAATGAGCGCGGCCTCGCTTCTTCCTGCTATTAGCCGTGCACCGCGCGTGCCGGGCTATTTGCAAAACTGACTAATTGTGGGGACACATGAAATACGAGCGCCTGTCACTCGCCTGAGCGGCTCCCGTGGCGGTTTCCATCCTGCTGTTCTCTCTGCGGTGGGCCCCGCGCCGGCGGGCTGATGCTAACAAGCACTCTCGTCTCCACGCACTGACAGGCCCACTCTGATGGAAACTAGACAACGCCCACACGTAATTATAACACACTAGAGGCCCGGTGCATGAAATTCGTGCGTGGGAGGGGGGTTCCCTCAGCCCAGCCAGCACCCTCTCCAATCCGGGACCCCTCAGGGAATGTCTGACTGATTGGGCCTAAACCGGCAGTTGGACATCCCTCTCACAGTCTAGGACCGCTGGCTCCTAACTGCTCACCTGCCTGCCTGCCTGCCTGCCTGATCGCCCCTAACTACCCGCCCCCCCCCGCCAGCCTGATCGCCCCTAACTGCCTCTGCCTGGTGGCCTGGTTGCCCCCAATTGCCCCCCCTGCCAGGCTGATTGCCCCCAACTGCACCCTCCCACCAGCCTGGTCACCCCTATATGCCCCCCCCCCCCCGCCGGCCTGGTCACCCCACACAGCCTGCTGTTCAGTCGTTTGGTCGTCCCTCACCAGACCTGATGCAGCCTGCTACTTGGTCGTTGTGCGAGCGACCTGACCAGTTTGCATGCTACCGTTTGATTCGTGTAGATCGCCTAGAACACGCCTGAGTTCACGGTGGCTGTCCCCGTCGCTTTCCCTTTGAAGCATGAGTCACGGGGCTTAAGAATCGATGGTGCTTTTAAATGATTTGCCATTTAAAACCGTTTCACCGGATCCACTGCCACCATCCCCGCCCACCGCGGCGGCTCACTGCTGAACTGTGTGTCCTGTGACTCACTGTGTTGTTTCTCTGCAAAGAAACCGAACCCTTCGCTCTGAACCTTTAAACAAATATTCATGGAGTTTTAAATGTTTTCATTAAAACAAGTTGTTTGAACAAATATTTATCTGGAGATTTGCTAGGACTCTTTCATATTACTCCACATCAACGGATGGTCGTTGGCGTTTTGTAACACCAACAGGAATCCCCAATTTGGGGTGCGGTGAGGAAGGAAACGGAGGGGAGCTGACTTATTAGACAGAAGTCCCCACCCCTGGTCCCTGATTGGTTCATCCTCATGCAAATGAGGACCCCAAATCCTGGCCGTTTGATTGGTCCTGACTGATCAGAATGGAACCTCTCTGATTTGTCCGTGAAGGTGTTGATGGGGAGGGGGCGGGGATATAGCCGTGCGGCTCTGATTGGACAGGAAAGCCTCGTCCTGTGGTTGAGATAGGAGCCCAGGCTCCCCTTCATCCGGCTGGAGGGGCAGGAGCTCAGTGCAGGCGGCCGTGCAGCGCCGGCTCCCGGGACGGGCGGCCTGCGGGGAGCCTCGGGCAGACGTGACCGCTGGCTCTGGTTTATTTCGTTTTGATTGGAGCCCAGGAGCCACCAGGAGCCCCTCTTTGTCAGCGTCTTCTTTCTCAGGTCCACACCCCACAGCCCCGGAGGGTTCGGACGAGGCAGTTTCACTGATGCAATGAGGCGACCTCCAGGGTCGCACCCCAGGTCTCAGGACGGGGACTCACGTGCGCCCGCTTCCCTGTCCCAGCTGCCTGCAGGCCCGGCCGCCTCAACGCCACGGGGGCTGGAGAGCCGTCCCCCTCGCAGTGCCCAGCACCCCCTCCGCCACAGGAGGTGGAGGAGCCTCCCTGCGTTGTCTTTTTTAAAAAATATATGTATACTTATATATTTTTATATATTAAAATATATATAATATTATTATTGATTTCAGAGAGAGAAGGAGGGGAGAGAGAGAGAGAGAGAGAGAGAGAAACATCAGTGATGAGAGAGAATCATTGATTGGCTCATCCCCTTCCCACTGAGGATTGAGCCTGCAACCTGGACATGTGCCCTGACAGGGAATCGAACCGTGACCCTCTGGTTCATACATAGGTCAATGCCCAACCACTGAACCACGCTGCTGGGCTAAATATATTTTTATTGATTTCAGAGAGAAAGGGGGAGAGAGAGAGAGAGAGGGGTGGGGGGAAAGAAACATCAATAATGAGAGTCATTGATTGGCTGCCTCCTGCACACCCCCTCCTGGGGATGGAGTGCACAACCGGGCATGTGCCCTGACGGGAATCAAACCCGGGACCCTTCAGTCCGCAGGCCGACGCTCTGTCCACTGCGTTTTCTTAAAGACAACAAGAGCGGGGACAGGGAACGCTTCAGGCCGATTCAGAGTCTGTCCTCCTTATGTTCAGGGTCAGTCGTCCTTAAACAGCGACTGTGCGTGAACAAGGATGGCGGCTGTATGTGTGTGTGCACGTGTGCGCGCACGCGTGTGTGCGCGTGTGCATGTGCACGTGTGTGCATGTGCGTGTGTGTGTGTGTGTGTGTGTGTGTGTGTGTCCGCACAGATGCTTTAAAGCAACGTAAACAAGAAAGAGGATCTGATATAAGCGGACGCTCAGGACAGCGCGTCCTTGGCTGGCTCAACCATTTATGAATGATCTGCCGGCCGGAGAGAGTCTGTGTTAACAAGAGAAAGTGAAAGAGCATCAGAAATAGCGGCAGTCTCTCATTTGTGATGTCCTTGCAGATTCCTGTTACTTGTGATGTTCTTTCCTTTCACCCTGTGTGTGCGGTGACGGCGGTACACGGGGGGGTGGGGCCACAGTCCGCAGGCCGGGCTGAGGGGGCAACGGGAAATACCCTCTTCTTCCCAAGGCCATACATTTCTCCAGAAAAATCTCAGGAAGAAAAGTCAAAGTCGGATGATGCTTTGTTGGAGTTTAGTTTCTAAGGCACAACGCCCTTGGAAATGAATGAAAAAATCCCAGCTCCTCGTTGGCCTCAGAAAACCAAGCTCGTCTCGGGACCCGTGCGTGGAGCGCCATCTGGAGCCGGCTCCAACCCTCCCTGGGGATCCGGCCAGGGGCACAGGCCTCGGGCCATGCCACCACTGGGCTGAGGATGGGTGGCCAGCGGGGAGCCGCGTCCAGGACTGGTCCCTGAGCCCCGAGCCCCGAGCCTCTCCCCGCCCGGGCACCTCCACTGGGTCCCACCCATCTTCCCGGGGAGACAGCTGAGGTCACCTGCTCACAGGAACGGGAGACGCCCCAGCGTTGGCGACAGGCGTCACCGGCAGTGACGGGGACCACATGTTAGGTCGCACCCTTCATGCTGGAGAACGTGCGGGTTTAAAGGTGGTTCTGAATTCAGAAGAGCTGGCCGGGCGGGTGGCTCCGTTGGTTACAGCATCATCCTGTACATGAAAAGGTTGTGGGTCCCATCGCCAGTCAGGGCGCGTGTGGGAGGCGACCGATCAATGTTTCTATATCGTGTCAGAGTCCCCCCCGTCCCCCCCCCTCAAATCAATAAAAATATATCCTCAGGTGAGGACTTTAATAATAGTAGTAATTATAATAATAACACATTCAGAATGATTGCTTTCCCAAGTTGTTGTTTTCCTTTTAAAAGAAATAGGAGAGCCCTGGCTGGTGTGGCTGAGTGGATAGAGTGTTGGCTGTGGACTGAAGGGTCCCGGGTTCGATTCTGATCAAGGGCACGTGCCTGGGTTGTGGGCTCGATCCCCAGTAGGCAGCCCATCAATGATTCTCTCTCATCGTTGATGCTTCTCTCTCTCTTCCTCTCCCTTCAGAGAGAGAGAGAAAAGGCCACTCAGGTGGAGCCCCAAACTGGCGAGCAGCAGGCATGATGGGCACCATGGCACGGCCAGCAGCAGGGCCCTGGGGGTCGCCGCAGGGGAAGGGCCGGTCCATGGACTTGGCTGTGGTCTGGACACTGCTGAGAAGCTGTGGGTGAGCCCTGGCCCGTGTGGTTCAGTGGTTGCACGTTGACCTATGAACCAGGAGGTCAGGGTTCGATTCCCGGCCAGGGCACAGGCCCCGGGTTGTGGGCTGTGTCCCCAGCAGGGGGCGTGCAGGAGGCAGCCGATCCATGATTCTCTCGCATCGTTGGTGTTTCTATCTCCCTCTTCTTTTCTCTCGTAAATCAACAGAAAGGTATTTGTTAAAAGGGAAGTGGTGGGTGAGGGTCCCAGGTGACCCGGGAACTTGGCCCGGGGGCATCTCAGAGGGTCTTCCTGGGGAAGTGACCCCCTCGAGCTTCGGGAAGTGTCCTGTGGGGTCGGCTCCCCCGTGTGAGGCGGGGCCCGGGGGCAGACCCCGTTAGACGGGGCTCATCCGCGGAATTTCAGACTGCGCAACCGGTCCGCTCCGGGACAGGGGAGGGCGGCTGCAGGGGCCTCGCCAAGGACCCGGGGCGCGTGGGGGTGACAGGACGGGTGTGTCCCGTCCACGCTCTATCCTCTGTCCCACACCGGCCAGGGCCCTGCAACCTTTTGGTAACAGCCGCCGTCTTGCGTGTCCCTCCTGTCCCTGCGGGGTTTCGGGCACTCCCGGCGGCAGGTCCTTTACTGCTAGTGCGTCTCTGGGCGGGAGGAGCTGAGGGTTGCCCACGTGGCGGCTCGCCCGGACGGTCAGAGGGTCAGATCGCTCTGTTCCCACAGGCACCTCCCGCCCCTCGAGGGCGCAGCTCCCTGCACCGGCTCTGTGCTCATGCCTCCCCGCCCTCGTACCCAGGCTGGGCTCGGCCACAGGCGCTGTGTCACTCAGCGGCCCGTCGGAAGGGAGTGTGGGGTGACTCCCGGTGAAGAAGTCAGGGGGCGGGGGGAAACAAGGCCCCGCGCTGCTGGGACTTCCCGAGGCCTCTCACTTCATCCTCACAACGACCTGTGACGGCCGTGCCATTGTCCCCATTTCCCAGATGCGGACCCGAGGCCCAACGCGCTCGTAGAGCCTGGACCTGGGCCAGTCGGCCCCCCCAGGGCGGCGGGAGGCTGTGGGTCCCTGCGCTCTCGGCGCCACAGCGGCGGGTGGCCCGGCCACGCAGGGCAGGCGGCCAGCGCTGCCGTCTCGGGTCTCGTGCTCAGAGGACGCACCCGCTGACCTTCGGGAGGCCGACCCAGCGACGTGGGGCCTGGGGTGTCCTGAGGCCCCGCGGCTTCCACGTGAGGCCGAGGCAGCGCCCCACGAGTCTGCAGGCCTCCTCCTGCTCCTCCTCTGAGCTACATTTAAGCACCTCGGGGGGGGGGCGCAGGGGACGGAGTGGTGGGGTTTCCGTGGGAGGAAGCGGGAGCCGCTCCCCTGCCCCGAGCACCCGTGTCTGACAGGTGCGTGTCTGTGCGCTGCTGACTCAGGACCCGCTCGCGACCCGGAAAGCCGGACCGACCCAGCTGGGCGCTGGCCTCTCCCCGATGTCTCGGGGTGACGCAGACCGGCCATTGGGGTGGATTGAAACAATATTGGGGCGACCGCACCGGCCCAGCACGGTGCAGCCACTTCTGGGTTAGGGTTCAGGTCCAGGGCGGCAAATCCGTCTGGAACCCCCACCCCCGGGCCAGGGGCTGCCCCGGAACCTGTGCCCACTTTGTTTCCTGGCGGAACCTGCGACAGTTACACAGAGAAGACGGCCCCTCGGCAGGTTTGTCGGTGAAGGACAGGCAGCCGTCCACCTGTCATTCCTAACGGATGTTCCTCGCTTTTGTTAGTCTCCGAGGTGGAAAACATGAGCCATGGGGAGGCGGGGATATGGATCAAAATTCCGTTTTGTGGCTGAACAGGACGGCCAGAGGCTATTCACAAAGAGTCGGGTCTGAGGGAGCCCAGCGAGCGGGGCATGAAGACACGGTGTCGGACAGAGGGGCTGGGAGTGTTCGGAGTTCACAGGGCGTGTGGGTGTGCCGTGCGCTTCGTGTGAAAATGCCTGGGAACGCCCACCCGGGAGGCAGGTGTTTCAGAGGGGACGGGGTGGGGGGCGCAGAGCCGACGGCACGCAAAGGCCGCCTTCGCTCCCTGCAGCTCACGGACACCGGCCCCGGGGCCCTGGGGGTGGGGGGTCAGGTCTCTGGTTTACAGCGGGGGGAGGAGGAAGGGGAACAGTGGGCTTTAGTAATAAGTGACTTCTGTTCATCCCATTGAGGGGGGCTCTCAACCCTGGAGACAGCAGGTTCCCCACAGAGCCCCCGACCATGCCCCCGACCACGCCCCGGCCGCGCCCCAGCCCACAGAGCCAGGATCCCGTGCAGGCGGCCACTCTTGTCCTTGGATCTCAGGTAGACACTGGGCCTGGCCGGGGACACGCCCACAGTCACCTGTGTTCACCTCAGATCCAGGTTCCGGTGGGGCCCGTGTGGGACTGGCAGCCTCTGGGACTCCAGAGGCCCAAGTGAGGACCCCCGACCACCGTCAGGCGAGAGCGCTCATGTCCCCCCAGGCCCCCCGACCCCTGAGACCTCCACGCAGTGTGGGCGGCGATCGCGTCCGCACAAAGGGTGGGCTTCCCAAGACACGCAGATGCCCTTTCCTCCGCCCGAAAGCCAGCGTCTGCGAGGAGACTGGCATGAAACCTTTCGGACGCGGACGGTGCCGGTGGGCGGGCGCCGCGCGGAGGGAATGTGACACCCCTTGGAACTGGATGCGAAACATTTTATGTCGAAGGTAATCGGCGTCGCTTTGAAGGGAGCGTGTCCGACTCCGGAAGCTCCAGGGAGCCGTCAGAGGCCGGCGGCGCCCAGAGCCCAGAGACACCCACACCCAGGGTGTGCGGCTCAGGCCCGACCGGGTCCGGGGGCGACGTTGTAATTGATTGGAACGCCCGGTGACGGCTGCTGTGACGGGGTCCTCGCCGCTTGGAAACAGGAGGTGCGGGGTGGCCGCCGCGTCTCAGGCGGGGGGCCTGGGTGCCCGCGGGAGCCCAGCCGCCGCCTGTCTCAGACCACGTGGGTGCTGTCTCAGACAGGGTGCTGCGTGTCCGTGGCTTTCAGCTTCCCCGCGGCGGGTTTAAGTGACATTTATTCGTGGATGCTCTGCGGCCGGAGGGGCAGCGTCTGCGGAAACTCAGTCCTGAGCCCAGAATAAACCGAGGAGCGTTGCCGTGGCCACGGAGAAAAGCCACGAGGAAGCGTTCCGGCCGCGGCGCCGTGGGCGGGCGGGCGCAGCTGCGGGCGCAGCGGAGGAGGAAGCGAGCGCGGCGAGCAATCAGAGCCTTTGTCCCCTCGGAGCAGAAATGAACCCGTAATTGAAGCTTCCGACGCCGTCATTAGCGAACGGCTGGAGCACAGACTCGCGTGCAATCTCCTTGGAAGGAAACTTTGAAAGGGGGGAAGGATCTAGCACAGTGGTTCTCAACCTTCCGGCCCTTTAGGTGCAGTTCCTCATGTGGTGACCCAACCATAACATTATTTCTGTGGCTACGTCATCACTGTCACGTTGCTACTGTGATGTGTCGTCATGTAAATATCTGATCTGCAGGATGGTCTTAGGCGACCCCTGTGAAAGGGTCGTTCGACCGCCAAAGGGGTCGCGACCCACAGGTTGAGAACCGCTGATCTGGAAGCTGGGTACACAGTGCGTGAGTCTCGGGCCGATTCGCTGGGCGTCCCCGTGCGTGGCCCTGAGGTGGCTGCCGTCTGCCACGCGCTCGGCGCCCCCACGCCACCCTCACCGGTACCCGTGGCAGCAGTGGCGCCGTGAGCCCTGCGGCCGGGCCCTTTCTGCCCCGAGCAGCCGACTCCTGCCACAGTCACGCGGTGGGTATGTTTTCACTCCCCCGCCATCTCCATCCTTCTCACAGGAAACGGAGACAGAGAGGATACCAGGGTGAACTCGGCCGGGAGGGGCAGGGAGGCGGGTCTGGCCGAGCGCAGGTGGGCACGGACGACGGGCGGCAGGTGGCGAGGTACAGCAGGGCCCGGGGACGAGGCGAAGTGGAGATGCCCAGGTGGCTGAGACCCACCCTGGGCGCCGGGGTGGGTCCTGGGCCTGAGAGGGAAGAAATGGGACACGGCTGTGGGACAGGCCCCCGGGCGCCCAGGGCACAGTGGGCACGGCCTCCGCTGAGGGCTGATCTCCGGTGTCAGCAGGGCTTGAACCCTTGACTCAGCACGAGCTTCAGGCTCTGCCCCCGTGAGATGAAGGCCCGTCGTCCCAGCAGCAGCAGGGACGACTGTCCCCACGGTCAGCGCCCTCGGGCTCCGGGTTCTGCAGAGACGCTTCGGGGCTGGGGAGGGGCCCCACCTCACGCACAGCCCCCACCCCAGTGCTTGCAGGGCGGTGCGCGCAGCCCACTTCTCAGTAGGTTGCAGTTCTGTGTGGATTTCATTTGGAGAAAAGCGAGGCGCTGGGACAGGACAGCCCCGAGCGGGGGGAGGCTGCCCCCGCCTCGATCCCTGTCTTCTCATACGGATGCATTTCTACGACAGACCTTGACTGTGCTGTGAAAGCCGATTCATTAAAGCAGTTGGAGCAGCACCTTCATTCAAGAAGGAAGGCAGATACACCTGCACGTCCGGCTTATGAAGCACAGCCTAGGCCCTGGGGTGAGGGTGAGGGTCAGTGTCGGGGTGAGGGTCAGGGTCAGGGTCAGGGTTGGTCAGGGTCAGGGTCGGGCGCTCCGCTAATCTGAAGAGCGAGTTGGGTCACACACCCTCCTGTCTTCGGGGTCCACAATCCCCCGATGAATACTTCGGTGCAGATGAATTCCCGGTCCCTGGTGACTTAGTGGCGGCCTTCCCAGAATTCCTGAGAGGCACCTGCAACCTGATCTTGCCAAGCCCGAGGCCGCTGGCTTCTCTGCTGGGGGAGGAAAACGGCCCTTTTCCCTCCCTCTCCCCTCCCCTTCCCCTCCCCCTCCCCGTCCCCCCTCCGCCTCCCCTCCCCCTCCCCCTCCCCCTCCCCCTCTGCATTCCCTCCTCAGGAGGTTTTAGCCATTTGCCCGGGTGCTGGACTGGGGGAGATGATGGCTTGTTGGTCCAGGCTGGCTGCACGTGGCCCACATGGATGGCCTTGTGTCCACTTTCTCTCCTGCCTCAGTGTCCCTGCCCCTCCTGCCCTGGGATGTTCCTAGCCCAGGGGTGGGCAAACTTTTTGACTCGAGGGCCACAATGGGTTCTTAAACTGGACCGGAGGCCGGAACAAAAGCATGGATGGAGTGTTTGTGTGAACTAATATAAATTCAAAGTAAACATCATTACATAAAAGGGCACGGTCTTTTTTTTTTTTTAGTTTTATTCATTTCAAACGGGCCAGATCTGGCCTGTGGGCCGTAGTTTGCCCATGGCTGGCCTAGCCCCTCGCTGCCTGTGAAGCCATGACAGTTACCAGGGGCCCTTCTCGGGGGGGGCCTGGAAACGTCCCCAGGAGGGGCAGCGCCTCAGCCGTGTGAGTCCGGGGGTGCAGCCCATCTCGTAGTTACGTATTTTTGTCTGTTATTGAATGTAGCTGTGGACGCGTGTGTGTAAACAGCTGTGAAGAGGGCGGCAGCCTCAGGCTGTGGGCGCTTCTAGCAGCCTCTGAAACTCTTTGGGACGTCAGAATGTCTTTTTTTAAAAATCCTCACCCGAGGATACCTTTCCATTGAATTTTAGAGAGACTGGATGGAAGGGGGGGGGGGGGGGAGAGAAACATCGATTGGTTGCTTCCTACACGTGCCCTGACCTGGGCTGGGGATCAAACCTGCAACCCAGGTACGTGCTCTTGACCGGAATCGAACCTGAGACCCTGCGGTCAGTGGCCTGGCGCTCTAACCACTGAACACCCCAGCCAGGGCAAAATTTCTCGAAGATTATCGGTGAACCATTGTAGGGGTGAAAATGGTGACGGGTGTGATGGTCCGAACATGGCCAAGACCAGGGCCCGGGTTCGAGGCCCTTGGCGGGGGACACGCTGCTCTGGCCCAGGCCTGTGGCCACCACCTCCCGGCCGCTGAGCAGGCGGCCGCTGCGGAGCCCAGGCCGCGGGGCTGAAGGTCGGCGTGTTGATGGGGGACCAGACAGTGTGAGTGGCACTGCGGTCTCTGAGCTCCCTGGGGCCCCGGGGGCAGCCCCACTGGAGGGCCACGTGTCTCCACACCAGGGCCGTTCCCGGGGCGACTGCCAGCCCCACGTCCTCCTCAGAGGCCCCTGCGGCACGAGCCTGGGAGCGGGCACCTGCCCACCGTGGCCGTGACCCTGAGGCTTCCCCTCGGGAGGGAGTCCACCGCCCCTCCGCCCTCACCGTGACTGGAGAGACCTGCAGGGGGTCATTCCTGCCCCAAGTCAGACTGCCCTGCGCACAGACCCTCCGCTGTGTGGGCACAGCGAGGGCGCGGGGGGCACAGCTCCGCAGGCTGCGTGCGCCCCGTCTGCGGTCCTGGCCCGGCTGCGTGTCCGAGAGCCGCACACTCACGCTTGTGCTTCAGTGTCCCGCGCACGCCTCACCCACGCCCACCCGTGGCCCATGCGCGCCCCTCACCCACGCGACCCGCCGCCCACACGCACCGCCGCCCACGCGCACTCTGGGAGCGGGCCCCCCGTCCTGCGTGTCCGTGTGTGTTGACCACAAGGAGGACGAGTTGTGGCCGGGAGTGAGGACTCTGTGGTTTATTCTCCTAATTCCGTTCCAACCCAACCGCCCGCCATAGACGGTTGTCAAGGTGAGATGCCTACCACATGACTGCAGTCTCCATGGCAACCGCATTCATTAGACCTGCCTGTCACTTTTCCTTGTTTCCAACAAACAGCAGCCCAGCCACCCGGGTCCCACACTGGGCTCAGGCCGTGGCTGGCCCCCGGCCCAGGGCTCAGGTGAGGCACGTGGGCACGGTGCTGCCAGCGGGCACAGGCGGCAAGGCCTGCTCGGCCGTTTGAACAGGCTTTTTCGTAAAACACTGGACCCCGTTCAGAAACTTGTTATGTGCATACAAATGTAGAACGGGTATATATTAAAATATAGAGAACGTGTACATTATTTTTGCCCTGGAAGGTGTTGCTCACTGGTTAGAGCATCGGCCAGCGCACCGAAGGGTCGTGGGTTCAATTCCCGGTCAAGAGCATGTACCTGGGTTGCAGGTTCGATCCCTGGCCACAGTCTGGGTGCATGCAGGAGGCAACCAATTGATGTGTCTCTCTCACACCAATGTTTCTCTCTCTCTCTTTCTCTCCCCATCCTCCCTCCCACCCTCCCTCCCACTCTCTCTAAAAAGTAATAGGAAAAACATCCTCTGGTGAGGATTAAAAAGAAAAAAAAGAATATGTGCATATTTTTAAAGCCGTGAGTGACAGGGGCCCGTGCGGGGGATTTGGCCACAGTCCCCGTGAGGCGTGACCAGGGCCTCTGCCGAGTGCTGTGCCGCCAGGCCTCAGCCCCTTTCCATCAACTCGGTGGGGGGTGCGAGCGGGGCTGGTCCCGCGTGCTGGAGGCCCACCTGCGACTCAGCACGGCTCGCGGTATTTACCGTCTCCCGCAGGCGTCCGTGTAGAATGTCGGCCTCAAACCCCACTCCTGAAGGTGGGACGTCTGCGTAAATACATGCGTACAGTGGAACATGGAAACATATTTACGGAACATGTGGCAAAAAGATGACACGCGTGTTACACGTATGATGGAACCCGTCTCCACGTGGAGACCAGGTCTGCTTGTCTCATGTGGGATCCGGGGTGTTGGTGCCGGGCCTGGCGGTGCCCAGTCCACACGGGCCCAGAGTCAGGGCAGAGGTCGCCAGACGTGGCAGGTGACCTGGGTTCTCCCAGCAGCAGGATCTGTGTTTTGGACAAAACGGAAGGACTAGGAAGCATTAAACCAGGGCGGCAGCTTTGAATGTTGGGGATGAGGCCCCGTACGTATGAGTTCCCCAAACAGCACAGGGTCCTGGCTGTGGGCTGGCGGCTCCCGGGACCCTACCAGGGGCAGGGAGCAGGGGATGGAGGTCGGGGAGCAGGGGATGGTGGTGGGGGAGCAGGGGATGGTGGTCCGGAACAGGGGATGGTGGTCGGGGAGCAGGGGATGGTGGCCGGGGAGCAGGAGATGGTGGCCGGGGAGCAGGAGATGGTGGCCGGGGAGCAGGGGATGGTGGCCAGGAAGCAGGGGATGGTGGTGGGGGAGCAGGAGATGGTGGCCGGGAAGCAGGGGATGGTGGTGGGGGAGCAGGAGATGGTGGCCGGGAAGCAGGGGATGGTGGTGGGGGAGCAGGGGATGGTGGCCGGGGAGCAGGGGATGGTGGCCGGGGAGCAGGGGATGGTGGTCGGGGAGCAGGGGATGGTGGTCGGGGAGCAGGGGATGGTGGTCGGGGAGCAGGGGATGGTGGCGGGGGAGCAGGGGATGGTGGTCGGGGAGCAGGGGATGGTGGCGGGGGAGCAGGGGATGGTGGCCGGGGAGCAGGGGATGGTGGCGGGGGAGCAGGGGATGGTGGCGGGGGAGCAGGGGATGGGGGGCCGGGAGTTTCAGGGCTCTGTTCTGATGGGGACAATGCGTAAGATACCGGCGCTGACCCGAGGTGCAGGTGAGAAGCCCCTAGCCACCTGCGCGATGAGCACAGGCCGCTCCCAGGAGCAGGGAGAAGGCCGCTCCCAGCCGTGACGCGAGAACAAGCACGCTCGCGCCTCCCGGTGGGCGGTGGGCGTCGTGCAGGTGGCGGCGTGCTGCGTGGACTCAGCCCCAGGCGCTCACGCTAACCCTGACTGTGTTTCTCTCTTTGCAGAGGAAGAGGCCGGGGACCTGGTCCAGCCGGGCGTCAGCTTCCCGGGGCCGGAGGAGGACGATCTAGGTAGGGTGCGGCCGGCCTGGCCACGCACGCATGCGCTGTCACCACAGCCCCCGGTGGGTACCGTGCTCGCCGGCCACCGCGAACCTTCTCACTCACACGGTCACGCGTGTGTGTGACTTTGGAGCGTCCTAATGAGGCATAAGTAAAAGGTGAAATGAAAAAGGCGGCCTTTTCTCGACGTCAGGGAAGCGTTGGGTGGGAGCGTGGCCCCCGGGTCACGGCGGGCAGTTAGGAAGGCAGATGACGATGAGGATTAGATATGAAGGCCGATGATCAGCGCCCCTGAGGCATGCCTGCGGGGGGCGCCGCTCTCCTGTCTCCTCTGAGACTGACTCTTCCTCTCGGTAACTCTTGGAGCAAAAGTTCTTTGGTTGGTGTTTTTCTAAGAGGCCCTTCCGCTTCACCTCTGGTGCCCGGCAGGCGTGGGGTTGGAGGCTGAGCGGTCAGGCCCGTCCCCGGGAGCCCCGAATGCCCGTCCCGTGGCGTCTCCGGGGCTAGTGACAGCCACCCGGGGGTCCCCTGATGCAATGTGGCTCTTTAAGCCACTCCCACGGGCACCGGAGTCGTGGGCTACACCCTGCCCTGTGCCTCCCACATCGGTATTGAAGTTTGAATTTTCTTAATTGACTTCGGGTTGGTAGCCCACGACTCCGGTGCCCGTGGGAGTGGCTTAAAGAGTCACAGTGAACGTTGAAGGCGTCCACTTGTGTAAGGCGCTGGTTTCTCTGAAAGAGAAGCTGAAACCAGAAGAGTTTGCTTTTCCTTTGGCAACGAGGAAACCAGGAACGGTGTGCCGGCCCCCGGCGGGTGAGGGGTTCCTGTGTAACGCGCCGTGCTCAGCGAGCCTTGCCCACGGGGAAGCAGGCCGGCGGCTCGCCACGTCCACGAGAAAGTCCTCGCGCTGCCGCGGTGGAGCAAGTCGCACCGACCGGACGCTCTGTCAGGCTGCGTCCCTGCGAGGCCTCCCCAGGGAGCGGGTCTAAAGGGGCTTCCTTTTGGGAAACGAGTATCCCAGCCGCCCGGCCGGCGGGGCTCAGGGGCTGAGCATCGACCTATGACCCAGGAGGTCACGGTTGGATCCCCGGTCAGGGCACAGGCCCGGGTTGCAGGCTCCATGCCCAGTGCGGGGCGCGCAGGAGGCAGCCGATCCGTGATGATTCTCTCTCATCATTGATGTTTCTGTCTTTCTCTCCCTCTCCCTTCCTCTCTCTCTGACGTCAATAAAAATATATTAAAAACGGGTTAATCTTTCAAAGAAAAATCAGAGTATCCCAGCCATGCCCGCACCGCACCTGCTCCATTGAAGGGCCTCCGCGTTCTCTGAGGCTCCGAGAATGAAACGTCGGAAAGTAATTTTATGCGCAGACGGCCGTGGAGTCCAGGGAGATAAAGGGGGTTTCTGCTAAATTAACCTCACGCCCGTGACAAGCGCGGATGAACGCCGCCCGTTGAAAGGACCACGATGGCGGAGGGAAACCTGGCTTTTGAGGAGGACGTGCTCCGCGGGAACAGCCGCACGCCCTGAATGAAACTGCTCGGCGGTAATTGTGGGTGCCGCCGGCCCATTACAGCTGTAATTTCTGAGAGAGACGCCCCGCTCTCTGGCTGCTGCATTTAAATCGGCTGTGACGAGCTGGCCATCGCTAAGCACCGTGAGGGCTGGCACATCGGCCCAGATGTGCAGCGGGAAGCCGGTTGCACATTGAGAGGAGAAAAAGGCAAATTAAACAATCAGTCAGAGGCTGTGCAGCACCAGCTGTCTGACCCGCGGCATGAGGAGAGGAGCGGGTGTGACTTGAAGAACACGGGCCGTCGCCGTGCCGCCCTCCGACCCTGAGGGCCTCCGGGGCGGGTGCAGCCTCTGGGAGAGGCCCTCTCAGCGGCAGGACGTCCCACGGCATCGCGCCGGGGCTGCCCACACCTGCCACGTGCACGTCTCATAGTGACTATGATACCAACTTATTGTAAAGAACTCCCTTTCATTTTATTTTACTAGTGGCCCGGTGCATGAAATTCGTGCATATTAAAAGGGGGTTAATTAGAGGAAATATTTTCATACCGCTATTTGCCCTTTCTCTATAATAGAAGTGTCAGAGATGAAAGAAAATTAGTAAAATGTATATGAAAATCTTCCTCCTGTCAGAGTCTGGGGCTCACCGCGGGACCCAGAGTCAAGTCCCTGCCCACCCGCAGTGCCTCAAAATCGCGCGAGACCCAGACCCGACCGGCCCCACCCCCATTGGGTGAGATCCAGACCGGGCCGGCCCCACCTTTGTCAAGCCTGCCAGGTGGGGGGGCGCAGCCTCAGGGCCCCTGGCCTGGTGCCAGGCGGGCCCAGCACCGGGGCAGCGGGTGCACCTTGAGATTCCCCCATCAAGTCCCCTGGGCGGAGGGCGTGGCCTGAGGCCCCCCAGCCTGGTGCCGGGGTGGGTGGTGCGGCCTGAGGTCCCCTGTCAAGCCCCACCGGGTGGGGGGCACAGCCTCAGGTCCCTGCTGATTGCTCGTTAAGGCTCGTAATGGGAACTCAGCCTCCGCTGCGGGCGCCGCCATCTTTGGGACAGCGTGACAGTCCATTTGCATATTCCCTCTGTATTAGATAGGATTTTTAAGGGAAAGGAAATAGCTCTTTTATTTATTTATTCATTTATTTATTTAAATATTTTTATTGATTTCAGAGCAAAAGGGAGAGAGAGAGAGAGAGAGAAGCATCAATGCTGAGAGAGAATCATTGATCAGCCGCCTCCTGCACGCCCCCTACTGGCGATGGAGCCTGCGACCCAAGCCTGTGCCCTTGGCCGGAATCGAACCCGGGACCCCTCAGTCCGCAGGCCCACGCTCTATCCACTGAGCCACACCAGCTGGGCAGAACTCCCTCTTAGAATTGTACTTTGCCGTGTCCTTTTATAAACACCCCTGGCCGTCGTGCAGCCACGTATCTTTGTAACTTGAAGTTTCCAGAAGTAGTGGGTCCGGAGCTCAGCTGTTTCTAGATAGGAAATGGTCCCCTGCACCCCAGCAGGAGCCGCCCCCCCCCTTCCTCCCTCCCTCCAGCACCCCTCCCGGCCCCCCCTCACCCAGAGCCTGCCGGACCTGCCGGGCGCCCCACTGCCCACGCCCATGCAGACACCGTAGGTGGAGCACGCACCTTCCGGCAGGTGACATCCAGCTCAGGCGTCCTCTGCTGCCCAGAAGGCGGGGGCCGGCCTCTGGGGAAGGTCACCTGCCAGTTATTCGAGGGAACACCCAGAAGGTGTATTTTATTTCTTTTTGTGAATCCTCACCCAGGATATTTTTTCCATTGATTTTTAGAGAGAGTGGAAGGAAGGGGGAGAGGCAGAGAGACAGACAGACATGGATGTGAGAGCGACGCATCCATCAGTTGCCTCCCCCATGTGCCCCAACCGGGGCTGGGGATCGAACCTGCAACTGAGCTCCCTGCCACCCACTGTAATCAAACCCGAGACCCTTCGGTCGCAGGCTGATGCTCCATCCACTGAGCCACACCGGCCAGGGCTGTACTTCATTCCAATGGCATCAGGTTAAAACTTTGTTTCTACACAAACACATCACAATGAGTTTCCCAGTCGCTCAGTTGGGACCTTGGGGTTTTCCATTTATGTTTCTGGGGTGCGTCCCCTCCCTTTTCTTCTGGATATTGGGTCCCCATGCGCAATGGCTGAGCTGCCGGCCACCCGATGGACTGCAGCGCCTCTGCCCTGGGTGGCTGCCTTCCGGAACAGTGACACTGTGACTCCTCCGTGTCTCCACGCACGCACACGCCTGTCCTCGCCTCTTCGGGCTGCAGCGACAGGATGGGCGGCGGGTAAACAATAGCGGTTTATTGCTGACGGTCTGGAGGCTGGACGCTCTAAGGTCAAGTTCTGTGGAGGCCCCTTCTGGGTCCCTGGAGCCGGCTTCTCCCGTCCTCACGGGGTGGAGGGCGAGGGGCCTTGTGGCCTCTGGGATGAGGAAGCTGGTATTTCCAGGTCTATCACACACACACACACACACACACACACACACAGAGACATGCATGCACATGCACACAGGCACATACACAGACACACACACGTGCCCACACACAGACACACAGAGAGACACGCATGCACACAGGCTCACACAGGCTCACACAGGCTCACACAGGCACACATGCGTGCTCGCACACACGCAGACTTGAACAACAGCACAGGAGGTCTTGTTCTCCTTTCTACGCTGTTCTCTTGAAATGGCACTTTTCCTGCAGCAGTGAGGGAGGCTGGTGGCTTCTGAAATGAGCACATGATGGTCCTACACTACAGTGGCCCCGGGTGGAGACGGAGGGGTAAAGATGTGGTTAGTCAGAGGAGGCACAGTCCATGCAACCCTCCTGCTCCCGTGAGGTGATTGTATTTCGTCTCGTTGTCTCACAGTTTACGTTTACACGGCCCTGATTTTTAAACTGCGGGTGGCAGCTCCGTGGGCTGTGAGTTCGAGGCACTGAGTCACAACTGGCAATTTTTAAATGAAAAAGTAAGAAAGGACCAGAATGTATAGGATGTGCAGAATGAAAGTGTCAACGCCACACCCATGGGAGTGAGTGCTGTGCGTGTGCGTGCCGGGTTCCTGTGTAAATGCACTTCGTGTTGTGTGACAACACCTTTGGAAGCCGTGGGCAGGCGGCCGTGCCTTGCAGAAAGCGGGGGGTGGGGGTGGGAGAAGGGGGGCTGGGAGCTCCTGTCGGGGACGAGGCGGCGTGCGCAGCAGACCCTGCGTGGGAACCGGGCAGTTTGCCTAATTCCCGAGAAGCTTTCGTTCCTTGTTTGTTAAGCCTTGGCGGGGGCTCCGCCGCTGGCGTGCCATTCATCACTCACCCATCACCCTGTCACCCACTCAAGTGTTCATTGAAACCTTGCTCCGTGCAAAACACTGCGTAGAAGCTGTGCTGGACGATGCAAAGAACTCCACGTTTTCCCTCAAAATCCTCGGCCCCTTTAGGCCACGCAGGTCATTAGACTCGCGTGGGAGCTCCTCCAGGCAGGGGGCGCTGTGTGTGGCGGGAGGGGGAGGCGGCCCCGGTCGGGCAGCGAGGGAGGAGGTGGCGCCTTTGCCGGTGACAGAGTCTGCAATTAGTCAGAAACGGGATTCTCCGAGTGACAGGGTCCTCTCCCGGCCTGGCTGTAAGTCCTTTTTTTCCTCCTTACGCCCGTCTTCCCAGGAGGCAGCCCATGTCCTACAAAGTGAGGTTAAGTCTCAGCCGCCCGGCTCTTAAATGTCACAGACGTGTCTTCCGCTCCCTGTTACAGCACGGGATCCGCGAGGACATTTAAGCTCCGCTGTAAAGACTCGGTGACATTTTGTCGATGTTGGTGCGGTCGCACTGTTTCGAGGGAACAGCGTGGGCGTGACTTACGCCGCGGAGGAGAGCGTAACAGGACGCGCTCTGGATGCCTGGCCATTCAGGTGTGGCCAGGCGGGGCGAGCGCGCAAGTCCGTCTGCCCTGGGACGGGCAGGTTAACCAAATGATAGAGGTTTCAAGGGCACCCTCCTGTGAACATGACCTGTATGTCGCGTCGTGTGTTCACTGCCCAAAGTCACGTCTTCCGTCCTCCCGTGTTAAAGCTGGGAAGGCGAGGCACAAACTCCGGGGCTGTGGCCAGTGGCCACGGGACGGGGAATCTGGCATTTAGCTGGCATTTAGCTGGTCCTCCTCCAGGTCCGAGTGCCTCCGACAGAGGCCAGTGCGCTGGGGACCATCCGACACCAAAGAGCTGGGTGATGGACGAGAAGAGTGAGGACTCACCACCTCGAGGGGACACTGGTCCCCCATCATGTAGGGACGGCGACGGAAAACTCCAACAAGGTCTAGGATGCCACAAGGGATCCGGGGGGGAGGAAGGATCGGACACGGGAGACGCTAGAAAGACAGAGGTGGTCACTGCAGGCCCCCAGCCTGGCCGCTGTCACTCAGGCACCTGCTTTCAGGTTCCTCCACATCTGCCATGGTCCCCGGCTCATTGCCTTTGAGCCGAATAATATTCCGTTATCCAGCGCCGACTGCAGGACGTCTCGGCTGCCGTCCAGTCCGGGGCAATTACGAATAAGTTTTTAATTCCCATAAGTGTACCTTTCCGTTTCTACTTCATGAAGCATGCTTTTGTATTGATCTAAAAACTCACCGTCAGATACAAGGATTCGTGGATGTCGCCCATGTTACCTCCTGAGAACCGTGTAGTGTTAACGTAAAAAAACAAAACAAAACAAAACAAAACACCCACCATTCAAAGCTGCAAAGCGTTTTTGTGAGCCAAACTGTCGGCAATCGCCGGGAAGCAGAGTCTCCACAGGTTCAGACAGTGCTCCAGAGCAGTGGTTCTCCACCTTGGCTGCACATTAGAATCGCCTGGGAATCTCTTTAAAATCCTGATTTCTGGGCCTCATTCGGGAAGATTCCCAGGTGATTCTAATGTGCAGCCAAGGTCGAGAACCACTGCTCCAGAGAACGGCGGTTTT
The DNA here is from genome assembly GCF_964212035.1 of Myotis nattereri. Classification (NCBI taxonomy): domain Eukaryota; kingdom Metazoa; phylum Chordata; class Mammalia; order Chiroptera; family Vespertilionidae; genus Myotis; species Myotis nattereri. The sequence goes on along the minus strand of NC_138076.1, from coordinate 2,162,584 downwards.
TCACCTCGTTTTGTGCATTACAGTCAAAGGAGGGCATGGAAGTGGGCGACAGGAACTCCGCTGGTGATAGATCAGGGGGGCGGGAGAAAGCAGAGGGTCGGGGGGCAGCCTCTGGGGTTGGATAAAGGACAGTTAACAGACAACAACTAACACGATAACAGTAACATGAAGGGATTCATGGTCTCCTTCCTGACACCCGGGCACACCGGCTGTGCCCCGAGGGGTCCGGAAGAAGGGAAGTTACAGGTCACCCAGGCGTCCCACAGGGGTGCTATCTTAGACGCAAAAAGACAATAGGTCCCTAGGACGTGATGCCCGCTATAAACTGCTTTTAACTAAAGGTTTTCATTGCAGACCATCCCGTGTGGTCCCTGTAGGTCTGAGTTTGCACGTCCGCCTCGCAGGCCTCCCCTGAGCTGGTCGGGTCAGCCTGAGGCCCTTTCATCCACAATAGTTTACACTTTCCGTTTAGTTAATGTTTTATGAAAGGTGCAAGCCTGCATGCAGGTTCTTTTTTTTTTTTTTTTTACACGTGCTGTCCAGTTATTCCAGCACCACCTACCGCACACAAGCAGAACGAAACGAGAAACACTGTCCTTTCCCGATGGAGTTGCCTGTTCTCCGTGGAAGGTCGATGGCCTGTGTTTATGGCGATTCACTTGTGGGCATGGCTCTCTCTCATGGACCCGTCGCCTGTGTTCTCACCAGCGCCACCCTGTGCCCACGGCCGTAGCTGTGCAGCGAGGCCTGAGGTCAGGAGGTCAGGCCCCCAGCTCTGCTGTCCTTCAGTGTTGAGTTGGCCACCCGGCCTGTTTCTGTCCCCAGGAGCTGCAGACCCTGTCCATACCCCCCAAGTAACCGGCTGGGGTTTGGGTTAGAATTGCATGGAATCTATAGATGGAGTTGGGACGATCTGACATGGGCGACATCGAGTCGTCCTGCCCCTGACCGTGGAGCCCCTTGTACATTTCACACCTTTGCTTTATTTCATGAGACGTTGACCGTGTCAGGTAGGTCGTCTACAGGTTCGGTTAGATGTCTACCGGACTCTCTCCCCTTTCTTGGTGCCATGGAAAGGGTTTGGTGGTTCTCATTGCGAAGGCCAGTGGCTCGCTGCTGGTTCATGAGAAAGCAAGTTGGCGTGTGCACCCTCAGCTCATGCACCCGGTTTCCGGGAGGTAGCTGATCGATTTGGGGGGGAGGGGGTTCTACATAGAGAATTATGCCGCCTGTGGACACGGGAGTTCCGTGTTTTCGCTCCCAATCTGCTCAGCCTCGGCTTCCCTCTCGTCTCACGTCAGCGAGAACTTCCGGGGGGGGGGGGGCTCACGCGGGGAGGGTGCTCGGGGACGTCCGCGCCTCGTTTCCAAGCTCAGCGGGAGCATCGCCTCCTCACCTTTAAGCAGCCGTGGGGGTGTGGTCCCTGCTGCGGGTGTCCTAGTCCTTTCTGCTCAGAGTTGGGGTGTGTGTGTGTGTGTGTGTGTGTGTGTGTGTGTGTAAATATATTTTTATTGATTTCAGAGAAGAAGGGAGAGGGAGAGAGAAATAGAAACATCGGTGATGAGAGAGAATCATGGATCGGCTGCCTCCTGCACGCCCCCTACTGGGGACAGAGCCCACAGCCCTGACCAGGAGTCAAACCGTGACCTCTTGGTTCTTAGGTCGATGCGCAACTACGGAGCCAGGCCAGCGTCTGCTCAGAGCTCTTGTCCTGCAGGGCCTGGTGTTGTCAGGTGCTTTCTCTGCGTCTGCTGATGTGCTCATGTGGCTCTCCCTGAGTCTGTTGCCGCGGCGATGACGTTACTGAGCTTTCACTGTGGCACCAGCCCGCACACCTGAGCTCGGCACCGCGTGGCCGGGCTCCGTCTGCTCACGTCGTGTCGATGGATGTTCACGAGAGCGGTCGGGCTGGTCCGGGGTGCCCCTTCCTGGTCGTTGCTTTGTCTGGCTTTGGCCCTCGGGGCAATGCCGTTTCATGTTTGTCAGTGTTCAGGTTTATAAAGTGAGAAAGCCAGCTACACAACCTTAAAACTCACTGTAAATTCCTATTCCTATATTTGCTTGTGAAATAATTCTCAAAATTCAAAATTTTAAAACACATATTCTTTTTTTCCTTTTCTTGTATAGAAAAGCAGCCAAGAGTTTATTGACCCAAAAGGCACTCAGCAGAGTGAAACAGGGAAGGGCCCGGCGGGGCTGCCTCCGCTCACTGGGGAGTCCGAGAGAAGGGGGCCTTGGGGCAGGTTCAGGGGGGCCCTGGACGAGCTGCCACTGCCCACAGCTCCCCTGGGTGCAAGTGTGATGCGGCCCCTAGAGGTTGGGGGGTCTGGGCTGGGGGGGGCATGGACGGGCTCCTCGGCCGGGGCGCACAGACAGGCATCCTTGCTGGAGGGCTGTGACGGCTGCACTTGGGAGCCAGCAGCAGGCATGTCTGACAGATTATAAGCTTCTGTCAAAGCAAAAATATACGCTCATCATCAGAACTGATGTCAGAGGTGCCCGCTGGTGTGGCTCCGTTGGTCGGGTGTCGTTCCAGCCACCGAACGGCTGCCGGTTCCGTGCCCGGTCAGGGCACATGCCCAGGTTTGGGGCTTGATCCCAGGTAGGGGACATGCAGGAGGCGGCCAATCGATGTTTCTCTCCCTCCCTCTCTCTCTAAAAATCAATGAAAAAAAACTTTAAAAAACTGCCCTGGCTGGTTTGGCTCAGCAGATGGAGCGTCGGCCTGCGGACTGAAGGGTCCTGGGTTTGATTCCGGTCAAGGGCACAGGCCCAGGTTGCAGGCTTGATCCCCAGTGTGGGGCGTGCAGGAGGCAGCCAATCAACGACTCTCTCTCATTATGGATGTTTCTCTCTCTCTCCCTCTCCCTTCCTTTCTGACATCAATAAAATTATATTTTAAAAATATTTAAAAATAATGTAGTGCTTGCTTTGGCAGCACAGATATTAAAGAATAATCTTGTAAGAGGTAAAGTGTGTACATGTGTTCACATTGCAGAGCCTCTTGACTTGTGGCAGGCAGCATTCGCGAGGAAGCGACTGGAACCCTGTGAGCGCTGTCCAGAGCTGCCCGTGTTTCTTGCAGGAATTTTGGGGGGGGGTTCTCTGGCCTCTTGAGGACTGGGGTCAGGTTTAGGGCCCACAGCAACCTTCTTGGTGCTGTGAAGCCATTGTTCTTTAAAACTGTTTCTCTAGCCCAGAAGTAAGAAGGCATTTGGTGACTAAGTGCAATTAAGTTGCAGACGTGCTCACCCAAATGCTGCAAATGCTCCACGGGCAACGGCATGAGGTGCTGAGGGCTGAGACCTGGACCTGCTCTCCTCCTGCTCACGTCCTGCTCCTCAGCTTCTCCGTCAGCGCCAATGGTGTGGGTCCGTGGCAGGAAGAAAAGCAGCTGCTCGCAAGTGAGGGGGGCTGCAGGGAGGAGGCCAGAGGGCAGAGCGAGGGGGCTGCAGGGAGGAGGGCAGAGGGCAGAGGGAGGGGGCTGCAGGGAGGAGGGCAGAGGGCAGGCGTGGCCGACACAGTTGGGACCCCCCCCCCCCCACCTTGCCAGGGGCTGGGCGGGCCTGTGCACAGTGCCCGCTGTGAGTCAGTGACCCTGATGGGGAGAGAGGCGTACCTGCCCCCCCGACCCACAGAGTCCCTCCGGCCGCGTCCTGAAGTCCAAGAGCAGCCTGTGGCGGTGTCCCCAGTGCAGGGAGGGCGGTGCCCCTGGGGGTCAGGGCTGTCAGCCTCCGCCTCCATGGCCGGCAGCACCGGCTCTGGAAGGAGGAGGAAGCCAGCGGACTGTGCGGGTGGCGCCTGCTGGGCCAGGGTGTGTGGGACGCAGCGGAGCTTTGAAAGGAGACACAGAGGCGCTGACTGAACGCACAGCAGGGCCCTGTGAGCCGAACTCCCTCGCGACGGGAGCGGCGAGGCGTTCGCACGGAACCTGCGCTTCAAAGGCCCAGAGCGCAGTGCCCTGCTCCCGTCGGAGCCGCTCCAGCCTCCGCGTCTGGCAGGGAAGCGGAGCCTGGTGTGTGGGTCACCCCGGGCCCTCCCCGCCCTCCCCCGCCAGCCCGGCACCACGGCCTGGGTGCTGGGGGTCACCCGACCAGCTCAGGGGAGGCCTCCGTGGCGGCCGTGCACACTCAGGCCTACAGGGACCACACGGGATGGTCTGCAATGAGAACCTTTAACTAAAGCCGTTTACAGCGGGCATCACATCCTAGGCCAGCACCTTCCCTGACAAAGACCAACTTCCGTCTTCACGGAGCCTGTTGTCTCTAGGATCACATGCCTGTGGGAGGCAGGGGAACCTGTAACTTCCCTTTTCCCGACCCCTCAGCGTGCAACCAGTGACCACAAACCCCCTCACTGCCACTGAGTTAAGGGCTGATGGTGAACTGTCCTGCGCCCTCCAGTGCAAGAAGCCTGTGTCCATCACTCACTCTTCATCCAATCCCAGAGGCGCCCCCTTGCTTTCTCCCGCCCCCTAGTCCACCCCCAGTGGAGCTCCTGTCACCGCCTACGGCTCCTCCTCTGACTGTCATGCAGAGAACAAGGTGAACCCCCCATTCTCCGGGGCCTTGTCCCGTCCACCGAGACTCTGCTTCCCGGCCACGGTCCACGGTTTGGCTCAAATAAGCTCACAAACATTCTTCACAGGTTTGAATGTTTGTTTGTATGTTTTTTAATATCCTTTTATTGATTCCAGAGAGGAAGGGAGCAGGAAAGAGAGATAGAAACATCTATGATGAGAGAGAATCGTGGATCGGCTGCCCCCTGCACGCCCCCTATTGGGGATGGAGCCCACAACCCGGGCCTGTGCCTTTGGCTGGAATCGAACCCCGGACCCTTCCGTTTGCAGGTCAACGCTCTGCCCACTGAGCCACACCAGCTAGGACTGTCTTCTTACGTTAACAAGCCGAACCCGTGTGTGTTGACGTGGGAAGTAGGTCAGGAAGTCTGCTGGGCGCCGAGAGTGACACGTAGAGATCAGAGCGAGTCGGGGTCTCGGTGCCACCTGTGGGGCCAGCAGGGGCCGCTCGCAGAACGTGACCCACGGGCAGCCACTGGCATCACGGGCCGGGCGCGGGGCTCGCTGCCGGGGACGCCAGGGGCTGCCCGGAAACGCTTCCGCCGCGTGTGCGTGTCACCCGGGAGTGGAGGCGGAACCGCGGACAGAGGAGGAAAGGCAGGGCCTCGGGGGCTGTCACGGGCCAGGCTGGGGAACGCCGGTGCCGCTGACGCCCTGCGGGGTCCCGCCCGGGCCCAATGCACATGTCCCTGTCGCTCTCCTCAGCGCCCTCCGTGCAGGACATCAGCCGTCTCAACCCTTCACGGCGGAACTTGGGAAATGGCATCGGTGGCCGGTGAAAACGAATCCATTTGCTAATTCACGCGCCGTCTCCTTTTATAACGACGTGACACGGTAAATGACAGCCACGTGTGAGACACACCGATGACAAACCGCAGATCCGAATCCCGGTCCAGGAAGCGTGAACCGGAATGAAAGACCAGGGGCACTGGAGCCCCCTGTGAGGGCACGGGGCCTCGCGTCCGGCCCAGGGTCTGCCTCGGAGCCTCCGGCTGTCGGAGCACAGCCCAGGCGCCTCCACGCGTGTGCTGCGTGGAGACGGGACCGCAGCGGGGAGCACACGGCTTCCTTACCGCCCGGCCCTGAAACACGCGAGGGCGATGTTTCAAAGTTCGTACATGTTCCACGTTGCCTTGTTCCGGCCTCTCCCCTCCTGTGGAATCCTCCCTGGCCAGAGGTCTGTGGGATCTGACTCACACACTGGACAACCCCCTTTAGATGTGCAGCCCGCGGCCCTGCCGCCAGCGCAGCCACAGGTGAGCGGCCATCCCCGTGGTCCGTGTTAGGATTTTTTATCCCCCGGCTCGGAGAGGGCCCCTGCCCCGCCAGCCCTGGCCGGCAGCAGCCAGCGGGGCCACAGAGCGGGTGCTCCCCATGGCTGCCTCCCCGACGGGGCCGGTGTTCCCGCGGCGCCCACGTGGCCGCACGTCTCCGTGCTGAGCTGTTTGTTATTGCCCGACAGCAGTAACCCCTTTCGTCTGTTGCATAATCAGATCTCACCCGTTTCCGTTGAACTGGCACCTTCTGCGCGGTGCTTCTGTGCGGCCACATTCCCGCCACAGCGCCGGGGCAGCCCTGGAGCAGGCCGGGCAGCCATGAGCGGGAGGGTGCCGGGCGCCCGTGTTAACGCGGAGGGAGACGGGGTTGTGTGACGTGACTGGTTAGTGGGGAGATGAAGCAGAGACGACGGGGCGACACCGCGTGCGGCTGTGGAACCGAGGGCTCGGCGCATGGCCTTGCCGCTGGTCAGCCGCGCGTTGCGTCCGTTCTCCTGGGAAACGTGCTGTCCTGGAGGCGGCCTCGGGGGTGAGGCTGGGCTGGGCCTCACGGGGAGGCTGCGCGGTGCCTGGGGAAGCCCGGGCCACGCCGTCTGGGTGGACGAGGACAGAAAGGGCCCGACGAAGGACGGTCGGGGCTGCTGTGGCCCCGGCGACAAGAACCTAGGGCGTCAGCCAGGCAGGCCTTGGAGTGCAGGAGGTGGGCGCAGGGAGCGAGGGTGAGCTGACAGCCAGCAGTCTGACAGTGTCACACGGTGAACACCAGAAACGTGTAAACACACTGATGGGGGGGAGGGGGGGCGGAGGAGGAGCAGGGAGGGGGAGAGCCAAGCAGCCCCTCCTTTCCCTATGGCTGGGCCCCTGGTGGCCCCTCCTCCCGTGTGGCTGGGCCCCTCCTCCCCCTGTGGCTGGGCCCTGGGCGGTCTTTCCAGGGACAGACAGAAGCAGGCACTGGCCACCCTGTGTCCGGTGCCAGGAGACAGGCTCTGCTGGGTCGTGACTGCAGCCTGGGAGCCCGCAGTTCCCAGCAGGCCTGTCCCTGGGCTGACGGCTGGGCACGTGCGGTGGGGCAGGAGAGCAGGGCCTGTGTCCTGTGGGGGATGGCGTGTGGGTTGCGGGGGGAGCCAGGCCCTGGCCAGGGGTGCCCGCTGGCCTCCACGTCCCCGAGGAGACAGCTCCATCCTGGGGTCACTTCTGGGCACCCGTCCGCAGGTCTTTCCACCCCTTTTCCTGTCGGAATCGGCTTCTCAGGCCTGTGTTCCCTGCGGACGTCCCGCTGTGTGCATGTTACGTAACATGTGCACGTTACGGAGGCATACAGACATGTGCACAAACTGCAGAGGCGTGTTGCATACGGGCATGTGCATCGTATAGACAAGCTACATGTGCGTGGCATGGACTGTAAGATGGCGTGTTCTTTCCTGTGTCGCATCTGCATGCACTCCCCCTGCTGTGTGTGCGCATGATGCTCAGATCGATGGGCTGTCACTCATTCCCCCGCAGAGTGTCTGCTTGCTTAGGACCACACCACCTCGCTCCCGGGGCCCCGGGGAGCCTGGGGGACACCCGCTGTCTGTCGCTGAGACACCCATTCGGGAATGGCAGTCTGTTCTTGAGATTCTCGTGCTTTGGAGCAGTTGACGCCCAATCACCAGGGACCCCGGCCGCTGCCCAAGTGGCTCCCGGGACGGGTGTCCGATGGTCCCCGCCTCCACGGACGTTCGTCTCTGCCGTGCCCCCGAGTCTCACGGCGCCCCTGTGTTCTCTCCACAGACCAGCCGTACCCGTGGTCCCCCACGCAGCCCTTCGATGAGGAGAGGTACTCCCCCGCCCCCAGGAACATGAAGGGGCTGTCGGGGGGCCGGGCCCCGCCACAGCTGTGCTCCGCCCACACCTGCGGCCTGGCGCCCCCCGAGGACTGCGAGCACCTGCGCCTGGGCCTGGGCCCGGACCCGCGCCAGCCCTACCTGCTCAGCCCCCCGGCCGGCTGCCCGCTGGACCCCCGCCGCTGCTCGCCGCGCAGCTCCGTGCACTCGGAGTGCGTGATGGTGCCCGTGGTGCTGGGCGACCACGTGTCCAGCAGCACCTTCCCCCGCATGCACTACAGCTCGCACTACGACGCCCGGGAGGACTGCGCCGGGCCCCACGCGGGCGCCAAGGCCAACCGCATCCCCGCCAACCTCCTGGACCAGTTCGAGAAGCAGCTGCCGCTGCACAGGGACGGCTTCCACACGCTGCAGTACCAGCGGGCGACGGCCGCCAGCGCCGAGCCGCGCGGCGAGAGCCCGGGCCGCATCCGGCATCTGGTCCACTCGGTGCAGAAGCTCTTCACCAAGTCCCACTCCCTGGAGGGCTCCTCCAAGGGCAACGCCAACGGGGCCAAGGCGGACGGCCGGGCGGAGGACCACGCCCACGGCCACCACGCCAAGCACGGCAAGCGCAGCAAGAGCAAGGAGCGCCGGCCCGAGGGCAAGCACCGCTCGGGCCTGAGCAGCTGGTGGAGCTCGGACGACAACCTGGACAGCGACAGCACCTACCGCGGCCCCGGCCTGGCCCACCGGCACCTGGCGGACCACGTGGCCCGCTGCTACCCCGAGCCGCTGCCCGGCCCCTTCGGCGACCTCTCCCTCAAGACCTCCAAAAGCAACAACGACGTCAAGTGCTCGGCCTGCGAGGGCCTGGCCCTGACGCCCGACGCCAAGTACATGAAGCGCAGCTCGTGGTCCACGCTGACGGTGAGCCAGGCCCAGGAGGCCTATCGCAAGAGCTCGCTGAACCTGGACAAGCCCCTGGTGCCCCCGGAGATCAAGCCGTCCTTGCGGCCCTGCCACTACCTCCAGGTAAGGGGGCTCCTCGGGCATGGCCTTTGCAGAAATTCGCACCGGGCGCAGCCTGGTGTGTCTGCCCCGGGAGGCAGCCACGTGCCCGTGCGAGCACTTCCGTCGCTGCCAGTGCCACTAGCAGAACTGGGGGGGGGGGGGGGTCTGGTGATTTCCTTTAACGCAGGTGTGTCTGTTCACAGTCGTGCCTGCACACGTGTGCACACACACACACACACACACACACACACGTGTGCGCGCCGGCAGACCACAGAGGCTGCAGGCTGTGTGCCGGGTGAGAAGGGCCCGCCCAGAACCAGGAGTCCCAGCGCCCAGGGCCCCTGAGTCGCGGGCGTCGCCATCATCACTCAGCCGCCTTGGGAGTCAGGAGCCGCGCGTCACTCCGGCAGCTCCGGCCGCCGTCCTGGTCCGTTGTCCAAACCCGGTGGTTCTGGTTCCGAGGAAAGGCTGACACGTTACTTTTACAGGAGGGTGTCTCCCAGGAGACAGGCGGGTGGGCGGCTGGGACACCCCCGGCGTAGCGACGCGGGAGACGTAAGGTTCGCATGTGGTGGGCGAACCCTGATGATGGGCAAACGGGAAATGCTCACCGGTTCTCAGATTCTTCACGGTCATCGCTAGAGAGGGGAGCTCCCGTTCTGTCTGTCACATCACGGGAGTCTCCGAGGCCGTGTCCCTGGCATCTGAGGGGGTGCTGCATGGGGGCGTCCCGCCTCCGACCCCCGAGTCTCCCTCCCGCTGAAGCTCGTCGGTCCCCCCCCTTTCTGAACCCTCCCCTCTGCCCTCCTCCAGCCCCTCTCATGCTTTCATTACGGACAGCACTGGTCCCATAAGAGGGGGTGGGAGTGACCTATCACACCCCACGCAGGCATCACGCAGCACCAGCACCAGCCAGGGAGCGGCCAGGACCCCCCCCCCCGCCGCCCGCCCCCTCCCACTCAGGTTCCCCGAGATGAGACAGGGCCCACGCAGGCCAATCAATGCTCTGCGCTTGTCTGCACGGAGCCCGGGGCGAGGGCTGTTCCTCTCCAAACGTAACTGCAGCTCGGAAGGCGGAGGCGCTGCAGGGGCAGCGGGCTCCCTGGGGGAGGGCCTGGCTCTCCTGAGTCCTGTGACCTGCCAGGATGCGCTCTCCGCGTCCGGTTGAAGCTGCCTCGTCCTGGGACGCGGCTGGGTGGCCTCCTCCTCCCCTCAGCCCTCCGGGATCCCGCCTGGCGTGCGGCGTGCGGTGTGCGGGGGAGGGGGGGAACTCCTGACCTTGAGGCTCCCCGTGGTCACACTTGCGTCTCCCCAGCGGTCTGTCCTGTTGTGGGGCTCACGGGAGCTGAGCCCAGCACTCCCGAGAGGCAGGGGCACAGATGAACCCGCAGGTGGCCTGCCCGGGACTCCCTGTGGGCCGTGAGCCGGGTGCCGACCTGTCTGGCTGCCGGGAGGGGGGCGCCGAGGACTCTGCCGCGGCCGACGGGGTGTCCCCGAGCGGGAGGGAGAAGCAGACGCTGCACAGTCTGTGCCTTTTCCACCCGAACTCGCGAGATCTGAGCGGAACAAAGGGTTGTTTTGTATTGTTATTTATTTTCTTAATTCCCTATTGATGGAAGGATTATATATGTCCCCGCCCGCCGCAGGGGCTTCTGGGGCAGGAAGGTGGGACCCCGCGTGGGGACCACCAGGTGCCACGCGCCACCTCCTTCCTCTTCTGTGCCTGCTGCGTCCTCCTGCCCCACCCGGGTGACTTCCCCTCCAGCTCTCGGGTCGCCCCGCGCCCGTCCGGAAGGACGCAGCCTAACCGTTACCCGTGGTTTTCCAGGTCCCAGAGGGTGTCCTCATCCACTTCTCCAGCAGGTCCTCACTTCGCCCGTGATGTCCCTCTAGCGCTTTGTGATGGGAAAAGCAGTCACTTCCTGCTCGTGTCCGTTTAGGGTTCAGGGCCAGCCCCGGGGGCACCGACAGGTCTGTGTGCCTAACGTTCAACGATGAATGACCCTAAAGAGCCGTAAGCCTGGCCAGTGAGGCTCAGTGGTTGAGCGCCGGCCCATGAACCAGGAGGTCAGGGTTCGATTCCCGGTCGGGGCACAGGCCCGGGTTGCAGGCTCGATCCCCGCAGGGGGCGTGCAGGAGGCAGCGGTCAGTGATTCTCACTGGTGTTCCTCTCCCTCCCTCTCTTCTCTCTGAAATCGGTGAAAATAAGGAAAATACATAGAAGTGCCGTGTCTCCGCGCCTCCGGAGCGCTCGCTCCCGTGGAGCCGGCCGGGCCTCGGCGTGAGGCTGACGTGTCTCTCTCCCCCAGGTGCCTCAGGACGAGTGGGCCGGGTACCCGCCCGGGGGCAAGGACGAGGAGATCCCCTGCCGGAGGATGCGGAGCGGCAGCTACATCAAGGCCATGGGCGACGAGGACAGCGGGGAGTCCGACTCCAGCCCCAAAACGTCGCCCACCGTGGCCATGCGGCCGGAGCCCTTGCTCAAGTCCCTGGGACCGAGGCCGCTGGGAGGGCTGCAAACGTAAGACCCCAGCGCGCTTCCTGTGCCCCTCGCGTCTCAGCCCACTCCCCACCAGCCGCCACGGCCGCGGGCCCGCTAGGAATCCTTTCCGGGTGAAAATGTCAGCCGATGGCCATCAACCGCCCGTCCTCCTGGAGAACGTAGGGCCTCTCCCTACTGAGCAGTAACTAAGGAAACAGACTGACGGCTTCTCAGCCAAATGCTCATTGAAAGCAGGTGGCACGGCAGCGTGTCCATCGATGTCTTCTCAGATCACTGAGTCAGTCACAGGAGCATGAGTGTGAGTGTGTGTGTGAGTGTGTGTGTATGAGTGTGTGTGCGAGTGTATGAGTGTGTGAGAGAGTATGCGCAGCACGGATGGGTAGGTGAGTGTGTGTGAGTGTGCCATGACTCCGTGTGTGAGAGTGTGAGTGTGTGAGAGGTGTGTGAGTGTGTGTGAGCATGTGAGAGGTGTGTGAGTGTGTGTGTGTGTGCCATGACTCTGTGTGTGAGAGTGTGAGTGTGTGAGAGGTGTGTGAGCATGTGAGAGGTGTGTATGTGTGAGCATGTGAGAGGTGTGTGAGTGTGTGTGAGAGTGTGAGTGTGTGAGAGGTGTGTGAGCATGTGAGAGGTGTGTGAGTGTGTGTGAGCATGTGAGAGGTGTGTGAGTGTGTGTGAGCATGTGAGAGGTGTGTGAGTTGTATGAGTATGTGTGAGAGAATGTGCATGGATGGTATGTGAGTGTGCCTGGGTGTATAAGTGTGCCATGACTGTGTGTGAGGGTGTGTGTGAGTGTGCATGCATGTGAAATGTGTGTGAGAGTTGTATGAGTGTGTGAGAGAGTATGTGCAGATGGGTAGGTGAGTGTGTGTGAGTGTGCATGAGTGTATGAGTGTGCCATGACTGCGTGTGTGAGAGTGTGTGTGAGAGTTTGTGTGTGTGAGCATGTGACATATGAGAGAGTTGTATGAGTGTGTGTGAATGTGTGTGTGCATAGTGTGTGAGTGTATCATGACTGTGTGTGTGAGAGTGTATGTGAGCATGTGAGATGTGTGAGAGTTGTATGAGTGTGCATGAGAGTGTGTGATTATGTGTGTGAGAGGCGTGTGTGTAAGCGTGAGTGTATGTGAGAATCATAATATGACTTTTTTTACTATGATTTCATAAGTGCACGTGTAGGCAACACATGTTTGGCGGGGTGAGGGTAGGAAATGGCTAATTTTGCGAATAATAGAGCCTAAGCTGTATGTTTGTCCAGAGAGACATTTCATCTCCAACGTGTAGAGAGAGACGGCGGTTTGGTGCGTGGCCGACCCGGTGGCTGCGAGAACCTGACGCCGCTCGGCGCCCCCGGCCACCTGGTCGCGGCGCTGGGCTGGGGTCCACGCGTGGGACTGTCCGGTCCGGTGTGAGCCCCTGGTGCTTCAGACGTGGCATGGGAGCTGGTGGAGGTAGCGCGGGGGGGGGGGGGCGTTTCCGGGCGTCCCCTCTGCGCCGGCACAGGCGGTGGCGTCTCCAGGCATTCTCCACGCCAGCTCCAGGGGGAAAACAAACCTCGAATTGCAACCTGAACCAGATGTTTAATTTAACGAACATGAACCGTATCTTTATTGCAGACTTTGGTTACGTGCCCAGCAACCGTGCTGCGCCTGCTGGGGGCGGGGGAAGTGGGTGAGGCCGCTCCCGTCACCCTCCCGGTGTGCCGGCCAGAGGAGACAGGGAGGGTGCTCACACACCTGGAGGAACATAAGGCGGGTGTGAGCAAGGAAACCACTGGGAGCAGCGGTGTGGGGGGCTGTGTTGGGGTCTGCAGGAGTGTGGGGGGCTGTGTTGGGGTCTATAGGAGTGTGGGGGCTGTGTTGGGGTCTATAGGAGTGTGGGGGCTGTGTTGGGGTCTATAGGAGTGTGGGGGCTGTGTTAGGTTCTATAGGAGTGTGGGGGCTGTGTTGGGGTCTGCAGGAGTATGGGGGGCTGTGTTGGGGTCTATAGGAGTGTGGGGGCTGTGTTGGGGTCTATAGGAGTGTGGGGGCTGTGTTGGGGTCTATAGGAGTGTGGGGTCTGTGTTAGGTTCTATAGGAGTGTGGGGGCTGTGTTGGGGTCTGCAGGAGTATGGGGGGCTGTGTTGGGGTCTGCAGGAGTGTGGGGGCTGTGTTGGGGTCTACAGGAGTGTGGGGGGCTGTGTTGGGGGGCTATGTTGGGGTCTGCAGAAGTGTGGGGGGCTGTGTTGGGGTCTATAGGAGTGTGGGGGGCTGTGTTGGGGTCTATAGGAGTGTGGGGGCTGTGTTGGGGTCTATAGGAGTGTGGGGGCTGTGTTGGGGTCTATAGGAGTGTGGGGGCTGTGTTGGGGTCTATAGGAGTCTGGGGGCTGTGTTGGGGTCTGCAGGAGTGTGAGGGGCTGTGTTGGGGTCTGCAGGAGTGTGGGGGCTGTGTTGGGGTCTACAGGAGTGTGAGGGGCTGTGTTGGAGTGCTATGTTGGGGTCTGCAGGAGTGTGGGGGCTGTGTTGGGGGGCTATGTTGGGGTCTGCAGGAGTGTGGGGACTGTGTTGGGGGGCTATGTTGGGGTCTGCAAGAGTGTGGGGGCTGTGTTGGGGGGCTATGTTGGGGTCTGCAGGAGTGTGGGGGCTGTGTTGGGGGGCTATGTTGGGGTCTGCAGGAGTGTGGGGGCTGTGTTGGGGGGCTATGTTGGGGTCTGCAGGAGTGTGGGGGGATCTAGATGCCCTGCAGTCAGGGGCAGGACCAGATGTCAGCTTCCTCCCTTTTATTGGTGGATCTTAGACACCAGTGGGCCCTATGCCCCCCGTGCTCCCCCTCCACCTCTCACACCCCCCACCGCCCACACCCCACTCTCCACCCCCAGTGGGACATTGTCCGCACCCCCAGCCCCGCTCAGCCTTCCTCCCACGCCCAGCCCAGCCACCTCCTGGGGTGAGTCCTGGCCGCTGGGCTCCCCTGGCCGCGCGCTCCCCGAGGCCTGTCCTCGCGGAGACCGGGGACCCCTGGTTTGTCGTTGGGCAATTGAGGAAAACAACTTCCTGGGCATCACGTGTCGGGGACGGCTGCGCATCAGCTGAGGGGATGAGTGACCGCGAAGGACAGATAAGAGCCCCCGTTGTGAAGAGTCTAACACGAGGCGGCCGTGTGACAGGTGCGCGCAGAGCGGAGGCGGCCTCCGCCCGGGGTTCTATCCGCCAGGAGGGCCAGGCGCCCCACCGCCGCCTCCGGTACAGGACAAGGCCCGCTGCCAGCCCTGAGGGCTCCGCTGAGGCGGCGCGTGCACCTCAGGCGCCCTGAGCCCCAGAGGGGCCCGTCTCCTCCCGCCGCCGCTGTTCCTGCCATTCCCGCGTCTGGGGGACGGGGCCGCGTCCTGTGTGGGTTCCAGCGACGGTGTTGCCAGAGCCCAGAGCCTGTTTGCGGCTCCAATGAGTCCAACCTCCTGGTTCCGGGAGCTGAAGGGTCTCTCATCAGAGGTGCCCCCCCAGGGCCCCTGGTGCGGTCCCACTGCTTGCGGTGAGCATGCTGCTGAGCCCGTCCTGTAGCTCATCTCCCCGGCGCATGACAGGACACTGTCTTAGGAAGACCACCCTCTGCCTGAGCCACCGTGGCGCAGGAGCTGAGCGTCGACCTAGGAACCAGGAGGTCATGGTTCGATTCCCGGTCAGGGCACAGGCCCAGGTTGCAGGCTCCATGCCCAGTGGAGGGCGTGGAGACAGCCTATCAATGACTCTCTCTCGTCATTGATATTCTATCCCTCTCTCCCTCTCCCTTCCTCTCTGAAATCAATAAAAACATTTTTTGAGAAGAACAGGCCCCTCTGCAGACAGCTTGCAAACCTTGTAACGACAAGCAGCGCAGCCTCACCCCAGACAGGCCTTGGCAGGAATCGGTGCCAACCCATTCATCTCCGGAAACCAGCCAAGGTCGGGAGGCAGTTCCGCGAACGTCCTTGGGGACTGCTCGTCGGGGAAGGCAGCGCAGGCCACGCGGCCTGCTGACGGGGTAGGGGGTGTCTTGAGAAGGGGGTTGGGGTGCAGCTGACAGCGTCCTGAGGGCCAGTTGCAGGGTCAGCCCCCGCCTTCCTCCCTCCAGTTCCTGTTGTTTCCCCGTCTCCTAGCCTGTGGCCTTGGTGGACAGCAGGTTTCTCCTTTTGGTTTCCTTAGATCAGTCAGTGGTCGGCAAACTCACTAGTCAACAGAGCCAAATATCAACAGCACAGCGACTGAAATTTCTTCTGAGAGCCAAATTTTTTAAACTTAAACTATTTAGGTAGGTACATTGTTATTAACTTAATTAGGGTGCTCCTAAGGCTTAGGAAGAGCCACGCTCAAGGGGCCAAAGAGCCGCAGGTGGCTCGCCAACCGCAGTTTGCCGACCACGGCCTTAGATCTATGCGTTACGTCTCCTCCGCCAGCCTCGGCTCAGGGCGCGAGTGTGAGACGCTGGCCCGTGCGACTGTCCGGCTGCAGCTCGCGCCCCGGCCGAGGCTCTGGTTCCCACTCCCAGGCCTGCTGCTTTCTGTGGGCTTCCGTCCACTGTCATTCTTTCCATTCCTGCTACAAGCAGATCTGGTCTCAACTTATCGGAAACGATCACTTTCCCGAGCGTAGTCACACACCTCGCTTATGCTCCGTGCTCGTATTTTTTAATTTCAGTTACAGTCAGTTCTTCCGCAGTGGCTTCAGGTGCTCAGCGTGGTGTTCGGCGCGCATATCTCACTCAGGGTTCCCCTCGTGGTTCCAGTGCCCCCCCGGCACCGGACGCAGTGACTGCAGAACTCCCCCCGGCATTCCCGGGGCTGCCCGTTATGTCCCCGGCGGTTCGGTGACAGCCAGTTTGTCCTTCCGGATTCATCCCTTCCCCTGGGCCACCCCGCCGCCCCCCCCCCCCGCCCCTCCCCTCCCGCCACCACCCGTCTGTTCTCTGACTATGACTTTGTTCGCATTCTGTCCCTTCGTTTATTCTGTTCTTCCGAAGCGTTCCGCACATCAGTGAAATCGTGTGTTATTTGTCTTTCTCTGTCTGACTTATTTCACTGACGTAACGCCCTCCGGGCCCATCCCTGTTGTCAGGAAAGGTAAGGTTTCCTTCATTTTCACGGCCGAGCAGTGCTCCCTGGTGTGCATGTCCCACAGCTTCGTCATCCCCTCGTTGGCTGACGGGCCCCTGGGCGTTTCCCGATCTTGGCTATGGTTAGTGGCACTGCTATGAACATAGGGGTGCATATGGTCTTTCAAAGTCCTGTTTTGGGTTTCCTCAGATACATTCCCAGAAGTGGGATCACTGGGTCATAAGGCCCATTTTCTTTCTTTCTTTCTTTTTAAAGCCTTTTTTTTTTAAAATACATTTTATTGATTTTTTACAGAGAGGAAGGGAGAGGGATAGCGAGTTGGAAACATCGATGAGAGAGAAACATCGATCAGCGGCCTCCCGCACACCCCCTCCTGGGGATGTGCCCACAACCAAAGTACATGCCCTTGACCGGAATCGAACCTGGGACTCTTCAGTCCACAGGTCGACGCCCTAGCCACTGAGCCAAACTGGTCAGGGCATAAGGCCCATTTTCAATAATTTTTTAAAAAATTGATTTCAGAGAGGAAGGGAGCGGGGGAGAGAGATAGAAACATCGATGATGAGAGAGAATCATGGGCGGGCTGCCTCCTGCACACCCCGTACTGGGGATGGAGCCTGCAACCTGGGCATGTGCCCTGACCAGGAATCCAACCGTGACCTCCCAGTTCATGGGTCGAGGCTCCACCACTGAGCCTCGCTGGGCGGATAAATATCTGATTTCTAGGGGCTTCAGTGAGATATAATTTGTCCACCGTACCATTCACCCATTTGGCACACAACTCAGTGGCTTTTAGCATCTTCACAGAGCCATGCAGCCGCACGGTGACCAGTTTTACAACCTTTTCTTCCCACCGGAAAGAACCCAGACCACTGGCAATCCCCCCAGCTCCCCTGCCTCCCCCTACACCCCCCGGCTCCCCCCAGTTCCCCCAGCTCCTCCCACACCCCCAGCTCCCCCACACCCCCCAGCTCCCTCCACCTCCGGTAGCTCCCCCAGCTCCCTCCAGCTCCCCCCACCTTCTGCAGCTCCCCAGCTCCCCTCACCTCCCCCAGCTCCCCTGCCTGCCCCCCAGCTCCCCTGCCTGCCCCCCCAGCTCCCCTGCCTGCTCCCCCAGCTCCCCCCACACCCCCACCTCCCCACCTCCCCCACCTCCAGCAGCCCTGGCAGCCGCCACTCTGCGTCTGTCCCCGCTGTCTGCCTGTTCTGCACTGTCACACGCATGCAGTCCCCCATGTGGCCTTCGTGTCTAGCTTCTTCCTCAGCTCCACGTGTTTGAGGTTCATCCGTTGGGGGGACAGACACACTGCCATTTGTTTATTCCTGCATCACATGGACGTTGTGCGGTTTCTTCTTTGGGGCTGTTGTGAATGATTCTGCAGTGAACACGCATGCGCGAACATGTGTGGGGCCGTTTCCATGCCTCTTGCCTGTACCCCGGAGGGTGTGGCGGGCCGTCGATGGTGCTACCTCGAAGCTCCTCAGAGGAGCCCCAGCCTGTGGTGACAGAGGCTGGACCCCCCGCTGTTTCAGGATATAAATTTTCCACATGTTCCGTTCTACGCTGCATTTATGTACAGCCTACGCCTTGGTTTTATTTCCCTCATTTCTGTTCACTGCCTCAGGCCCTATCGGCTTACAGGCGCATAATTTAGTTCCCCCGTCTGAGTGTCCTCATGTCCATCTGGGTGACCTCATGTCCGTCTGGGTGACCTCATGTCCGCCTGGGTGTCCTCATGTCCGCCTGGGTGTCCTCATGTCCATCTGGGTGACCTCATGTCCATCTTGGTATTTCATGTCCGTCTGGGTGACCTCATGTCCGCCTGGGTGACCTCATGTCCATCTGGGTGTCCTCATGTCTGTCTGGGTATTTCATGTCCGTCTGGGTGTCCTCATGTCCGTCTGGGTATTTCATGTCCGTCTGGGTGTCCTCAAGTCCGTCTGGGTGTTTCATGTCCGTCTGGGTATTTCATGTCCGTCTGGGTGTCCTCATGTCTGTCTGGGTATTTCATGTCCGTCTGGGTGACCTCATGTCCGTCTGGGTATTTCATGTCCATCTGGGTGTTTCATGTCCGTCTGGGTGTCCTCATGTCCGTCTGACACTGAAGCGTCGGCATCCCTCACAGGAAGGTGAACTGGGGCGCGTTTCCTCGCACCCCCCGCCCCCTCTGGCTCTGAAGCCGCCGCTGTCCCGGCAGCGGGGTCTCACCCACACGCCTCTGCACACAGGGCCGCCTCTCCCTAAACTGCGTCTCAGAAGCTGATCAGTAAAGCAGCTGGAGTGGCAGGAACAGGGGGTCCGGGAAGACGGGGTCCTTGAGTCTTTCCTTCAGAAAACCGAGTCCATGACGACCTCCCCCCTCCACATGGCACAGCGCCTGGACAGGGTGGCGGCCTGGCCCGGGCTCTGGTGCCCCCACAGCGTCTGCGAGATGACGGCTCGCTTTGTGGCTGCGCATGTGTGTGTGCGGGAGCCTCTGAACGCGCAGAAAGGGTTTTGTTTTGTATTTTTAATCCTCACCGAGAGACGTGTTGAGAGAGACAGAGACAGAAACAGCGGTCGGGGTTCCCACGCAGGTCTGGACCGGGGCTCGAACCCGCCACCTGTGGGTGCACAGGGCGACTCGGCCGACGGAGCCCCCCTCCTCCTGGGCCAGCGTTCCCAGAGGACGCGTGGGCTGCGGTCCCGGCGGCCCTGGGCTCCCCACCTCTGATCCCTCTTTGAAAACCGCTCACTCAGCCTGGCCCCGGCCGGCGGTTCTTCTGGAAAACACGTCATGAGGAAAGATGTTCGCAAACTGAATCGAAAAAATGAACCTCGGAGATGCTGGATGTCAGAGGGTTACATGGGTGCCTTCCCTCGGTCACACTCGCCGATCCCCAGAGCAGACAGCGGCAGGAAGGCCGACGCTGTGGCCGTGGCTTCAAAGGTCTCGGGCAGCAGTGCTTGCCGTCAAAGGGACCACAGGCAGCCACCCCGGAGCCAGGGGTGCCCGAGAGGACCCCGTTGCTGGGAATCCGCACTGCGGCCTCACCTGCCACCAGGAGCACCTGGGGGACAGGGAACGGTGCCTCCACCCACAGGGTGCCCGTGGGGTCCTGTGTCACCCGCTCAGCTCTCCTAAACGCAAAACAGGCTCTTAAGGTGTGGCGTGGTGGTCTGGGCACTGTCCCGGTTTGATTCCCGGTTAGGGCCCATGCCCGGCCGGCGTGGCTCAGTGGTTGAGCATCACCTATGAGCCAGGAGGTCACAGTTTCATCCGGTCAGGGCCCATGCCCGGCCAGTGTAGCTCAGTGGTTGAGCATCACCTATGAGCCAGGAGGTCACAGTTCCATTCCCAGTCAGGGCACATGCCTGGGCTGTGGGCTCCATCCCTAGTATGGAGCATGCAGGAGGCAGCCAATCAGTGATTCTCTCTCATCATTGACGTTTCTATCTCTCTCTCCCTCTCCCTTCCTCTCTGGAAGGAAGGAAGAGAAAGAGAGAGAGAGAGAGAGAGAGAGAGAGAGAGAGAGAGAGAGAGAAGAAATCTTTAAAATAGAGATGCCTGTGTTTGGAGTTCCACGTTCAGTGTGAAAGCAGGTGTTGCGTGTCTCTCCGTCGTCCAACCCGTAAATATCCACCCCTTCCCAGGGCGGGGCAGGGAGGGTGGGGCCCATCATGGATGCGGGCGAGCAGTGGTGGCAGAGGCCGGGCATGTGCTGTTACGTAAGGTTGTTTCCCAGGAGCTGACTCACAGGGAGGCTGAGCTGTGCTCGGCAGACGGGAAGGGAGCGGAGACGGGGGGAGCGTGGCTCTCCCACAGCCACCTCTCCCCTGCGGCTTCCGGAGCAGGGCCTCTCCCTGCATCGGCTCTCTAAGACGGGCATCATTGGTGGGGGGGGGGGGGCGCCAGAAAAAATGTTTCTGTGTTATTCTAGAAAATCTTCATGGTTTCCTTTTAACATTTCCTGAGTTCCCACCAGGTCTACGCAAGAACTAACGTTTTGTTTTGTCCCTGGCAGCTGGGCTGCTCCAGCAGGAATTATCATTTGGGGGCGTAACTGAGGGGCTTAAAGGGAATTTCACAATGAAGTGGGGCTCCTACAGGCGGAGATCCAGGGAGCAGCGAGGGGAGGCCCTGGAGGGCGGCCCTGACCAGGCCCTGTGTCTGACATCCAGCCCCAGGTCTGCGATTGTTTCGGGATGCCCCACCTTCTCGGTCGCTATGTGATAAAGCCCCAAATCGCTGCGTTAAAATGACCTATTAAATGCAGCGAGCCTGGGCTAGAGGGCCAGGCCACTGGGCTCTCTGCCGCCAGCACTTGGCACCTGAGATCTCGGGGTCGAAGGCGTGAAGCCGGAGCCGTCACCACATCCAGCTCTGCCGTGGTTCTGGGTGCGCCAGGACGGGCGGCTCACGGCGGCTGTGCCTCCGTGTCCCCGTTGGCACCATGATGGTATGAATGGCCCTACCCTGCCCGGCCGGTGTGGCTCCGTGGCTGAGCATCAGCCTATGAACCAGGAGGTCACGGTTCCGTTCCCGGCCAGGGCACATGCCCAGGTTGTGGACTCCATCCCCAGTGTGGGGCGTGCAGGAGGCAGCTGACCAATGATTCTCATCATGGATGTTTCTATCTCTCTCTCTCTCTGAAATCAATAAAATATATTTTAAAATAAATAAAATATGCACGGCCCTCCCCGATGGGGTTCCTGTGGAGGCAGGCGGTCGGGACCGTGTGAAATTCCCACCAGGCGGCCAGGGCACGGCATGTGCCAGACGCAGCTGCCGTCTGCGTTTAAGAGAAACTCAGACTCGCTCTCTGCGGTGGCTGCTTTTCTGTAGGTGGCATTGTCCCGTTTGGGGATAAAGGGAATCCTTGGGAGTGAGAGGGGATCCTAAACACAGGACCCCAATCCTAGCGAATCAAATGTAAATGCCACCCCAGCCACGGCGCCGGCACGGGCTGCTCACCGCGGCCCCACAGCGGAGGCGTGCCTCAGCCTCTCGGGCGGGGAGGCACCTGTTACCTGAGACCGTTAACATGATGGGCGGCTCCGTTAACCAGGCGTGAGCGCTATTCGGTGGAAAATATAAGGGCTCGGGACTAACCTATAGAAACGCAAGGTCTGGGAGCAGCATTTCAAGGACACGCGGGAGGCGACGCAAGATGCAGAAAAGTTTGTGTTTTCCAAAAGCAAAGGTGAGCCAAGAGCCCACGAGTCAGCGCAGCCACCTGAGCCCCTGCACCAAACACACACACGCACACATGCACACGCGAGGCGGGCTGCGATCCACATGGTCCACAGGAGCCCCCACACGTGGCCGAGTCCTGGGGACCGATGGGCATTTTGCTGCTTCCACGGACTCTGGCCACTTCCGTGTGGGGACAGCCAGTGGCTGCGTGTGGGCGTCTTCCTGCCCTCAGCCCTGTGTGCTCAGTGGTTAGAGTATCGGCCCTCAGTCTGAGGGGTTGCAGGTTCAATTCCGGTCAAGGGCATGTACCTTGGTCGCAGGCTTGATCCCCAGCCCTGGTTGGGCGTGAGCAGGAGGCAGCCAATAGATGTGTCTCTTTCACATCCATGGCTCTCGCTGTCTCTCCGCCTCCCCCCCACCCCACCTCCCTTCCACTCTCCTCAAAAGTCAGTGGAAATACATCCTCAAGTGAGGATTAACCACAACAAAAGAGTTTACTTTGCATAGCAAGGCACATGCCTACTGGCCGATGTGGAGCCAGAATCAGCCCCTGATGTTGGTCCCCGTGTTCCTGCGCCGGCTGTGCCGGGACCTGACCCAGCCTTTCCGCTGCGGGAAGGTTGTCAGCAGAACTGGAAGGGACCCCGCCAGCCGGAGAGTTAAGCTCAGCCGACACTCACGCTGCCGGGGCGCCCTCCCCTTTCCACACACTCTCTACGTTTTACCAACGAGCAGGAAGGGAGACGGGGAGAACCTGTTTTTTGGGGGGTCTGGGCGAGACGGGCCATATGATGATGAAGTGGCTTTAATTTCTCAGTCTGCTCCTCTCTGCCCGGGTCGCAGAGGCTGGGCACCTTCGCATAAATTGAGACTGAAGGCGAGCCTTTTGTGCTTTTGTTTTCCGGGGTCGGTAACGTCGCCCAAAGCCGGCGTGGTTTTTATGAGATTTTCAGGACGTTTGGCTTCAGCTCAGTTCATTTTCATTCAGCACTTTCTTAAGAATGCTCATTTCCTGCCCGGCCATAAAATGTCAGGATGCGAAGCAATTTTGCAAATAGCCTCCCTCTCACGCTGGGCGCAATTCATATTTGTCGATGCGAACCTGGCGAGTGTCTGCATGAGGCAGAGGCATCCGTCCACATGGAGGTTCGGGTTGTGCTCAGCCTCGGTTCCATCGCGCCCCCTGCCCCTCCCGTGCTGTTCACGCAGCCCCTTTTCTCTCGCTCCTTCCCTTGCAGCCAGAGCTACCTGCAAGCCGCCAGCGACGGGCCTGCCGGCCACGGCCTGGACCCCTCTGCCAACTACAACTCCCCGAAGTTTCGTTCCAGGAACCAGAGCTACATGAGGGCGGTCAGCATGCTGAGCCAGGCCAGCTGTGTGAGCCAGGTGGGGACCCCTTGCCACCCCTCGGCCCCTAGGCCCCGTCTCTAAAGCTGTGTTGTCCCCAGGAGTCTTCCTGCCAGGGTGACAGCCCCCCACCCCCCCACCCATGTCTGGGGGAGGCCAGGAGAAGACGGGCAGTTGCCTGCCACAGGTTACCGGCCTGGGGCCTTCCTGAGGTGCAGTTGTCCTGACATTTATGACTGTGATGCTTACATTGATCTCTTCTGGGTAAGGAAGGACGGACCAGCAGCCCATCTCAGCCCCTTGCTGCTAAGTTAGCTCACACTGTCTTCCTTTCCCCAGTGAAACGGGCCAGGGGCAGCCTGATGGTGCCACATCCTCCCCGTGGCATGCCTCTCTGAAAAGGTCACGTGCGGTGACCTCCGGGGAGCCCATCGTTGTCCCGCCCTTTCCTCACCTGCAGCCCTCCCATCTCCCCAATGCTCTGGGCCGTGGCTCCTTCCCTAGAGCACTTTGAGTTGCGTTCCCGAGTGGGTGGGTCACAGAGGAGGTGTGGGACGCTGCGAACCACACCGACCTTTCCCCACTGACGCCCTCGGGGACGCCCCCAGGACCGAGCCGCGGTCTGACTGCCCACGGGGAGCCCTTTCCACTTCCGACGCTCCCTCGCGCTCGGGGACAATCGGCTCGCGGCAGGCAGGTCATTTCTGTCCTTTCTCGACCAATTCGAGACCCTTCTCCACCACCTCCCGTTTGTCTGGGAAGAGTCCCATTCACGCTGGAACCCCGCTGAGGAGCTGCGGCTGGCACATCAGCCGGACATTCCTCTCCTAAACTGCGCTCTTTGTCGGACGCACGCGCAGGTTTAACCCCCTCGCAAAGGAGGGCGCCTGGCCCGCTGGGCTGGCGGAGGTTCCCACGCTTCCCTCCTGAGTCCCTGCCCTTCCTCCCACCCCGGCCTCCTCCACCTGGTCTCAGCCCCGCGTTCACTCTGTTAGATTTCCAGGGAAAGCCTCCCGATTTGGCTCGTGGGCCACATGAGCGTGTTACCCCCTAAAGACCTGGGGCCGTGTCACCTGCCCTCCACGAGGCCCAGGGCCCAGCCTGCCTCTGCCCCAGGATCCCCCACTATCCCAGCCCCGACCATTTCTTAAAATACAGGTGGGCTCAGCCGGGCTGCCTCAGTGGTTGAGCATCAACCGATGAACCAGGAGGTCACAGTTCGATTCCCTATCAGGCCACATGCCCAGGCTGCGGGCTCGAACCCCAGTGGGGGGCGTGCAGGAGGCAGCCGATCCAGGATTCTCTCTCATCATGGATGTTCCTATCTCCCTCTCCCTTCCTGTCTGGAATCAATAAAAACATATTTTAAAATAATAACGTGCAGTTGGAACTTTCAGAGTCCCAGGTGACTCCACACCTGGCAGGCAAATCGCAGACTTGGAGATCATCACCTGCTGAACTCCAAATGAAGTGAGGGCGCTCATGTCACAGGCCGAGGAAGAAAATGGGGGGGGGCGGGGGGAGGCAGAATGAGGTGATGGCCCTGGTGGAGGGCAGACAGACCCCCCTAGCCATCGGCTCCTGCTGCTGCCTGGGGACAGGACGAGCTTATTGACAAACGGGCTTGGTCTCCATGGCAACGAGGAGAGGCAGAGGAAGTAGCTTGTAGTTTGAACTTGGCCTTTGAAGCAGGTACTGTGCTAACTTTTCAACGCAGCCTCTCGAACGCAGTCACACCTGCCGGCCACCCTTGAAGCATCGGCTTGGGGTCCGCAGGACGCCCCGGCCGGCTCGGAACTGGCCGCTTGCCTTTGAGTTTAGTAGGAAATAGCCCACCCTAGCGGGTTTGGCTGTGGCTAGAACGTCGGTCTGTGGACTGAAGGACTCCGGGTTTGATTCTGGTCAAGGGCACACGCCCGGGTTGCAGGCTCCATCCCCGGCCCAGGTCCGGCCTAGTGTGGGAGGCAACCCATCAGCGTGTCTCCCACATCGATGTCTGTCTCCCCCTCCCTCCCACTCTCTCTAAAATCCATGGAAAATACCCTCGGGGAGGATTAACAACAACAGCGATCACCCAGAGAGCTCTTTCCCGAGCTGACGTCGGGCGCTGATGTCACACTCCCCGTGCTGGGCGTGGGACACTCCCCGGAAGCCGGTGGGTTCCGGGCCCGCGGGCCTGGGTGTGCGTGGCGGGTCTCGCCACCGACCGCGCCCTTGCCCGTTGCAGATGAGCGAGGCGGAGGTCAACGGGCAGTTCGAGTCGGTGTGCGAGTCCGTCTTCGGCGAGGTGGAGTCACAGGCCATGGACGCCCTGGACCTGCCCGGCTGCTTCCGGACGCGCAGCCACAGCTACCTGCGCGCCATCCAAGCCGGCTACTCCCAGGACGACGAATGTCTCCCCGCGCTGACGCCCTCCCACGTCACCTCCACCATCCGGTCCACGGCAGGTGAGGACGCGCTGGCGGCGCCCCGGGTGGGACACGGGGGGCATCTATCCCTGGAAAGGGGGCCCCTCGCGGCCGGGATGGTCTAGTCTCAGACGCTGGTAACTGTCCCTCCTGCTTATGTAAGGTGGTCCTGACTGCGATGGCATTTTGAAACGTTTCTTTCATAGGTGACTTTTCTTTCTTCTAAGAATGAAATCCATAGTTGTCAAGGTTTTAAAAATAATCAAGTCTGCCTGGCCCGGAGGGCTCAGTTGGCCGGGTGTTTGTGCCTGCACAGGAGGTCAGGGTTCGATTCCTGGTCAGGGCACAGGCCCGGGTTATGGGCTCCATCCCCAGTGTAGGGCGTGCAGGAGGCAGCCGATCCATGATTCTCTCTCATCGTGGATGTTTCTCTCTCTCTCTCTCCTTCTCCGGGCCCCTCTCTGAAATCAATAAAAATATATATATTTTTTTAAAAGAAAGACGTGTAAGCACTACTAATTAGAAGACGATTGCTTTTTAAATGTCAGAGTTTAGTCGATTGCCGCAAAGCCCGCGGGTGCACAGGTACGGGGGCGCCTATGTGGCCACGTCCAGCCCGCGTCTCCGCCGCTCGGTAAGCGAGCCCATAAACGTGATTCATTGCCGCAAGCAGACCGGGCGCCGTGTAAATTCTCCGGTCGTCTTTGGGCTCCGCGGATCCAATGTCACTGTTTCCTTCCGTTCTATGGCAGCCACATCCACCCCGGAAAATTTACCGCCTGAGCCGCACCGCACGGCTCATATTTTTCCGTGCTGTCATATTTCTATAACACGATGAATAGCCATGGCCCGGAGGAGCCCGTAAAGCAGAGCAGGCGATAAAATTCCACGAGCTGCCCGTGCGGCGGAGCCGGCCGCTCAGGAGTTCGCCGCGCTGACGAGCGAGGTGACTGGAATACATGAGGCTTGGGACACAGCAACCGGTCAGACAAACCAAGGGTGTT
The DNA here is from genome assembly GCF_964212035.1 of Myotis nattereri. Classification (NCBI taxonomy): domain Eukaryota; kingdom Metazoa; phylum Chordata; class Mammalia; order Chiroptera; family Vespertilionidae; genus Myotis; species Myotis nattereri. Next base: position 2,136,408 of record NC_138076.1, on the reverse strand, counting down.
CTCAGAAGCCCTGGGACGCAAGGCGTTTGTGATCACCTGCGCTGGGAGCCAGAGTGGGGCCAGGAGTCAGGGACAGAGCAGTGACAGGGGCAGAGTGGGGACAGGGCCAGGGACAGAGCGGGGCCAGGGACAGGGCCAGGGACAGGGCCAGAGCAGGGACAGGGACAGAGCGGGGACAGGGCCAGGGCCAGGGACAGAGTGGGGACAGGGACAGGGACAGGGACAGAGCAGGGACAGGGACAGGGACAGAGCGGGGACAGGGACAGGGACAGAGTAGGGACAGGGACAGTGTGGGGACAGGGACAGGGACAGGGACAGAGTAGGGATAGGGACAGGGACAGAGTGGGGACAGGGACAGGGACAGAGTAGGGACAAGGACAGAGTAGGGACGGGGACAGGGACAGAGCGGGGACAGGGACAGGGACAGGGACAGAGTGGGGACAGGGACAGGGACAGAGCGGGGACAGGGACAGAGCGGGGACAGGGACAGAGTGGGGACAGGGATAGGGATAGGGACAGAGTGGGGGCAGGGATAGGGACAGGGACAGAGCGGGGACAGGGACAGGGACAGGGACAGAGTGGGGACAGGGACAGGGACAGAGCGGGGACAGGGACAGAGCGGGGACAGGGACAGAGTGGGGACAGGGATAGGGATAGGGACAGAGTGGGGGCAGGGATAGGGACAGGGACAGAGTGGGGGCAGGGACAGGGACAGGGACAGAGCGGGGACAGGGACAGGGACAGAGCGGGGACAGGGACAGGGACAGAGTGGGGACAGGGACAGGGACAGAGTGGGGACAGGGACAGGGACAGGGACAGAGTAGGGACAGGGACAGAGTAGGGACGGGGACAGGGACAGAGCAGGGACAGAGTGGGGACAGGGACAGAGCGGGGACAGGGACAGGGACAGGGACAGAGTAGGGACAGGGACAGAGTAGGGACGGGGACAGGGACAGAGCAGGGACAGAGTGGGGACAGGGACAGAGTGGGGACAGGGACGGGGACAGAGCGGGGACAGGGACAGGGACAGGGACAGAGTAGGGACAGGGACAGGGACAGAGTGGGGACAGGGACAGGGACAGAGTGGGGACAGGGACAGGGACAGAGCGGGGACAGGGACAGGGACAGGGACAGAGCGGGGACTGAGTGGGGACAGGGACAGGGACAGGGACAGAGTAGGGACAGGGACAGGGACAGAGCGGGGACAGGGACAGGGACAGAGCGGGGACAGGGACAGGGACAGAGTAGGGACAGGGACAGGGACAGAGCGGGGACAGGGACAGGGACAGAGTGGGGACAGGGACAGGGACAGGGACAGAGCGGGGACAGGGACAGGGACAGAGCGGGGACTGAGCGTGGACAGGGACGGGGACAGGGACAGAGTAGGGACAGGGACAGGGACAGAGCGGGGACAGGGACAGGGACAGAGTAGGGACAGGGACAGGGACAGAATGGGGACAGGGACAGAGCGGGGACAGGGACAGAGCGGGGACAGGGACAGAGCAGGGACAGGGACAGAGCAGGGACAGGGACAGGGACAGACTGGGGACAGGGACAGAGCGGGGACAGGGACAGAGCAGGGACAGGGACAGGGACAGACCGGGGACAGGGACAGGGCAGGGCCCAGGAAGCGGTATCGCTGGACCAGAATCAGAGCCTCTTGTTCGCATGGAAAAGGCTTCAGCCAGACTTGGGGGAGGTCTCGGGGATTACAAACTAAGAATTTGTGCCGCTGGGAGGGCCTGGACTAACTGGCTCCCTTTTAAAAATGTTTTTATTGGTTTTTAGAGAGAGAGAGAGGGAGAGGGAGCGAGAGATAGAAACATCAATGACGAGAGAGGATCATCGTGGATCCGCTACCTCCTGCACGGCCCACACTGCGGATCAAGCCCGCAACCCAGGCCTGTGCCCTGACCAGGAATCGAACCGTGACCTCCTGGTTCACAGGTTGATGCTCAGCCACTGAGTCTTGCTGGCTGGTCTGTTAAATATTTACAGCGCGGCTTTCCGAAGTGGAATCGGACGGCATGCCACCGTCGTCTGCTTACTAAGAGTGTGAGAAGTGCCAAAGAAATGACAAGTCGCTACTGAAAAAGGCAGAAAGACACCAGCACGGGGAGGGCCTCGCACTGCGCAGGGCACACGGGCCGAGAGCGTCCCAGTGCAGGCGAGACGGGACGTCCCGTCAGTGGTTTTGTGTTAACATACGTGGGAGATCGGATTCTAACCTGACGTGTCATGGCCGTCCTTTGTCGATGTGTGTGTGTGACGGGGATGGAGACGATTCTGACAAATTGTTTTCCTTATGGTTCTAGCACTAGCTCCTGAAAATAACTCCCTAACAAGAGTTGTTTTCAAAGACAGTCACAGTGGTGACTTTGGAAAATAGGGTTTATTGAAATGTTTCTTTTTGCAGAAGAAAAAGTGGGTGTGACTAGTTAAATGTTAAAATAGATGCATGGGAGGCCTTTGTTAAGAATTCGGGAATATGAGATAAACGTCTCTAGGACGTCCCCCCAAAAATGTGTACGCACACTTTGAAAAATTACAAAGGCAGTGTTTACTGAAATACGTTTCCTTTCGGGCCGGCCTGTGTGGGCCAGTGGTTGAGCCTTGACCTAGGAACCCAGGTCCGTTCCCCGTCAGGGCACAGGCCCGGGGTGCGGGCTCCATCCCCAGGTGGGGCGTGAACAGGAGGCAGCCGGCCCATGATTCTCCCTCATCGTTGATGATTCTATCTCTCCCTTCCTCTCTGAAATCAATAAAAATATGTTTAAAAACCAAGAAAAATACATTGCATTTTCACAGTTGAGCTCTCAGGTGCTGGCGTGCGTCCACTTTGGGGGGACCCTGTATTTGGGGCGCCCACAGGCAGGTGCTGCTGGCGGACGTTCGCTGGCCTGGGGTCTTCACACCCGTTTCTCACTCAGCCCTCGGGGCCCCTGGAGGCTCAGCCGAATCGGCCTGTTTTCTCATCTAATCTGCAGCCCCGCCGGGTCCAGCACCCGCTGCTCAGCAACACGCCCCCCTCCTTGCACCGTGGACAGCTGGGTGTCCTCTCCTTAGACGGAGGGGCTCGGAACGCACCTCACCTTCATTTCACACGCGGCGGCTTCCTCGCACGCGCAGTGACGGACGGGGCAGATGCACTTGTCGAAATGTGCACTTCACCCGATTTTTCAAGGGCAGGAGCCGTGTGGGTGCCGTGGAGGAAAATGCCAGAAAATTGGATTATAATGATTTTGCTCCGGGTCAGAAATTTTCTCAGCATATGTCACAGCGGATTCGCGGAGTCATTAAAACAAAGGGAAAACGCGGGCGCGGGTGGCGAGCAAACAGCCAGGACTCATCCCGTGGTATCGTTCCCGTGTCGGGAGCAGCCTGTCTCTCCAGGGAACGTGACAGTCCCGGTGTCGGGTAACCTGGGGCCCCGGGAGGCCGCCCTCCTCAGCGCCAGGTGCAGGCCTCTCCCCGGGCCCCCCTCCCCGGGCCTCCCACACCCACCCTCCCTCCAGCGTGTGATTCAGAGCATCTTCCCATCCGAGTCCTGAATGTTACTCACCTTCAAAGGCCTTTTGCCATGGAGGTGCCGCCCCAGGACAGGGAGTAGGACCTGCACTCAGGGGTGGGGCATTCCATGATAACGGGGTCACAGTGACGCCGTGTGAGGGCACGGCAAATGGATGGATGGGGGGGAACCCACCCAAGGCCAGCACGGATGCAGCTCAGACAGACAGAAGCCTGGGTCGGGCCCACTGCTCCTAGGCCCTCGAAGCTAAGCCTCGTCATGAGTCCACGTTCATGACGTGACCCCGAATTCAGGCGCAGCTGCCTGTGGCCGGCTCTGGGCTTCCCGCCTGTGGCGTCTCCTCGGGAAGCCGAGACCCGACCCCTTCAGCAGGAGGCTGTGGGTGCCTGAGGCCCGGCGCCTCGCGGGGGAGCCAGAACAGTCCCGCCGAGTGCAGGCAGGACCCCCTCCGCCCCTTCCCTGGCGGCCGCCGGCTTCCTGGCTGCAGGAGGAGGCGTCTGCTTGGCCGGCACAGACCTGGGGCTACGATCCCAGCGGGCGCCGCGCAGAGCGCCCCCCGCCGGGAGCTCGGGTTGATGGGCGCAGCCCCGCCAGCCAGCGTCTGAGGGCTCTCTCCCCAGGACGACCCCAGGACGCGTGTGCAGGAGCCGCGGGAGGGCGTGGTCCGTGTTTGGGGGGACCCACGGCTGCGTGCTCCTCTCCGTGACAGTCACTTGAGATTGCGACGACGTCGTCCCCACGGCAGGTTCGGGCCGTCCCACGTGCTCACCGGCCCTCGTGGGAGAGGCAGGCGAGACTTAGGCTGCATCCACTGAGCGCGTGTGAGAGGGAACACGTCACCAGTTAGGGATCGTCTCTACCCGGCAGGTAGCCCTGTGAGAGGCACCGCCCGCCCACACCAGCGAGGCGCTGGGACAGGACAGCCCCGAGCGGGGGGAGGCTGCCCCCGCCTCGATCCCTGTCTTCTCATACGGATGCATTTCTACGACAGACCTTGACTGTGCTGTGAAAGCCGATTTATTAAAGCAGTTGGAGCAGCATCTTCATTCAAGAAGGAAGGCAGATACACCTGCACGTCCGGCTTATGAAGCACAGCCTAGGGTCAGGGTCAGGGTTGGGGTCAGGGTCAGGGTCAGGGTCAGGCGCTCAGCTAATCTGAAGGGCGAGTTGGGTCACACACCCTCCTGTCTTCGGGGTCCACAATCCCCTGATGAACACGTTGGTGCAGATGAATTCCCGGTCCCTGGTGACTTAGTGGCGGCCTTCCCAGAATTCCTGAGAGGCACCTGCAACCTGATCTTGCCAAGCCCGAGGCCGCTGGCTTCTCTGCTGAGGGAGGAAAACGGCCCTTTTCCCTCCCCTCCCTCTCCCCCTCCCCCTGCCCCTCCCCTCCCCCTCCCCCTTCCCTTCCCCCTCCCCTCCCCCTGTGCATTCTCTCCTCAGGAGGTTTTAGCCATTTGCCCGGGTGCTGGGCTGGGGGAGATGATGGCTTGTTGGTCCAGGCTGGCTGCACGTTGCCCACACGGATGGGCTTGTGTCCACTTTCTCTCCTGCCTCAGTGTCCCTGCCCCTCCTGCCCTGGGACCTGTCACAGCCCTGGCTTTGTTACGTCACTGATTGTTGCAATGGAAGGTCATTTTCGTCTCCTTGAATAAAGAGACAGTAGTAACCCCGCATGGGTTTTTTTTTTTACTTTTTTTTTATTGATTTTAAAGAGGAAGGGAGAGGGGGAGATAGAAACATCATGATGAGAGGGAATCATTGATTGGCTGCCTCCTGCAGGCCTCCTACTGCCCTGACCGGGAATGGAACCGTGACCTCCAACCGTGACCTCCTGGTTCGTAGGTCTGTGCTCGGCCACTGAGCCACGCGGGCCGGGCTCAGCTAAGTTTAAAGCGTCGCATTCCTGGAGACTGGACAGTCCACATGTGTCCCACTGGACAGTTACTGCTGGGGGGACGGGGGTGGGGGAGGCACACTCTGCATCCTGCCTCCCTGGGTGCCTCGCCCTCGTGCTCTCCAGCCTGGCATGGCCTGGCCCTGTGAACGTCCTGCACTGAGGCCGCCTCGCGGCTCCTCACGGCCTTCAAAGCCGCTGCATTCTCAGGTTTTCTCCAGAAAATCCGCGTCCTCCTCCCGTCATGTGGTCTCACTAATGTTCGCAGGGAAGACAGGAAGTGTCTCGCACCGTGAACAGCCGCGGTCACTTTGTTCCGTCGGGAGACGCGAACAGCCAGTGGCTCATTAACACACGTGAAACCCGTCCCAGTGGTGCAGGCGGCCTTAGGGAAACCTGTGGGTGGGGCTGTGTCCTGTCCGTCACACGTACACGTGGAGCCGACAGTGATCACCGTGTCAGGCGGGACCGTCCCAGGCTGAGCCTGTGCCCTCCGCGTTGCTCGGCTTCTCCAGCCCGCAGACGCGCGCAGGCAGGCGCAGGTTTGATTGCCATAATTCCTCTCACGCTGTCATCTTTCAAGTCCTAATTAAGAGCGTGCAGTGGGTCTGAGCGGGGCTGTTACATTCACACAGAGCTCCGCTGCGTTCAAATGCATTGCATCTTGATTGCGGATTTGTGCCTCCTACGGTCCGAGGCTAATTTTTGGGTTTCCTTTTTGGCTTGCAAATGACTGCCAGGACGGAGTCCAGACGCTCGCCGCATTCCAGGTGCCGGCGGTAATTAGGCGTGTGGTTAACCTAGCGATGTATTCACCGAGATGGCTCCGTCATGGGGAATACGGGCCGGCAGCCTCTGTTGCATCTGGACAGTTAGCTGGTCTCAACGTGTGTCCCCACATTCTCCTGCCATAGACGTGCCAGTCCAGCCCCTCGCAGACCTAAAAGCACGTCCTGAGGGTCACGGTCATTGGCTCTGGGTCTCGGTGGGACAGACGGGAAGAGGCGCACTGGCATCTGCTTTGCATCGCCAGTCCCTCTGGAGCGCCTGGGAGATTGGGCTGCGGGCTGTCAGCACAGCAGCTGGGCTGTGACTGGCTTAGCCATCTGGCCGGTAGGGGTGTTGGAGGGGCAGCGTACGATGCGGCCTTGTGCACACGATGGAGATAAATCTGCGAGTTTGGGCGCAGCGTCCTCCCGAGAGCATCCTCCCTACAGCATCGCCCCTGACATTGTCCCCCGACAGCATCCCCCCAAAAGCGTCCCCAGTCAGTGTCCCCAACAGTGTCCCCCGACAGCATCCCCCCAAAAGCGTCCCCAGACAGTGTCCCCCTGACAGTGTTGCAGCTGCAGCCTCTGACTTGCCGCCTGGCAGTGCCCTGGACGCGGGGCTTGGAGAGCCTCCTCAGAGGGGTCCCGTGGCACCCCTCAACCCCACCAACGCCGGGAAGGACGCCGTGCCTGGCCCAGGCCTCCGTCTGCCGACAGGGAAGGACTAGCCGCCTGGGCACCGTGTCCCTTCAGCATCTCCCGCTCCACTTCACAGTGTCCCGGAGACCGCCCTGAGGGGGACCCCCACGGCTCCTCCGTGGTGAGCAGGGAGCTGACCTCTCCTGTGGGACAGGCTCAGAGGAGGCCCTGAGCGAGCTGCGCCCCCACCCCTCGCTTCAGGCGACTCTCAGCAGCTGACCTGGTCTCCGGACTGACCGGCCGTGGGGTTGGCAAGCGCGGTGCATTCTCCCCTCTCCCTGCAGGGCGCAGCCACTGGGGAGCCAGCAGGGGTGCGCGTGGCATCGTGCACACGGCATCCTGCACACACGGCGGGGAAGTCAGCGACAGGCGTTAAAGCCAGAAGGACGCTCATCTACGCCGGGACTCACATAAAAATAAAAGTAGCCGAGGCAGCCCTGGCCAGTTTTCTTAGTGGTTAGAGCGTCTGCCTGCGGACCTACGGGTTGCGGGTTCAGTTTCCCATCAAGGGCAAATACCTGGGTTGCAGGTTCGAACCCATGCTTGTGGGCAGCAGCCAATCGATGTGCCTCTCCCACAGCGATGTTTCTCCCTCTCCCCCTCGCCCCCCTCCCTTCTACTCTTTCTAAAAATCAACAGAAAATATATCCTCCAGTGGGATTAACAACAACAACAAAAACCCCGCTGGTGTGCTCCGTGGTTGGGCGTCAATCTGGGACCCAGGAGGTCAGGGCTCCATGCCCAGTCAGGGCACAGGCCTAGGTTGCGGGCTCGACCCCCAGTGTGGGACTTGCAGGAGGCAGCCCCTCAATGATTCTCTCTCAGCACTGATGTTTCTATCTCTCTCTTCCTTCTCTGAAACCAATAAAAGATATATATATATATTAAAAAAATAAAATGTTAAGAAAATAGAGTAGTCAGGTCGTCAGCTACTTTAAGGTCTTAAGTAATCATTTAATTTTTTATTTCAAAATCACTCGATCGCTCATCGTTAAATTAACCTGATGTGATGCTTGGGGATCCCTGTCTCTGTGGATCCGTCTGCTCCCTGAGGACGCAGGAGCCCCAGTAGAATTCTGCTGCTGAATTGAGTTGAATCTCCGTGGCGTTTAATGGCTGCCTGGCGTACGCGGAGCCAATGGCAGCGGCCCTGCGGTGACGGATGCTTCCGGCTTCGATGATGTATTCTCGCTCTGTGTTCACACGCACAGAACGGAGACAATTACTTTTGCCCAAACTGCTCAACTGAATAATTGAATGTTTTTCCTGAATGTGCGAAATGATTTTTTAAATTGTTCATTTGAGTCCGTGGCGGCAAATTAACGCGATCAGACGGTCGTTTTTTATTCTTTCTCTCCCGTGCTCTGCGCCTCCAGTCCTCTCCGCAAGGAGCCTCTTAGGAAGGGCGGTCCCGCGGGGCCGAGGCCCCCACACGGGTGGCCAGAGAGGGCGGCTGAGTAGTGAGTGAGCGGAGGAAGGCTCGGCGTCCCGCTCGTCTTGGAAGATCCCGTGCCCGTGTTTAGCTTTCGGTCCCCGGGGTATCTATGTGCCGCGATTCTTTACTCGGGACTAATGCCTGTGACTTCATCGTTAAATCAAGAAAATCCAAAAACATTCCGTTAACCGGGAGTGGAAAGTGATTTATTGTTGTGCTATCAACAGGCCCGTTCCAGGGCACGGGCCCCTGTGAGCAACATGGGAACATGCAGGGTGCGTGTTACATGCCCGTCCGACACCTTCACATACAAGCCCCTCTCGGCTTCCGCATCACAGGGGAGAGGGGGCTGCGGCTGGTGCCTGGACGTCACGCGTGTCTCTAAATCCGTTTCTTTAATTTGTATCAAACGTCTTCTTCTCAAGCACCTCGTGTCGGTTATTTATTTCTACTAAATCCACGTGTCGGTTTCTCCGTGGGGCCCGTGTGTAAATAGAAACACTTCTCGTGTCCATTCGAGAATTTCCCCTCCACGTCCAGCACCGGGGAGCCGATCGGCCGGCTCCTGGCCTGGCCCCCCCGCCTGGCGCCCGCGGCCACAGCTGAGCGGCCACCTCCTCCTCCCCTGTCTGTCCGCAGGTGGCCAGAGAGGGGAGGAGGGCAGTGCCGACACCACCACCACCCGGCTGACCCGGAACAAAAGCAGCCTTGCTTCTCCAAACCCGGAGAATCATGCCTTGACCGGCCCGTGCCCAACCGTGTGCCTAGGGAGGCGGATCCATGTCAGGGGAGAAAGTGTTGTTGTTTTAATACATATTTTTTCATTCAGAGAAGAAGGGAGAAGAGAGAGAGAGAAACATCAATGAGGAGAGAGCATCATGGACGGGCTGCCTCCTGCGCACACACCCCCTCCTGGGGATGGAGCCCGCACCCGGGCGTGTGCCCTGACCGGGAATGGAACCCTGACCTCCTGGTTCATAGGTCGATGCTCAACCACTGAGCCGCACCGGCCGGACCCTCCGTTATTGAAATGCTCACCCATCGTAAGCACTTTCAGGTGACACAGGGAACTGGGAGAGAAAACAGTCACCCTGGACCCTGCCTGGCAGGTGTAGATAGCTCACCTTCCCACAAATCTATCTTAATCTCTATGCAATTTAGTATTTCCTGCTTTTCTTTAAAACTATATAGATAGATAGATTTCCCATTGATTTTTAGGGAGAGTGGAAGAGGGAGAGAAAGACAGAGAGAAACATCGATTTGAGAGAAGCACATCGATTGGTTGCCTCCTGCATGAGCTCTGACCAGGGCCCGGGCTGGGGAGGAGCCTGCAACCCAGGTATGTGCCCTTGACTGGAATCGAACCCAGGACCCTTTGGTCCTCAGGCCGACGCTCTAGCCCAGGGGTGGGCAAACTTTTTGACTCGAGGGCCCCAATGGGTTCTTAAACTGGACCGGAGGCCGGAACAAAAGCACGGATGGAGTGTTTGTGTGAACTAATATAAATTCAAAGTAAACATCATTACATAACAGGGTACGGTCTTTTTTTTTCAATAGTTTTATTCATTTCAAACGGGCCGGATCCGGCCCGCGGGCCGTAGTTTGCCCATGGCTGCTCTAGCCACTGGGCCGCACCAGCTTGGGCAGAATTTCCCGGCTTTTCAAGGGTCTCATGAAGTGAGCCTTTCCCCGTGATGCTGTGACCGGGTGAGAATCGGGGCGTGACTGCCTCCGTCCGCGGCCGGAGTCACTGAGCGCGGGCCAGGGTGGGTCTCGGCGTGTGGATCACACTGTGGGAAGTTCCCGTGTCCCGTCTCGGAGCGCGGCGCTTCCTGCAATGACCGCAAGTCCCGGGGCCGGACGCTGGGAGGGGCTCGCTAGCGGGTCGCGGGCAGGGAACACGCGGCCGCCGTGGACTGCCCTCCGAACGGGGGGAGGCGGCGAGCGCGCCTTTGCTGACCTGGCCTCTCGTGTGTCTTGCAGCCGCCGTCTCCTACGCCAACTACAAGAAGACGCCGCCGCCCGTGCCCCCCCGGACCACCTCCAGGCCCCTCATCTCGGTGACGGCCCAGAGCAGCACCGAGTCCACGCAGGACGCCTACCAGGAGGGCCGCGCCCAGAGGGGCTCCCCGTGGGCCCAGGACGGCCGCGGCCTCTACAACTCCACCGACAGCCTGGACAGCACCAAGGCCCTGAGCCTGGCCCTGGAGACGGCCGCCCAGCGCCACGCCGCCGACGGCCCGAGCCCGGGGCGCGGGGACAAGGCCATCCTGACGTCCAAGGCCGAGGAGTTCCTCCGGGGCCGGCTCACCTCCATCGGCATCCAGGTAGCCGCTCGCTGCCGCCACGGGAATGGGGGTCACGTAGAGGCAGACACAGCCGGGCCCGTCTCGTGGAGCCGCGGCCTCAGGGCTGGGACGCCAGGCGGGTCTCGTCCCCATTGGCAGCCGCAGGTGCATGAATACGCCCCCTCCCCCACCCCGAGGGGCCATCCCTGACCCAGGCCTGCCCTGCTGCCCGAAGGCCTCCTCCCCTCCCCTCCCTTTTCTCCTCTCCCTCCCCTCCCCTTCCTTCCCCTCCCCTTCCCGACCCGGGGCATGGTCTAGGGGCCATCAACTGCTGGGAGAGCAAGGAGTTGGGTTATTTCTTGTTGAAGAAGGAATTTCTTGTCCTGTTCTTGCAAAGCTTGTTAGCCTTGCAGCCAGCCCGGGGCGGGGGGGTGTGGGGGTGTGGGAGCCCCAGACAGAGAGAGGAGGCCTTGGCTCTGACCCAGGCTGGTGCCCACGGCCACTCCCACGTGGGTCGCCCAGGCTCCTGCACCAGACAGGACGCTCCGGGGCTTTTGTGTGGCCACGACGAGTGCCACGTCCCGTGGTTTCAGACCACGGAGGGCCCGGCGCCCACCCAGGATGCAGACCTCAGAGCAGGCGGCCCATCTGCCCCTGACTCTGTCCAGGGCGTCCATCCCCGTGCGTGGGAGGGGCGGGCGCGGGGCAGACACCTAAGCCCGGGTCCCAGCCCGGGAGCTGCAGGGCCGTGGCTGCCCGAGGAGACGCCCTGACCTGTCCCCGTGACCACCCCGCTCACCGTGGCGTGGTAGGAGCAGCCCCGCGCCCTGTGCAGACAGGTTCCGCTGACTCCGTCACTCCCTGTTCGGCCTGAGTCCAGCAGACGTTTTAAAAGTCGGGGCTTCCCTCCCGGGGCTGAGGGCACAGAGCTGTGGCCCCGAGAGCGAGGGGCGCGCAGGCATCGGGACGGGAGCGGCTGGGAGGCCCGCGGCCGGTCCGCGAGCCGGGTCCCCACACTGTGGTTCGTTGTTTTGTTTAGGATTCTGAGTTCCCAGAGCGTCAACCATACCCAAGGTCGGATGTAAGTACCAGCGCTCACAGCCCCGTCCGCATGAACTTACCTCCTTCCCAGACTCCAGCGACAGCTGTCACCCCAGTCCTGACGCTGAGTGCCAGGCACTGTGCTGGGAGCCCATCCCTGCGGGGACCCCCACCCCCAGCACCCCACCCCCAACCCCGTGTGCGATCTGCTCCAGGTATGAGGACTAAGACCGGCTCACACAGTCCGGTAACTTCCTGCGGCCACAGCACAGCCCACAGGGTTGTGGGTCACGTTTCAAGAGAAGACTTGTGAGGGCCCCGTCACAGCAGATTACCCGGCCCCCACTCCCCTTCCCCCCACACACACACACATCACCCCAGGAGCTCCTGACGCCTCCTCTCACCCCCGTCCCACCCGCCTCTGCCCCACCCGCTAACACGCAGTCACACAGCTCTCTCCCCAGACGCCTTTCTGGATGCCGCCCTCCCCCCCCCCCCCCCGACTGTGTGTTCCATGATGGCCGGCTGGGTCTCCCACCTCATGGCCACCCGGCGCCTAGCACAGTGCCTGGCACGTAGCGCGTGCTCGGTCAGTGTTGGATGAGTGAGTGGACAGGGCGTGGACGGGGCGTGGATGGTGAAGATGAGTGTGAAGCAGGACGCCCGTATGTACGGGATTCAGTGAGAACAGTGCGCAGTCCGCGTGAGCTCGCGGAGGAGCTACGGGCAGACGGAAGTGCACTCACAGCCACGGAAATGCATTGTCACAGACCCTGGTGTTTGGGTCAAGAAGAGGCCGAGATGGAAACTGATGGGGGTGGGAGCCAAGCAGGGAGCAGAGAAAAGCAACAGGCGGTCGCCAGTGACGAGTTCCCGTGGGGGCTTCGCAGACGCTAGGACGGCTGAGGCGTCCCTGTCCTCAGGCCCAGTCACAGCATTGACAGGGACGCCACGCCACGTGCCCTGCCCACCACATGCCCACCCTCCCATAACCCCGGGCGCCGGGCGCTATCGCGGGGAAACCGAGGCTCGGGTGAGTGACTCGCCTCAGGGCGCATGGCCAGCGGGGTCCAGGCCTCGCTGAAGCCAGGAGGGTCAGGTCTCGCCATGGGCCCCTCCTCCCCAGGAGGAGGCATGGATGAGCTGAGGCGGCGTGTCCCCAGGGCTGCGCTCCGGGCAGGGGCGCTCTATCCGCAGCTGGTAGACGGCTAGCATGCGATGTGCTTGGCCTCCCTGGGCAGGCGGTGCCCCCGATCACTTCACCCCTGGAGCGCTGCTGCCGGGAGCTTGGGGAGCGTGGTCCCCACGCACACACACAGCAGGGAGCCTCAGGGTGTGGTCAGTGTCCCTCCCAGAGCAGGGCCACACCCTGCAGAAGCCCAGGCCCTGAGCGAGGCTGCGTACAGTCCTGGCAGCCTCGGTGCAGCTCATCGCGGGCCCCTTCTGCTCGGGTCTGCAGGGCTGGGCATGGTGGCTGGGCCGTGGCACCTGGGCCGTGGCAGCTGGGTGTGGCTATTGGGCCTTGGCACCTGGCTGTGGCTTCTTGGCCATGGCAGCTGGGCCGTGTCTGCTGGGCCATGGTGGATGGGCTGTGGCAGCTGGACTGTGGCTGCTGGGCCGTGGCAGCTGGGCTGTGGCTGCTGGACCATGGCGATGGGCTGTGACTGCAGGGCCCTTTCCCTTGTGCAGCCTGGCCGGTGTCTGCCGTTGTCCTGAGCCGCCCTCACTCTCCTCATGACAGTCGGGACATCAACTATTTTCTTTGTGTTTGTTTTTTTTGTTATGTGCAACTTTGTTGTTGTAGAGGTTTTACTTGTCCTGTGTGTGTGTGCGTGTGCGTGTGTGTGCATGTGTGTGATTCTCTGTGTGCATGTGTCTGTGTGTGCACATGTGTGTGCGTGTGTGTGTGCGCGCGCGTGTGTGCGAAACTGTCAGAAGGGTTGCCGGAGCCCCGGTCCCGCAGTAGGGCTGAAATCCAGGACCTTCAGGCACCTGCCCAGCCCATCTCTAAGGTGGGACGGGCTCCCTGCGCCCTCCGCAGGTGCGAGCCCAGAAGCCTTCCACCCTTCACGTTGAGACCCCCCAAAGCCCTGGTCCCTGCTGGGATCCCAGTTGGCCCGTCAACCAGAGCTGAGCCCCCCACAGTGCAGTGCGGAGTGGGGAGCACCTCCTGGCCATGGGGGCGTGGGATGGGTCCCTGAGGAGCGTGCGGGGACTGTATCAGAGCCACGCCTGCCTGGCTGTGTGCAGGCTGGGCAGGCGGAGCGGAGTGAGCGGGGCTGAGAGCACGGACCTGCGGCTGAGCTCGGGAGGCTCTGGGCCCGTCCCCCAGAGACCAGGGTCTCAGATGACAGCTCATCAGCCCTGACGTCCTGCAGATCCAGGCCACACACGAGACAGGGCCCGGGCACACGGGCCTGTCCTAACATGCACGCACATATACACATGTGTGGGCACTTGTGGGCACATACATGCACAACCATGGGCACATGTATGTGTATGTGTGTGCACACACATGCACATGCACACACTCCCCCCCAAAAAAAAAAACAAAAACCACTCCTGTTTCTTAAACACGTCAGGTTCAGGGTTGTCCTCCCTCCCACTTGCCACCGGCATTCACTCAGGAGCTGCTCTGTCCATGGTGGGGGGTGGGGGGGTGAGCGCTCTGGGTCCCAGGGGCCTGCACAGCCTCTGCGAAGGCGCCCACCGCTCCCCTAGGGGACGGTCCCCATGCATCCGTGAGCCGCACACACAGCCGCATGGCGCTCGCTCAGCACGTGGGGGTTTCACTGACTCACCTTCCTCCTCTGGGTCCAGGACACGGTGGGTCCAGTGGAAATGAAGACAAGCGTGTGTTTCTCAAAACGGAAATGCGTGCGCATCGCACCCGGAATTTCCTCCTGGAAGAGTCCCCTGATTTCCTTCCCGCGTGTGAGGGAAGTTCCTCTCCCTGACGCTGCTGTTTCTGTCTGCAGGAAGCTGCCGCTCCCGGGTCTCTGAGACGGGGGGACAGTGAGCTGCCCGGGCCGGGTGTGCTTATCACACGCCCTCCAGCCCTTCCTTGTTCTTCCGAGCGGTCCTCCCTGAACCCAGTGCCCACGTCACGGCCGCCCGGCCGTCTGAGCCCGAGGCCAGAGGTCAGGGGACAGTCTCTGTGGACACACGCGGGTCTGGCTCCGCGGCCAGGGCCTCGCACCGCTCCAGCGAGCCGTCCATGCCCTCGTTTCCGAGATCAGAGAGAATGGCCTGTGCCTGGGGCCCCCAGCCACACAGGATCCGACCGCCCCGAAAGCGACCCTTTCCCTCTAGAAACAGTAGAATTCGCAGGGAGAACCCGTGCCGACCGGAGAAGAGAAGAAGAACCCTGTGGTTGTGTTTAGCTGCATTTGTACCGTGTGTGTGAGCGTCCGTGAGTGTGTGTCTGTGGGTCAGTGTCAATCCACGTCGTGTCCTAAGCATCCCGGGTGGTCCAGCCATGGCCACGGCCACTTCGGAGGCACATGCTGTGCCGTGAGTCACCGTCACGTCCCACATGTCGGTCCGCGTGCCCCCTGCTGCCCCTGCTGTGCCCGCCGTCCCCACCCTGTGTAAACATGCTGCGGTGACTGCCTCCCACAGGCAGGACGCACGGCCGTTCCTTCAGACAGAGCCCTACACGTGGGCGAAGGGAGGCACGCCCGCTGGGCACTTAGGATGCAGGCAGAGCGCCGCCCGGTACGGAAACCGCTGGACGCATCCCTGTGGACTGAGTCCCTGGGCAGCGGTCCAGTGGACAATCGCCACCAACATTGCTCCCTGTTAGCCTCTGACCGGCCCCACAGGCCGGGAATGTACTCATGGGAGTTGCGTGCATGCCACACGCAGACGCGTGCTCACAGCAGCAGCTGTGTAACCGGAGGTCACCCTCATCCCTGCACGGAAGACGAGTGAGCAAATGGGTTCTGCTCACGAAACGCCATCCCACGCAGCGACGGGGCAGGCAGCGGCGTTCCCCCGGGGCCGGGACAGCATCCCGCGCGCCCCCGCTTTCCCCGCGATCCCCTCGTGTGCAGCAACATCGGACACAATCTCCACAGCCAGCAATAATGAGGACAGATGCCTTAAAGCCATGGCCGCCTGACACAGCAGGTGGGGTTCCCCCCGGGACCCGCCTCCTCCCAGCAGCTTCCCCTTACAGCCCTCGGGGCACGCTGCCAGCCGGGCGTGACTCCCAGGCCTGTTTTCAGAATTACACCAACAAAATCTGGGTGTGCCCACCGTCCCCCGGGGCCCAGGCACCAGCGGGTGCCCAGGGTTGAGTCTGGCAGGAGCAGGTCCGTGCAAAGTACGGCTCTGTGATGGGAGAGATCCTCTGTGAGCCCTCACTCCGCCCTGCAAGCTGGGCATCTCCCGGCCGGATACTCACCGTCTCTGATTCCCCAGCCGGTCAGCGCGGCGAGACACGAAGGCAGGTGCCATGTGGACCGCGTGTTTGTTCCGCGCTGAGCGCAGTGCCTGGCGCCTGACGAGCATGAAGTCAGTGCCCGCTGCTGGTGCCGTCACCTCTGTGAGCCACCGGTGAGCAGCCCCCACCCCTGCGGAGGCCGCGGCTCCGCCTTCGAACAACCACAGATCACACTCACGCTTGTTGCGTCGCGGCCCCTTTGCCCGCGTGGCTCACGGGCGGGTGTCACCGGTCTGTGCACAGGGCAGCGATGGCCGACGTTTCTAAGAAAAGACGTGTTTCACAGCTTCGTTCTCACATTTCGGATTGAGATCGAAGTCCCGTTGGTCGGCCTGGTCATGTTTCTTGTGAAAAGGGGATCATATTCACAACTAAACTAACCTTTGGTTCCGCAGCTTTTTCCCGCTGATGTGGGTGGCAGCACTGTTTTCACGGGAATCCCCGCGTGTGGGTGTCACGCTGCCGACGGCGCTGTGTGGGTTTGGGGAGACGTTTTGGGCAACGCGGCCGCCAGGAGGACCCCACGGAGGCAGGTCTCTGTCCTGTGCTGGCGTCACCCTGCGGGCGCGGCCCTCCTGGCGCCCGTGGCGGCTGCGTGGCGGAGGCAGCGCCTGCCCGTGTCCCCTGCCCCGGCCCGACCCCTCCGTGTGTGTGGATGTGGATGCAGATGCCCGTCCGGCTCCAGTGACTCGCCCCCTTGTCGTTCGCTCTCTGGTCCGCGCTGTGCTTGCTTCCTCCCCCGGAGGGTGTGGGAGAGCCGGGAGGCCCGGTGGTAGCGCAGCCCAGCAGAGCCGGGCGCGAGCGGTTGTGTGGGACCCGGTGAAACTCAGTGGCACACGGTCACCGATGAGTGCGTGGCCCTCTGTGGTTCTCCCGGCCGCGTGCATCTCTGCGTTAATTACACAAACGCGTAATCAGTTACAGCCAGTGAGCACGCACAGGGACCGTCCCCGCCCAGGTCCCGCGTCCCTGCTCTGAGTGCCATGTTCTGTGTTGAATTAGGTGGAGACCGCCACGGACTCGGACACGGAGAGCCGCGGCCTGCGCGAGTACCACTCGGTCGGCGTGCAGGTGGAGGACGAGAAGAGGTAACGCAGCCCCTCGCGGACGCGGTGTGGCCGGGCCTGAGCCGCGGGTTGGGGGCCTGGTGGCCGGCTTCTCGGTCAGGCCGACCAGCGGTCATTCGTGCCGTTGGTGGCAACAGGGCCATCCATCCGTCCTGCCAGCCCGCCATCTGGGCGTGAGCCAGCGTCCGCGGGGCTGTTTCTGCGGGAGGTGGGAACGACCCTCCGGAGCCGTCTGGCATCTGCGCGAGCGGACAGGCCGACTCGCGGGCACACGTCCTCTGTCCAAGGAGCTGCCTCCAGCAGCAGCGGACAGAGCGTCCCTCACACGCCTGTTACTGTTTTTTAATTCAGTTTTTTAACATCTGTTTTTATTGATTTCAGAGAGAGAGAGGAAGGGAGACAGAGAGAGAGAGAGAGGTGCAAACATCAGTGATAAGAGAGAATCATTGATCGGCTGCCTCCTGCATGCCCCCCACTGGGGATCGCCCGCAACCCAGGCATGTGATGTGCCCTGATTGGGAATCTAACCTGACCACCTGGTTCATAGGTCGATGCTCAACCACTGAGCAACACTGGCCAGGCACTCCGGTGTTATTTTCTGTTATTTTGTTGTTGTTGTTAATCCTCACCTGAGGATGTTTTTCCATTGATTTTAGGGAGAGTGGGAAAGAGAAGGAAAGGCAGAGAGAAACATCGATGTGAGAGAAACACATTGATTGGTTGCCTCCCTCATGAGCCCCAACCAGGGTCCCAGCTGGGGAGGAGTCTACAACCAAGGTACATGCCCTTGACCGGAATCAAACCCGGGACCCTTTGATCCGCAGGCTGATGCTCTAGCCACTGAGCCACACTGGCTGGGCTCTGGTGTTATTTTTGAAACAAGACCAGGGTCGTCATTTTGTTTTATATTTAGAATAGTATAATCTTGTAAATCTTATAAAACCATTTTAATCATCATTGCACCTTGAGCTTCAGTCTGCATCTCACTGGTAAACTGCCTGCCTGTCGCGCATAGTAGGGTGTTTTAGAACCCAACCTATAAAGGTTTTTTTGACGGAAAAATCATTCAGGCCACAAAGTAATGGCCTCCCAGGCTCCCAGGAGGCCTCTGGTACCTGGGCGTCGTCTGCCCCAGGGGACCCGCCCGCTGCCTCCGTCCCCACCAGCAGCTGCAGGTCCTCATGTCTTTGTCTTGAGCTCAGTAAGTGGCACAGTCACTCCCGGCTGCGGTCCCAGCTGTGCCGTCTGCGGTCCCGGGGGTGGGGAGCCAGATGTGTAGCTGGGGCGCAGTGTGCAGGAGACGCACACGGCTCTCGCCCCCAACATCTGGGCTCCGGTTCGGAGCCTGGTCCTGCTGTCAACCCACATGGGCTGTGGAGCTGGTGATGCCCCAGCTGCGGTCAGACCCGCCTGCGTGACTGTGTGTGAGGGACTCAGAGGGCAGGAGGCTTGGCGGCCGGCGGGAGAGGACGCCTGTGCCCTGACACGTGCCGGCGAGACCGGGCGTGGCCACAGCTCAGCAGGCCACAGGCGTCCCCACACGGGATACGCAGCTGGGGGCTGTGTGGGCTTGTGCATACCGGGCCCAGAGGGCGGCTCCCCAGTGCAGGGCCCTCCTGGTGCCGGAAGATACTCACATCCCTGGGCATTGTCTGGACCGGGGGCGGGGAACCTGTGTCCTGCGAGGGCCACACAAAATTATCCACCTAAAGATGAGCCTGCTCTGTCCGGTCGAACATTTAACCAGCTCACCGCTGAGGCCTCGGCAGGGCCAGACCAAAGGATCTGTGGGCCTTACACGGCCCACGGGCCGGGCGTCCCCCACCCTGCAGAGCAGACACTGAGACGCAGGGAGGTGTCTGAGGTCCATGTCAGCCAAGCCGGATGGGCTTGGATGGAGGAGCACCCAGCAGGGAGCACAGGCGTGGGCCAGGGTGTGCTCGGCCTGCCTCAGAGGCCTCCCGTCTCTCCCCTCCCTCCCTCCCTCCCTCCCACGCAGGCACGGGCGCTTCAAGCGGTCCAACAGCGTGACGGCGGCCGTGCAGGCGGACCTGGAGCTGGAGGGCTTCCCGGGGCAGGTGACCATGGAGGACAAGGGCCTGCAGTTCGGCAACTCCTTCCAGCGGCACTCGGAGCCCAGCACGCCCACGCAGTATGGGGCCTTGCGGACCGTGCGCACGCAGGGCCTCTTCAGCTACCGGGAGGACTACCGGGCGCCCGTGGACACGGCGCCCCTGCCCCCGCCCGAGCCCTGGCCGGAGTCGTCCCTGGACGCGGCCGAGAGCGGGCGGGTGTCGCCCTGCCGCAGGGACGGCTCCTGGTTCCTGAAGCTGCTGCACACGGAGACGCAGAGGATGGAGGGCTGGTGCAAGGAGATGGAGCGGGAGGCCGAGGACAACGACCTGGCCGAGGACAGTAAGCGCCCGGGCGGCGGGCTGGCCCTGCGGGCGGCGGGCTGACCCTGCGGGCGGCGGGCTGGCCCTGCGGGCGGCGGGCTGGCCCTGAGGGCGGCGGGCTGGCCCTGCGGGGGGCGGGCTGACCCTGCGGGGGGCGGGCTGACCCAGCGGGGGGGGCAGGCTGACCCAGCGGGCGGCGGGCTGGCCCTGCGGGCGGCAGGCTGGCCCTGCGGGCGGCGGGCTGGCCCTGAGGGCGGCGGGCTGGCCCTGCGGGCGGCGGGCTGACCCTGCGGGGGGGGCAGGCTGACCCAGCGGGCGGCGGGCTCCTTGGGCGGCGGGCTGGCCCTGCGGGCGGCGGGCTGACCCTGCGGGGGGCGGGCTGACCCTGCGGGCAGCGGGCTGACCCTGCGGGCGGCGGGCTCCTTGGGCGGCGGGCTGGCCCTGCGGGCGGCGGGCTCCTTGGGCGGCGGGCTGGCCCTGCGGGCGGCGGGCTCCTTGGGCGGCGGGCTGGCCCTGCGGGCGGCGGGCTCCTTGGGCGGCGGGCTGACCCAGCGGGCGGCGGGCTCCTTGGGCGGCGGGCTGGCCCTGCGGGCGGCGGGCTCCTTGGGCGGCGGGCTGGCCCTGCGGGCGGCGGGCTGACCCTGCGGGGGGCGGGCTGACCCTGTGGGCGGCGGGCTGACCCTGCGGGGGGCGGGCTGACCCTGCGGGGGGCGGGCTGACCCTGCGGGGGGCGGGCTGACCCTGCGGGCGGCGGGCTGACCCTGCGGGGGGCGGGCTGGCCCCGCGGGGGGCGGGCTGGCCCCGCGGGGGGCGGGCTGGCCCCGCGGGGGGCGGGCTCCTCAGGTGGCCAGGCCAGGGTGGGAGGGCGATCCCCTGACGTGTGTAATTGGGAGTAACTGGGCTCCCTCGTCGCCCACCAGTCCAAGGGAGCGACTGGTCAGTGGACAGGGAGTGTGGCTGGAACATCGAAGGCCCGAGTTCTGCGTGGTCAGGTACTACGGCCGGTGGTGCGTCCTCGGTCCCGCAGCCACGGGCTGGGCAGCAGCTGGGCCTGGGGCCTTCCCACCATTTCTAGTTCGTTGCTGTCCTGGGTTTATAGGAAATAGCTTCGGCTTCATGCCAAGCGGAAGTCAGCGCTGAGCCTGGCCAGTTTGGCTCAGGGGTTAGGGCATCCGCCCGGGCACCGAAGTGTCACAGCGCGGGTTCGATTCCGGTCGAGGGCACGTACCTCGGATGTAGGCTCGATCCCCGGCCCAGTCAGGGCGCACGCGGGAGGCGACCAGTCGATGTGTCCCTCTCACACCGATGCTCTCTCTGTCTTTTCCCTTCCCTTCCACTCTCTCTGAAAAGACAAGGGGAAGTGCCCTCGGTGGGAACTAGCAGTGTGAGTGGGTGAGGAGCGGCGGCCTGAGTACGGGCGTCGGAGGATTGTTCTCCTTCGGGAAGGGGGCGGGGAGTGCGTTTCCGCTGCCCCGCAGCTGTGTCCCCCGGACAAGATGTGTAGCGCCGACCTGAGCCTCCGGGATCCCTGGACCCGGGTGTTCACGTAAACCTCCCACAGAGAGGCGCTGAGTGCGTGGCACGGGGCAGTCACTGTCGGGGACCGTAGGTCGGCACGTGGGCAGGAAGCGGCCGTGGCAACCTGGAGGCTCGGCCAGGGCAGAGCTGTTCACAGCGAGTGGGGGTCCTGTGAGTGGTGCGAGGGGAGAGGTATTCCCAGCTACTCACGCCTCCTAAAAGCGTCGCCCCCTACTCCCCCCCCCCGCCCCCCCCCCCGCTCCCACGCGTCCCCCTGCCCTCGGGGAAGGCTGGCGTGGCCTGTGTCCTCGAGTGCAGACACCTGCTGAGTAACTTCCGTTTTCATGCGTCTCCCCAGCGCTAGTCAGTCACTCAGTGGGATTGGCTGTGACCCTTAGACACAAGGGACAGAGGAGAGACCACCTGCTAGCTTGGCTAGCTTTCGGGGTTTTCATAATTTCTTGTTTGTTTTTTAAAGAATGATTTTTAAAAGTACGTTTTTACTCATTTCAGAAAGGAAGGGAGAGAGAGAGAGAGAGAGAGAGAGAGAGAGAGAGAGAGAGAGAGAAAGGGAGAGAAACATCAATGATGAGAGAGAATCCTTGATGGGCTGCCTCCTGCATGCCCCACACTGGGGATCGAGCTTGCACCCACTCATGTGCCCTGTGACCTCCTGGGTCATAGGTCGATGCTCAGCCACTGAGCCACGCCGGCTGGCAGGGTTTCCTGCATTTCTGAAGCTGCCCTGCTCTCCTATCTTCTGGTGTCAGGTACCTCTCTGCGTGCTTAGTCATCAAGCTCAGATATTTCTCTATAAGAGGGGAGGTAGCCTTAGATTCTAGTCTTAATTTTAGGAACAGATACGCGGTTATTGGTCATGGGACTTTCAGGAAGTGAAGATGAAACGAAATGGCCTGTGAAACCAGACTCGAGGCCTGGCTCTTGAAACCTGCATTCCACGGGACAGTTTTTCCCAAACGCAATTTTACACTCAGGCTCCCTGGGCTGTTGGGGGCGTAGACTCACTCGTCCTCTGTGGTTCCGAACGGCGGTGCCGGACGAATGCTGGTGCGGGGGCGAATGCTGGTGCGGGGGCGGCGTGGGGCGCAGGCTCCCGTGTGCCTGAAAGGCGGGTACGCTACCGAGCAAACGTCACTACACAAGGGTGGGGACTTCCGTGTTAATCATGTTAAACCGAGTGGGAAAAGGACATAAAGTGACCCCCCACATGGAACGTTTCCTGGTACAAAAGGATTTGTTCCAAAGCTGCAGTCATGTTGTTAATCCCCATATGAGGATATTTTTTCCCCATTGCTTTTCAGGGAGAGAGAGAGAGGGAGAGGGAGAGGGAGAGGGAGAGGGAGAGAGAGAGAGAGAGAGAGAGAGAGAGAGAGAGAGAGAGATTGAGATTGAAGCAAGCAAGACTGGTTGCCTCCCGCACTCACCCTGACCAAAGGCGGGGAGCAAACCCACAACCCAGGTATGTGCCCTGGACCAGGAATCGAACCCGCGACCCTTGGGTGCTTGGGCCGACGCTGTGACCACTGAGCCATGCCGTTCAGGGCACAGCCATAGATCCTCTTTGAGATCCGTAAAGAGAGAACGCCCCCCAGTCCCCGAGGAACTGCACGGGGGTCTCGCCGAAGGGGTTGGAAGTTCTCTTGCCCCAGAACAACTCTGCCCGAGGAGTCAATGACCTAAGTGACCACAGACGCCAGAGCTGAGGGGGCTGCAGTGCTGTGGTCACCAAGGGGCTCACTGGTCACACTCACACGGAGCTGAGGTCTCTCCCACCTTGTGGAGCAGCGTGACCTCTGGGTGAGGGTGGGGCCAGCTCTGCGTGGGGGTGGGGCCAGCTTTGCGTGGGGGCGTGGCCAGCTCTGCGTGGGGTGTGGCCAGCTCTGTAGGGGACAGGGCAGCTATGGGTGAGGGCGAGGACAGCTCTGTGTGGGGGCGTGGCCAGCTCTGCGTGGGGGCGTGGCCAGCTCTGTGTGGGGTGTGGCCAGCTCTGTAGGGGACAGGGCAGCTATGGGTGAGGGCGAGGACAGCTCTGTGTGGGGTGTGGCCAGCTCTGTGTGGGGTGTGGCCAGCTCTGTGGGGGACAGGGCAGCTATGGGTGAGGGCGAGGACAGCTCTGTGTGGGGCGTGTCCCTCTCTGTAGAGGGCGGAGCTGCTCACAGGCTGTGCCTTGGCCATCGGGAGAGTGGAGGACAGACAGCTGAGTGCGTGGGCCGCGTGCTAAGTATGGGGTGCGAGCAGGGCTGGGGCCTGTGTCTGCAGTTTGCCCGACGTCCCGGAGCAGGGACATGGATCCGAGCTGGTCAGTGCCGTGTACACAGTGGCCACTGCAGCCTGGGGGTCAGCGCCACCTCCTGACTCCTGACGGGGACACACCTCTTCCCAGGGGCCATGGGGCGGCCGGAGCACGAACACCTGGTGCACATCCGCTCAGGTCTCCGAAGAGCCGCAGGGAGGCAGGGTCCCCACACCTGCTCAGTGATGTCCGACACCCAGAAGCCCCAGAGCAGACGGGTCATAAATAGCCAGACGCTCCCGTCACACTGTCTGCAGAGTCCACAAAACCCACTTCAGATCGGAGAGGAAAGGGTGGTGTGAATGTTGTCCTGAAACCTCAAGGCGCATTTATTTATTTTTACTTTTTTAATCCTCCCTGAGGCTATTTTTTCAGTGAGTTTTAGGGAGAGTGGAAGAGAGAGGGAAAGACAGAGAGACATGGATGTGAGGGAAACACACCGATGGGCTGCCTCCTGCACACGCCCGACCAGGGCCCTGGCCAGAGAGGAGCCTGCAACTGAGGTACGTGCCCTTGACCAGAATCGAACCCGGGACCCTTCAGTCCGCAGGCCGACGCTCTATCCACTGGGCCAAGCCGGCTATGGCTTCAGGGCGCATTTAGACAGAAGCGGGGATGGTGGGAGCCGCGTGAGCAGTAAACTGAAGGAGCCACTACGGCAGCCACTTCTGCACACGCCCAGGCCAGGCGGGACCGGGTCCTGCACATTCGCATCTAACAAGCGTCCGGCTGGTCCGCAGCTCGGAAGGGAACCGTCTCGGCGTTGCCGACAACATCGGGGAAGCATCGGGGGAAGAATCAATAGAACTTTCACTGCAAATTCTCGGCGATGACAGAGCCGGGGACACCGGTTCAGAGAGTCGTTCCCGCCGTGCGCTGCCCGGCCTGGCCACCCTCCCGGAGGCCACCACCTCCCCGGCAGCCTCGGCCGCTCCCCATGACCACTGCGCCCACTGACGCAGCTCCCACGCCGCCCGGCCACCCCTCCGTGCTGTGCGGGGACCCCTCCGTGCTGTGCGGGGACCCCTCCGTGCTGTGCGGGGACCCCTCTGCGGACTGCTAGGGGTGGAACCGTCCACGTGTATAAAACTGACCGCCTTTCTAGCTGCCGCTGAGGAAGCGGACTCCATAGGGCGTGCGTTGACGTGTGGCTTCCCTCTGTTCCTGCAGCAGCAACTAGATTAAAGCAAGTCGCTCCCAATGTTTTCATCAGCCGGGCAGGCGACAGGGGTTGGCAGGGGGAAGTCAGTCCTTTACACCAAAGCTAGTCCCTGCCTGGCCTGGGAGACCGGAGCTGGGGGGCTGTTCCGTCAGGGGTTAAGGTGTGACCAAGCCCGGCCGGTGCGGCTCAGTGGTTGAGCGTCGACCTATGAACCAGGAGGTCATTTCCCATCAGGGCACAGGCCCGGGTTGCAGAATGCAGCCCCTCCCGGGATCCCTGCAGCCCCCCTCCTGCCTGCACCGGAATCCTGACCGACCGACCGAGCACCTCCCTCACCCCCCCATCCGTGCCGGGCTCTGCTTCCTGCCCTACCCACGCCCACGGCTGCCCGGGCACCCCAGTCCCGCAGACCGCACAGGGAGGTGGGCAGGTCTGTGCCCCGTTCCTGGTCAGGGCGTTGGTGAGCGCTGCAGGGTGGCGTGTTGCGGTAACTGGTGACTCGCTGGCCCCCGAAGTGTGTCCGCTGTGGGGGGGCTGCACCGGGGGGAAAGCCGGGAGCCAGCGTGGCCTCCGTGTCACAATCCCCTGCGTGACCTTCCTCGTGGCTCCGCCCCACGGACGAGCTGGCCCTCACAGCCCGGCTCTGACGACTGGCCGGTCGCCCGTGGAGGTGGTTTGGTCGCGTCAGGGGGGATAGCGGTGTCCCCGTGGCTGCCTCACGGTTAGCACGCTCACAGCGCGCCCGCGGCGGGGAGGCGGGAGGAAGCACGCTCCTGCCCTGTGCGCCGGCCTCTTCCGCTCCGAGCATCGCCTCCGGCCGGGGGAAGGCAGGCTTCCCGCGCGCCCCGCGTCACACACGTATTGATGTCGCATCACATAGTCATTGATTCCAGAGAGGAGGGAGAGGGGGAGGGAGAGAGAAGCACCCCTGCTGAGAGAGAATCATGGGCCGGCTGCCTCCTGCATGCCCCTCACTGGGGATCCAGTCCACAACCCGGGCCTGTGCCCTTGACCGGGAATCGAACCCGGGACCCTTCAGTCCCCAGTTCGATGCACTATCCACTGAGCCACCGGCCAGGCTGCACCACCTTCGTAAACCAAACTCCTCCCAAGGCTGAGGAACGAACGGTATCTGAGCGGGTGACACGGGGCCGCCTGTGAGTTTCCCTCCCGCGTGGGGGATGGAAAGCTTTGAGCCGGCGGGCGGCTCCCGAGCGGTCCACTCGGAGTTCTGAGCCCGTGGCGGAGGGGCGCTGCTGCTCCTCCTTAGAGCCGGCGCCCTGGGCACCCCTCGCGCTGTGCCCTGTGTCCCGGTGGCGGCTCCTCAGCGCGGTCTGTGTTTGTGCCCCGCAGTCCTCGGCAAGATCCGGAGTGCGGTCGGCAGCGCCCAGCTCCTCATGTCCCAGAAGTTCCAGCAGTTTTACTGGCTCTGCCAGCAGAACCTGGTGAGTAGACACGGCTGCCCTCCGGGCACGGGCTGCGTGCTCCTCCTTCCCACGCTCCCCGGGTCTGGCTCGTTAACGACGCCGTCACTGCGCAGGCTGAGTGCAGAGAGGGCACGGCCCGGCTTTGGGGGGTTTCCGATGGGCACCCCAGGCCCAGAGGCTGGGAGACTGGGCGGGGGTGGGCGGGGGCGGGGCCTGCGGGAGACAGGTGCGCCTGGTGCGGTGTGAGGTGGGGCCTTTGCCCCTGGCTGTCCCCCGGGCCCTGGGGGAGGAGAGGAGGCCTGGACTGCTGCTATGGAGAATCTCACGGGCACAGACAAGGAGGTGGCTTCGATGAAAACACACAAACAACCACATTTAAAGAGACTAAGAAGAGATTTTAGAAATAATTTGGGCTTTATATTTTACTAGAGGCCTGGTGCATGAAATTTGTGCCAGAGTAGGCCTTCCTTCCCCCAGCTGCCGGCACTGGCTTCCCTCTAACACCCGGGACCCAGGCTTCCCTCCCAGCCCCGGCTTCGTCCAGAAGGTCGTCCAGAAGGTCGTCTGGAAGGACGTCCGGTCTAGTTAGCATATTACGCTTTTATTCTTATAGATGGTCAGGAGTGAAATGAATATAGCATTGAACTAGATAATTAATACAGTCGACAGTAAACTTGGTTCTGATCTTCCTGAAAATGAGAAGGAAAGAAAAGCCATATATTTATTTACAGTATTCCCCAAAACTGTATACACACACTGAATAATTGTACAGGCAGTGTTTGTTAAAATACATTTCAGCCCGGCCAGTGTAGCGCAGTGGTTGGGTGTCGACCTATGAACCAGGAGGACACGGTTTGATTCCCAGTCAGGGCACATGTCCAGGTTTCAGGCTTGATCCCCAATAGGGGCTGTGCAGGAGGCAGCTGATCCATGATTCTCTCTCATCATTGATGTTTCTCTCTCTCGCTCTCCCTCCCTCTCTCTCCCTTCCTCTCTGAAATCAATACAAATGTATTTTTAAAAAATAAAACAATATACGTTTCATTTTCAAAATTGAGCTATCAGCTGTTAAAGTGTGTATACATCTTTGGGGACACCCTGTACATGCATATTAACATATATGTTTATGTATACTTAGTTATATACATATTTATATATGCCTACTTTCATGTAAATATTTCTATTTCTAAACATGTAAGTTTCAGGTGCACATGTAAGTACTTACACATCCATGTGTAAGGGCATGCGTGTGTGTCTGGGCACCTGTGCACATTCCTTATCCGACTAAAGAGGTATTCACTGAGTATATCGGAGGAATGACTGGCTGGGATTCACATTAGCGTGTGGCCATCTCATGAGCCAGACATCGATTTCTTTCAGACAAGACATTCCCATTAACATGCAAATCGCTCTCGGAGGCCTCCTGCCGCTGGAGGGGGGGGCGGGGGGTCGCTGTGGTTTGATCGGTTTCGCTTGGCGCTTTAATTTGCAAGGAGACAGTGAATTTACAGGGTGTTCTTAGACATGAAAGCGAGCAGAGCGCCCAGAGTTGGCAATCCATCCCTTCTAATTGGATCGTTTAAAATATGTTTTCTCTAATATTTTCCAATTAACCCCGTGAGAGTTCGCCGGGAAATGCCACCGCCTCGCTGTGACATGAGGTGGCGCGGGAAAGACACGTGAAGCTGCGGAGGCGTGTACTCCCTGTGTTTACAGGCGTGTTCTTGCCTCCCTGTCAGAGCCCCTGTTATCCCTCGTAAGGGAGTGGCGTCGGTGAGAGCGTGGGCCTGTCGCCCTGCCCCCACGAGGGGCAGGCTGGTCCCGCCCTGTCTCAGGGGAGACGGCTCTGGCTTGTAGAGCGGTCATGCTTTCGCCCGCCTGGGCGGCTCATCCAGATCCGATCCTGCGGGCGACCCGGGGGCCGCCCGTGGGCTCGGACCCGCAGCGCCGGGCCGGCTCGCTTGGTAGAGACGGGAAGTGCCTCAGCCCTAAGGACCTGACTCTGCGCCTGGAGCTGCCCACCGTCCTGTGTGTGTGCCCCGGGCTGCCAGCCCCTCCCCGCACACTGGCACAGAGAGATGGGGAGCGGGGCATCGGCGTCCCGTCGCGGGGACCTCCACCCTCCGTCGGAGCGGGCGCCGTGGGACCTGTGTGGCTGTAGTTCCACGGGGACGCTCGGGGGGGTTGGCTTTGCTGGGGCAGGGGCCCGGCCTGGCCCCCATGACGTTTATAAACATACGTAAGCACAGGGGGACCCGAATGTGCATGCCCCGCCCCAGGGCCCCGGGCCTGGCTGTGCCGGTCACCTCGCTCCAAGGCCCCAGAGGGACCGGCCTTGTCGGCCCAGAGCAGCGACAGTGAGGGCGATGTCTGCCCTCGGGGGATGGCCGCCTGGACCGCGGGCACCGGGACCGGAGCCCAGCCATGGACGCCGGGACCTGCCAGACTTCAGAAGAGGACCGCCCGCGCCCTGAAGTCAGAGGGGACACAGCAAGCTCCTGGGGACTGCAATGAGGACCCCGCGTGTCCGAGGCCGGGAGCCTCCCTGGGACCAGATGACCCTGCGGGGTCAGGTGACCGCAGGGACGGCCAGGGCTGCTGTGTCCGTCCTGAGCGGAGGCTGAGCCCGACACCCAGGAGTGAGCACCACCGTGCCCAGCTGCTGCCTGCAGCCCTGTGGTCAGGGCCTCGAAGGGCGCGGGCGCCCCCTGGTGGTGCAGGACGAGAACAGCCTCACACAGAAAACAAGACACAACCCGGCCTGGCAGGAGGGAGGGAGGGGGGAGGGGGCAGGGGGGAGGGGAGAGGGCGGTGGGCAAGTCCCTCGGGCAGCGGCCCCTCTGGCTGCTTTCCACAGAAAGGGGCTGGGGTCAAAAGTGATCATTTTGGGCCGTGGCCAGTGTTGCTCAGTAGTTAGAGCTCAGCCCGCACACCTGAGAGCCACGGGTTCGATTCCCAGTCAAAGGCATGTACTTGAGTTGTGGGCTCACGCCCCACCCTCAGTCGGGGCACATGCAAGAGGCAACCAGTCGATGAAACATCAATGTTTCTCTCCTCCCTTCCACTCTGCCTGAAAAGCAACAGGAAAATATCCTCCGGTGAGGATTAACAGCAAAATAAGGTGATCAGCCCTGGCTGGTGTGGCCCAGTGGATAGAGCGCCAGCCTGCGGACTGAAGGGTCCCGGGTTTGATTCTGGTCAGGGCGCATGCCCGGGTTGCGGGCTTGATCCCCAGTAGGGGGCGTGCAAGAGGCAGCTGAACAATGACTCTCTCATCATTGATGCTTCTCCCTTTCTCTCTAAAAAAAAAAAAGAAGAAGTGATCACTTTGACATGGGTGTAGACGGAATGTCCCCAAACCATCACGTCGAATCCTACCCCAGTGGGATGGTGTGGTGAGGCGGGGCTTTGGGGGTCATCGGGTTGTGAGGGTGCAGCTCAGGGACAGGAACCCTGTCTTCATTAAATGGACCCCAGAGCTCCCCTCCCCTCCCCTCCCCCATGCGAGGCCGGGAGGAAGGGGAGCGCCGTGTGTGAACCGGGAAGAGAGAGCTCACGGGACGGGACCAGCGCCGCCAGCACCTTCCCCTCGGGCTCGGCCTCCACAGAGAATCCCCGTCCGTCATCTGTCATCTCTCGTCCGTGAGCCGGTCCTGCTGCTTCTGTCCAGCCGCCCACACAGACCAGGACCCGGGCGAAAGGCAGCTTAAACCAAACCAAACTGCAGGTCCTGCTGTGCTGCCCGCGGCGACGACCGAGGAGGCTGAAGGCCACGCTGAAGCCGGTTCCCACGAATATTTACCCACAGAACGTCCCGGCTGCTTAACGAGAGGGGCCCTCACCAAATCGGAACCACGTGCGAATCGCTCGAACCCTTCACCAGGGGCTGCAGACTCGGGCGCCTCCAGGCAGGCCAAGTGCAGGAGGGAGCGGCCTGGGCCTGGAGCTGCGGGCCGGAGGCAGCTGGGGCCCGGCCAGGGGCCAGGGTATGGGGAGGGAAGGGCCGGCTTTAATGCAGGCGACAGCTCCCCGCCCGTCTGGGAGGAGGAGGCGCCCCTGGGGGCCCCACCGGCCCTCCTGAGCGAGGGCCCAGCCAGAGCCGGGCCTGTTCCCTCGGGGGATTTAGTCACTGGAGCAAATGGCTCATTTGTCAGGTGTAGTCGCTGTGGGAGTAGAGCCGAGAGGCAGGGCTGGCCCGTCGCCGCCTCAGCGCTGCCCTCATGGTCCTGGGCTTGCGGCTTCCAGGGCGTGTCGAGCCCGTGAACGCGTGATGATTGGCACCTCTCTCGGGGTCCGATGACGTGTGTTCAGGATGAGGTGGTGACCAAGGCAGCACTGACACATTCTTCTCAGACTTCACTGTTAGAGCAGTTCTAGGCTCACAGCTCAACTGAGGGCAAGGCCAGCGATTTCCCACCTCCCCTGCCCCACCTGCACGGCCCCCACCCACACCCTCCAGGTGGGCACCTGTCACCACGGAGGAGCCTGCACGCCCCCCCCCATCCACACCCTCCAGGTGGGCACCTGTCAGTCACCACGGAGGAGCCTGCACGCCCCCCCCCATCCACACCCTCCAGGTGGACACCTGTCAGTCACCACGGAGGAGCCTGCACGGCCCCCCCCATCCACACCCTCCAGGTGGACACCTGTCACCACGGAGGAGCCTGCACGGCCCCCACCATCCACACCCTCCAGGTGGGACACCTGTCAGTCACCACGGAGCCTGCACGCCACCCCCCCAATCCACACCCTCCAGGTGGGCACCTGTCAGTCACCACGGAGGAGCCTGCATGCCCCTCCCCCATCCACACCCTCCAGGTGGACACCTGTCAGTCACCACGGAGGAGCCTGCACGCCCCCCATCCACACCCTCCAGGTGGACACCTGTCAGTCACCACGGAGGAGCCTGCACGCCCCTCCCCCATCCACACCCTCCAGGTGGGCACCTGTCAGTCACCACGGAGGAGCCTGCACGCCCCCCCCCCATCCACACCCTCCAGGTGGGCACCTGTCAGTCACCACGGAGGAGCCTGCACGCCCCCCCCCCCCATCCACACCCTCCAGGTGGGCACCTGTCAGTCACCACGGAGGAGCCTGCATGCCCCTCCCCCATCCACACCCTCCAGGTGGACACCTGTCAGTCACCACGGAGGAGCCTGCACGCCCCCCCCCCATCCACACCCTCCAGGTGGACACCTGTCAGTCACCACGGAGGAGCCTGCACGCCCCCCCCCCCCATCCACACCCTCCAGGTGGGCACCTGTCAGTCACCACGGAGGAGCCTGCATGCCCCTCCCCCATCCACACCCTCCAGGTGGACACCTGTCAGTCACCACGGAGGAGCCTGCACGCCCCCCATCCACACCCTCCAGGTGGACACCTGTCAGTCACCACGGAGGAGCCTGCACGCCCCTCCCCCATCCACACCCTCCAGGTGGACACCTGTCAGTCACCACGGAGGAGCCTGCACGCCCCCCCCCCATCCACACCCTCCAGGTGGGACACCTGTCAGTCACCACGGAGGAGCCTGCACGCCCCCCCCCCCCATCCACACCCTCCAGGTGGACACCTGTCAGTCACCACGGAGGAGCCTGCACGCCCCCCATCCACACCCTCCAGGTGGGACACCTGTCAGTCACCACGGAGGGGCCTGCACGCCCCCCATCCACACCCTCCAGGTGGGACACCTGTCAGTCACCACGGAGGAGCCTGCACGCCCCCCCCCCCATCCACACCCTCCAGGTGGACACCTGTCAGTCACCACGGAGGAGCCTGCACGGACACGCCATCATCACCCGAGTCCACCGTGGACGTCAGGGTCGCTCTGTGCTCTGCACCCTGGGGGCCTGGACAGATGTGTGAGGACGTGTGTCCGTCATCACAGCGTCACCCAGAGCAGTTCCACTGCCCCCCACCCTCTGGGCCTCCCTTCATTCCTCTCCCCATCCCCATGGCAACCCCTGACCTGTGCCCGTCCCCGTAGTTCCGCCTTTTCCAGGATGTCACAGAGCTGGAGTCACACATGTGTGGCCTTTTCATAATTTCTTTGAGAAATTCAAAGAAACAAAAAGTTTAGAAAATGTGTTATCACGGATGGGAGGGAAGGCTAGCGGAAAGACAGGACGCAGTGGTGAGCTGGGAGGGCAGGGCCCACAATGGAAAGCTGACATGAGAACTGAGACGCACAGGCCGGGAAGAGATGCGGGATGCGGAGCGGGTGGGGGCCTCTCGGACCCACGCTGAGGGCACTGGGCGCAGTCCCGCTGGAAGCAGGGACGAGCGGGCCGGTCCTTGCTCCGAAGCGCCGGCCGGCTGGCCGCTGGCCTTCCTCCCCGCCTGACGCACCGGCAGGTGCAGCCTTTGCCCGCAGTTGGAACCGCCAGGGGTGCCAGGCCGGTGCGGCGGGCGCGCTGCCTTTCGGGGAAGAGAGAACGGTTATGGCGTCAGAGTTGCAAGTGCAGTCGAGCAGGCCGAGCGGCTCCGCTGAGTCAGAACCGACGCCCGCGTGTGAGTGGACGCGTGGAGGACTTCATGAGCGACTCGCCACTCTCAGCAGGCGGGGGTATAGCTCAGGGGTAGAGCATTTGACTGCAGATCAAGAGGTCCCTGGTTCGAATCCGGGTGCCCCCTTTGAGAGCCTTTTCCTGCTTTAAACTGTGCACAAACACTTGTGCAAACTGGGCCTGGTGAATATTCACCCGAATTGGGATTGGCTTCTCCCTGATCCACTCCTGTAACTCCCCCCCACCCCACACCCCCACCCCCCAGCCCTCTGCCAGCTCCCGCTGCCCGGCTCTAATCCCCCTGTGTGTTCCAGGACCCCAGCGCCATGCCCAGGCCGACCTCCCAGGACCTGGCGGGCTACTGGGACATGCTGCAGCTCTCGGTGGAGGACGTCAGCATGAAGTTCGATGAGCTGCAGCAGCTGAAGCTCAACGACTGGAAGCTCACGGCATCTCCGGAGAGAAAGGTGAGCGAGCAAAGGCCCCACGCGGCCCCGCAGGCCCCCTGCGCCAGTGCAGAGCCTGCATGGCACCGGGTGTTTGGTCGGTCACGCAGGATCAAGTGTGTGCACGTGTGTGTCTCTGCGTGCGTGTGTGTGCACGTGTGTCTGCGCATGTGCACGCATGTGCACACATGTGCACGTGCACACATACGCTGGAATGCAATTCAAATCATCGATTGTTGTAGTGGCAGCTCTCCCACCGAATCTCTTGGTCGCGAACAATTCAGAGAAGACGCCACTTCCTCCATGGGTCTGGCCCCTGAGTTCTTTGCATCCACTTTCCCTGGGTCACGCTGAGAGGGCTCCCCACAGGCTGCAAGGCCGTCTCCTCCGCTGATAAACTTCCTGGTTCAAGACCAGACCTTTGAACTTGATTGACAGTCGGGGGGTGTAGACACTTCCTGTCAGCCGTCAGCCGTGGCCCTGAAAGCAGGCCGGCATTCCCGCTGCATGTGAGCGCGTGATTGTGTTTCTTCCCTGGGGAGCCGTCGCTCGCAGGGCTCACAAGTGGGTGTGACTTAGCAATAAGCACCTTGGCTTCCTAGCACATTTCAGAGAAGTTCTGAATAATCATCATCTGATTTTTCTAGACCAACATTGTTCAACTACAATGATAGGGAAAATCAGTGCAGCAGACACGGGGCAGTGGTGATTAATGCAGAGCTGGGGGTGCAGATCTGGGAGTGCAGAGCTGGGGTGCAGAGCTGAGGGGCACAGCTGGGGTGCAGAGCTGGGGTACAGAGCTGGGGGTGCACAGCCAGGTAATGAGAGTGAAAGCCATAGTCATCGCTGCCCCAGGGGCCCTGCCTGCCTCATGGCCTCCAGGCTGGACACAGGCCCCATCGAGAGACCGACAGGCTCCCTCTTCCCCCAGGTGGGGACGGTGTGCGGATGCACAGGCTGGACATCAGCCATGATGGACCTGGGCATCCAGGGCCTGGGGCTAGTCCTGCCGTGATGGGGTCGTGTGTGACGGCTGTGAGGGAGGGTGTTATAATAAAGCGCTAAGCGCAGGACCTGCGAAGCGGGTCTGAGGGCCGGCAGAGCCCTGCCTGGCTTCCTTCCTCAGGGACTGACAGGGGACAGAGCCCCAGCCCTGCCTGGCTTCCTTCCTCAGGGACTGGCAGGGGACAGAGCCCCAGCCCTGCCTGGCTTCCTTCCTCAGGGACTGGCAGGGGACAGAGCCCCAGCCGCAGCGCGGCCCCCACGGGAGGACGGCTTCCAGCCCAGGGCACAGCACCCCAGAGAGGGGGCGGGTCTCTGCCCGCGCAGGCTCCATCCATGTCCCGGAGCCCCTGCCCCAAGGCCCAGGAGCCCCTGTGCAAGGGACACCCTCCCAGGACCGGCACGTGTTTCCGTGGCCCCAGGTCCCAGAGGCAATCGCGAGAAGAGGGAGTGGTAGCCATGGCCTGTGCTCAGCGCGGGAATTAAATAGATGGAGGACCAAGCAGATGCTAAGTGCCGTGCGCAGAAGTGATTTCTTGATCTGCAAGCTCTCTGCCCACACCCCCCTCTCGCGCCCCCCCCCCCCCCCCCCGCAGGCCGAAGCATCTGAGGGCGGCACAGTGTGCACCTAGCGGGAGGCAGGGCCGCGGGCGATGCGGGCGGGAGACAGGGCCGCGGGCCCCTGACACCCATGATTGTGTGATGCTTTTCAGGAAGAACGGAAGGTCCCCCCTCCGATACCAAAGAAGCCCCCCAAAGGGAAGTTCCCCATCACGAGAGAAAAGTCCCTGGACCTGCCGGACCGGCAGCGGCAAGAGGCCCGGAGGCGCCTGCTGGCTGCCAAGCGGGCGGCGTCCTTCCGCCAGAACTCGGCCGGCGAGCGCGCCGACAGCATCGAGATCTACATCCCCGAGGCCCAGACGCGGCTCTAGGACGCGGTGACGAGGACCGCCCGTCCTCGCCCGGCCCGCCTGTGCCCGCGGGGCTGCCCGCCGCCAACGCCGTCTTTTCTATTCCCCGGACGGACGGTCTGACTCAGGCGCCCCGACAGGCAGGCGTGGGACCTCTCGGGAGAGCAGGACACGCCTCTGGAGAGGGACCCGCTCACATTTTGTTATTTCTATTTTTATAATCGTGAGATAATCAGAGGCAAGAACCACAAACACGTTCAAACGGGTGCATCTCCCCACTCCCTGGAGGCACTGCCCCCCCCCCCCCGGCAGGCACGGCCCCCTGAAGTGCAGGGGGCCCCCCGCCTGGGGCCGCTGCTCCTGTCCCCGCTGACCCTCCCCATGTTCCGTGTGCCAAGCGTATGGTAACGAGCAAGAAGGCACCTCCACCGCCCCCCACCCCGCCCCCCACGTGTGTCTCCATGACCCAGAGGCCCAGGTCGGACCCTGGGAGCGCCCAGCACCACCGACACGTAAGGAAGGTCCCTTCACAGGAGGGGGCGAAGCATCATCAAGGTGGGTGTCGAGGTGGCAGGCGCTCCCGTGGCGGGCGCTCCCGTGGCAGGCGGGCGGGCGGGGAGCAGACGCCCTGACCCCGCGAGGGAGCCCGGTGCGCCCCTGCCTCCGTGACCTCCGCACACGGTCCGCCTGTCAGCCTCGCCCTCACGCTGCGTGGGATCCATTCATAGATGTGTGCTCGGTTTCCAGCGCTGTCGGGGACCCCTGAGGGCGCCCTTCAGGAAAACAGACCAACAGGAAGTGTGCTTGTTGGAGGACAGTTGTGATGCGAAAGGTTTAAGGAATAGGCATGGGCGGGCGGCTGGGCGGGAGAGGGGGTGCGGAGCCCTCCGTCCAGGCCGCCTGTCTCAGTCGCGATGGGGCCGTCACGCGTGGTGACCTCAGCGGGACTCTGAGGGTGCTCGCGGTTCCGGCGGGCGCCCCAGAGCAGCGGGAGGACGCGAAGGCTCCGTGGTGCGTACATCTAGCCCCGCGACCGTCATGCCGGAAGGACAGGCGGGTGCTGTGCAGAGGAGAAGTGTCACCACCGACCCCACTCGGTTCCCTGTCCCCCAGGTGAAGGCAGGCGCCCCCCGAGGACAGGTGTCCGCGCCCCACACCACGTCTTCCGCCCGCCTGGCCTCGCTGAGCCGCGTCCGGGTCCGGTCCCCGCGCAGCCCTTTGTCCCGCCCTGTGACTCGCACTTTAGGCCGCGCCCAGCTCTATGCCCCTGGCACCTGCCGGGGCGCAGCGAGGGGCGCCCCCCCCCCGCCCTCTGCAGCCTGCAGGCCCCGCCCCCCCCCCCCCCCCACCGCACCGAGCATGGGCGCCCTCGGAGCACAGTGGACACTATCGCATGTCTGTCTCGCTTCAAACAGTTTTACTTTTTTAAAGCTGAGTCGTTAAGAACTCCCTGTAAGAACAGCACCCTGTAAATTGAACCTCATATCCGGTATATAGTTTACCAAACAGCCTTAAAATATATTTGGAAGCAAAAATCAGTACGAATGTATATCCTTGAAAATGCAAAAAAATAATAATACTATTTCCCTGGAATATTCTTCT
The DNA here is from genome assembly GCF_964212035.1 of Myotis nattereri. Taxonomy (NCBI): domain Eukaryota; kingdom Metazoa; phylum Chordata; class Mammalia; order Chiroptera; family Vespertilionidae; genus Myotis; species Myotis nattereri. The sequence goes on along the minus strand of NC_138076.1, from coordinate 2,099,954 downwards.
ATAATGAGTCCTACTTCCCCAGAGTGTTCAAAGCGTTTTTTTTCTACCTAAATAAATACCTGAACCCGAGCCGTGTGCCGTGGCCAGGCCTCGTCTGTGCCCACCGTGGGGCCGCCACAGGGGCATGCGCAGTGTCGGCGTCCTGGCCATCGCAGGGGCTGTGGAGGGGGAGCTGCTTCGGGGAGCACAGCGATGCAGACCCCACGGGGGGGGCAGCCAGGACTCCAGGCCCGCCAGCCGCACAGCGTGCCCGCCGGCAGCCCCAGGGCCTTCTCGGCCATCCTTGACCTTGTGCAAAACAGACAATGACAAATTCTAAAGTTCGAGAATACGTATTCACTTTGGATCCCAGACTCCCTAATCCTGACTTGAACGAACGCATTCACTGGATTTGGGTTCGTTATCTTTTATGTTTTGTAGACTCATTTTTATCCTAAAACCACCCCCCCTCCGCCCCCCCCCCCCCCACGCACAGTCTTGGCCTAAACCCCTCCCAGGTGAGCACCTTCACCGACCCCCGAATGTGGCGAGGCCACTGACGCGCAGTGGGGCCCCTGGAGGGACCTGGTTGGCCCCCCGACTCCCAAAGACGCCGTGGGACGGCGGAGCGGACGCCGGGCCCCACAGAACGTCCCTGCTCCCGTGGCCCGACCGAGCGCCACGGATTCCGACCGAGGGCCACGGATCCCGTCCTCGCCGTGACAGCCCTCATGACTGCAGAGATAAGCCATGTTTGCGTTCGTACACGTAAAGAGAAATAAAGCCTTTAGAATACCTGCTGGTCAGCCGAGCTCATTTCTTCCCACAGAGGCTGAGCTCCGGGAGGCATGTCACGGCTTTACCCCGTCTGCTGACCTCAGCCCAGGATTCACTGATTTTAGGGAGTGGAAGGGAGGGGGCGAGGCAGAGAGAGAAACACCCATGTGAGACAGACACATTGATCGTTGCCTCCCGCCTGCACCCCGCCGGGGAGGAGCCTGCAACCGAGGTACGTGCCCTGGACCGGAGTCGAACCCGGGACCCTGCAGGCCGCGGGCCGACGCTGTATCTACTGAGCCACACCGGCCAGGCCTGGGCCAACATTTGGTGGAGAGTCAGGAGGGACAGGGAGAGGGTCTTGACCAGACAGGCTCTCCATCGTCAGGGACTCGGTAGTCAGGGGCCCGTGGCCGGGGGCGGGAGGACGGCGCCCACCTTCAGAGAGATGCCGAGGCTGGCTGCACGCAGCTGGCGGGCGGCAGTCCTGCTCAGGGTCTGACCGGTTCCCAGAACTCAAACGGCCAGAAGGTCCCACCTGCCAGGTCTGCGTCTGCCCAGCCATCTGTGGTGCCAGGTCCGTGACCTCGGTGGGGGCAGCGGGACCCCCACGAGCATGCTCTGACCGGTCCCCACGAGCATGGACGTGTTGCCCGGGTCCTGCTCTCCCCACCTTGCCCCCCAAAGAGTGGCCAGCCCAGCCCAGCCCAGCCCAGGAGCATAGAATCGGGTCCCCAGAAACAGCCTAAATGGATCGGTTCTCCATTTGCCACGTGGGCTCTTGTCCCAGTGTCTCCTTTCTCCTCGAGGCTTGAGCCTCCTGTTTTTCTTTCTGCTGAAATCTAACACCGTCAGGGTGTTCGCCGGCCCTGGGACCTTGCCGAGGGCTTCGCTCTTGTTTTGTCTGCGTGTTTGTTGCACTGTTGGCGAGTTTGGGTGGAGCACAGGGTTCCAGACTTGAAGGTAGAAAACCACAGCCTGGGAGGCCTGAGCTGGGTGACCCCCTGAACACCCGGTCCTGACCCGGGGCCCGAGGTCGGACCAGACCTGAGCCTTCCCAGCGGGGCTCGGCCTGTCCTGCGACTGCTCCGACCACTGCAGGTGGGGTGGGCGGGGAGCCGACGGGGCCGGGGCCTTTTCAGTCCAGGCGGAAGGCCCGTCAGCACTGCGGCCACAGCAGGACTTGGAATCGCACGCGATGCCCGGAGACAGCCAGACGGCCGTCGAACCACCTGCTTCTGGTCACACAGCAGCCAGGGGACCCCACGTCTTGGGGTCTCCGCCCTCGATGCTGTCACATGAAGATCGGTGACCCGGCTCTCCAGGCCTGCGAGCGCCCAGGGGCAGGCGGCGGCTGAAGGCGACGTGGTCCCATCTCACACGCGTCCTCCACGGCGTGCGGTGCAGGGTCAGGGCAGGACACGGCAGTCACCGGTCGGGTCCCGGCCCAGCCGACCGCAGATATGGGCCCTGACCGTGTGGAGGTGGAGAAACAACTCAGGGCATTTCCATTCCTTCTGGCTCAGATCTCAGTGTGACCGGACGTCTCCGCGGCGAGAAGCAGGTACCACTCAGCATGGACCCTGTGCTCACCATTGCTCCAGCTCCGCTGCAGCGGCGACGAGATGCAGAGCTGGTGCCCGCACGTTAGAGGGACAGAGGGCCCGGCTCAGTGTGGAGCCTCGACCCATGAACCAGGAGGTCACTGTTTGATTCCCGGTCAGGGCACGTGCCCGGGCTGTGGGCTCCATCCCCAGTTAGGGGGCGTCCAGGAGGCAGCCGGTCCGTGATTCTCATCATGGATGCTTCTCTCTCTCCCGCTCCCTTCTCTCTGAAATATATATATATATTTTAAAGTGATGAAGGAACGTTCATGTGGAAGCAGATGCTAAGCCCGGCCTATGGCCCCCATGGAGACCACGGAGGGTCCTGGGGACGCCCCAGGAAGCCACCGTCCCTTCCCGCCGACACGACAAACACCAGGACCCGTTTGCCCGGCGGCCCTGACCCTGGCCTTTGCATCCAGCGTTCAAAGAAGTGATTTCCGGGCTCCGTGTAAGCCCGTGACGGGTGACAGTTTGCAGAGGAAATATCAGTTACCGACACAGCACCGCTTTTTACAAAGTTTTATAGAGACACGGCAAGGGGGCCCGGTTCCCTCCCCCCTGTGTTAGACTCTACGCGACTTCCTCATGGGTGCTGCTTCCAGACCCCAGCGTCTCGCCCGGCTGGCCCATCCCCATGGAGGGACGTCCGATGGGAGGAAAGACGGTGCCAGGCTTCGGTGGAAAGTTCGGGGACAAAGGCCCCTCTTTCGAGGAGCAGAGCGAGGTCCCCACACAGAGGATGGTAGACCCAGGGGAGCCCAGGGCCGCCTGGGTGCCTGCCGCCTGCCACTTAACACCCACATGTCACCCCTGACTCGCCACCTGGACCCCCCACCCACCCCCCACCTCTCAATATTGTGCTCATTTCACTATGAAAGGGCTCGGCGTGTCTCTCCCTCCGCCTCACAGCTCATTGGCTGGATTCAGAAACGTTGCCCCGCACACAAGTGGCAGGTCCTGAGCCACCTTCGACCTCTCACTTCCCACGGTCACGCGGGGACCAGCTCAGCCCGCACCGCCCCCCCATGGCCCGTCCCAAGCGCCCGGGTGCCACCTGAGGACGCCCTGAGGTGCCTCCGTGAGAATTTGAAGGCAGGTTAGAGCCAGGACACTAGCTGCGTGGTCAGAGTTTTTACAAAAGTCTATAAATAAATATATAAATATACATACCTGTGAAGCCCTATCAGCAAGGAGGGCGACCGCGTGCCCAGTCCCCCTGGACGCCTTGAATGACGCCCTGTCATTCTTGCCGCACTCTTAGGGTCCGGGTTCGGTTGATGAGTTCTGTGCGGGGCCTGCGGGGCCCAGTCGGGGTGAGCGGTGTGGCCCCGCCCCCGGCACCATGGCTCTCGCTCTTGGTGCACCTTCTCGTCAGACACCATCGTTCCTTTCGGGCAGTGAAGGGGTGCGTTCTTGGGGTTCCTTTCCCTCCTGGCCGGCTCCCCCCGCAGTCACTGAGAGAGCGGCTCATGCGCCCCCCCCCCCCCCCCCCGCCGTGGGCCTCTGTACCTCGCACTCAGGTTCAACTCCTGTAAACAGCTCCGCAATGAAATTTCAGGGAAGAAATGTTTCCTTTTTATTGGAGGGAAGTCCCATGTCATTTTAAACTCAGAAACACACACGGGTACGGGCCAAGGAGCTCTATCCGGAGAACAGGGCGCCGCCCTCGCCACCTGCGTCATTGTGGAAGCAGCCTCGGCTTCTCTACCCACCAAGCGATGGCCCTTGATCACGGCTGCGAGGTCCTGTGTATGCAAATGGCATCGACTAAAGGAGTTTAATAAATCCTGCGGATTTAGTCACTGGCTGTCCTAGACTCTTGAGTAGCAACGAGAAGAGACGTGTCGGGCGACCCGTGGATGCATCCGCACACCCAGCCCAGGCGTGGCCTCGAGCGCCAGCGGGCCCGCCGTCTCCGGGGTGGCCCAGCTGCTCACCGCCCTCCCGGGCAGTGGTCCCCTCCTGTCAACGTGCTCCCTGAGCCCACGCCGCCTTCTCCTGCCCGTGGCCGGCGAGCCGCGCTCCCTCTGGTGGGAGTTGCTGCCTCCCCTGCCTCTTTCCACCCGTCCCTCAGCCGGCACTGCAGGCGGCTCCCTGTCCGTCTCTCCCTACGGCCCCCGGAAAGCATGAGCATGAGGCCTTCAGGAGGGACTGCAAAGCCACGCCCTGCCTTGCTCATCCCTGCCCATGGCCACCCCCGCCCGTGGCCAGCCCTGTCCGTGGCCAGCCCTGACCATGGCCATCACAGCCCGTGGTCATCTCTGCCTGTGACCATCAGGGCGAGCTCCCTGCACTTCCCTCCACCGGCTCCACATTGCAAATGTCATAGGCAGTGATGGCCATGGACAGTGATGGCCACTGGCAGGGATGGCCACGGGCAGGGATGGCCACGGGCAGGGATGGCCATGGGCAGGGATGGCCACGGGCAGCCTGGGAGGCCGGGAGAGTAGTGGACAAGGTGCAGAAGGCAAGTTTCTGGTGAGTGACTGTGTCCGACTCCTCCCCAGTGAGGGCCGCCCGGGGGCCGAGTCCACGCAGGAATCCCTCCACGTGCCTCGCTTTCTAACAAGGAGGAGCCAGGTCTCAGCGTGGAGAAGGGTGGCCAGCATGCCCGTCTCCCATGGACCCATGTTCGCTGGAGCACACGGACACCCGGCCAAAGGGGAGATCTGCGCCCCTTTCTTCTTCGACCCCTGCTCCTTCCGCGAGAGCTAACCTGCTGGGCGTGGCCTGGTCACTTCGTACTGTGGCCAGGGTCAGTGAGGGCCAGACAGTGCGGGGTGTTCGTTTGCAACATGGTGACGAGGACATCGCCGCCGTCAAGGGCCGGGGGGTGGGGGGGGGGGGCGGATGGGAGGAGGGAGAGAGGGAGGCGAGGGCTCTGTCCTGGCCTCCCCACTTGTTCATGAACCCAAACGCTCCCAGGTCGGCTGTGAATTAAAAACAGCGCCAACCTCCCACGGGAAGCGATCGGTAGGAAAAGCCGGAGCAGCAGTAGGTGCTCACGTATGCTTTCCGCTATTTGCCACCTTGAATGAGCTCCCGTGAGAACTGGGGCCTCGGGCGCTTCTGCTGCTGTTTCCATGTGGCGTTGGGGTTAAACCACCAAGTGCAGGCAGAGCGGCTGCTCCCTCCGTGAAGGAGAGCGAGGAGGGAGGTCGCCGTGAGCTCGGGGTCCATCCGGCGCAGACCCCGAGGCGCGGGGTGCCTGCCCACGTCGCGTGGTTTAAACGGACCAGAGCAAACCCACTTCCACACGGCCAGGCCACACGCCTCAGAGTGAACTCATCTCACCCAGCATCGCTGCACAGCGGAGGTTCAGACCAGGGCCCTGCACACAGCCTGTGCCAGCCGGCAGCCTCCCCAGGCTCTGCGCGGGCACCCCTTCCCGGGAAGACCTGGGGACATGGCCAGGCAGAGCCTTCTCTCTCTGAGGCCCCTCTGTCCTTCCTGCCCTTTCCCCAGGGCCCCCCACCTCTCCCCATCGTCTCCAGGCAGAACCCGGCCTGCAGCACCGGCCCCTGTGGCTGGGCCCTGCCTCGCCCGGTGGGCGAACTGGGGCACCCTTGGCATCGTGGGCAGCCGTTGTCCAGGCCTCTCTCTCCATTCACCTCCCTCGGCGGTCACACCAACAGGACCCTCTGCCCTTGTGTCCACAGAGCACCGCCCCCCCAGCCCCTCTCCCTTTCCCCCTCCCCGGCTTCTCCCGTGGCCGCCTGATGCCTGCCTTCCAGGCAGATCCCACTCGGCTGCTCACAGCCTCACAGACTCTGTGTCCCGAGCCCGTTGCCCCTCCAGCCGCTGTCTTAATGCAGCCCCACCCGCAGGCATCAACGTCACTCAGCCCCCCGGGCCCCGGGCCCTTCCCTCGGGTGAACCCCGTCCGGGGCCTCGCCTCCGTGGACTCTCAAAGTCCCGCCGACCCTCCAAGCCTCCATCCCCAGGGTCCCCTGTCCTTCCCGAGAGAACTGGCCGCTGTCTCCTGTCTTCTCCCCAAACGATGCTCAGCCTGGTCCCAGCACCCCCGTCTCACGGAGTAGAAGGTATGTGTCCACTGGTGTGGGGTCCGACGTGAGCTTTCTGAGTGCGAGAAGTCACGTGCATTCCTCCTCCTACCCCGGCTCCCCATGACCATGGACCCCCATGTTCTCCAGGCCGTGGGGGATCCGCTGGCGGAGGGATGGATCCGAGCCCTGAGCGTCTCCCCTGGTCACCCACTGATTCACCAGCTGGTCACTGGGCAGCATTACGTGCTGGGGTCCCCCAGGCCGGACAGGAGAGGCAGGCGCCCCCACACGGGTTCAGCTACTCACAGAAGGTCTCCTCCAACGTAGGGTCAGGCCGGGGAAGGGTCACGGAAGGTTTATAACTTTCCGAACAAACCGAATGCTGCCTGTTTTGTTGCATGGACGCTGGTCCAAGATGGGAAGCCTCATCGCCCCCACAGGGAGCCCCGACTTCCAGGGCCGTGGAGAGGGAGGGCGGATGCGGGCGTCCAGGTTCCGCCATGTGAGGCACAGCCACCCCGGCACCTGCTGCTACAGGTGACAGTGGGGAGGGAGCTCTTGGCCCCGGGCAGATGTCACCTGCCCCCGCGGGGCTCTGAGAGCGGGCACGGCCCTGAGACACGGCGGGCGGCAGTGTCAGCAAAGTCGCAGGTAGGACAGCCTGCCCGCGTGGCTCAGTGGCTGAGCATCGACAGGAGCCGAAAGGTCCCGGGTTTGATTCCGGGTCAGGGCACAGGCCTGGGCTGCAGGCTCGATCCCCAGTGCGGGGGTGCAGAAGGCAGCCAATCAATGATGATTCTCTCTCACCATCGGTGCTTCTATCTCTCCCTCCCTTCCTCTCTCTCTACAAAAATCAATGAAAACATATTTTTCAAAAGGCAGGTGGGAGAGGGAGCCGCCGAGGCCGGAGCACGTCTCCCCCCAGCGGTGAGTTTCTGTGCTGAAACTGGGAGCTACAGGGCCCCACTGAGCGGGCGCCATCTGGGGGTCCTCAGACTCCGTCTCGGAGCTGCTCTCCTGTCCCAAGCCGCGTCCCCCGGCCATCACGGCTGCGTCCAGTCGGGGCCACGGTGCCTGAGCCTCGCGGAGGGAGGCCGTACCCAGCAGGCCCGCGGGTGGCTGGCCCAGGGCGGGCACCACCACTGGACCAGAGGGGCTCCCCGCTTGGAGCTGCGCCATGGGCAGGTGACTCTCCTTAACCGGGGGGCCTGATGCTGACGAACCTGTGACCTTCGCCCGGGCTCCCCGCCTTCTCCCGGCCCAGCCTTTGGGGGGTCTGTCCTCGCTGAGGCTGTCTGGCCTGCAGTTTTGTAAACGCCTATGGACGATTTCAGATGTGCAGCTCCAATGAGAACGGTCTCAACTGTATCAGGGAGGGGCTTTCTCAGGGAATCCCAAGAGGATGGGAGCCGGAGGCTGGCGCACCCACGTCTCGATTGGGCGACGGCCCGTGAAGTGCCCTCGGGCGTCGCTGATGAGCGGGACTGGGGCCGGGGTCTCGGCCGCTGCACACACACTCGGGAGGGCCACCTGCCGCCCACACTGCGAGGCCGGGCAGGGAGCCCTCCTTCGGATTAAGCAACGGGCACCCGGCAGGTCTGTTTGGGGATTTACGCGGTAAAGGGGCTGCACGGCCGGAGGACTTCAGAAACAACCTGTTTGCGGAGGGAAACGTGTTAGAGTGGCCCAGGGATACTGGCGGCTTCTGGCAAAGGACGTGGGGTTCACCCAAGTGGAGGCCAGGCAAGAGCGTTGCAGCACCAAGACCGACCCCCAGGGGCAGCACGCACAACCGCCAGCATCCTTCCCCAGCTGTGTGTAAGCCCTGGGGCACAGACACCAAGGTGATTCCTACACCATTCCGCTCAGGGAGGCTGGCCTGGGGACTGGGAGAACGATGCTACGTTTCAGAGGATGAGCGGTTTGAAGCAAGCTGTCAGCCCCGCTGCCCGCCAACCATGAAAGCACGATGTTCTGCGTGGACATATTCCTCTCTGAGCTCACGGCTATGACTCAGCAAGTCCTCCACCACAGAATAACAAACAGGACGCGAGAGAAGGAAGTGACGAAGCTTTTCTGTTTAAATATATGGTTATTGATTTTATTTTATTCAGGGAGGAAGGGAGGGGGAGAGAGAGAAACATCAAAGATGAGAGAGGATCATGGATCGGCTGCCTCCTGCACGCCCCCCGACTGGGGATCGAGCCTGCAACCCAGGCCTGTGCCCTTGACCAGAATCGAACCTGGGACCCTTCAGTCCGTAGGCCGTCGCTCTATCCACTGGGCCACACCAGCCAGGGCTTCTTTTCTTTTTTAATATGTTTTTATTGATCTCAGAGAGGAAGGGAAAGGGAGAGAGATAGAAACATCAATGATGAGAGAGAATCATGGATCGACTGCCTCTTGCACCCTCCCCTCCCCCGCACCCGTCACCGGGGATGGAGCCTGCAACCCGGGCACGTTCCCTGACCGGGATGGAATCCGGGACCCTTCAGTCCACAGGCCGACACTCTATGCACTGAGCCACACCGGCCAGGGCCCCATGCTCTCCTCTTCTCCAGGTGAAAAGTATTTCCCATGTAGACGTGAGCAGGCCGTGGAGCCGGCCGATCAGGATTCCAACCTTAAACCAAGTGCGGTCAAGCACACCCTGATGGGAGATACGGTGGCTGAATCGCCCGTGGCCTAATTCTTTTTATTTATTTATTTATTTATTTATTTATTATTTTTTATTGGGGTGCAGTTGACATGCAGCATTGCATTCGTCTCAGGTGTAGCCAGAGGCTGTGTCCGTTGGGAAATGGACCCACAAGTCTGGTGGACATGGGTCACCACAGTGACTGTGTCTTTCTTGTGATGAGACTTTTCAGATCTACCCTCTGAGCAGCTCTCAGACATACCATGCAGCGTTGCTAACGACTGTGCGTCCCTCGAATCGCTAAGACTGGGGTCTTTTCACTCCTGTTAGTAACATCACAGGACAGGGGACCGCCCGCCCAGCGCTCCCAGCCAAACAAAGGCAAGGCCCCACGCCTGATCTCCGCGGTTCCAGTTCCAGACATTTTTCCCGGGTGACGGTGTCCGGGTTGTGGCCTCAGCTGCCGTCAGCAGAGTGCGGGGCCTACCAGCTGGGCCCCGACTCCCTCCCTGCCTCCCTGCCTCCCTGCCTCCCTGCCTCCCTCCCTCCCTGCCTCCCTGCCTCCTTCCCTCCCTGCTCCGGGCACAGCTGGCCAGGCACAGCTGGGATCCCAGGGAATTTCCAGTCTGAGATCCTGTCGGGTTGGGGCGTGCCTACACCGACCCAGATTCCTCTGCACTGGAATGTAGGCCTGACCCACCCCCGCCCCAGGCACCCTCCAACCCTGAGTCCCAGCAACGCCTAAACTCCCTGTCCTGGGGCTGAGTTCCTGAAAACCCTGCTCTTGCCCAGCCGGTGCGGCTCAGTGGTTGAGCGTCAACCTATGAACCAGGAGGTCACGGTTTGATTCCCTATCAGGGCACATGCCCGGGTTTCGGCTCCATCCCCAGTAGGGGGTGTGTAGGAGGCAGCCGACCCATGATTCTCTCTCATCACTGATGTTTCTCTCTCCCCCTCTCCCTTCTTCTCTGAAACCAATAAAAATCTATTTAAAAACACACACACACAACCACTGCTCTCCTCAAAGTCCTGCCCGTGCACTTTCTCTTCTCATTTCTACTTCCTCCCAGCAGAGCTTCCCCCCGATGAGGAGAAATTTCAGGAACACGAGGCACCGAGGCAAATCTGTACGAAAGATCGGACCGAGGCCCCAGTTACAGGGGGACCTGATCTCTGTGACTCACCCCAAAGTGCTTTCTGCCTGAACCTGGGGGACCCCCCCCCCCAATACAGCGTGCAGTGCCTTCCTGAGGCCCCGGCCAGCCCCATTCTCCGCCGCCCCCACCTCACCCACCCCCACCCCCACCCAGGCTCCCGCCAGAGTCCCATCCTGCTGCCTGCAGGGGCCCATGGGGAGCAGGCGCCTGGGCTGTTACAGGCACATCCCGAGGAACTGGGCGGCCTGGTGGGCTCCACGAGGGGTTCACGGTCCCAGCAACTGCCAGGCCTCGGGGGCTGCAGGACGGCCATGGGGAGCCCGCCCCCCGGGCAGCAGGCAGGGGCCGGGCAGGGAGGCTCGTCCCTCAGTGGCTGCCCGCTGTTGTGTGGTAAGTCCTGGGCGACGGGCCTGCTGGTTTCTCTCTGTTTCAGAAAGGAGGCCTGAGAACATGGGGCTGCGCGCTGGGTGCCGAGGAGGAGGAGGAGGAGGAGGAGGAGAAGGAGGAGGAGGAGGAGGAGGAGGAGGAGGAGGAGGAGGAGGAGGAGGAGGAGGAGGAGGAGGAGGGGAGCTGGTAAGCGGCAGTGCCTTGCTCAGCAGCCTCTCCGTGTCGATGAAACACCAGGTGAGCGCACGTCACATCGGGGCAGAATGCTGTCTCCAGGACACGGCCACAAGCTGAGACGCACTTCTGTCTCCGCTCTCGGGGTTTGGGGACAAGCAGACTGTGTCATTCTCTTTAAGCACATTGTGTCCTGTCAAGAATTCGGCTCCCAGCCCAGGGCGTCGCTCGGGGTTGAGCTTTGACCTATAAACCAGGAGGTCAGGGTTCGATTCCCGGTCAGGGCACCGGCCTGGGCTGTGGCTCGATCCCCAGTGAGGGGCGTGCAGGAGGCAGCGATCCATGATTCTCATCATTGATGTTTCTTTCTTTCTCGAGGAGGAGGAAGAGGAGGGGAGGGGAATGAGGGGAGAGGGAGGGGAGGGGAAGGGGGGACTCAGAGGGAGGGGGAGGAGGAAGAGGGGGAGAGTTCTGCGCCTGCGTGCGGGAGGTCAGAAGGGAGCTGGTCTTCGTGGTGGCCGTCACTGGTGGAATGGACGCACAGCCCCCCGTCTGTGTGTAGAAATGAAGGGCCGTGTGCACATTTGTCCTGGAAATGGGCTCTTCCCCGGGAGCAGCGAGCCTGACCCCAGGTGACCTGCTGGCCTTCACCGGGTGGGCGGCTTGCCCCCGGGACCCTCACCGCCTGTCGCGCGTGGCCTCTCTCCCGGCCTCTCCCCGGACGCTCAGTCACCGTGCGCCCCGGGTGCTCGCCGGGTGCTGTCCCCGCCTCACATCTGGCTGACAGTGGGCGTCTGCGGCCCTGGCACCGCCTCCTCTCCTCGTGCCGAGTGAGTCAGCCTCCGGCCCGCCCAGGACGCCCACAGAGCCATGGTGACAGTCAGTGAGCCGCCGCCGGAGCCTCAGCCGGAGGAGGGGACGCTGGTGTCCGCTCCCGCCACCTCGGAGCGGAGCTGCCTGCGGCCTCTGCGTCTGCCCCCCGCCCCCCCGGGCTGGTCGAAGGGGTGACCTGAGAGGGTGGCCACGCGTGGAAGTGTCTCCTGGCTGCCGCGGTGGGACCTGATCTGAGGTTGCAGGTCCTCGTCTCTGCGCTCGCGGCCGGCTGCCCCGGGCACTGCGCCGGGAGCTCAGGTGAGCTTCCTTCCCAAATCTGCCCCCAGGGCGTGTCCCCTCGGACTGCGCCTGTGCCCCGACGCTGTCACGTGTGGGTGTGGTGGGGGGTCCCACCGCGCTGTGCTGGGCGGAGGGTTTCTGGGTGAGGAAGCGAGTCAGGCGGTTCTCAAAGTTGCCCTTCAGGTCGCCTGAAAGCTGGTCCAAGCCGGAACCGGAGCCAGACGGGCCTGTTGGGGCAGGAAGGCCACTCGCGGCTCAGCCTCTCCCAGAGATTCAGGCTGTACTGGGGGGTGGGGGGTCCTTTTCCCCCAGAGGGCTCCTCCGCCCTGCAGGGCTGACCTTTCTTTTATATATACAGTATATATCCCATGTTCAAAGGCTGTTCAATCGCGTTGTTTACCCATATCTTCAGAAAAAAAATCACTTCTGTCGTGGTAAACAGCCTGCTTCCCTATTTACAATGGTCTGGCCCTCTAGCAACTTCCGCGCGAAATTATAGCTAATGTGCCTACAAACGCCAGGTGATCATAATAATCTGGCCACTCGGTGTGTATTTTAATTGATGTCAGAGAGGAAGGGAGAGGGAGAGAGATGGAAACATCTGTGATGAGAGAGAATCATGGGTCGGCTGCCTCCTGCACCCGCTCTGGGGAAGGGTGCCCTGACCGGGAATGGGGCTGTGACCTCCTGTTCACAGGTCGACGCTCACCCACGGAGCCACGCCGCCACCGGTGGGCTGACCTTCTTTGTTGTGGGCACAGCCTGGCGTCTGAGAGCTGTGGCAGCACCTGCGGCCCCACCCCCACCCCCAGGGCTGGTCAGGACGCCCTGGAAGGCTCCTCTGCTCCCAGATCATTACAGGGGTCACGGGGCCCAGGGGCCCTGCCCTCAGGGTGTAGCTGACACTCACCAGAGAGCTTTGATGCTGGAGGAGACTTAGAAACCAGTCCATGTTTCATGTTTGCCCTCAGAGAGGCTCACTAGCCCTTGCGAGGTCCCCCAGCAGGAGCCGTGCACCCGCAGGCAGGTGCCCAGCCCCAGCCCAGAGCCCCCCACGTCCCACCCGGCTGTCAGTCAGGACGGACCCTGGGC